>NC_138907.1:61001543-61601543 GCF_965231255.1 Vanellus vanellus
TAGGAATATCGTAAGGCATCTTGATGTTTGTTCCTCAGAGAGTACTGTTCATTATTGCTTACAAGTATCTAAAGGGTGGGTTGAAGGAGGATGGAGCCAGACTCTTTTCAGTGGTTACCAGTGACAAGACGAGGGGCAGCGGGCACAAGTTGGAACATAGGAAGTTCCGCTCAAATACACAGAAACACTTTACGGTGAGGGTGCCAGAGCACTGGAACAGGCTGCCCAGGGAGGGTGTGGAGTCCCCTTCTCTGGAGGTTTTCAAGACCCGCCTGGATGCAGTCCTGAGTAATGTGCTCTGGGCAATCCTGCTGTAGCAGGGGAGTTGGACTAGATGATCTCTAGAGGTCCCTTCCAACTCTGAAAATTCCATGATTTGGTTTTGAAATCATGTTTACTCTCCATTAATTCTGAAATTCACATAAAGGATTTCACTCAGTGTGGGTAAGGAAACTAGTCCGGTCAGCATCACTTTCAGCCCCTTGTACTGTACCACCAGTTGTCATTTACAGTTCTTCCCAAAGTATTCCACAAGACGTGCTTGGTATCATTATCTTGATTTTCCAGATAAGGAAACCAGGGCAAAAGAAGACTTAGGACATGAGTCCAGTACTCCTGAACTCACGGCCAGTGTTTTTTTCCACTTGGCCAAATGGTGGCACAGCACTGCTGGTTTGGCATAAAATTATTTCAGACGGGAGTTTTTCCCTAACTGCCTCTTACGAATGTGATAGGATTACAAAGGTCTGTGTTTATTTCTAAAACCTACCTTCCTGGCCTGAGCGAGCCCTGTAGGCATGCACATTTGGGGAAACATGACTGTGAAAGAAATTATCTTGAAGCTACATTCTGATCAAATCAGAAGAGAGCAGGGCCCAGAGGAGGGCTACAGAAATGGTGAGAGGGCTGGAGCACCTCTCCTCTGAGGACAGGCTCAGAGTTGGGGTTGTTCAGCCTGGAGAAGAGAAGGCTCTGGGGAGACCTTATTGCAGCCTTCCTGTACCTAAAGGGGGCTTATAAGAAAGACGGGGACAGACTTTTTAGCAGAACCTGTTGTGATAGGACAAGGGATAATGATTAAATTAAAGAGGGAAGATTTAGACTAAACACAAGGAAGACATCTTTTACAATGAGGGTGATGAAACACTGGCCCAGGTTGCCCAGAGAGGTGGTAGATGCCCCATCCCTGGAAATGTTCAAAGTGAGGTTGGACGGGGCTCTGAGCAACCTGATCTGGTTGAAGATGTGCTTGCTTATTGCAGGGAGATTGGACTAGATGACCTTTAAAGGTCCCTTCCAACCCAAACTGTTCTAGGATTCTATGGTCAAGCCAAGATGCTATTTGGTTTTGCTTTTCAGGACTACAGGAAGATGCAGTAAAGCCTGTTCCAACTAGAAACCAAACGTTCACCAAACCTGAGCCTCTTCCCAGCATCACAAAGTCAGCGTCATTTCAAGGGTTGCAGCCAGCACCAGTGCTTGTGCCCCATCGCCCACCGCCCAAAGTTCCAACTACGAAGAAGCCAGTACCTCTGCAAAGGACCAGAGTCAAGGCAGAAAATGTAAGATAGTTGCAGCAAAATGCATTCAGTGTCCGTTACACAATGTGAACAATGGCAAGAGGGGTGGGCTGTTAAACAGTTCGTATGAAGTCCTTTCATTTAAAGTTCTTAGCCAGCAGGTGCTGAAATGATTTTGTGTGTTGCAGTCAGCAAGGCATAAAAAAGTAAGAAGGCTCGGAAAGGCAATAGAGCCTTGAGTTCCTTACATAGCCGTTTTCAGGTTTTCTATTTGACAGTCCATTCTGTTAGATTTTGTTACTTTTCTTCTGGTTTGTCTAAACCTTGTTAGGAATTAAGACTTATCCCTTCTTTATCACAGTGTTTACTTTTGACCCCGTCACGAGTGGTCTGCTCTGTAATGATTTGAGGCAGCTTCTTCATCAGTATGCTGTTCTGTGTCCTGCTCAGAGACATCCAGCTTTTCTCACACACCTTGTAAAGGGATTCAGCCTTTCACTTTGAATTCTGGATTCTACTTAACAGTTCATGTTCTTAAAAATACAAACCTGTAGGTGTTTGGGTTTTAATCTCTGTCAGGTCTCTACAATGGAGATAATAGTTCTTCACCTCTAAAGCTATTAAAATGAGTATTTAATGGTGAAAGCAATTTAAGTACAAGAGAGAGACAAGTAAAACCTTTTATATTCTTCCTTTGACAGAACCTCTGCTAGGAAGCTCTGCTCTAAGTTGTTAGGACTCCTGCCTTACCTTCCTTTGTAAAGCCATTCACCCCTTCTCTATAATGGATTTTGTGCCATCTCTACTTAGCATATTCCCAAAAGAAAAAAAAAACAACAGACAGCACAGGGTGTGTGCCCTTTCCTTGAACACTCAATAACAAGGAATGGTCTGATTATTTTGTTTATGTTGTCACCGTTCCCAGGGCAGTCCTGAAAGGTGCTGAGAGGGATTGCTATTTTGGTGTTAGTTATGTGATCTCCTGCAGGAATACAACTATTTCAGTTTGACTCTGCTTCAGACTTCCACTCCTTCCTCCATCTGAATGAGTTCGGATGGGAGTTGTGTGCTTGAAAGCCTCTACCCAACCCACATCTATCGTTAAGAAAGCACGCAATCAAACATAGGCAACTTAAGAACAGTGTGTAGACAGAAGTGGCAGGGGATATGTCCATCATGAAATATTGACTAAATATCTTGACTGCATTAAAAAGCCTGCGTATTATCTTTTAATACTATGTGAGAGTAATAAAGAATTAAAATGCTTTCATTCAGTCACACTGAGTCTGAGAAATCTGAAGCAGCCCTTGCCCTCTTGGACTGAGCTGGGCTCCAGTTATTCACGTATTTTTAAATGGTGGACATATGCTAGATTGTACTTTGAGAGCTTACTTTTAGCTTCAGTTTCTAGCATCAGTGAGACACAACAGAGCCATTAATGCGTTTCTTGGGTTAGCTTAAGCTAATTGTCCTTTAACCTTATCTATTAGAATGCACCCAAAGGCATGCGCTAGTGGCCCCATTAATTTAGCCCTCCCTATATATTCTTGCTTAAATAATATTAGTCAGCGGAGAGATGTAACAAATAAATAACTTTGCAGAACTGTGTCAATTTGGCCCGGAGCAAAATCCTAACATGAAAGTGAGATGGTTAGAAAGAGATGTATTCCTCATACAGGGAGTGAACGGGCTGTAGGGTCCTTGTCCTCCAATAGCACGCTGTAAATGAAGATGGCTCCAAGGCACTATGCGTGAGAACACAACCAAGCAGGTACAGTGTAAAGCTGCACTGTCAAGCTGCCTCTTTGTACTGCTTTTTTTTCTTCTTTCAGTACTGTCAGGTTTTCTTAGTAACGCCATCAATAGGGCTTGCACTAGCAGCAGTGACTCAGAGTTTAAGGTACCCTTTTTGTTCTCAATTTTCTTGGTCCTTTTCCCCCTCAGGCCATGTCTACAGAAGAGCAATTTGACCAACAGACAGTACAGTCTCCTTTTGGCTTGCCACAGCCCTGTCTAGAAGCCGGAGCTATTCTTACTCCGACCAGGATTACTCCAGTCCCTAAACCCAGAACACCACAACCTGGGAAGCCTCAGGAGAGCAGGGGGAGCAGTGAAAGGCAGCCCCCCATAGCAAGCATGGCTGAGGCTATCACACTGCCTCCCCAGAATGCTTCCTTTGCCCCAAAGGTTCCACCACGAAGAAAGAAGTCAGCTCCTGCAGCTCTTCATCTGCAAGTTGTCCAGAGCAGCGACAACCCACTTTTTAGTGGGTTAATGTTCAACTCCAACAACAACAATGCTGGGTTGTGTCTCCAGTCTCAGGGTGCCTGTGTCCTCTCAGCTCCTACATCCTCCGCCAGCCCAGAAAACAACACAAGTCAGCAGTTGGCACCAAACGCCGCAGAATTAATGGCTAACCTTCAGGGCCCTCCTGTACCAGAAGGCCAGCTCCTGTACCATCCACAGCTCTCGGATACCAGCTCCCTTCCAGAGAACACCACTCTTTTGGACTTGGAAGCGGGTTCTTCCTGCCCTCTTTCCATACAGGCGGCATCAGCTGCTTCTCCAGCACACACTCCAGAAAATTCAAAACACCCCAGCTTGAAAGATTTCAGTCACTGGGTTACGTTTAGTGACGATGAAGACAGTAGTGCACCGTCAGAAGGATTCAATAAACTGCTTGTCTTGGAACAAAACAAAAATACCTTGATGAAGACAAATACTGATTTAGAGTTGTGAAATTTTGTCCCCTTAATGTTCTTATAGAAATCATAATTTTGATGCAAAATAAAAATAAATCTTTTGCACAAAGACTTTTATTTAAGGGAATAGATCATCTGTCCATGCTACATTTCATTTTCATGTTTAAAGATAAAGCTACTGCCCCTGGAGGGAAATGTATAGATTATATACAACCTAACATTATATACAGCTTGTTTGAAAGTTTTCATATAAGTTATTTCTTTTTATTAATCCATCTTATGATGTTTTATTTCATTTCAGGTACAAATCATATGTAAGAACATGTAATGATGTATGGAAAAAAGACGTTAAGAAAAACATTTTCCTGTGAAATTCATGTATTAATCAATTTCTATCACTTGAAATAAAGCACCCTTATCTTGAATAGTTAGGCTGCTACAGTTACTCTGGAACAAACATCCAGAAGGGGAATATATACCAGTATAACTACGGTGGTACCACTGCTGTTGTTCTGCTACTTAGTTTCTGCTGTGGAAACAAGGCTTGGACAGTATCTTGTAGATCTTAACTAGCTGGTGTGTTGGCAGGCCCTAGTACTTACCTTGTTAAACTCACGCCTGTGTTAAAAGCCAAATGGAAGGTGTGTACTATGAGGCTGTAAAGCAGAACCATGAGAAATGATGCCCAGGAATCAGCAAAAAATACCTGGTTTTACTCCAGCCCAGGCAAGTGAACCCCTGTGTTACAACTGACCTCTTCTACGGGCTGTGCTGTGTTATTGTAAGAACATGCCATGTCAGTCTTTTATTTCCACAGTGCGGATGAGGAAAGCGCTGGTCTTGGAACCTAACTTTGTGCAAGTGCAGTGCAGGCTGCCGTGGCCTGAAAGTAAGCCACAAGCACATGACTGGGGACAGCGGAACCCTCCTGCAGAGCAGAACAGTTGCTTACAGCCAAATGAGTTTGCGCACCCACAGTAAAGCTCAGCTTGGACACCAAACTGGTAGGCTGGTAGGGGGTGTAGAGCTACTGCTCTTGCTGTGCGTTTCTGCTGATCATCAGCTATGCAGTCTGTTTATTTTGTACCAGGGAAGGAGTAGCCATGTGCTTCCCATTCACCTCAGCAGCTATGGTAAAGCTGTGCAGCCCTGAGGAACAATATGGTAACCAAACATGAACTGGGAAGGCAAAGAAATGGAATTAGAAATGGGCAACTGCACTAAAACTAAGGACAAATTGAAGAAGCATGTAAATAAAGCTGTTGCTGAGGTGCACTGTGCATCCATATAGGGAGTATACCTAGGAGACGGGTAAAATGCACAGCGTGAGACTAACTGGGAAGTGCCTGCAATTATCTGTTCTACACAGGTTCTTGCAAACAAAAGGTTTAAAAGATGATTGTGTTCAATGGTTCAGAATGTGACAGCCTAGACAGAGGAAACACACACCGCTCCCCCGCACCGTTAACCACTGTAGAAACTCTGGGCAACTACGTGCCTGTTTTGCTTCTCCCTTATCCTTACCCAGTACTCCACCAGAGCCTATAGGGCGTTTCAGGTGAGTCTGTAGGTCACTTACCACGGTGAGCCGGCTCCTGAATATTGCTGCTCAGCTCAAAGCACACTTGATCTTCATAATCTCTCATTCATTAGCAAGCCAGCAGTCGTGCTTCTCAGAAGCCCAAGATTTTGGCAAGGATAATCCATGGTGCTAAACGTGTCTGTTATCTGCTCTAGCTGCACAAGCTTTTGCCTTGCCTGTGCAGTAAAACTGTATGCTGTAGATGCCATTTGTTCAAAGCAGGCAGTTAAAAATGATAAACAGATTGCAACTTGTCATGGTAAATTGTTAAGCTAAGCATCAAGATCTTTTATTATTAAAATAAGAAGAGCGTTTTTAAGCAGTTGGTTAAGCTGAAAAAATGCCTCTTGTTTTCAGCCGTTTTTTCCAGAAAAAGTATATTAAAATAAAGCCCAAAGGTCTTTTTTTCATAGGAAAGTTAAGTGGTTTGTTCTCAGCTTCTTGGAAACTGGGAATTCAGCCACATTCTTACTTGTAGTGCCTACCTGTTTCACTGCCACTACTGAATTTTGAACACAGGACATCATGTAAGAGAGGAGGCTGCCTTTGTCTGAGCACCTGTCATCCTCCTCTGCTCCCTTGTTTGCCAGACACTTCAACACAACAACAACCCACCCCAAAACCTTCAAAGGCCAAACCAATAAAACCCAGCTTCTTACTAAGCTTCTGTACGTGACCGTCAGTTCAACATGGTAGCAGGCTGGTGACTAATGCTGAAGCAAGATAGTTGTTTCCCTACAAGCTGACACAGAGCCTTAGCCTCTTCGTCCTTCTCTCAAAAAAAAAAAATACAGCAAATATTTATGATGGGCACATTTTAGTATAAAACATTAAGAGCAGTAAAAAAATTAGTATGTTATATGACCATATCCAACATTTTCTGCAAAGATAATTAACAGCTCTAGGACAGCTAATTTACATGTTAATGAAAGTGTTAGCAGGAAAGCCAATTAAAGTGGATTTATACAAGTCAAATAAAACCTGCCTTATTACTCTCCTTGAATAAAAGAAGTATCTGGCCTTTAGCATTATATCTTATGTCTATGTATGTGGCAAGCTGCCCGCTAAACTATGAATCCCTGCAGCTGGCTGGTTTATACTATCAGTGACAGCATACACTGTTCAGTCGCAGCACATCAAGGGAAAGGAACAGACAGTCCCACTGAAAAGGTTACGGCAAAGAATGAGGAATCTCCTGTCTCAATATATTACCTTCCACACTGCTGCCCAACACCCCAGCCAAGTGTTTTTCAGAGGCAGGTGTTTATGACCCGGAGTCTAGTTTTAATGGTCAGGAGAAGCTAAGCAGGGCCAGATTTGCTCTGCATTTGGGAAACCACCACAGAAAACTCAGACTGCAGGAGGTGGTGATCCTTCCCTCCTCATTCAGGATTAAGCCAGGCCCCAACACAATGATGTAGAAAAAAAAAAAAAAAAAAAAAGGTCAAGTAACCTGAACCATTGATACCTGACATCCACAACTAGGGAACAGACAGCACGGCTCTGTCCTCGGCTCTGCTGCCCATTCTCACTGGGACATTATCACTGGAAATCAATGTACTCAGTGACAGCTATCAGTTTTGAGGGCCATATAAGGGGTGGTAGGGAGTGGCTATCCCACGACAGTTTCCGTGTTGTAAACCCAGTACTTAGGAAATCTTAAAATTGTTGATGCTGGCTGTGAAGCCAGGTATGAATGACGTACCAGATGGAAGTATCTAAGCATCTGTGTGCTTATTTAATGTGAGAAACTTTGGCAAGGGACTAACACCACGTGAGTTTGCTCAGGACGCTGTAGTACAGCAACCCTGGTTGTTCAGCTGCATTCATGTTTGGGGTGGGGTAAGTGGTTCTCCTTGGTATAGCAACTGCCCTATTTAGCTTCTTTAGGTGGGTGATCACTGAAACAAACAAAGAGAAAGAGAACCAAACCCAAAATGTTGTTTAGAATTTCCACTCTGACACAACAACATTTTTGCTTTTTCCTCTTTGTCCAGAATTGACATTTTCACCAGATGGAAAATTTTTCCTTTCTCGCTAGCTGCTCTGCCTGGCACCATGGAGCACAAATCACAGTGAAAGCCAGTTTGCACTACTGTAATCACAGCAATTAAAAACTTGATGACTGTTGCTACTAGAAATACCAATACAGTTATACAAGACTGCTGACCAACAAGTACGAGAGGATTGACAAACTCCTATTAGTGACACCAGGGAAGCGTGAAAGCATAAGTTTTTAATGGGAAGCAGACAAATGCTACGCAACAGACCTTCTGGCCCCCAAACCAATGTCTGTACATGGTTTAGGAGGCACTGTTGCAAAATCCAAAAGCACAACTGTTCAGTCTGGCAAAACATTGATGACCGGCTGCACCCCCCAATACTGTGCCTCCACCGAAGATGAAGGGTAAACATTATACTCTTCCAGCATGAGACAATCACATAAAAGTAATGCAGGTCTTTGACAAAAGTGAACATGATCCAGAGCATTAATTTGGCAGATCATTCACCTTTAATAAGTTTTGTGGCATATCTAGTACATATTAAAAAACAAATTTCATTACTATATTCAAAAAAATCCAAACCCAAACCTGAGCAACACCCCCCCTCAAAATATTAGTTTTAAAAGTTACACATATATACATACGGTTACAAAAAGGAGAAAGTTATCTCAGGAGTTCCAGTTACAGTAACAAAACATAGATGCATTTACTGAGATTAATGTGTAATGTCATTGATCACTGTAAACCAAAGTCTATTAAAATCAATACAAGATTTGTCACACTAAACACGCATTGTCTATTCACAATGAATTCCACATACCCTCTACTTTGCAAACACAAAGTGTTCTAATATATTTACACTCTGAAGTTTAAACCACAGTGTAAAAAGGATAAACCTCTCTAGAAGTTACGACAGTCCTGTTACATTTTCTACCTGAAATACTGCCATGCAGTGTTCTTACCCACATCTTGATTAGGGGGGAAATTGCTCTTTGTGCCAGTGTAGTGCTGTAAGTTCCCTGTACTGCTCTTGTGAATTTTACTATGCAACTCCAGCAGGTCAAGGCTCAACTTCCAGAAGTGCACTTTCAGAGGTAGTGTCCTCCCGGGCTGGAGTGCTCTCAAGTGGGAACAGCCGAGGTGGCCTCAGGACCTGGCAGAACTGCAGTGGCCACTGGCACCTGCCCCAAGTCCGTGCAGAACTGCAAGGCGCATCCCACCTCTTTGGTAGTTTTCATAGCCATAATTTTAAGGCCAGTAATGTTAGATCCATCTCACATAAGTGATGCTAAGAGACATCTTAAACTTGTCATCAATACAGGCCTTATTTAGCAAATGGTCAGCTAGGACAGTATAGCCTAATCATAGCCTGTGGTTGTTTTCAGAGAGGGTTGGGGGTGTAAAGAAAGGAAGGAAAGAGACCACAATTAGACTAGGCTGCTTTGCAAACTATCTACTACATTGCAAACTATCTAAGACTTTGAAAAAGTGACTGAGCGCTGCCATTTTTTTTCTAAAAATACTTATTTCTCATCAGTACTGTTAAGTTATCCTGAACATAAAATAAACATAAACTCAAATAAGACAACACTGCTGTTTTTCTCTACATCTACACCAATAAATACAGTAGGGCCTCAAGAAACCAAAACATATGGGATCTTCTGCATTTCCCATGGGACCTTACGATCACCTGAATTTTTTCCTGCTTTACTTTCCTCTACCTGAGCTCCAAAATCTAAGCATTAGCTTTCTTGTCAGGGCCTACATTTGTCTTACTCCACTTGAGCATTTTCAATGCTCTTTAAATCAGCTAACGTAAAAGTTTCCAAATGAGTAACATGAGCCAGGGATTTGAACGTAGCATCTTCTCGGTATGTCCCGAGAGTAAAGCAAAAGAGCTAAGCCTCTGTTCTGTACCTTCCATGTGAACAAGCACAGAACTGCCCTGAGTCTGACCAGATACACACTGTCCTAAATAAAGCAATCTCACAAGCTGCTAAGACTAAAAGAGAAATGTAAAAGAAAGTGAACATTTGTTTTCACTTATACAAACAGATTAAAACTACAATTGTCTATGCAAGACAATGTACCAACCTATCTCTTTCTCACGCAGAAAACAGATGCCATATTTGCTGACAGATCTGGGTGGTCTATTAAATGAAAAGGCAAATTACAAAACCTCCTGTAATTGGGCCACTAGATCAAAATGCTACCCTCATTCACTTGGATAAATTTCTTCAGGCTCCAGTCAGACCACTTCACATGGACAGTAAGCGAAAGTTTGAGGTAGCCATATGCTTCTTCTCCCCTTTGACACAACAAATAACCACCTCTGTTAACTGTTTCTGATCCTCTCTGTAAGACTTTAGTCCCAGATGTATATTTACCTTAACAAGACCACCTACCTCCAGAGCAAGCTTTTTTTTTTTTTTTTTTTTTGCTAAAAGAAGATATCCTGGGCACTCTCCATAGTCTAGCTGTGTTGCTCCAAAGGGATATCTTTAGACTAAGTGTAACTTCTTTTCCACTGAATCCCCATCCCCACCCCAGCCAAACTGCTGGAGAATTTACACCCATTTTGTTGGCAGATCATGATCACTCCAAGCCAACACACATTTTCTTTTTGCCAAGTTCATAGGACTTCAGTCTGTATTTGCTGAATATATTTTAGAAATAAGTTGGAGAGGTGTCTATATCAGAGATGCACTGAAAATTATTTTAGCAGCAGATACTATTGACATAGGGTCTTCGTAGTTCTGCAGCTTCCCTAACAATATTAGGAGAAGAACTTACTGTGTTACATCAAATAGAAGAAATAAGCAGCAAGGATGGCAAAAACTCAGTCTCCAAGTTCTTGGGCTAAAACATCCTGAATGAACTTCAATGTACGTTGGTACAGGAAAGCATCCTTCTTCTTTGGCTTACAAATATTTAGATGATTAACATCCACTGGAATAAGGTCTCCAATTCCCAACTCTGGGAGAGGGGGGGGGAAAAAAAAAAAAAAGAAAAAACTACCAAAGTTCATAAGGTCACCTAGACTGAAAAGAGCATCTTGCATTAGTAATTTCTCCCTCAAAAGCAACTTTTGTTTTCAGTTTAAGTGTTTTGTCTTCATTATTTTTTAATGTGCTAAAAGCATCAATACACACTGTTATAGTCAGATAGAGCTATACATTGCTACAAAACCCACACTGGTGAACCATTAGGTCAGAGTTCTACTATCTTTATTGGGAATACGCAAATACACATTTCTCCATATAGACAACTTCAAAGAATCAAAACTTCATTTGCCAGCAACTGACTGACAGCAAAGTTCTGCCCAAAGTTTAAGCACTGACATGAACAGGGACAGGGTTTAATCCAGGGTACCCAGATTCTGATCACCATGAATGGCCCATATTCCTTATAAAAGTACTTTGATGTGGAGATTAAAAATGGGACTAGAATGCACCTGAAATATGCCACAAATCACTACACGCATTTCTGGGGACATGAAAAAATCACATTGCTTAATTGCAGAATACAAGTATTCAATTTTCAGCTACTGATTTTGGGGCACACTACGGCATTGATTCTTTCCTGACAGCTATCACTACTAGTGAACTTTCCAGTTGGGATGCTGTGACTACCACATTCCAGTTTGTTGTCTATTCACTCAGCCTTCTGAGAAATCCTCCATTTTGCTTGGAACTCTGGATCTTTAACTATGTAAAATCACATTAGAGCAGGATGAAGGTTTGCTTTCATGTGCCCAAACGTGCATGTAAGAAACAGTGAGTGTACTGCTTGTCAGCCTGGGTTTTGAACAAAATGAGTGGCGTGCCACCGAACCATTATATGCCCTCTAAAGGCTTTTGAGAACTCATGTGCTGCATTATATGTCATCTCTAGAAGAGGAGAAATACAATACAAAATTATAAGTGCACAGTGCTTATTTGTGCACTGTTATCCAGCCTTCTTTTTCATTTTCTTTCACTAAAAAAATGAATGCCCAGTTTTTCAGTCCTCGCCAATAAAATTGCATCAGCAACGTTTTTGCAAACAATTGCTCCTTGAGAAAACATACTGAAAAAATATTGCTAAATATTGACTCTGGGATGTATGGTCAACCTTTTTCAGAGCAACTAACCTTGCATTTAAGCTAGTGGATTTAGCTGGTGGAAAGCCTGATCTAAAACCTAACAAAGCAACAGTTTCTGTTCAAGGCCTTACAAGTTCCTTCGGCAGTGCAGAAGAAGGTTTTGCTCATGCAAGACCTGAAAATATCAGGCTTAATACAATTCTATAAGTTGAACACCTATAAACAAAGCAAGAGAAAGAACTATCTGGTTCTATCTCCTACAAAAGTAAAAAAGATGGAGGGAACTCTTCAGGAGGTAAACTCTATTGCTTAAGTGCCTGAGATAGGGAAGATAAAGGATTCTTAACACTGAAAAACAGCTTTGTGACTTTTTCCTTCCATTAGCAGTTTACGAATTTTCTTTCTTGTTTTTTAAAGGAGGAAATAGTTGGAATTACGGGAGCTTCTGAAACACTATTCAGCCTACCTATACAAGGATAAACAACAGTTACTCATAATTACAAAGGAAAGGACTACAACAATGTAACACTAGACCAGGGTCTACCCTGCTTTTTTCAATAAGCAAGTGTCACTCACATTTAGAAAAATCAAAACAAACAATTCCTATTCTAAGATATAAACGTACCTGCCTCTGATCTCAGCAGGGAGACTGTAGTTTAAATTCAGCCAAAAGTTTAAACAAAAAACCCCACAATATAACAGACGTTCTAGGTCTTTCCACCATAGCATTTATAATCCTTCCTCATTATCCATGTTTACATGAATATATACAAAATTAAATAAATTAAATAGCTATTTGACTTACTCGCAGATTCCAGAGGTACGACGTGCAGTTTTATCATGCTGCCTATATGTGTTGGTAAGGTTTCTGCAAAACTCAGCACTGAAAATTTCTTATCTTTGGCAAAAGACAGGAAGTCATCATTCAGCTCTTTAAGGGCAGGGGAATCTGAGAAAGAACAACATAATTTTTGCAGTGTTATCTTGAACATAAGATTATAGCATTTGTCAGGCAAGACTGCATTCCTAAAGAGATGCTTTGGAAAAATTAATACTCCAGTAAAAGAAGTAGCATTTTGCTTGTAATACCTTTTTCCAGCTATCATATGCAACAATTGTTTATTTCTGCATAACATGGAATTTGTTGAGAAGAGTCAAAAGTCCATCACATGTTGAGTTACTACATTGCTAAATGGCCCAAACTACTCTTCTATGAACTTGTTCTGACTCCTTTTTTCCCCTTGTCTCTGCAATCAAATGAAACAGTTACTCAAAACTACTTACAGTAATTCAACACACAACCCAAAACATAAAAAGGGGGGTTGTTGTTTTTATCCAGCTTTTTCTGACAGCACAATAAAAAAAAAATGCATCATGAACAGATTAGCATAGATCCCCGTTGTTAAATAGTAGCAAAGTGAGCGTACCCTTGCTGAGTTCTTTAACCTCCACAGACGGAAAGAGAAGATATCTGGCATTTATAGAATATTCAGCCAGCTGGGAACCATGGTGAGGTACGCTATAAAATATGATTCCTCTGGTGTTGTTTACAATTTTATCCATTTCTGGATTCTTGGAAGCATCCACCAGCATCTTTTTTACTAGAAGACCTGGCAACAGAAACTGAATTAATGCGAGGATTTAAACCACTGTGAAAATAATGATCATGCTATATTATCCATGAAACAACTAACTATATTCTTGCCTCAGTTGATTAGGCCTTAGTTTGTCAAATATCTAAGATTAAGTTGAAAAAAAACCAAACCAAACCTGAGGAAGCATTAAAATAAAATGTCAATGAATGATGCAAATCCAATTTTCGTTTGCTTTAAGTGTTGCTAATGACATTTACTATCTGCCTAATCATGGAGAAAATTTTGCCTCTGGATTCCCATTTACATGAATTTCAACTCACTGATTTTTTGTTTTTAAATCAACACACTAAAACCAAACAGCAATAAAAATCCTTTCAAAATGTATATGCTATTGAATATATATATATTTTCTATATTTAGGTTTTCGCAAATTTTGTAGATAAACTATTCTGAATAATTGCATTTCAGACTGAACTTGGTTACAGCTTATTCTGAAATATAACAGCAAATAAATATTTTCCATCAACCAGGCAATGTGCTTACCACCCATGCTATGTGATACCCACACCAAAGGTCTGTCTCCGATCCCAGCAGCTCTGAGCTTGTCAAGAAGCTCATTGCTCCTGTATGCAATAGACTTCCTGCAAAGAAAAAAAAAACAAACACAAGCATGATGAAGCATGATAGGTTAAAGGCAATGTTAAAACAGAATGTATTTTCAATGCTGAGTGTTTATGAAAGTGAATTAGGTACATAACATCAATTACTTAATTATTGTTGCTACAATGAAAAATGCCAAAAACTTTTGTAAGGTTGGCTTCACAAGGACAACAGGAATTGAGCTAAATTCAGTCTCTTGAGCTTGCTAGAAAGTTTTATTTTTATTTCACTCACCACTCATTTCCTTTATCTTTAGTTCAACAAATCTCTTTGTGGAGTTTTAGTTTCATTTACACATTGTAACAAAATTACATTTTCATTTTATGAAAGCATCGTGAATGCATAATGAACTTTATCCCCTGAAAGAAGAATATATCTAACCTCTGACAAAAATATACTTTGCTAAACGGCGCTCAAAATGTGAAGCAATGTACAGGAATTTAATAACTATGTGCATGATCAATCATTACATTAAAAAAAAAAAAAAAATCACAGATGTCTGTTATACTTTCCAGACAATATTATCCAAGTGCTTTGTACTGGAACAGTATAGAAGCACAATAATCTCCACTTTATAAAGAGACAAGTTATATGTTAGAGATTGAAAATGAATTTGTGGTGGAACCAAAATAAAACCAATCCCAATTCCCAATCCAAGCTTCAAAATGCAACATTGTTACTCCTTGCAGTGTAGTAAGAATCAAACATAGAAGACCCTCGGATAATGAAAACATCAGGATATTGGGGCAACCACTGTGCAAAATAATTCACTTCATCTCTATTGGTTCTCAGCATTGTCACTAGAAATTGCTTTTATAACACATACGAAAAGAATACTCCAATGTATCTTTTCAGCTGAACAATAGACTTTAGGATAGCTGGGAGACATAAAAATTCATTTTTGAAACAGTGAATGAGCCTATACACTCGAAGCAGTCATAAGGCTGTGATTCTACTGCTACATCTCTGTTCCTGTGAGTTAAAAATATCTTCAAGATCTTTCATTTTTTGTTAACCATATCAAATTATAAAATAATCAGATACTATGCTGGAGTGACCATAAATAGCAGGTAATATAATTTTCCATTCTGTAATGAAAAAGACACTATCTTAAAAAAAAAAAAATGTTTATTTCTTTTTAAAATTTTCTTCCATTATACTAACTCTAGATGGACACAGGTAAAAGGTTCTCTTAGAATCATAGAATCTTTTAGGTTGGAAAAGATCCTCAAGATCATCGAGTCCAACCGTTAACCTAACACTGCCAAGTCCACCACTAAACCATGTCCCTAAGCACCACATCTACCCGTCTTCTAAATCCCTGTTACTTGGGAGAACAGACCGACCTCCCATCTCTACATTCTCCTTTCAAGTAGCTGTAGGGAGCAATCAGGTCTCCTCTCAGACTCCTTTTCTCCAGGCTGAACAACCCCAGTTCCCTCAGCCGCTACTCATAAGACTTGTTCTCTAGACCCTTCACTAGCTTCGTTGCTTTTCTTTGGATGCAAAACAAGGTACAAGGCCCCTCTACAAGGTCCGGTCTTCTTTAGACCTTCTAGATGTAGCCACCTACATATTTTTTACTGTCATTGTTCTGCCTAATTTCAAACATATTAACAGCCATGTCTTCCTTATTTTTTCCCTGCTTACATGCTTTCTTTAATGTAATAATTGCATTGAACCACCGTAAATCCACAGGGAGGAGGCAATGAACACGTACCAAGTTCCCAGTCTATTATACATGTGCTGATTTTTTTTCTTCCCTACACAAAATATAATCAATTTTCAGATTCTTAACCTGTGAGCAGTCATGCACATGCCTTCCCTGAAGTATACAAGTCAAATCTACAGTACTAGTTCCATGCTTAAGTATCTGCATAAGTGTTTGAAGGACTCAGATTAGGATCTGATTTAAAGGTCACTGAACTCAATTACTATGCCTAAAATCCATTCAAGCCAAATAACCTTTACGGGCTCAACATAATTTTATTTTTAGAAGGAACATGTTTGGAGGTACCATCTTCCTCTGACCTACCTGGTTCATGGTCAGTAAAAACAACTCCTCTGACAAGGTGAATTACACTATCTGACCAAACCAGTTACAGCTGCAGTATTTTATCTGTCAATGAGTTACATGAATTTCTTTCCAGGGATGAACACTTCTTGAATAAAAGTATCTTTGTATCAGAAATAGTGTGGCCAGGACTAGGGAAGTGATTGTCCCCCTATACTAGGCACTGGTAAGGCTGCACCTTGAATACTGTGTTCAGCTTTGGGCCCCTCAGTAGGTGAAAGACATTGAGATACTGGTGGGTGTCTAAAGAGCAACAAAGCTAGTGAAGGGTCTAGAGAACAAGTCTTGTGAGGAGTAGCTGAGGGAACTGGGGTTGTTCAGCCTGGAGAAAAGGAGCCTGAGGGGAGACCTTATTGCTCTCTACAGCTACTTGAAAAGAGGTTGTCGGGAGGTGGGGGTCAGTCTGTTCTCCCAAGTCACAGGTGACAGGACGAGAGAAAACAGCATCAAGTTGTGCCAGGGGAGGTTTAGATTGGATATTAGGAAACATTTCTTCACCTAAAAGGTTGTCAAGCATTGGAACAGGCTGCCCAGGGAAGTGGTGGAGTCACCATCCCTGGAGGGATTTAGAAGATGGGTAGATGTGGTGCTCAGGGACATGGTTTAGTGGTGGACTTGGCAGTGCTAGGTTAACGGTTAGACTCAATGGTCTCTTAAAGGTCTGTTCCAACCTAAACAATTCTATGACTCTATGAAAATGATATGTTTCGTTTTATCATGAGTATAAAGTCAAAGTACAGTGATTTTTTTGCTGTGCTTATGGAGCAGTATTGGGTCATTTTAAGTTTAAGAAATATTTCTCTTAAGATATAAAATTGATGCTATATTTACATCAACTAATAGCATAATTTAGTGTCTCCCCTAAACACGAAGCAGAATAGACTGTAAGAATTTAGGAAGTTTCCACAAGTAATTATCCATGAAGCTAAAAAGCTCAAGCATACCATGACTGTACTTAATGTTTTTCCAAACGCAACAGGAAAAATAAAATTCACTGTTTCACACTAGGTGATCCCAAGGATCAGCTTTCCACGTCTCTCTCCTGCCCCTCCTCTAAACCACAGACACTACATTTGTTACCTGTGAGCCTCAACAGGACATTTTGCTTTCCAGTCACTCAAATGGGTGTCGTATTCCACAGATATGATTCTAAGGGCAGGACAGTCTGAAGCCAGCCACGTCTAAATTAAAGAAAGGCGAAACCAAAAGGAGCTTATAATTGAAGTACTTAAATTCTTGCAAGCAAGTTACCAGCAATAGAGCAAAGATGTTACTATGGGGACAATATCAAGAAAGATTTTTGCTCTTCAGTTAATCCCCAAATACATCTTACACCTAGACTATTTTTCTTTTATTACATGCTGGTGAAGTCAGCCTGTTCCCAAGCCACAAAGTAGGCAAAGGATGGAGACAGATTACTAACTCGTGCGTTCCTGGCTCCCTCTCCTGGGTGCAACAAGAATTACTAAGATTACCAACAGGACAGATCGGTTTAAGTTTTACAGAGATACTTCGGTGGTTATAGCAATGTGTCCTCTGGACAGCTCTCACTAACGAAAAAACAGCAGCCACATGTGGAAATGTTATTGTCTTTTTACCTTTGGCCAGCACTGGCTATAGTCCTCTTCCCCTTCTGAAGCTTTTTTATCCAAATGCCGGTCAATGTCTTGCTGTCGCCAGGTTTTAAATGCTGCTCCCAAAAGACCATGAACAAAAAGGATGTCTGCTCTGATGGGCTGACTGATACAGAAAAAGGAATTTTTAAGAGATGCATCATACGTATTCTTTTAGCAAATTAAATTTACACAGAACTTTTAACCTAAGGGATGCCAAAATGCTATTGTTCACACCATACGATTTCTTACCTTATGGACAGCATTTAATGACATTTCACGACATTTCAAAGAGGATACTCAGATCAAGATAAAAGCCAGGTATCCACCCAGAAGAGAGAGATTTAAAAAAGGTATGAAAAGTACCCACCTCACAAATTACATTTTTATATAATGAAAAACACCATTCTCTCCAGCTACTGCTAATGCATCTTGCTAGTTCCAGACTTATCATCAAATTAGATCTTCACTGTAACCTGACTAACACCAGTGACCCCGGGAATAGTTGCTACTAAGTGACATACCACGTTGGAGACTGCTTCAGTCCTAGATACACAATCACAATTAAAAGATGCTGAAGCTGTAAATTTACTGCATCTTAGGCCAACATGTGCTGTTGCCAACAGAATAATTACAAGGCACTGCATCCCAAGACAGCCAACGCAAAAGTTAAATGGTTGCAATGCATGCAAAGCAATAATTCATCTCGTGGTTTGTGGTTGGATTTTTCCATGCAGTACAATAATACTCCTTTCATAGCTATGGACTGCTCCCAGCACTTCTGTTGTTCTTCTATTTGAGAATCTAAATTCAGTCCTCTCAACCCACCGAAGAACAGGAGGAGCAGGTGACATGACTACAGCAGCACTCTGATGTCAACTCTTCCAAAGTTTTGTACCTGAACAGCATAACAAGTAACTCAAAGTACAGCATGTACAATACCTCCTTCTGCTTTACCTGCTACGATATTGTGGATGTAAGACATAAACACCATCTGGATACTTTTCTTTCACTGTGTCCCTGTCTAGATTAGCCAAAGCTCTGGATGCATGAGAAGACTGAATGACATGTGGGGATTTCATTACTTCAGCAAGTACAGAAACCCAACCTACATCGAAAAAATAAAGTGGCAGGTTAACTAATTAGAAACATCATCCAAACAAAAGAATTCAGAAACATCATCCTTCAAAGTATACTTGTGAACACAGATGTTAAAACTTAAGAACGGTAACATCAAAAGCAACTATTTCAATTCGCTCTCCTTACCGCATGAAAGCCAATGCTAGGTAAGTGGAACCTCCAAAATGCAAAAATCCAGAGCAGTGAGGAGGCAATGTATTTTACTGCTCTTCAGCTTATGATCTGAAGGAGAAGGTCTCCTGCAGGTCAGTGCAGTTGTCAAAGAGGGAACAGATCTTGAGCCTCTTTTTGCAGGTAAGATGCAAGAAAGACAGAGAAAAGAAACGTCCCAGAGAGAAAATGAAGCTTAAAGCGTAAATAAGACAAAGAAAACAACCCACAGGAATAATGGCAGGTGGAAAAATTGATGCTTGCTGTGAGAGTACAACCATTTCTAATTTTGAAATCCAGTGTGTGAAAAACTGTTTAAGGAATTAAAATGTCCTCGCTATTCTAAAAATAGTATACTGTATGTACTTAAGAAACATAACAAAATTAATGAAGGAAACCTTTGAATGCATTCCTCAATAAAATTTTAAGTCACAGCTAGCTCAAAAAAAACCCAGACACTTTATAATACTTTACCTAAGATGTAAAATACAGTTTCTTAGACATGGGTGGCGATGTTCATAGACTACTGAGAAATGCAAAGAACTGTCTTTTATACACACACAGACAGATGTATTTCTTTAAAATCCTGATAAATCTTGTTGTTGTTAGCAAAAGTGGTCTATAAATCACAATTACATTAAAGTCAAGTTCATAAATAAAACCTGGGAACACTTTGAAGAGAGATTTTCAAACAGAGGCTGATTTGAAAAAGAAGTAACAATTTACTTCGTGAGCACTGTTTCAAAATCATGTACAATATGTGGCTATTAGTATAGCCAGTAAGTTGCTAATTCAAGATAGTTAGCTCACTGTGGGCTGAGGAAAAGAATGAATTGACACGAGTTTCGTTTAAATGCAAGTACTTTTGGGAACTGTAATTTTTTTTTTTAAAAATTATGTATTTAAATCACATTCCTAAGCAGAATATATGTTGATCACTGTGCAATTTCTCCTTAAGAACACCACTATCTAAATATATATTTTCAGTTCTCCAAATACAATGAAAGATTGCGAAGCTGGTCTAATTAAAACTAGCAACGTCTCTGGTTTTGCATTTCTCTTAAAATGAGCCAAGATGGAGAGTCAAAAATAGTGTTCAGAATCCTTCTGTCCCCAGATGCACCATCATAGCTACTACACTGTGCATCATTGCTTTTCTTCCTCTTCCTGTGCCAGCAGTTTTTGCAAAGGAAAAGAGGTTCTTTCTTCTTTTCATCATCCAACAACAGAAGAGAAGTCTTATCAACTCTTGACCAGCAGTATCCAACTGCTCATCTCTGCAGTCTGGTTCACTGTCTAGAATTCCATTTGTACTGAGAGCTCTGCCCCAGGGACCTGCTGACTCTTCCACTACAGTCTCTTCCTCTACACGTATGGTTTTAGCAGTCGTCACAAGAATGTAAGAAAGGTGCTAGAGCTCAGACCAAAGGTCTTTGTAGTCCAGCTGTCTTTCTCCAAAAGTGAGCAGTAATGGAAGTTGCAGAACAAAATTAAAATTAAAAGAATAGAGCAATAAAAGGGCAAGTATATAGTGCTGATTCTCCACTATACCCTCCCAGTTTTCAGCGAGCAACTTGGCTTCTGTGTGTAGAGCTTTATGGATTTTTCTTTCCATGAATTTGTCTAATCACTTTTTGAAGGTTTGTAAGTCTTCAACAATCACAATGTTTTGTGGCAAGTTTTGGTTTGGTCATGCACTGTATGGAAAATATATACTTATTTGTTCCACGTCTTGATAACTGATGTACAAGAACCTTTGGTCTTGCATTATAAGAAACAGCAGATGACCATTACCTCTTTGCCGTCTCTATGCCAGCAAGGATTTTATAAATCTCCATCATATTCTCCTTCAGTCGCTGCTTCTGTCTTAGTCTAGTTATTTGTTCTTTATATCACAGCCACTCCAAATTTTTAATCACCCTTACGGTCTTTCCCTGTGCCTTTGCTACTTCTCCTTTTTGCAACAAGGAGATTAAAAACGCACTGCGTTTAAGAGGCAGACACCAGCTTGGCTGTATACAGTAGCATACTGGTATTTTCTATTTTTCTTTCTATTTCTTTCCTAATAAAACGTTGGGAATTATTTAGTTGGTACAGAACTTTTATTGTGATATTTAAGGGTATTAAAAAAGGGGCATCAGAGCAAAGCTTAGCAGAAGTTACCAGCCTAACATGAAACAAGGGAGGGCAGGAAGGCATGTTTCACTTTGTTCCAAAAGGTAAGGACTGTGAGCTGGTCTGTTCCTTTGTGAGACAAAAACACAGTCAATTAAAAAAAATTAATCTACAAGGTAGATTATCTGTAAAAGTAGGAAACTCAAAAGATTTTTGCCAGAAATGTGAACCAAACATCAACCAAGTTTAAATTTTCACTATCCATCAGAATCAGAACACCTCTGTAGCACTGACATATATTGGCTAGACAGTATACAGGAATTTTTAATCAAGATCATCTAAACGGTCTATATTTTTTGTATTAAACCCAATGACAACACGTCCCTATCCCCCCAGATATAAAATCCACTACACTACCATGGTACTTTGCATTTTACAAAAGCACTGAATCCTCTGAAAATTTTAGAACAGGAATCTGACATTCAGACTGCTTGCACTTGCTTTCCTTTTACCTGCATGTACTATGGATGAATGAAGACGTTCATCCAAAGCCATATTTCCAATAATGCGAATTATGTTCCTTTGTATTTTTGCTGAATCTTTACGTAGCTGGTATATCCTCTGTAGTAGCTGAAGGCCTCCTTTAGCTTCAATTTTATCACAGTGAGAAGAAACCTAGCATTATACAGTAAATACAATGACAATAAGTAGACATTCTGCAGAAGGTTCCTTGAGATGCTATTAATTCACAAATTAGGGAATTTTAAGGAGCCGGTATGATGCAGAGCCCTTATTACACAGAAATTCTTATTAATGTAGAATTTATTATGCCATAGTTGAAGAGGAAGTAAATATTTTAATATGCTAAATGCATGATTTCTAATGGATTGACAACCTGAAAGATGCTGAGTACCATTACTCTACTGTCCTCCATATCTGAGGAAGATGAGATAGCTCTCCACTTGGCATGATCAAATTTCAGTTCAAGAGTCTGAACAGGACAATTGTCTGCATTTGTTAAAGCACTATCTTGACCAGAGCTACTTCTCTTCCTCTTCACCACCTAAAATGCAATCATTATAACCCCTTCTCTTTGAAATGCAAAGGTACATCTACATTCCAAATAGCACTGCTATCATTATTGATCTTAAGGGTAACAATAGATTCTAGTCCAAGCAGATGAACATGTAGTGTCAACAAATGATATTGGCCAAATGCTTATGACTTAAACATGTTGTCAACAGTGCTTAAAAATGTGTGGTAGTTACAGACCTGCTGATGTCCTAAAGTCTGTGGCTTTCAACAAACACACATTCAGAATAAGTACAGTCACAACTTGTTTAAACTGAAAATCTGGAATATAACAAATTCTAGACTAAGTCAGAATTTCTATGTATATGGAAGATGTGAAAGGAATACTGGCAAACCGCACTTTTTCCATCCCCACTACCAATAACAATTTGGTATTGTCAATGCTGTTTCTCAATGAGCTAGGCTTCTGAGCAATTAAGTGCACACAGAAGAGCGCAGCAACAGGAAACAAGACAAATCACTGTTACACAAAGTCTTCCATACTCTTCATCTGTGTCTGCAAAGAACAGACTGGTCCTGGGAAGATGCACTGTGCTAGCTGCATGCTGTGCAATATTCTGCCCAAAGGCAGTGGCCCTTGAAGGAGGGGCCTTTGTGAATAGATGAGGTTTGCATTCCATTCTGGCTCTGATTAGAGCAAATTCATGAGGCTACTTTGCTTTCTGGAAACCTGCACTAGAGCTAGATTAAGAGCCATAAGAAGACAACTGCTTGTAAGCTTTCTGAACTGATGTACACCAACTCACACAAATTCACACATACTTTGCACTAAGAATTTCACACCATCGGCATCTTGCGTATTGAGAAGGTGCAGAGTGGAAATACTAAGTGTTCTATCTCCAATGACTTTGAGTGTCAGTGGGAGGTATTGTTAAATAATGGGAGACTTGTTAAATCCTTCGGACTTCAAGCATTCTCTCCTGCTTTGCTGTGTCAGAGCCGCCCTTTTACTTCTTGAAAGATACATACAGGTATACTACAGGGAAACTTACAAGGGTTAATTAGAAATGGTAACAGAACTTACATAGGCTTCCCATGAGAAAAAATTATGCTGCCTTCCAATTCACACCAGTCTCAGTTTTCTGAACATCCTTACAGAAAGGGTATGGGCTAGGGGACAAGGAAATGGCAACTCCTACCCAATATATGAGAAAGCATTAGGAAGAAATGTTTATAAATGTAGCTTTTCAGTTATAGTTTGAAGGACAAATTACCTTAGAATGCTGTACTAAAGCTTGCAAGCAAAAGAGTTCCACTGTCTCTGAAGGGATTTTACTCAATGTCTCACAATATGGAAGTCCATTTCCTCCAAAACACCATAAGCCTCCCTGCAATGAGAATCAGTAAAAATTATACCACATTCCAAATGGCTACATAAAATAAGCATTTCTAAACTAAAACATTGAGTGTGCAATGATCTATAGAAATTGCTGTAAAGAGTGCACAGCATGCATGCACTTTTCAAAAATGTACAGATTACACAACAGTACATTATAAAACTATCTACTATTTTTAACTGAAAATAGTAACTAGATTTTTGCAGTCAGTAATCTCCATAGTCTATTAACTTCAAAATATACAATAAAGAGAGAAAATGTAGGATTTTCATTTTGTTACTGAATGTCTTCTTTTAAAATAGTTTGCTTAAGCATAAAAAAGCAAGAATCAGACTGCATCTAGATTTCCATAGATGCAAAAATGAGAAGAGGAGGAAAGAAGGTCTTCAATACATAGCATAGTCTCTAAAGACCAGTCTCTCTCAATCATGCAGTAAGATGACCAGCATTACTTCAATAAAAATCAGTTTTCTATAACAGCGTGATTATCAAAATGCCTCCAACTGTGGTGTCTTACCAAAGCTCCCTTTGTAGCAAGAGCTCTGGCTGTGAAAACAATAAAGGAGTCATAGTGTAAAACACATAACTGTGTCATAGGAAATAAAGAGTTATTGCACTCTGAAATATCTAAACAAAGCCTGACAGGCATCATTATTAACAAGACAGTCACTTCTATTATTACATCTTACAAAATAATCACTGATTTAAAGAGTCACAACGTTTTAATAAAAAAATAAAATGCACAAGTGATAATGGATGACACTGGCATTACAATTATTATTTTTAAGCAATAGCAGTACTTTAAATGATGTTTCTAAAGCCACCCAGGAAGTTGTCGGACAGAGTTGAAGAATTCCTAGTTTCCAAGTCTAAACAGACCACTAGACTATTCCAATTCTGGTTTTGGCAACAGTGACCTGTTACAGGGAGGCATTTCCATGTGATATAATAGAATTTACTGTTTAAGGTGTGTTAACAACTCATCAGTTTGTTAGTAAGACTTAACAGAGGTTTAATCATCTCAGCAGTAAAAGAACACTCAAACAGTGGTAAGATGAAATGTAAAATGATTTTTCACAAGCACTGCAAAGGGAAGGAAATGTTCTGGACAAAATGTTGAAATATCTGCTTTATGGGAAGGCTTGTAAGTAAAGATATAATCTTTCAATAGACCAACTAGGACAGCTGGGAAAGATAAACAAGCTTTCAAGCAGACAGACTGTACATAGAAAAGATTTGACTTGTGTTTTACAGTCACAAAGTCTCTGTATTTCTCTTCCTATTACAATGATTAAAAACATGGAGATAGGTTTTTATCTTTGAGCTCTGCAGGAACAAAGAACCCAAATAGTTCTGTTCTGCAGGTGGGAACTCACCCTTTGTGCAGCGAGAGTCTGACTACTTTCACGTAAAGCAAGAGATGTGAAGTACTGGACACATGGATCAAGACCAGTCTGAGGTAAAGATACTAACAACAAGCGAAGTTCATCTTCTATGGGATAATCCTGTGAGAAGTAAGCACAAATAGCTTGTGTTCAAGGCACGAAGCAAAGCACAGAGAAAAGAAAGATACAAAATAATGGAATCAGCCTTATTAATAAGGCCATAAATACGAACCCTGGACTTGACTGCTTTGCAACTACAGTTTAATAGTTACACCTGTAAAGACTTTGGAAACTGATAATTCTAAAACCACCAACTGAGCGATGAAAAGCAAGCTTTAAAATTCATACTTTGGTGGCCTTATTCCAATAGGTCTGAAGGGCAGAAGAAAAAAACAGTTGGCACAGGAAGCTTAAAAGCTCATCCTTAACTACACAGTAATTTTGGTGCTGCTCCATCACAATGAATGTATAAGTTACTAGTAAAAAATGCAGACAACATTTCTTTTAATCTTCAAAATATTCATATAGATGTTCATTTAATAATGCAGGGTAGATTACAGGAAAATAGATTCAAAGTCATTTTATTTGCCCACAGTCATGAAAGTTGCAGTTATTCTAATCCTTGCTACAATCAGAGATGGAGACATATCTGATGTGCAGAGCAACACTTGCTGCCACAATGATTTGCTTTAACTTCCTAAGCAGCAGATTGGGAACTCTTAGCTTCAATCACTGACCAATCATACTGCTGTAAAAATGAAGTATATACACAACCATATACTAGTATAAGCCAGTACTTCAAGACTGACAGGTACAGATCCACCATCACGTAGTGTTACAAAGATAAGAAAGCAAAAATATCACTACCAATCAAAGCTGTTTGCTCAGATTTTTGTTGGTTAAGGTACACAGGTATTCTCTGAGAGGGACTTCTGCCAGCATTCATTCTATTAGCATTACAGAAGACCTCTAATATTATGCTTTATGTGCTGATTCTGTTACTTGAAGAAGCTGATATGATCACATGATTGCTCAAACCATCATATATATATATATATATACATATTTCCTAATTAACATAAAAGCAAACCAAGGCCAGTATGGATTTGTTGGTACTCAAAAGCTGGCAATAAAGAAGAGGGCCTACAGCAGAGCACCACACCAGCACTGACGATAGAGGCCTCCAGGAGTGCTCTCTACCTGTAGGATTCTGACAGTATTAACTAGGCAATCTAGGATGACTTAATATAAGACTGCTTCGCATTGCCTACTAGGAACAGACAGGCAGTGTGTGTATCAGACTGTAACTGGCTCAAACTTCACTGCTGGTAAATATGTAATGTGGACATGCAGCCCGAGAACAATAATTGATCCACACTCCTATCCTTATTTCTTTCCATCATGTCATTCACTAACGCAGATATACCCTAGGGGTGTATCACTATATTATAATTTTGTATTTTGGTCTTAATTTTACTACTCATTAGTTACTTTAGAAGAACTCCACTTTAGTATGGTTACCAACAACAAAAGCACTACAAACAAACAAGCAAGCAAAAATAATCTAATACCTACTTTTCATTTACTTACATTCTTTATTTTTGGCATTGGTGGTGGAGGCAGGAAAAAGCGAAGGTCGATACCTCTGGATCGAGCCAGACCTATAGCAGTTCTTTGATCACAGGCTTGGGCAACTGTACCATACTGATAATCTGTAGTACGAGAACTTCAGCGTTAGGGTTAAAACAAACTTTATTTCTTTCATTTGTTTTAAAATGCCGGTTTTGATCTACTTTGTAAATATACTTGAAAAAAGAACCACCTCTCCGCAATCTACTTAAATAAGCACTGGTTTTGGAACCTCAAGTTCCAAAAGATAAAAATTGCAGATGTTAGACCAGCTACAGACTATACTGAACTGAAATACAGCTGGGCACTAATTGTTCATTACAGACCAGTTTAACAAAGGTTCCAAGATATAAGTTGAACACAAGCAAAAGCAAATGGTCAGTATTGCCACTTTGAAATGAATACAAAGACTACAAACACAAGCTTAATCCCCTGAGCTTGAGTTAAAATTTGAAAGGCTTCTTGCATACTTTTTTCTGCATACAGTATTAAAAAACAGATGCTTAAATCCAAATGCTGCAAAAACCTAATTTTAAATGATACAAAAGGCACGTTTCAATAAAATTGTTAATGTCACAAAATCAGGTGACCTTAGAAAAGGCAGGATAGCACCACAATACAATTTAAGTACCCTTCCTTACTGAAGATAGAAGACAGACTTTCAGTTACCTTACAGAAGGGACACCAGATTTAAACAGTAACTACTGTTCCTTTCCAAAACCTACCTACTTTGTAGCTGGAGAAATTGAAAATTACATACTGAAGTTAAGTGGCAAACTGAAGGGAAGGAAAAGAAAACATAACCTTAAAGTGGATCAATACTTTTTTCTATAAAAATTTGTTTCTACCCCCGTTACTGTTATACAGTTCCAGAACAAAACTGACAAGCCATTTAAAATATACTTTTCACAAACAGTCACAGATTGGCCACATTTTTAATTTGGTGCTGATAACTTACAGCTGCAAACTGAAGTCACCGAAGCTGTGCTTTGAACAAGTGAAATACTGTATTTATGACAACAGGTATGCTGAAAAATTTGGTCCTAGCTGTGAAAAGTTAGAACATACTTTCAGTCTTAACTTTTCTTGGGCTCGGTTTTGGAGTACCAGGTCAAAAAAAAAGCCTGTTTCCCTCATGAGGTAGTTGGCAAGAATAATTAGTGTTTGTGAAACATCAAAACACTACACCAATGAGCATTACAGAGAAATGGAGACAACAAAAAGCAACTAGATTCCCGAATACTAGCCATTTTGTGCACTGAGATCACCTGCTAACAGCATTCTACAAACATGAGACAGTTATATTAAATCAGTACACAAAGCTTCAGCTTTGGTATATCTTAGCTTTCAAACATTTTCAAACACAGCTTTTTGATGTAAATTGCTTAAAGAAATTGATTTGAATTTTAAAGAGGCAATCTGAAACAAAATAAATCCCAAGGCACGGAATTGCCCTGGAAGAGTGAAAGGTCCTCAACTGACTGGTTACCAGAATAATGACAGTCAAGATTACAGTGTCATGTTGTTTATGTGGACTAGTGATAGAGGGGGGAGGAGGACACACATACAGACACAGACCCTTTACTTGCACTTTCATGGGTATTTGCTGCTAGAGCAACAGGGAGGACCTACTACTACTAAATAATAACTAGGATGGAAAATGGCTTACAAATAATGCGTGCACATACAAGTCCTCCACCTATAGTTTGTCATTACTACCTCGCTATTTACTACCTGTCAGCTCCTAACCAACTGTTATTAATTTAACCGTGGCTTTAAACTTGCTCCTACAGAGCCTTACAAAAAATCACTGCCAGAACTTGTGACCACGTTAGCAGTCCCAACAGAAAAACTAAGGAACTAATGAACATGAGCTGTTCTAACACACCATGGCAGTGGTTTCAATTCTCTGGTGGAGAAACAGAGAAGCCTGCACTGCAGACACATTCTATCAGGGTATTAGGAGAGAACAATTGCTTGAAATGTAAATAACCCCCCCACATTTTAGATCAAATTTCAGAGTGTATTTACACTTCTTGCAGCTACAAGCTTTTTTTTCACGTTGGCAGCAGACTTGGAACAGCTAACTGAAACTTAGTTCCACTTCTAGGATGAATTAGGCTACATCAGCATACGTTACCATGCCAGTGACTGTTGCTTGCCAGGTCTTGTACAGCCTGCAGTCTGACCTCTTTGTCTTCTGACTGACTTCTCTTTAAGAGAAGCCATAAGGCACATTCATGATCTTCTCCATCAAATGTACTGAATTGTTCTTTTACCAGGAAAGAAATAAAACCCAAGTTATTATTAATGAGCATTTTAACAGTCACATTTCTATTTGTTAAGTAAAAAAAAAAAATCTGTTTCCTTTAATATCGGAGTATTAGTCATTAACAGTAATTTAGAGTGTAATGTTTTAATATTAAATTAGCACAATAAAAAATGACAGAATGAAATCAGTAAAATGCTGGTCTTTAAATCAATAGGGAGGTTTTGATTCATTTTAGTGGCACCAAGTTGATATTCCACATATGTTACATCCACAACACCTGGCTGGCCCTTACCAACCAGAATTGCCAGCTTCCAGCAGGAGCTGGAAACGATTAGCAACTCTTGAGGCTCTGATGTTGAACAATTAATTTCATAGCACAGATAGTTAAATAACAGATAGTTAAATGAGAAACCTTTTCTAAAATGAAATTTTGAGTGTATTCCATGCCCCGAACACCTTTTGTACACAAACCTGTTATTTTAAGCTTCAAACCTCTTCTGAAACAGGATATAAAAAAATCTCAAATCTCTTCTTAACCATCACTTTAATTTACTTTTAGAAATGGAATTATTTTAATACATAAATATATACTAATATTCTATATTAATATACAAAATTATAAGTAATACTGCCACTATTTCAAACACAAAAGAACATGTTAATTTTGTAAGAAAAATTATTTTAATTTCTAAAAGGCTTACTATCCAAAATTATAATGATAGGTGAAGCCATGCTTTCAATACTTACCATTAAAAGGTCTCCAGAAAATTTTAGCTTCTGTTTCTAGAATTTTCCTCACTGCTTTATGGATTTCTTTTCTGGCTTGGTATGTGATCCCTACAAGAGTATTTGTAGATTACTGGAAGTCTGAAAGACAGTTCTCTCACATTATTTTTCATATATATATCTCTCTTACAGACACACACATACATATGGACAGATATAGATATAGAATTATCTCATATAGAAGAACTGTATGTATAGAACTATCTTAAAAAAAAAAAGCCACCAGCTTAAAATAAATTTGGTGACATTGTAAAGAATATTATTTTTGTAACAGACCTCAGGAGATATAACTTTCCTTATATAAGAGTGACTTCCAGAAACATTCTATTCTCTTAAAATTCTACTTTTAGAATCCAAACAATTATGCATCTTACCTTGATATTCACTTGGATTTAGAGAAGCTGTACGTACGTATACATGGGATTTAAGTTTTTCTTGATGTATAGCTTGAGTATCGATTTGCAGTAACTTCTTTAGGGATAGGACTTCATACGTAATGAATACAAAACCTCTTTAAATAGAAGAAAACTGCAGATGAATATTAATTAAAAAATATTATGACAAAAATACATTAACAATCATTTTGGTACAAACCATCCAGATTTTATCGAATATATAAGTCTGCAGGTTATTTTAATTTAGCAAAGTAGAAAAAAGACTCTAAAATACTCAAAAGAAGTAATAACTATCAGAAAATATGCTTCAAAACTATATTCTACCACGTCTAAAAGTTCTTTAATATTGTCACTTTTTTTGAAAGATACGAATTAAAATTTTTACTGTATATATGATACATATATGCTTGTCAGTTCCAACTTACCCTAGTATAAGTGATCCAGTTACCTTTGCGATTTTCCCTTGAAAAAATAAAAAATTCATGTCAAAGTTGTGTGCATCACCTCAATATAAACATAGCATTTGATTACCAGACAGTATGAATGTTAGCTATTAAGAGTAAGCTTTTTAAATTTTTTCTATTGCTCTCTGGCTTTCAGGAAATCACTACCTAAATTTACAATCGGAGAAAACATTGCTTGATTAGAATTTGCTGCTCTCCTAAGCAAGATGATGAAACATGCATCCTGCTAGTGCTATTTACTTTGAGTATTGCTACCTATCTATTTCATTCATTGCTCAGCTGCAGGAATCAACAATAAACTTTTTCTGCCTGTATCACTAGCATTCATTTGGAACTCTAGACTATTTGAAGAAGTTAGCTTTTTCTTACATGGTGTGGATATTTCTTCAATGTACATGAATACATACAGGAGTATGTATGTTCTTTGAAAAGTCCTGCAGAGTCTCCCTGAGAAAATACATTTTTTTTTTAAAAATCCATTATGAGTTCCATAATATGAATCTAATTTATAAAGCAAGCAGCTGAATAAACACATCACTTGCAACAATTTCCCTTTTAAGTCTAACAATTCCTGTAAGATTTGAGCGCTTTTGCCTCAACAAAGTTGAGCTGATTATCTGGATGTAAGGATCTCAATACAGAGAAACTCTATTATTATCAGTAGCAGCAAACCCAATGGAACACATCTCACCTATCATGAATAATTTCTTTTCCTCAGCATGAATTGGGAGATTTGCCCCACAATCACTGCCACCAGGTTCTGTCTTTGCGAGACCATAAGAATTTTGCATGCAGACAAGAGGCAGCTACATGTTGAAGAAATAACTGGCAGAGAAGATTGAAAAGGGAAAAAAATGCAATGCTTCCTGTAGAGCAGAAATGGAAATAACCTATCTTTTAATGCTCACAAATGAACTTCAGAATCGTAAGAATTGTCATTCTGTACAGAAGGCACCAAAGAAAGCAAAGACTAAGCAGAAAAGATTGCAGAACTAATATCAGTAAATAAGGAGGAAGAAACAATAGAAACAAACTTTATTAAAACTTTATTCACAATTTATGGGTGTAATTGTTTCATGGCTCTAGAGGCTACAAAAAAATCAGATACAAAATGGAGTTTAAAGCAGTTTAATGAGATTGCATTGGGGGGGGGACGGACTCATCTCATGTTCTAATCCCAGATAATCTGCTGGTGTCATTTTACATATCATTATGCAAAGCAAGGTCAAAAGCAGACATCCACTTTAGGCAAGTAAAAGCTTTTGATCACAAAGTATTCAGGGATTTAGATCTTTTGTATCATTTCATTATGCATGGTGTCATACCAACACAGATTTTTCCTTTTTATTAACACCTCAGATCAACACATACAGAACTTTACTCACTGATATCTTTCCAGGGTAGGTGTGTTTTTGTGGCTGGACCAGAGGTTCCTATTTGTCTATAGCAAAATATACAGTAAGCCGACACTGACATTCTGTGTAAATAAAAAAAGAGGGAAAAAAAAAAAGTAATGACTGATTTGAGAATTAGAGCACAAAAACCTGTTGCAGTTTTTTTCCTGTCTTTTTACAGCAAAGGTCATGATAGCAAAAGACTTGATTAACAGCAGAGGTCACAATAAACCATATTTGTGTCATTTCACTCCATATGCTTGAATTAAAGAAGTCTATAAGCTCCTCAAATTAATAGGCTGTACTTAAATGACAAGAAAATTTTAAAGCAGTTTTTCATACAACTCTGTGTTACTGTTGATTTTAGTGATTATGTATCTCCAATTAACTTGTCTGCTTGTAAGTCTCCTTTCCTACTTCTTAGCAACTCTCCCTTAAATACCAGATACAGTCATCTCCATCAAGACATTACTCAATATAACATGGGCTTTAATATAACTCAGTAACCAACTCCTTTTAAAATTCCTAATTGGTTGTGTTAGCAAGTAAGTCTTTTATTTTTACTAACAAGGCTCCAAGAACTACTACATATTTTTGTCTTTAAAGCATAAATCCGACTAATACTTCAAGAATGTAAAAACTCTACTGATAATGAAAATAAGTGTTGGTTCTAAAATGCTCTGACTCCATGGGATCATGAAACTCATAGGGCATGCTTACAGGTAAAACATAGACGACGCATCTCATTGTAGAAAAATTCTTACACATACAAAAGAATAAAAACCTAGCTGTAGCCATGAAGAAGAGGAGAACCTTTTTTAAAATTAATGCCTTAGCAATTCAGCATTATGAAGACACAGAATACAGACAAATTGCACTGTATTCACTGAATGCTCAAATTGAACTAGAATTTTTTTTCCAATCACAAACACACATAAGGTATTTTAAAACTACCAAAGTTCTGAATGTACAAGCAAGAATCTTCTTGACAGTAAAGATCTCCATGAAAGTAGTATCTGAGTTAGAAATATGAAACGATTTATTTTTCTGACCTATGCAAGACACTGAATTTCCCCCATTTTACAGGTAGAAAGATGAGTTAAGCATTCTGCAACTTCCTTACACATTCTAGATATCACATTGCCTCTTTGAAGAAGTGGGACTATTCAGGAGGGACTGTAAAGGAGCCATGGCCTGTAGACCACTGATCAAGGATGTATCTTCACCTTTGCACAACGAGGTTCAAAGAAAATATAGTTATATTAGTCAAGCACTGAAAACCAAGCCAATTTAGGCCAGACAAAAGCACCAACTCCTGTTTCTACTATTCATATATTTACCATTTTATGTATTAGTAAAAAGCTACTGCCTTGACATTTGATTTATATAAGAAAATCTTATATAAGTTAGGTAATAAACAAATTGGCCTTGGCAACCCACAACAATCAAGTTCCGCATGTTACTTCTGTTGAAGACTTAACCTCAAGTCTTAGTAGACAGAACATGTAGCATTTTTAGTACAAGAATTATGCCAAAGTCCAAAAAGAATATTAAACATTTATAACAATCACAAAATACACAAAAAGATGCTTTTTCATACACTTCAGAAGTAACATGACATTCATATTTTATAATAAGTGAAATTTTAGTGTCTGCATTGATACATTTAAGCTGAGTTAAATACTGAGTTAATCTGATTAAACAGATTTAAAACCACACCTCCCTCTCTCACATATTTATCAAATTATTATGTTGGAAACATAGACATCCTTATTAAATGTCAAATTAAGTCTATATCACCACAATGACAATTAACTCAAAATGGTAAAATGTCATGTGTGTAAATCTTGATCAGTAAACCCAATCTTGAAATACAGGAGCCCTTTATATTCTCCTTGGACGTAAAATAATCTCTACAGACCAAAAAAAGAACTTATCTCGCTTTTAATGTTCAGAGAAATTGGACACTGACAAGGGGGCTTTTTTGTTTCCTTCCACAAATATGCCTTCCCTCTTTTCCCGTTTCCCCAAAAGTTTTGTTTTTTTCCCTTCCCACCTTGCTTGTGTTTGGGAGATTTTGGAAAAATCTCAGCATTACCCCTGCACTGCCACAATCGCAGCAGACAACTTTTTGGCTTTTTTTCAGCATTGTGTTTATCCACTCACTTCAACCGAGTACACAACACTATGAAACACTTTCAAGACATTAATAATCAGTCCTCTGGAGACACCTCCCCTGCCTCCAAACTCTCTGTCTAATCTTTACCATCTTTATTCACAGAACCACAGTACTCAAATTTATTCTTCTACCTAACCACAGTCTGTGACTGCAATAAACATTGTAGTTCAGTGACAGCTGGTACCACAATCCCCTGAATTCAAAACATGCACCTGCAAACACCGGAGGGCCAAAGCCAGTATCATTTCTTTGTTGCCAGGAACCTCTGTTCAGGTCTGAGAGCAAATACGCTTAGGGATATACCAATATAATGAAAATGGCCCATTTTGCAGCCGGTTTCACAGCTGGTTCAGGAAGGTCTGCGGTCTGCATCGAACTCCTGCACCAGCCCGTGCCAATGAGCCGCTGTGGTGCCAACGGTTCTGTTGGGCCTTACCCCAGCGTGGGGCACTAACACTGCTGCCTGCCTCGCAACTGAGTGACTAGGGTATACTTAATAATAATAATAAAAAATATTTTAGGCAATACAACACCTAAACGGGCAAGAAGCAAAGCGAGGATAACTCTGTGCCTCTTTCCGAAGGGGAAAACCCCGTTTTGTTACCTTTTACGCGCTCGCACGGAGCGGGTGAAGCCCAAGGCACCACTTATTTCTGGAGGTTTTTAACAAGCGCGGACTGAGCGGGGCCTCCCCGCGCCCGGGCGGGGCAGCACAGCGCCGATCGGCAGGCCGGGGGCCGGGGCCGGGTCGCTGGGGGGCGGCGCAAGCGCACTCGCCGCTGCCGGCTTCCGGAGCCGGGAAGGACTTCGAGGCCGAGCCCGTTAAAATGATGATAAAATATGAAACCAGGAAAACACTCCGCACACCCTCTGAGGTAAACAAGCATCCCACCGGCTCACTGGCCGCCATTACCGAGCCTCTCCCCCCCCCCCCCCCCCCCCGTCAAACGCCGCCGCTACCTTCCGCCTCCGCCTCTCCTCCCCGCACCTGGCACCGGCGCTCCCGTGACATCAGCACGTTACAGGCGGTCCGGCCAATCCAGAAAGACGACGCCGGGAGAGGGGAAGGCTGCGCATGCGCGGTGGCACGGCGGTGGCGGTGGCCGGCGGGCGCAGGTGCCTCTGTTGTCAGGGAAGCGGCCGGTGGCGGTGAAGGCGGGTGGGACCGTAGCCCCTGGGAGCGTGGGACCTGCCTGTCGGGAGCCGTTCCCGGCCGTTCCGGGGTGGGTTGGGACTTGTCTTCCGCCTCCCAGGGTTGCCTTTCGCAAGGCCGCGGCTCGCCTCCGGCGGTAGGTGGGCCCGTAGTCGGCCGCGGCTGCCGGAGGAGCTCGGCGGGGCTGGCTGCGGGGGGGGGGGGGGCGGACGGGAGGGCAGAGCTGCCCTGACTGGGACATTTAATTCTCACAATGTCTTGGTTTGAGGTTACAAACCACAACGTGCAGCTCAGTGCCGCGCTTGTGCAGGCCCTGCGAGCCCGGCCTGCCCCTGCACGCCTGTTCGCAAGCCCCCGGCCGCTCGGCCTGATAGCCGGGCAGCGCTGCTGGTCCGGGGCAGGCGAGTTGTCTGTAGAAGGATCGCTGAGTTCGAGTTCAACCAAGGCGTTGTTTCTTTCTTTTTTTTTTTTTTTTTTTTCTCTCCAGATTTTCTCTGTTTACCTGTGTAACCCAAAGCCAGAGTTATTCTTGTCACCTCTTCCTTTCAGCGTTTGTGAGGGAACTGAGAAGATGGTGAATGTTCTGAAAGGTGTTCTGGTTGAATGGTTAGTAACAGCGCTTATTGTATCTCGTTGTGTCAGTCTACGTATTTCTTTAGAGCTGGAAATATTCTAAGTAATTTAAGAGTCTAGACAAAAAAAAAGGAGTTGTTGTGAGGAGGTGTGATGCAGACTAAGTAAAGTGTGGCCTTTGGGGGAAGAAGGAGAGAGTGGGTAATCCTAATTCCAAACTTCTTTTTTCTTTTCAAGATACTGTTTTCCATTTATGCTTAACCTTTAGATGTTCCCTCTTGTTCTTTATATTGCTTACAAATAATAGGGTTTTTTTGTTCATTGTTTGTGAGTAATAAGTTTTTTTACTGAATCTAGAGGAAGATGAGATAATATTTCATCTTTCCCATTTTTTTTTTCATCAACTACATTGCAAATTCTGTTCAAGGCTGACACGTGGCTCTATTTGTAGATCGTACTCAAGAGGAATATGGTTGTAGTTTGTAAAAGTAAGCTTTTGATGTATGTGCAGTAAACATGTTTTCATACAATCTCAAGTCTCTAGACTAAGAATCAGATAACTGGTTAACTCCAAAGTAGAAAGAAGCATCAGCCAAGATTTGTGGGGTCATTGCATAGCACTATTTGACATACCGTACACTTAGGTTGCGAACATACTAACAGGTTATAACTGCACCAAAGCAGAACAACCTTAAACTTCTTGTGATGTGCCTTGCATAGTATGTATAGCTGTGATCTTGCAGCAGCTAACTTCTGAGCTGACTGAATGTTAGCCAGCTGAAGTCTGAATAGCTATGTGTGGGCAGTTCAGAGCCTAAACTCTGCTGTAACAAAAAGCCTGTCTTCAAATTTGGCTCCATGCTATACGTTGACAAACCTTCTGAAGCACAAGAAATTGCCTGCCTGGAGCTGACTAGGTAAAGGTGCCCAGAGCAGAGTTTTTTGCCTGATGAGGCAAGAAGTTCTAAAATCTCAAGCAGTTAGCAGAATATTTTATTTTGCACTTTATGTGTTTACACATACCTAAAGATCTCTGTGGGGTTTTTTTTCAGCCCAATGGCCAGGTCTCACTTAGTGTTAGCATGGAACTTAATCATTCTCCCTGGAAGGGAATTTTCTATCTGATAACAAATCCACAGTGTTTGTTATGCCATCAGACATTTTCAACAGCCCCCTGGGAAACTGACCTTTGACTTGGTTTTGTTAGCTCTTGGTGGTTTGGTTTTGTTTGTTTTCTCTCCACCTTTGCATGAAGGTAGGCTAGGATTGGGCACAAAATTACAACCTAGAAGAAGATGCAGAATTACTATAAACCTGTCCCCTTGTTTACGCTTCAGATACAATTTTTTTGCAATCCAATTTTCTGAGGATGTTTAAGGTACTAAATGGACAGGGAGTGGAAAAAATTATACACTTGTGAATGTGCAAGTCATCCAAATAAAACAGTGAAATGTTGTGCAGGTTTTTGGTTTTTTTTTCCTCTCCATACTTCTAATAAATAGCTAAACTTTTCTGAAGATACATCAAGGATTATAATCTTCAAGTGCTGTAATCAGGTCAGTGTTTCTGCTGTAGCATGCATCTGCTGATACTGGTTAGAGTTCTGCGTGCTAATTGTGTGAAAACCAGCCTCTGGATACTGCCTAACATCATACAGGCTGGTCATACCAGCTAGGACAAAAGCTTTTGCTGTCTAGTATTACTATTGTGAGTCAGTACAGCTGAATGAAACAAACAAACAAAAAAAACCTCCATGCACCCATCCAAAAGAGGATGTGGAAGAATGCTGGGAACCATATATTTCTGCTATCTGGTTTTTCTCAACTCTTCTGTTTCTCTTTCCTCTTCTTACATGCCAGAGCACATAAATAATGGCTCTTCTAAAGAAGATGTGGCTTCCAGACTTTCTTATTCTCCTTTCCTCAAAATTACTTTGTACTTTGAAAACTCATCTTACTCTAGTCATGCTTCTGCAGGTTTGAGGCTAATATTAAAGGTTGTTTTTTGAATTGCTGGATAGGGGGCAGGGGAAGGGTTTGGTCTCATAGTGCCTGTCTTTGCACCATATATACTTTTAGGTAAGGAAGAATTGGTCCTCATACTGCATTTAAAAGAGGAGATTAACCAAGGAGTTCTTTTAAAATTTACTATGTTACTAAGAATTCTCCTTAAGAATTAACTATGTTGCCAAAACAACTATTTTTATGATTTTGAAAGTAGTAATAATAGTCCTGAGGAGTAGTTGTAGTTCTGAGCTACCTGATTCCAAGTTCCTGTATTTTTTGCACATATTCTTCACCAGTTGTTGCAATCAAATACTAAGTTTTACTGAAGAGCATGTTTTTCCTCTTTTCTAAAAACTAGTATCAGAGTAATATTGTCTGAATTCTTCAAAACTTCAGTGGATCGAAGAGCTTATATTTTGAAGCCATTTTATCTATCTGCTTAGTATAACATAGCTGTTTCAGTTACCTGTAATTTCCATGCTTCCAAAATGTTTTCTTCTAAACACTTAAGACATCATGAAAAAGAAATTACAGTGTTCAGTTATGGTGTGATAAATGTACAATTCATACATGACCACCTTTTCTCTGTGCTATGCTACTTTACATGAGATTTTCACTTTCACTACTTTGTTCTCCTGGGTTTTGGTTACACTTAAACAAAAATGTGCTATTGCTGAAGATAGAAATGTAAGTTCAAACTTGCCTTATTAAGGGTTGGGTTGGTTGTTTTTTTTTTTAAGCTACTTTAACAGCAGCATTGGGATACTTCTCTGCTAATCAAGCAGCTAATTCTCATTGGACTTTATCAGTTTATTTTTACCTCTAAAGTAACCCAAGCAATTACTATTGTGAAAGAAACAACTTTTTTAAAAGCTTCATAAACTTTGTATAAATTGGGAGCAACTCTTGAAATAAATACTAATTTCCTGAATAACTTTGGGAGTGTCTTCAAACAGTTTTTTGTTTGTTTGTTTTTAACTGTAGCTTATTACAGTGAGGTGGGATCTGATGTGTTTTTGTCTCTGCAGTGACCCAGCAATGAAGCAGTTTCTGCTCTACTTGGATGAGTCAAATGCATTGGGAAAGAAGTTCATCATACAAGACCTGGATGAAACTCATGTCTTTGTATTAGCTGAGTTGGTTAACTTCCTCCAGGAGAGAGTGGGCGAATTAATGGACCAGAACTCTTTTCCTATTACTCAGAAGTAAAAAGACTAGAGAAGTGAGATTACCGCAAGTTTTGGAATAGTGAATTTCAATAGCTTGGCTTGTTACTGTTTTAATAGATACACTGTGGTTAGTAAGTTCCACATAGAAGTGGCTACTCTAGAAAATGGATGATTTTCATAGACAAGATACTCTTGAATTGGATTTTATTTCTCATTTTGAAAGATTATGGTATCTTCATTAAAATCCTAAAAATGGTACACTTGAGGACTTGTCTAGAGATATTTTTCATGCATGCTTTCTGTTTTTCCTTTAGGATTTTTATCTTGAAAGATGGTATGACCCAAAAATTAGAGTAGTGTTTCTGTATTGGAATGCTATATGAGCTCCTGTGACACGTTATATTCCTGTGGAATTGATTAAATCTGGTTATAGCATGACTGATAGAATGTAAAGAATGTCTGTTAAGGTATGATCTGTGCTTGATGGAACATCTCTGTAAGTTGAAGACATGGTCAGATACTGCTTTAACTTAATGGGTTTTATACGCCAAAATGAAAGTTTGTATGAGTTTTCTTTTTGTTTTGAGGCTTTTTTTTGTTGTTGTTTTCTTTGTTTGTTCAGTTTTTTTTTCCCAAACATTTTACAAATACCCCATACTACTTGCCTGCTTTTACCAAGGCTATGATTTCTGTGTTGTTCTGTGGGGAGTGGTTGTGAGAATCTAGTGGTTTGGCGGGGGAGAGGGGGAGAATAGGGGAGATATGAGGGGATGAGGACGACAAAATCCATTACCATAGGTCATCACATTTTAATTGTAAACTGTTTACTTGCATATCAACAATAGCAAATTAAAGGGGTAACATAAATGGGAGACCAGTCCTTCAGATATAATTGCTTGTATTTTTCCACTGAAGCTAATACCTAGTCAATATAGTTATGTGATCAGGAAGGGGAAATAAAGACTTGGTTGCTCTACTTGTGAAGAAGAAAGCGGTTTGGTTTTTTTTTGTTTGTTTGTTTTTTGGCAGGTGTTGTGTTTTTGTTTGTTTGTTTTCTTCAGCTTAGCTTTCCTCCTCTATTGCACTTTGCTGCAGAGAAAAAGCCTCGTAGTTTCACAGGTGTTTTTTTACACTGTATTTGTAACTCACTGTCTCAGACACTGGCTTATTTAGTAAGTCAGCTAGTACACGGTGATAAATCCTGTGCAGATTTTTGTCTACAAATACAGCAGATGCAGATTACAGAAACAAGAAGAATAACGTGTATTACATTTTCTCTTATCCTTGCTACTCAAAATAGTCAAATTTACTGGATCTATAAGTAATCATTTATAAATTAAAGAATTCCAGGATATTACTTCAAAGAGAGGCTTGGTTTTCAGTGCAGCTTGTGTAGCTCAAATAGATGCCATCTTTTTATCTTTGGGGGAAAGGCTTCTATAAGGAACAGTTTTCTTTACTGACTCTCCCACCATTGCTTTTTTGTTTCTTGTCCAGTAGATGTCAGATTAATTGGTGGTTTTGTGGTTTTGTTTTTTGTGTTGTTTTTTTTTTTTTTTTCTTCTCAGGAATAGGGAAGCTTCAGGAGAAAGTTTCACTAGATGTTTTTAATCAAAAAGTGGTCCAAAGAAAGTTCAGCGGAATTGCATATATTCAGGCTCATGTGGATGGGCAAATAGCCTCGTGGAATTTAGCTTCATGTAGTTCCTGGTACCTCCCCTTCTCTTTGGCTGTATAGAACAATGGGTTTTGGTCTAAGTTGTTTCATCTCTTTTGCAAGTGGATGCTTCCCCAGTCATGTAGATCAAGAACTATCTACACATCTCCACTTGAAATAAAAAGTTGAAATCTTTTATGAATGGTTTATGGTGCTTTACCTCTTTCTTAAGACTGGTCAAACATTGACCTAGCTGTTATTTTGTGGAAGATTATTGGATGCGTATTTAATGGAGAGATAATCAGTAGTCTTAACATGGCTTGATAGCTTAATGCAATGTATTTAAGTGTCTTACAGTCTTTCTTTGTCCATCCAGATTTTGATGAAAGGTAAATGATCCCTCACTTGCTCGTCTAATGACAGTATTTGAAAAGTCACATAAGAATTACAGCTGTTAAACTTCCCTCTGTTTAGAATGTCTAGTGCTACATTTCTATGGTTATTTTCCATTTAAGTCTATGGTAAGCTTCTTGCAGTTCTTGTCTTTTTCTCCTGTTAATTGTACAGCTTTATTGTTGCATTACCTGTGTTTTCGCTTATATTTCCACTGATAAATGGCTTACATAATACAGGGGGATAGAAGTTCCAAACTCTGTAAACTAAACAGTTAGGCATACATTCTTATACTCTTTGCTCTCAATCTTTTTTGAGCAAACATGTTTATGGTTTTTAACTTCTAAATCTATCAAGACTTGGAGCCTTCCTGCAACCTAACCACGCCTAACTGATTCTATGCTGAAAGAATAAAGAAAAGATACAAAGAAGCAAATTGTTATCTTCTTATGGGGTCTAAGGTCCTGACTTCTTTGTATTTTCTAGGGGAAAAAAAGGTCTTGAATCGTGTACTATGGTGAAGGAAATCCAATGAGGAAGCTTTTAGAACTTGAGCCTGTATGTGTATTTAACAAAAAAAACCCAAACCAAAACACCCAAGGGCTTCTAGGGTTGAATAAACTTGGACCCCAGGAAGACTTGCCCTCTCTGGAAGAAAACAGGAGACCTGGTTACCCAGGATATGGAGAAGGCTGAGGTACTCAATGACTCTTTTGCCTCAGTCTTCACTGACAAGAGCTCTAGCCATACCACCCAAGTTGCAAAAGGCAAAGACAGAGACTGGGAGAATGAGGCACTAACCACTGTAGGAGAGGAGCAGGTTCAAGACCATCTAATGAACCTGAAGGTGCTCAAGTCCATGGGACCTGAAGAGATGCATCTGAAGGTCCTGAGGGAACTGGTGGATGAAGTTGCTAAGCCATTATCTGTCATGTTTGAGAAGTCATGGCAGTCTGAAGTTTGCCACTGACAGGAAAAGGGGAAACATAACCCTCATTTTTAAAAAGGGTAAAAAGCAGCAAATTTTATCTCGATGGACTTTCACTGCTAAGGGTTGAGCTGGTGCTTGACTTTTTGCTTTCAATCTGAATTGAAAGTATCTTGTCTACTGGAGGAAGGGCATGGTAGAATAATTACCTAAAGGACACTTATTTGAACTTAATTTCTTATTTGGTCCTTATTTATACTTAGTAGCTCTAAAAAAGCTTGTGAGTTCACTTGTGTTTTGTGAGGTAAACAGTTGCTCTTGAGTAGTTCCTATAAGTTTGAACAGGCTTATAAATACCACTTTCACTACCACAAATGCAGAAACCGAAGAGTCATATTTGACAGAAGGATGAAAGAGATCTCTAAAGCAAGGTAAGAAAATTTGAACAATGCAAACAATTTATGTTAAATGGGAAGAGAGGGGTGGAAACTGAAAATACAGCTTCCTATTCCTTGATGATTTTTATTGAAAATAAAACTATTTGGCGTTTTGTTTTTTCTTCAAGCCTCATATTATTTTTTTAAAATTTATTACTGGTCTTCAAAGAAAAGCTGTGTAATGTGACCATGGTGTACCACAAAAGCAAATAAACCTAAATGCTGTCACATATTTATATACTTTTAGAAATTGTGGGGTAAGCGAGTTCTGGAGGGTGGGTTTTTTTAACACTGGGGTTGGCAGCATGATATAAGGGTGGCCCGGAGTTAGTCAGCATAGATGGGGATTATAATGAATTTCTTTGCTTGTTACCAATATATAAGTCCTGTTTCCTCCTCTCCGGTACAACAGTTAGCCCAGGGAGGATAATTGTCCAGTGCAGTAAAGGAGGAAATAACCAACGATCAGTAGAGAGAAGGGATGTGGCCTCAAGAAAGAAAACTGGGTTGAAAGAAAATAGAGAATGCTTCAGGGAATTGCCCCCTTTTACCTGAGAGAACCCAGATTGGCAGTTTGGCTACAAAGTCAAATCCACTCAGTGTTGTCTTGTAAAAAGGTAGGCATCTGAATCCATTTGGAATGAATGATAGAGTGCGGGGTTTTGTTTGTTCGGGTTTTTTTTAGAAATTTAATGTGCTTATAATGATTGGGTTTTGTTCTGTGTAGCACAGTGCTGAGAGGTAGGTGGCTAGCTTGATGTGCTGTACAAAAACTTCTCAAAGTGCTGTGGTACATTAAGAAATCTTATTTTATGGTCTTTCCAGAATCATAGGGTGTATTCAAAAGCATGTTTTCTCATTCTTTTTTTTTTTTTAATGTTGCATAACAGCAGATTTTACTGTTTTTCCTCTCTGAAGTTAAGTACAGGGCCACCTCAAGTATGCAAGAACAAACTAGAGAACATGTAATTTATGTATTAACAGGATTGTTTAGCGTGTGTTGAAGCAAACGGGATTGTTTAGCGTGAGTTGAAGCAAACGGGATTTCATGGTGTCATTAAAATGGCTTCTTTTAACTTTTATGATGATGATGCCAACTAAGAGTGTCCAATTTCAGTCAGCCCCTAGGTTGAGCTTGGAAAAGTAGGGTTCTTAAAAATAAATAAATAATATTTATTAAAAAAAAAATAAAATCAGTAAGTCTTTATTTATATTAGCCAACAAAGGCTGGGAGCTTTATTTGGTCTTCCAACCAGGCAGTAGGCCATTGAAGAAAGCAGTAAGCTTCATTGAAGAAAACATTAAGCTTTTGTAACAAATCTTTTTGCAGTTCCCAATTCCACATCAGATTCTGATCCTTTTCCCACACTGACTTGCTGATAATCCCACAAATGATCCCATTAAAGCTGGTGGAGGCTACTGTGAAATGAGACATTACTGAGCATGTCAGAATTGTGTGTTTGTTTTGTAATTCAGACTTTGGCAAGGCTTGCATGTGCTATACAAAATTAAGGATTCAATAAATTGGTGAAGTTCATAATGATGGAAGAAAAATTCTTCCTAAACTAAGTCATTATCTTTGGTCTTATGACTTAACAACTAATGAGAAATTTAAAAAAAATGGGGTGTCTGATAGAAATATGAAGTAGAGGAGTCTTTGTTTGTTTGTTTTTTTTTTTTTCTTTTTTAATGTGGAATAGAAGTAGTATTTTATCCATCTTTGTTTCATATAAAAAGATTTTCAGGACTGAAGACTTAACAATTTGAAGGCAGACCAGTAAGGGGAGCTCTTACCAATATTAAACTGCTTTTTAAAAAATTGCTGCAGCATGGGCAGTGGTGGGTCAGAGACTTACTGTGCTTTGGAACATTAATGTCTTACTCTCTGGGTGTGCTTTCAGCCGGAGATAAACGTTCTACTTCAAAGGATCCTTCTAGAAAGATATTTGCAGTAAGACATTTCGAAATCACAGAATGGTCGGAAGGGACCTCTGGAGATCATCTAGTCCAACCCCCCCACCAGAGCAGGGTCACCTACAGCAGGTTGCACAGGACGGTGTCCAGGCGGGTTGTGAATGTCTCCAGAGTGGGAGACTCCACAACCTCTCTGGACAGCCTCAAAGTAAAGAAGTTCCTCCTCATGTTAAGATGGAACTTCCTATGTTCAAGTTTGTGCCCGTTACCTCTTGTCCTATCATTGGGCACCACTGAAAAAAGACTGTTCCTATCCCCCTGGCACCCTCCCTTTAAGTATTTGTAAGCATTAATAAGATTCTCCCTCAATCTTCTTTTCTCTAAACTAAAAAGACCCAAGTCCCTCAGCCTTTCCTCATAAGAGAGAAGTTCCAATCCCCTAATCATCTTTGTAGCCCTTTGCTGGACCCTCTCCAGCAGATCCCTGTCTTTCTTGAACTGGGGAGCCCAGAACTGGACACAGTACTCCAGATGTGGCCTCACCAGGGCAGAGTAAGGGGAAGGATGACCTCCCTCGACCTGCTGGCCACACTATTCTTGATGCATCCCAGGATGCCATTCGCCTTCTTGGCCACCAGGGCACGTTGCTGGCTCATGGTCATCCTGTTGTCCACCAGGACTCCCAGGTCCCTTTTACACAGAGCTGCTCTCCAGGAGGTCAGCCCCCAACCTGTACTGATGCATGGGGTTATTCCTCCCCAGGTGCAATACCCTACACTTGCCCTTGTTGAATTTCATAAGGTTTCTCTCTGTCCAACTCTTCAGCCTGTCTGGGTCATGCTGTAAGGTGGCACAGCCTTCTGGCGTGTCAGCCACTCCTCCCAGTTTTGCATCATCAGCAAACTTGCTGATGGTACACTCTATCCCTTCATCCAGGTCATTGATGAATATATTGTAGTATCTTTAGCTCTGAAATTTCTTAGATGTTTAGTTATCCAATGTTTTCTTTCTATGCGTAGGTACACAGTCCTGTTAGGTTAAAATGTTGTGTCTGAAACGTGGTCTTCCCTTCAGATGTTACTGGTAGGTCTGTGTATCTCCACCACTAGCCTGCTTTAGGAGTTGCTCTGTATTAAGTTACATAATTTTTAGTGAGTGTAAATCACAGGAAGCCATTGTTCATACAGTCAAAAGTAACTTCTATGAAGGTTTTTTTCTCTTTATTTCCTCATCATACAAAATGCATATGAATGTAGGGTACCTGTTCCTCAGGGCACATGCATCATGCAAGAACTGTTCAATGTTACTCTATTTCAGTCTGCACTGGGGATTTCTGCATCTGTATCCCTAGGGTGTTGCTAATAGTATGTAGAAATGAGACATCTAGAACATTTTTCCCTGATTACTCCCAAAAGTGAGTAGCTTTATTGGTTTACACCTATATAAAGGTAAAATTCAGTATGCTTCCTAAAGAAACAAACAGAAAAGCCACAATACTGATCAGTTAAGTTTTAATATGAAGGGGGAAAAAAACTTACTACCTTGGACATTAGCGATTGTATTTTTCGTATAGAGAGAAAAACTAATTTTCTCTCCTCTGATTGTGTAGCAGTAATAAGCAGATTAACTGCAAAATAGAAATGGACTATAAAATTGCTGTCCAGTGAGCAAATGATAAAAGGGAAAATTTTAGAATATTGTTGTTAGCTTTTAGCTCTTGAACAATTCTAGGTGTTTTAACAGCAGCAAATATAAGGTTCCTGACAGCAATCTCATTTTCAGATTAATATTTTCCTTTTACCAAAAGAAAAACAGACTCGTAATACCCATGCAGGAATGTGCTCTAAGACACCAAAGAAAATCCACTCAGCACCAAAACTCTGACAGATAATTGATTAGCCATAAAACTAAACCCTCAGGAAAGAAACAGCAAGCAAAATTTCTGGATGACTATAGATTGAAGGACTTGTCTGTGAGAGCTTGTCTGCTACAGGAAAGATGGAGCCAGTCGTGCAGGATGATGGGCACATTTGCAGCTGTGAAGAGATCACTCGTAGATAAGAAAGTATTGCACATTTCTACAGTGTTGGCATAGCTGATACACTGATACACTGTCAGTAGCAAGAAGTAAACACGCTCAGCAAACCTTTATAATCTGTCAGCATCTTGTGTGTCGTGTTCCTGCTGTTTTGAAGCTAGAGGGGTGAGATAGGAGGATGAAAGAGAAAGAAGGTAGGAAAGAGGGGAAAGAGTATTTTAGGCTTGTAACTAGCATTTCCTGTTAATTCTGAAATTGAACAAGATCGCAAGGAGCATAACGACAAAATTGAGAGAGATTGCACTCAAATTAATTTTTTATCCAAAAAGGTACTTGCAATTAACTAGAACTTAATTGGTTTACAGAAGGTCCTGTACTTACCATCAGAGCCAACACATCATGAGGACTAGGAGAGCAAATTTTCTTAATGTTATGCCTATTATTCTACTTTGCTTCTGTCCTGGAGGGACCGCTTCTCCATGTGGAATGATAGTGTAGTTTTGCTTCCTTTTAATCTCTGGATTTTCCTACATTGGCAACTTCATTGGGTGTAAAATATGTTTTGCATGTTTGTGGTATGTATATCATTAGGTATATAGGTATTCCAGAAGCTAGAGATTCAGCAGCGATGAGTAAGCCTGGAATAATGACAGCCTTCTGTATCATCAACCAGCTTGAAATTAAGATAGGAAAGAAAAATCTCTCTTCAGGTGTAATATGAAGCATGTTTCCTGCATTTGATTTTGCTTTTGGTCTAAACTGAGACTGTCTTTTAATTTGAGGAGTTATAAAGTCAGTATAACATTTAAGAATAAAGAGGCCTGGTTTATTAAGGAATATTTGAAATGGATATTGTCAAGCCTGGTCATGGCAAGGTCAGTGTGACAAAGGACTGTGACAACTTTTTGCTGCTGGCCAGGTTGCCATTTGGGGAAAGGCAGCTGCAAACAGCATTTGAGAGGAGCAGGAGAGTAGGCATGAGGAGTGGGCAAAGCTAAGCATCTAAACAAATCTGTCAGGAGGATCAGGGAACCTGAAGTCTTGGAACTAGTAAATGTTTCCCCTTTTGCCTTTGAGTAGCTTGGTTTTTTTAAAGCCATTTCTGCCTACTTAGTCTGCTGTGTGACAGCAGGAGCCAGAAGGAGCTGTAGAGAGTGGGAAGGAGGGATTCTGAGGGTGTATGTGTTTCAGAAGGTGGTTCCTAAAGTTGTTTGCTACAAATACGAAAAACTAGACCAAGCTTAAACTGCCTTTTCAATATGCAGAGTTATTCTAGCTTATTTCTCTTTTAAAGTGGACTAAAACCCAAAAGGAACTGTGAAGCTGCTGGAACGACTTTTATTGTTCGAATTGCTAACTACAAGAAGCAACCCACTATACCTCTCAGTTTGAAACAGTGAAGAAGGCTGTCATGTAGTGGAATTTTTCATTATCATAGAATTAGTGAGGTTGGAAAGGACCTTTAAGATCATCAAGTCCAACCGTTAACCTACCCTGATAAAAACACCACCACTTCTAAACCATGTCCCTAAGCACCTCATCTACCCTTTTTTTAAACGCCTCCAGGGATGGTGAATCCACCACCTCTCTGGGCAGCCTATTCCAATGTTTAATAACCCTTTCAGTGAAAAAATGCTTCCTAATATCCAATCTAAACCTGTCCTGACATAACTTGAACCCGTTTCCTCTTGTCCTATCACTTGTCACCAGGGAGAAGAGGTCAGCTCCCATCTCTCTAAAACCTCCTTTCAGGTAGTTGTAGAGGGTGATAAGGTCTCCCCTCAGCCTCCTCTTCTCCAGGCTAAACAACCCCAGATCCCTCAGTCGTTCCTCATAAGGTTTGTCCTCCAGACCCTTCACCAGCTTTGTAGCCCTTCTCTGGACACGCTCCAACACCTCAATGTCCTTCTTGTAGTGAGGGGCCCAAAACTGAACACAGTACTCGAGGTGAAGCCTCACCAGTGCCGAGTACAGGGGGATGATTACTTCCCTAGTCCAGCTCACCACACTATTCCTGATGCAGGCCAGGATGGTGTTGGCCCTCTTGGCTGTCTGAGCACACTGCTGGCTCATACTCAGCCGGCTGTCCACCAACACCCCCAGGTCCCTCTCTGCCAGGCAGCTTTCGAGCCACTCCGCCCCCAGTCTGTAGCGCTGCATGGGGTTGTTGTGACCCAAGTGCAGGACCCGACACTTGGCCTTGTTGATCATAGTTACATGAAGATCATAACCAAAATAAGTCATAGAAACAGAGAGAAGACTGGTATAAATGGCCTAAGTTTAAGACTAGTGGTCAGACATTGGGAACACTTCATCCTTGCTCAATCATAGAATCGTAGAATGGTTTAGGTTGGAAGGGACCTTGAAGATCATCGAGTTCCAACCCCCCTGCCATAGGCAGGGACACTTCCCATTAGACCAAGTTGCTCAAAGCCCCATCAGCCTGGCCTTGAACACTTCCAGGGATGGAGCTTCTACAACTTCTCCGGGCAACCTGTTCCAGTGCCTTACCACCCTCATAGTGAAAAATTTCTTCCTAATATCTGATCTAAATTTCCCCGCTTCCAGTTTGAAGCCATTCCCCTTCATCCTATCACTACATGCCCGAGTAAAAAGTCCTTCCCCAGCTCTCCTGTAGGCCCCCTTTAGGTACTGGAAGGCCACAATAAGATCGCCCTGGAGCCTTCTCTTCTCCAGGCTGAACAGCCCCAACTCTTTCAGCCTCTCCTCATAGGAGAGGTGCTCCAGCCCTCGGATCATCCTTGTGGCTCTGCTCTGGACGTGCTCCAGCAGGTCCATGTCCTTCTTATGTTGGGGACTCCAGAGCTGGCTGCAGTACTCCAGGTGGGGTCTCACAAGAGTGGAGTAGAGGGGCAGAATCACCTCCTTTGACCTGCTGGCCACACTTCTTCTGATGCAGCCCAGGATATGGTTGGCCTCCTGGGCTGTGATCGCACGTTGCTGGCTCATGTTTAGCTTCTCATCAATCAGCACTCCCAGGTCCTTCTCCTCAGGGCTGTTCTCCAGCCATACCCCGCTGAGCCTGTATTTGTGCTTGGGATTGCCCTGACCCACACTAGGACCTTGAGATTAATCAAGCTTGAAATTAATCCTTTGTGCCAATATTTTAAAGTTTCTACTAGTCAGGAGGCTTGCCTTGGGACATCTGGGGCAGAAACATAAGTCGGATATGCTGGAAGCTTGTCAGTCTTGAGTTGAGGGAACATCAAAGTCTGGATTTTTCAGTGTCAAAAACTGTTACAATCAAATGTGACAGGTACTTGTCCTAGCACACAGTATGTAATGATGATGGTCATGCACATTTGTAATGACTGTGATGACATGAAATAGTGCAATAATGAAGTATCACGTACAATTAAAAGGGTGATGTACAAATTTTCTTCTCTTTTAAAAGTACAAAAATAAAAATACATATGAGAATAACTTGTGTGTGCACCAGTAAGTATTAATGCAATTCATTCTAAGTATCATCTCTGGTGCCAAGTGATTGATCTTTTTTAATGAAGCAGCTATTTAAATATATGTAAATTGTGTAGCAAATGTTGAGAATATAGACAAAACGTCAAGTCATTAGTTCCAATTTCTTGCAGATGTTGGTAAGAAAATCATTAAAGTAATAAATATACAAAGCAAATATTAGCAAAGCAATTAAGTGTTTGTTCATGCAAATGTGAACTTATTACCAAGTGCAGTGAACTTACTGCTTGGAGTTGTTTTGCTAGTTTTAAGACCTGATCGTATGTGATACTAAGCACTACATTTAACATTAATGTTTTTGCTTCTGCCTTACTACTAGAGCTGTGAAAATTAGTTCTCTTTGAGAAGGGAAGATGTTAACAACATTATTTTGGTAAGACTATCTCACCACTTATAGTTCACCTTTATATTAACTAATATAATCTAGTGGAGAAGTGAAAAGTCTGACATTGCTCTATGATCTTAAACAGGTAGCTTTCCTTCCCCTAGTGTATATTTTCCCATCTGTAGAATGGGGATAAGAAGACTTATTTTTCTGCTACTCCTATGAAGCAGAACTGCACCCTTGCTTTGTATACTATCTATACAAAATGCACAATGGAAGTCTTTCCTGCTCTCTCTTCCTATTAAAATATAAGTATTCTGTTGTAAAAGTAAATGTTGGGGGTACTTCATAACATACATAGGAAAATATGCATTCAGTTGTAAGAGATCTTACTATGCTAGTATGTTAGCTTACATACATGCATGTTAAATATTGCTGTCAATTGAAGATTCTTAGGTCCTCATAGCATCACATCCTGGCCTAACCACAGTTCTGAGTGACAGGTTAGGAAGAGTGTGCGTGTGTGTGTCTGTATATCCCTCCTATATATACCTCCCTGGAGGTGTTCAAGGCCAGGCTGGATGGGGCTTTGGGTAACCTGGTCTGGTGGGAGGTGTCCCTGCCTATTGCAGGGGGATTGGAACTCGGTGATATTCAAGGTCCCTTCCAACCTAAACCATTCTATGATTCTATATATTTGTATATGTATACACACATGTATATGTATATATATAAAAATACACACAAAATAACTGTGTGTGTATGTGTCTGCATATATATGCATATGCAGTATGCATATATAGTCACTGCAGCTACAGTAGGCTGACCTCGTGGGAGAAAGATACCCTTCCTTGCCCAACAATATTTCTTATAATTTAAGGAGAAAAGGGATGCTTTTGCACTGAGTAGCATCACTGTAAGCCTCAAGCAGGTGGTAGTGTTCTCAAGGGGGAACAAACATAGGAAATTGGAGTGTTAACAAGGATAACCAGACCTTTCACATCTGGAATTTATTTTGTCCCCTTCGAAAACTGAGATTAAAATGATCAGTGAGACCCCTAATCAGACATTCGTGAAAGTAAGTTTGGGGTTTTTTTCTCATGTACATATAACTGCTTTTTAGCATTGTATTATATCTTGCTAAAACCATAAAAAATGAAAAAAAAATCAGTATATTTATCATATTCTTGCAGTGTATTTTCCTACTGTTAAATTTTAAATTATTTTTTCAGTGGAGTAAAAGGACTTAAATATTTGATTGTGTTCCTTTATAGGACTACCTACAGCAAATGCAGCTATCGTGCTGTAATTATGAGGGGTTTTTTAAGAATTAACATTTGATTTTGCAACAATCTGTGTATTTGTTGCATATTCTACTATGGAGGGTGATAGTACAGAGGATACTTATTTGGGACTCTGTTGATAAACTGTTGTTAGAATTCCAGAGCTCAAAACCTTGCATATTTTGATAGCTTATCTCTTACTCTTCCATATTTTTCAAGAACACTCTTTTTTTTTTGTATTTGAATGTTGCCTCCATTGAATTTTGCAAAAAAAGGATTGCTTAAGCTTTGCTATGCTGTCCTCTTCCTTGAACTGCTCATGAGACCACAATTAGAAATGATAAGAGGTTTTGAAGAATATATATACACATGACATGGGTCTCTGTAGATTTAAGCTGAAAAAGATATAAATTTATATCTCGGCCATTAAAGCACTTGTCTGAAAAGCCTAGGGACCTTGGAAGTATTTCCACCAGCTGCTATTTATCTTAATATTCTAATGTGGGCTTTGCTGAGAAAGATATTAATTGCCTTTTTTATATTGCAGACATATTCAAAGGTCTCACTTTGAACTAGGGTTTCATAATGCTAAACTTCTTATGAAATGCATAAAAAGGAGGCCTAGCCTGATGTAGCAAATGAAATAGGCAAAAATTGGATGTGTTTTTTTTTTAAGAGAGTAACACATAGATAGAACCATGTCTGTCTACCCTCGCCTTTCTCTCTACCTATTTCAAGTTTAATTTATCATTCTTCAATGTAATTGATTACAACTGTAAGCAGAATTCTGGGAGAAGTCTTCACACTGACAGTGCAATGGTGTTTGTATTCCAGACCTCTCTTGGAAAAACTCATTTGATGCTCCCTTGGGAGTATTAGCCCTCTTTATGATCTCATCAGATTGATGCCTTATGGATATTCTGTTGCTGACTGACAGATACAGATTTTTCTCATCCTCTCTTTTCAGTTGATGCTTTTAGTTGAAAATGAACATTTGTTAAGTCCTTCAGTTCATGATTTTGAACTCTGTACTATCATATTTCATCCCATTTTTTATTAGTCTGCTTCTGTGGGTCATCCATTCTTTTCTGAACGATATATATTCCGGTTCCAGTCTGTGTTGTTGAGTCTCAAGTTTGTGTCATCAGCAAACTTTATTAGCACACTTATGGGTTTTTGTTCTAAGGTCAACTAATAAAAGTATTAAAAAGGTCAGTATCATTACTGATTTTTCAGGGACTCCAGTTATAATATCTCTTCAGTCAAACTGTTTTCTTTGGAGCACCATCCACTACCATCCTTATTAGTTTTAATTCCTTGCCATCTGTACTAATTCTCTTCTCTTCAGTTTAATTGATATCTTGTGTGGCACCATTTGAAATACTAAGTAAAGTTAAAAAAAATGTACACGTGAATATATTTTCCTTGTTTAACACATCAGTTATCTGCCGAAGAAAAAATGCAAAAGTTGCATTTCTATTCAACTTGGTATATATTATCATCCCTTTTTCCCATTTACCAAAGTGTCTTTATTCTTATCTACAGAACGTTTTTCAAGTCCTTACGTGTCATTCACACCAGACAGATAACTCTGAGCTTGCCCTTATTGTTCCCTTTCTTGAATACAGGTACAATGTCTTCTCTTGTATATCCTAGGGTTGGCAGACCTAATTTAAAAAAAAAAAAAAAAAAAAAAAAAAAGTTGCTGCTTTCAATGTGTCAGTTCTTTCAGTATCCTGGGGTAATATCTTGTTTTCTCTGTCCAGGTTACATTAAGGTCCTTGAAAAAGGGGGAAGAAAATATATGTGCAAGGTTGGAGCTACTTCCACAAAAAAAATGAGGCAGAAGGCAGCTGGAGTGAAGAGCCAGTCAACTGGACGGTTTGGTTAATCGTCAGTCAGCCTGACTATTCTCCTCAGCTACTGAGGAAATCCTTGCTCTTTTGGGGAATCCACACAGGCAGGCTGACTTTTTTGTCTAATGTGTTCTTCTGTGGTGGAGAAAAATTGTGAGGTTAGGTACGTCAAAAGGAAAATGCCTTTTGGAATCAGTTGAGTGTATAAAGCAAATAAAAACAAGCTAAGTTTGCACATGGAAAAAGTACGAGTGAATAGATATGCATGTGAAAAAAAGTGAGCAAGTTTGCATGCGAAACTCTCCAATGCATTAAAAATGAGATAGTCATTCATGCTGGAAATCCAGATAGAGGTGAAGGAGGAAGATAGAATAATGGAGAAAGAAAAATTTTCCCATTATGATACAAGACACTTAAGTACCTATTGTAGTTTAGGTCCTGTGAGGTAGTGTTCTACAAGGTGAACTGTTTATGTCCCTTTTTTTACAATGAGTAAAGGAAATTTGCAATTTTTTCTATTTCTTTCAATTTGTGGTATTTTGGTATTTCTCAGCTTCTCTTCCTTTGCTGAAGGACTGAGAGACTGGAGTGAAATAATGACATACCTTCATTTGAGTTTTAGGCTTCTTGATTGTATAGCAGAAGTAGTTGAGTTGGGAGCCCTTTAAAATCTTCAGATGATTATTTTTGTTATTAATTATATTTAATTTTAACAGCTTGTAATGGAAGTAAACTGAACTAAAAGGCTAAATTTCAATGACTTTGTACTGATTAATAGTACCACTGATGGACTCTGGATTCAAAAGAAATCTATATTTGCTCAAACATAGCAAAATTCCCTATGGCTAGGAGTGGCAGGGACTTTTGAGTAAATCCATCCAGTACTGCCAGCCAGAGACATTTCAGGTTGGGCAATCAAAATTGGAGAATCTTGTCTTCTTGAAAGCTGTAAATATTAATGGACTTTCTATGGTGTTTGGCCTACGTTTCTCAGAAATTCATACCAAAATCTTACCCTGAGCTCAGACGTCCTTCCACATCCATTTTACTAAACATTGGAATAGTCCAATTTGGGTGTTGTAGAACAGCAATACTGATGCAGTCTTCTGAAAAGTTACTGGTGAGCAGCAAAAAATGCACTCATGGTCTGATGGAGGCAGCTCTTGTAGGTCACCAAAGCAATGAGAGGTATGAGCAGGATTTCCTTTTACATCTCTGTTCTAGATTGAAATGGAATCTTTTTTTTTTTTTTTTTCTGTTGGCAGTTTAAATAGAATTTAAATGATGCATTTTTTTCAGAAAGTCAGGGCAAACTTTCAATGGAAAGACCTCAGTCCTACAAATTCTTAGGCATATTAGTTTGTTGAACTCAAAGATATTGAAAAGGTTTTATAACTATGAGGCTTGAGTGTGGATTTCACTGCGTGCCAATATTGAACTCATTTTGCTTAACTGCTAATGATTACACCAGTAAGAGGCAAGAACTTGGGTTTGGTTTGTTGTTTTTTTTTTTTTGTTAGAAATAGGCTACTTTTCCCTTGGGTAACTCAAGAACTGGGTTTTGATTTTCCTTTTTCCTACCTTAGTTATCTGGACTTACTAGATCTGCATCTTTAACCTGTCTTTGGCATGAGATAAATTATGAAAAGCTACATCCCCAAAAGAGACTTAAACTCCCCCAAAACACTCTGAGTTAAACTAAGGGATTCAAAAGGATCTTAACAATAATGGTTACATTTGATTTTTCAGCTGAGCATAGGGAACACTTCTATGAAGTGATTGTACGATTCAAAAAACAACCACCCTTGACTTTATATGTAAAGAGTATATAGAGAACTATCAGCTCACCGGTTCTGGGAAGATAATGCCTGCAGAAATCACAGTTTTGTTCTTTGTGGTGCTGATGTTACTTATGTTTGGAAGGCAACCAAGTCCTGTGCTTCTTTTCTGTCCCAACATACCCAGGTTGTATAAACGAGCACGAACAGAGTATGCTTGTGAATGGGGAAGAAATCGTGAAAAGTGAAATGACATGAGAAAAAAAAATTGTGTCCGCAGTGAAAACACTTAATGTGAGAGAGTGTGAATATTTTACCTGAGGAGAAAAAAATTGAGGTGTTCTGGTTGGGCAGACTAAGGAAGGTGAGTTGAATAAATTGTTTCTTTGTGTTTTGTTTTTGAAGTAAAGAATTTCCACATTCAAAAAAGTTCATGTAGGTGCTCATAGACAAGTGGGATTTATCATTTGCCTTATGAATGGTCATAGCTGGTCATTTTAAAGGCGTATGCCTGTAAAAAAAAAAAAAAAAAAAAAAGAGGTATTATAAAAAAATCTTTCTGAAAAAGAAGCTAGCCTTTGGTTCTTTAGAAGGAAAGGTTGTGAATATGGGATTAATGGTTTATAGAAATAGAGAGATGTTGGAACAGCTGCTTTCTCTCACAGCTGGGTGAGATGTAAAAGCATTGGCCTGGTCATGACTGAAATGAACAGAGCTGAGTTCCTTTTGAAAAGGCATGTGTGTTACTACCTTTAACCTTAAATTCACAATATTCCAATAGTAAAAATGAATCTACAAACACTTCTGTACAGTTTGCTGACTGATCTTTTATTATCCTATCAAGTTGGGTAGGTAGCCAAGGTTTTCTTTAGATCAGTAATACCAAGAAGAGAGTTAGAAACACAACTTTTTAAAAGTGTGGGGTTTTTAGGCTTCATAATAAAATGAACAATGTTGCATGATGTGATGATTTTGACAGCACAATTTTAGGTTAATGTCTCTATTCATTTGTATTGCTGAAGTTGCATTAAATGTTGTAGTTGGACTATTGAAATGTTTATGCTTTTAGCTCCATTATATAGTGAACTAGTGCTTTAGGTCAAGCTTGTTACACTGGAGGAAAGCATGGAGTAGACTAGTGAAGGAGAAGATCTCTCCCCTTTGAGTTTTCTATGTTTTGTACATATCTTTAAAAAATACTTTGGAGTGTAAATTAAGTGGGTTTTGAAATGCTTGATTATCCTAGAGATGTACCTTTAGTCACAGAAAAAGTATAAAATAGTAGTTGCACAAAACTGATGCAATACAGTGGTGGCATTTTCCTAAGTGTGAACTGTCTTTGCATTTATGGAGCAGCAGTGTCCTGTAGTCAAGTTAAAAGAGCATGTGCTATTGCTATAAATAATAGAGGTTTTGACTTCTGTTTTCTGTTTGGAAGCTGAGGCCTTGCCTTAACCGCAAGGATACTCCTGGGTTCCAGTCACTGACAGTATGGACTTGATTTGAGATGGCTGTTGCTCGCCTTCTGCACAAGGGTGAAGGCTGTAGTCCCTCCCTGATGTGGAATAAGGTCTTCCTGATTCACATGCACAGATAAAAAAGATGGGCAATTGCTCCCCTGTTGCAAGGTTTAAACATAGTCTGAAGTATCTGGCTCCAGTTCCAGGGACTCTTGTGTATCTCTGTGAATTTGGTTTTGGGCAATAAATGTGTTGATAGAATGAACTGCGGTGGTGATAAGAGAGTTCATCTTCTTGTGTGTTTTCTTTGAGTCCTCAACACATGCAGGGTGGGGGATGGGTAGGACTCCTGCAAGGTACCTCTCAGTCATGATCATAGTTTGTAGAAGCCGGTGAACAACTCCCAGACATTGTTTTCTCTTGTGATTATGAGCCTGACTGTGGAAAACTTCTAATAGAGCTGAGAGAAGAGACTAGCAGGCAACACTGTTACACTGTGCCATGGGTGGAGAGGACAGGATTACAAACCAGGTTAAGGCTGCAGTTGTGTTTTGCAAACCTCCCTGATGTTTTTTGCTCTGTTACCTAAATTTAATTCTTGTGGTTGCCTGTAAATTAGGAATTGAGCTAAGGCACAGATGCTTAAGTTAAACACAAGAATTCAGTGGTTTTAACTGTTTTTGCTCCTCAAAATTTTCTACTGAAGAAGTAACCCCAGTAGAATGAATCTAAGCCTGCCAGCACAGGGGTAGGGGTGGTGGTTGTTGTCTGCAGATATCTAGGACGTAATTCAGGGACTCTGGTCTTCACAGCTCACCAGTTGATAACCAACAGTTGTAATGCCTCCAGAAATGAAGTCCTAACTCTCTGGTAACTTTTTATTGCACTTCAGCTATACAACTATTATTTCACCTTTAGAAGTGCCCAAAGGTTTAGCCTGTGTAGTGCAACTGAAAATCGTCAGTAAAAAAAGCAACTTGTTTCCAAATGAGAATTATATTAACAAATGAAATCTATACCTAGCTCTAATGCATTATTTCAGGCTTCAAGTTTTTGCAGACCTAGATGGTCCTATGGCACAGAGTTTGGCCCCTTCTTGCTATAGGTTGTAAGATAAAATCCTTACAGAGCTTTGGAGAATAGTGTGAACAATATTTACCTTTTTTAGTTTCTGAAATGGTCAGTAAATTTTGACTACTAAAGCCAGCAGGGGATTAGGCCTTCTCAATTCTTGCTCCCCATGTACTATTCTTTAGATGGCTTTTTTAGAGCTGATAGTTGCAATTTGTTCCTGGTTTCCTTAAAGTATTAAGCGCTTTGCACTTTTTATGTTTAGGTATTTCATTGTTCCTTTCTGAAGAAGAGGAATGTGCACTGAATGTGGTACCTGAATACAGCTTCAGAGTTTGTTTGCAATACAAATCCCTTTTTACTGAGGGTCCCCCAGTTTTTGTAGTGTTGATATCTCTGGATTATGCCCTGAATTGCCAAGTTTGAGGAAAAAGGCATTCTCTCACTTAAGACACCCCCTTGACCCGTTATTATAAGCATTATTTTCTGGAAGCAAAGGTCACGCTTAGCATGGGGCACTAGTCAATGGGGTTAATTTTTACTCGCTGTGGCTTTTAAGTCAAAATGCAGGAATATCGTTGTGCCATGGTGCGTGATTTTTGCTGGGAGGAAGGCGAGGCAGGTGGTGGGACTTGATGCCCCCCGCTACTGGCACCAACTCCTCCTTCTCTCTGTTCGCCCTGAGCGTGGGAGGGAAAAGTCAGCTCCGAGTGCTTCGTTATCAAATAACCTCCACTATCGCATACAGCCGTGGCTTTCTGTGATTTCTTCTTCAGGGGAAGGTAAGGGGCTGAGGGGGACGGGGCGGCAGCCTTGGCCACCCCCGGCTGTTCCCCCATGTCAAATGAGCCGTTGTCACGTCGCGTTACAGTGTCACGCCGTCATGGCGCTGGCCGGGCCCCACGAATGGGCCGTGGCCTTGCGGGGGGGCGCCCGGGGGCTGCCCGCGGCTCCGCGGGGGAAGGGTTTGGGGCGCCCCCGCTTCCCTCCCCCCCGGTCCCTCCGCCGCCCGGGCGAGCGGCACCCGCCGCTGCGGGAGAGACGGCGGGGGCGGAGCCCGGCCGGGGAAGTGTGGTGGTCACGTGGCGGGGGTCACGTGGCGGGGGAGTCGGGCCCAGCCGCAGCCGCCGCTCCGGTAGCGGTGAGAGACGGAGCCGGGAGGGAGGGAGGGAGTCAAGGGAGGCGCGCGGGGCTGGGGCGGGCGCGGGGAGGGAGCCCGGGGGTGAGAGTGGCCGTCGCCCGCTCCGCCGCCGCGCCGCGCCCCGCCGAGGTGAGTGCGGGAGGGGGGGCGGGGGCGGGCAGGCAGGGCCGCAGGGCGGGGGCGCCGCCGGGGGCGGGATGTGCGGGGCCGGGGGCGGCTCCGGGGCTGTTTTCCTTTTGTTCCGGTGGGCACCTGTGTGCCGGTGGAGAGGTCCGTTTTTTTGGGGGTGAGGGGGGGTTGTCCCGTGGCGCCGCCGGGACGTGCACAACCGTTGTGTGCCGCGCGCCGCGTCCTTTCTGTGGCGGTTGCCCCGCGCGCCTGAGGGGAGCCCAGCCGGGCTGAGCCTCGGCCGCCGGCTGCCGTCCGTCCCGCTTCCCCCGTCAGCCTCGGGAGGGTTGCTGGATGGCTGGGAACCCCGGTCCTTCCCTCATACCTGCGGCTCCGGGCGCTCCGAGAGCCGGGCGGAGGGGCGGAGGTGGTCCCCGCCCGCTCCCGGAGGCCGCCGCTCCGCCTCGTCGAGCGGCCGGGGGTCCTGTAGCGGCCGGTGCTCCGGGAGACCCGGGCGGCGGCCGAGCGGGGAGCGGCGGCGCTGCCTTCGGCATCACCTGTGACCCTCCGCGCACTGCCTGTAGCGCTGCGATTTTTATCTGGTTTTTTTTTTTTTTTTTTTCTTTTCTTTTCTTTTTGCTTTATTTTTTTTCCCCTATATTGCCCCTATCTTTCTCGGGCTGGGGGCGGGAGAGCGACAGGGGGACACGGACGACGGCAGCCCGTTAGGAAATTTTCCCTGCGATATGGTGAAATTCACCTAGCGTGTGCAACTCCTTCGCATTCTTTTGTGTTGTGTCTTCACATCATGCCTTTCAATAAATGTCTGCGTGTGAACATGTTCGAGCACCTTGGCTTCCTAAAGGTTTCCTGAAAAGTGCGGGAATCATTTACCAATTCGGTACTTAAATTTGAGTTAGACATCAAAACATACAATTAAAACAGCTTTATGGGCTCAGATCAAAGGTCCGTCTAGTTTAGATTCCAGTTTCTGCAAGTGGCAAATAGCAGATGCTTAGGAAACACCATAACAACCGGGTGAGCGTGCTGTGAAGCTTTGGGAAACCAGCCAGGCCTCCAGCAATTTGAGGTTAAGGGACTTCCTGAGTCAAATGTGATGTTTTAGTATTTAAGAGCTCTTTTTCTTCCATGATTTAGATGTATGTGTTTTCAAAAAAGAAGGCCTCTTAATAGAAAAGGGTGGGTTTTGCATTTTTTAAAAGAATATAATTGCACTCATATTATTGTCATACGTAATTTCATTTTGCCAGGATGAAATTTGCCTGTCCAAGGATTACTGATTCATGAGCAACATACTGTTTTTTAAATAGGAAAGGGGTATTTGCAACGGGTGTTTTCTACATGTATGGGAGCTGTAAATAATAAATTTGGTTTTTTAATGTCTGGTTTTATATGTCATTTGCAAAATTTAGGTCTTAAAACCTGAAATAACTGTTTAATAAAATGTAGTATAGTAAGAACTTGGTCAAAATAGCAAGTGTTGTACATACAATATTGACAGCTTTGAAAATGATTATATGAGTATGAACTGCTAACGTTTAACTATTTCTATTTAAGCTTAAAGAGATAACTTGTATAAAAAGAAGAGGTTTATTAATAGAAGAGATGTCTCATTACATCAAGATTTTTGGTAAAATTATTTCAATAACACTATCGTAGATTTTTCTGTAATAGCAAAATCATGGTGATCCCTAGGGATGCTAGCTATCAACTTGATCCCGCAATCCTAATTCAAGAAATAGCTTCATACCAGGAGCTTCTAACCTGATTGCTCTTATAAGGAATATTTGCGCGAGTGGGCCTCATTTTTCACAGGCAATGTGAATGTCAAGCAAAGTAGAGCTATTTCAAAAAACTGCATATCCCCCCCGCCCCCGGTGGAATTTTATAAGAAGGTCATTATCAGTTTCTTGGGGGCTGAAAGGAGGTAGTGGGTTGGTGTGTGTTTATATATAGGTAGATATTTATAACATTAAAAATAGCTTAGAAAACTGCCAACTATAACTGTTGTGAATGACTTTCATGGAAAGATTATTTTTTGTTTTTTTGTACATCATATCACTGCTTCTAGCAACAGATGAATTTGTTCTCACCTAGTCAACAGATGTTTATTCTAAAACCTTTAACACATATCACTATTCTATAAAAACCTTGTTCACTTTGAACTGTACTGAGCTCGTGACGTTTAAAGTATTCAATATATTTTCTTCAGTAAGTTGATTAATAGATTTAAATGGTTCTATTGTAAGCTTACACCAAGAAAGCTGTTGCGGTGCAACTTTCATTAGCTCACTGAATCATTTTTATCACAAAATGATTGGTTCAGCTGAACTTTCAAATAAAATTAGTTTTGTTTATAACTAGCCTGTAGAAGAAGTTGTACCTTTTATGTAACTATTAAGCATGCTTATAATTCACAGCTTTTATCAGTACTTTTTATTAGTAGGTCTCAAAGCACCTTGCAAAAGAATTCAGTGTAATTATTCTCTTCTTATCTAAGGGTAATTATTCTCATCTTATCTAGTGCTCATAAAGCGATCATTGTCTACCTGTGATCGCTGTAAGAAACTCTATAAGAAGGTCTGACAATAAAATCAGATTTTTGATTTAAATTTTTTTTAGAATAAGACCCCCACAAACTCATGTTTCAGTTTGGTACAGTTTTCTGTGGTAGCATTTTTTTTTCGTTTAATGATGCCTGAGGTCATATCATACTGTGCCTACCATACCAAGGTTGGAAGCTAAGCCTGTGCTTTAAGTAGAACAGACTTCTCTTCTTAGTGTCAGAAGAGACCTCGCTGAAGGCTTAACCAAATTCATTGATGAGGTAGAGAATGATTCAGGACAGTTTCTGTTAAGGTGATTGAAGTGTAATGGTGCATGTCTGTAGTTCAGTTACCAGGGAGCTTGACTGCTAAGAGTTTGTACAGATGTCTCTTGATATCCTATCAAGAAAAAAATGTGTGTGAATGAGTGCATGGCCAGCGTCCTCATATCTTCTTGGTTTTCCTTCATTTCCCCCTTGCAGAGCTGGTAGAAATGGTACAGAATGTTGCATTTCTTTTTTTTTTTTTTTTTTTTCTGGAACCACCCGTTCCAGTCATCTTTGGTGTCCCATTTTTCTACTGCATCTGGTGGCAGAACAAACTTCTGATGCTAGAGGTGTGAAGTACACTACCTTAAATTGTTATTTTCCCACTACCTCTATCAATTGTGGTGTGCAGATGATTATCGCTAATTATATTATTGGTGCATTTTAATAGTTTAGTTTAGGACTTGAGGTCTTTTACTGGGTTGATATTTTCTAAAATAGGACAGAAAGCCTTTTTTTTTTTTTTTTTTTACATTCAAGACAATATGTTAAAGGGTCATTTAGGGTAAAATAGAAGTTAGGAAATGTATGAAAGATTTGGTAATGGAAGGATTATAATTTGGGAACTATATAGTATACTATATACTAAATAGCATGGGACTGCATTCCCAGATAGTGTAATGCTATCCAGAAACATGAGCTCCTATAACTTAGATAAACCTTTTATTAAAGGGGATGAAGGCTTACCTACTGCAATGAAATGTTTGTCAGCAGTCTTACAGGTGTAGCCAGTGATTTCAGTTGATTCTCTGTAGAAATGATGCCTGCTTGTTGGTAGGCTGCCATCTAGACTTTGGTTAGATCTGTGTGGATTCAGATTATTTGGAAAAAAGGTCCAAGAGGAAATGTTCTGAGAGGTCCAGTTTCAAGAAGTTTTTCTGCCTGTTTCTGTGTTCATTGTTTTTGTGTGACCTTTGTTTTGATCCATGCTTTTTTATTTGATCTGTTATTTCTATGTTATGTTATTTGTAACTAATACCTTTGTTTACATCATTTTACAGCACTTAAAACTTTATTATAGTTTAAATGGTCTGTAATAATAGTTTTCACTTTGTGCTTACACCCATGGAAGTCTTTAGTATTATTCAGCTGCACATCGTATCCTTGATAGCTATAATATATCAAAGCTGGTCTGGAGAGCCTCCCACTGGAAAGCTGGGCTGTTTGTATAGTGTGGAGGTCCTGATTCATTTGTGATTGTTGCCTTCTGCATAGTTTCAGAGCTAGGAGACCCAGTGGATAGTTATATACTTTCCTAGTGCCCTGGGTTTGAACAGTCTCCAACATCCTCCTCTAGTCCAAAGTACTCTTAGCAAAGCGTGTATTTGAAGGTTAACTTTCCCATTAGAATATAAAGATCTAGCATTTTTCAGTCCTAATATCAATACATCGTATCAGTTCTTCCTCTGCTTTGTACGTGCGATAGAATAGATTCCTCTCTTTGAATACAGTATTCTTATTAAATGTTTGTTGAAGCAAATACCTTGCAGCTAAACTGATTTCTAAATAAAATCTTCATATGTCTTTTTCACTAGTTTGAATAATAATTACGAAGTAAAATTTGGAAGAAGGCCAACACCATTCACATAGCCATTTAAAGAAAATTACTGCAAATACTTTACCAATGGTACCTGGCACCATTTAAGCAGACAAAAAACATAGAAAGCAGCCATAAATGTTGGACATAATATGAAAAGAAAGAATTTTTCGGCATGCATATTAAGAATATGACAGAAGAGCAATGTTTTTGAAGATAAGCAGCAAATAAAGTTATTGTGAAAAGCCGAGGTTGGCAGCCAGCTTGCGATTGTGATGGATCACAGTCCACAGGAGGCCCTTTAGTTGGAGAAAGACCATAGCTAACAAAATTCTTAAATTGTGAGAGGGAGAGAGCACTCTTACTTTTATCCTGGTTTGCGTGCAGTTTCTAGTACAGTGGGAACCCTAGTCTGTTGGGCATTCAAGCATTACTAGCAATGTTATTGCTGACTGGCTTGATAAAGAACAGATCTCCATATTCTAATGGCACGGTGGAATGACTACTAGGAAATCCTTTCAGTTGTCAATAACTAAAAAAATAAAACACAACCCTAAAGATCTACCTGTTGAAAATCTGAATAAAATACACAAAAGGAAGACTGACTAACACAAATCCTCTCTCGCAGATAATAGAGGCTGTGGGTAATAGTTAATGTTGTATAAAAATATCAAAAATGTTACTCATAAAGCTATTTTAAGTGTTAAGTAAAACCTGAAAGGAGGAGTGAATTCAGCTAAGGGAGAAGGAGGAAGAGTTATATATTTGTGGTGTCTTCCCCAGCTCTCTTGAGTGATGTAAGTATATTAAGAACTGTTACTATATAAATATCTTGGCTGCCATACAAGTGCCCTACATAGTGTTTTGAAATGAGCGAATTAAACAGTGTAGGTGTTGAACCATCTTTAGATATTTTACCTTCCTTTTTCCGAGGTGCAAAAATAAGGACCTAAGAATGGTATATCAGCTCAGACCAAAGGTGTTTCTGCATCAATGTCTTGTTTTTAATAGTGAATGATAGCAAATGCCTAGGGAAGAGTATCGTAGGTCATGCAAATAGCTGAGTGTCTGAAGGGAAGTATCACCGGCATCTAGTAGGATGCAGTTTAGGGGTCTCTGGGCAGATGATTTAATCATTTGGTTTTTAATAGTTGTGGTGAATTTCTGCGGTCTTGTTTTGAACCTTTGGTAGCTATAGCATCCATACCATGCCACTACAAAAGAATGACAGAAGTATAAGTGTCCATTTTTAGTTAAGCTGTTGCTAGCTTGAGTTGCAACCCTCTACTCCTTTCATTTTGCATGGCATACAACCATGTTATTTTTAACTTGTAAAATTTGATATGAAACTTTTATGGATAAAATTGAGTGCTTGATGTGTACCTATGGAATATCAGGCCTTGTGTGCAGACTCTTATTTACTGAGAAATGTAAAATAACTCTTCATAAAACCTTCTCGCTTTCAGTAATGTCCAGTTTGTTTATGCTTTGCATTTCTCTTAAAACGGAACCTGAGAACTGCTTATAGCCAGTTTTGTTCTTAGCAGTGTGTCTTTTTGTGAAGACTGTGGCATTCATATCTGTACATAAATTGTATCTGTAGAAACACTGTAAGCATAAAAAGCTTGCTTTTGAAAAGTAATTGCCAAGTTTGTGATTGTAAGAGTGAAGAAAGTTTTGATTGAGATTTTGGTGTGAAGTTTCTGTAGTTGGGTAGCAGAGGACAGGTATTAGACCCATATTTACCATGCAGTCATCCAAAAAATAAAAAGTAAGACCTTCCTGAATAATTTGGAAACAAAACATTATGTAAATGAAATGGCTGTTTCCTGTGGTCAGTACTTGAACTTTCACTTCATGTGTAAGGAAACAGTGATATAAATCAAATGGGTTTGATTTGCCTTTCCAGACTTGGAAGACTCTGGAGACTGCTGAAGAGTTTTCCAGTTTGATACGGATTTATCCCTGGCTTGGATTCCTCCTTCCTTCTCTTTAGTGTTAGGGTTTTTTTAGCAGATCTTTAAAGATGTTTGGTGCCTAAGGTGAAGGATCCATTATGGCAGTATATATATATATGTATATATATATATTTTTTTTTTAAATTTGTCAGAACAGAAAATGGGGCTACAGCTGCCATTGTCCAGTAACTCTTGATGAATGTAATTAGATAAAGCAATGAAAGTGGTTGAATTCTAGGAATTTGAATCTTATAATGACATGGGAAACTATGCAGTGAAAATCTGCTATCTTGCATGAATAAGCAAGGGATAAAATTAAACCAGCTCATGTTACAGGTATGCAATTCGGAACCATTTGCAGTTTTTCTGAAGCAAAGATGAAGATATAAAAAAGAAAGATAAAAAGATTAGAGGGATGGGGGAAGGGACGTGGTTCTTCTAAAGATACCTATAACAAGCCCTATTATGAATTGTAATAGACTGCTATGAACAAGAATTAGTCTGTTTCTCTCAACAACAAAAACTTCAGTGCATCAACAGGATTCTCTTAAAAGCAAATACAAATCATAGGATTAAGTGATTAAGTCCTCTTCCTCTGAGTTACAGACTTCCCAGAGGTGGATTCCTTCCAGATTTTGCCAGCCTGCTGAGGAGACATTATCTCTTCCTTTATACCAGTAGAATAGCCCTATGGAGCATGTATTAAATACAAAATATGTTATTTCCTAGTGTTGCAAAGAGAATTTTTGAATTTGAAAGTCTGTTCACTGGACCTGTAATAAGATTGAGGAAAGTACACTGAATAAAAAAGTATCATTTGAATTCAGTACTAGTGATAGGAATATGCCTGTACAGTATTAGTCCCTCACTTGTATTTCCAGAAGGTTAAGTACTTCCTTTTATTAATAAAGGAATTGGAAATTACTCTTTCTTCCAAGGGTTTAAATGAGAGACCACTGATTAGAGTATAGCTTGGGAGATGAGGAAGAATATTAAGTGAAAATTTCTTATAATATGGTTTCATTTTCAGTACTGTGTTGGTGGGTTTTGCAATCGTTATTAATACAGAGAGTAGATGACCTGAATAGCAGTTGTTCTGGGCTGAAAGTTAACAGTAATGCTGAAAGATTTCATAAAAGATAGTGTCATATTTTCATGAGATGCAACCATAAAGTCTTTTATCACTGTCATACGGAGGTTATATTCCAAAGGTTGGATAGTTACTTAATTCAGTCTTCCCCTTCCCCATTTGGAGTTTGGTTTAAATACTTCTGGTGTGAGGAGGCTTCTAGTTGGTTTTGAGAGAAAATATTTGTGATTAAATTGTCTAGCGCCGTCATGCCAGAACAAGCTCTTGCTGGTTTTAAAATAGCATTGTGGATTGAAACTCCAGAAATACGAGGAAAACTTTGTTCCCTAGTTTGGATTTGAATTTGTGTCCTTCCTTGTTGTCCAAGCATGAGTGTGAAAACCAAGAAATGACCAGCATTTGCTTTATGTTCGGCAGAGAATGAAAACTGCCGTAAAACTATCAAGTTACCTTTGCGTAGGAAATTATAATAAGATTTTTGTAGTGTCTCCAGAAGTAGATCTGCTACTAGTTGTCCATTTTTGGTTAAGGAAGATATAATGGGATAGATATGTTAGGATTTGGATCATATTGATTCACCTCCAGCTGCATTGTCAGTTTTGACAAATATGGCTGATGACTGAGTTTCCATACTGACGTGCAGCTGTCTATGTGTTTTCACTTATGTTTACTTCTGCTTTGTTTTGTTGGTGTGTAGACTAATATCTCATTGCTTTCTGAGCCTAACACTTCTCAAGCTCTTGGAATAACTTTTCTCCCTTCCAGTATCTTAAGAGGTTTGGGTTGTTGCCTTCTTCACTGCCAGGACTAGTGTGGAAGCATTAAAAGAAAGATCTTTAAATGCTGACAATGCTCAGTTCTGTTTCTATTTTGACTGCCCCAGATGACATTTTTGAGTGCACCTCTCCATGTGTGGGCTGATAACACAATTGATAAGAATAGGCCTGAAGTGATGCTGGTTGAATGGAGAAAGCATTGGAGAACGTATGAAAAAGCACATGACTTCCTTGAGTTTGTGTCCTTGATTAGGCTTTTTTTTCTGGGGTTGTGTGATGTATTTTTGGTGGTGTTTTTGTGTGTTTGGTTTGATTTTTTGAATTTTTTTTTTTTTTTTTTTTTTTTACAATGGTTAGGACAATCTCTTCCAGTCTTTCTGGTTAAGAGTTGTGACCCTGTTTCCTGGATCCTGATATTGTTATTGTCTTTGTCTTCATTGAAATTTACAATTTTGCAATTTTGTGGTATGCTAGGTGAGACTGTATTTTATTATTGCTTCCTTGTTTCCTCTACGTCTTTATAGCAAATGTAGTCAGGAAAGAAATCTTGGGTTTTTTTTTATTTTGTTTTAAAGCACCTCATTATGTTAGCTGATCTAAAAATCTATCTGGAAAATTGCCCCAGCTTAACAATAATAACAATTGCATGCGGACATACTTGGCTGCACACCAAGATCTATTTTTAGAAAAGGGTTCTGTCCTGTTTTCACTTAATTTTAATGATCTGGAGTTTTACCTTCCTTTGAGAAATCCTAATGAATTTTGGCATCTTTTCCAGTCCTTCCTAGTAGATAAATGCATGTGTCCTCTGGATCAGACTTCAGAATCATTTGTGTAAGGGAAGCCCTGCTTATCTGCCAGATAACCTCAGGTATTCCAATAATTCCTAGCATGTTTGAAGTTCTGCCTCGGCTTGTTTGGTGTTTACTCTAGCAGGGTCTTGTGGTTGCAAAGATGAAGTAGGCTGTAGGAGGTTGCTGTTATATCAATGCAACATATTAAAAAGCAACTGCAATCCCATGTAGATGAGTGTTCTGATTAAATGTTTTCATTTTTTAAATGAACCTGTGTCAGTCCAAGTTAACAGTTGCATTTCGATTTTATTTTTGTTGTGCATTAGCTGGTGATTACAGCAGCAGACTGGGAGTCAGAACTCCTGTACTTCTCTCTCAATTCTCTCATGAGCCTCTGTATTGCCTTGAGATGCTTAATTGTCTTTTACTCAACAGTATAATGGGAATAATGCTATTTTCCCAGTTCTCCTTGGATCACTGAGGTTAGTAGAGCACTTCCAGGACACAGTTCAAAGTTCAGGCTCATGTTAAAAGAAGTCATCGTGCAGTTGGAAATGAGTCAAATGTTCACTCAACTGAAGATGAATAGGCTAGGTAAAGCTTAAACTAAAAAAACTGCAGAAAGAGAGGGGACTAAAATAAGACAGCCTAAGCTATAAATACTGTTATATGACTCCTTATATCCTTGTTTTCTTGTTGATTATTGAGACTGTGAACTCTTGACCTCTCAGTTAACGTCTGTAAACCGTCAGACATAGGAATGATGTGAAAGTAACGATACTTTTAAAATAATAAGATTGGCAAAAGTGCATGCCTGGATGAGGTACCTGGGTAGGGCACGTATTTGGACATATACTCTGAAGCATTCTTGTAGTTGAAAGATTCCTCCACCTGTTTGTAGCAGACAGTCAATCACAGCAAGGGTCCACAGCGTTGCTACATTAAAATATGTTGTGTTGCAAGTTTTGGGAGTTAGCAATGACAAGTCCGTACCACTCATTCATTGGTAAGGGTGCGTTTGTGATGGAGATGTTGATTCAACAGTTTAGTGCATTTCTGTCTCTCCTATGTAACAGAAAATACACCTGTAGACTATTCAGCTTTATCCGTAGAGATGCTTTTTGGCTGCAGATTTTTGAGTAAGGTTGTGGGAGTTTTAATTTTCACAATCCTTTAGCAATGTCTGTGTTTACTGAAGCAGTACAAATAAAACAGGGATGGTCTTTTGTTGAAAAGTCTCATCCTACCTGTTTGGGATTGTTTCTGGAGGACAGGCTGCTAATTCCTATAATAATTTCTTTAATACTTAACTCAGCTATTATGCCGCAGATTTAGGTTTGAACAGTGTAGCATACAATATGCAAAATGCAATTTATGCACGTCATAGATTTGTTAAGATGAGAATTAAACTTTAAGGTTATATAGCCTAAACTTCTGCACAGCACTGTCTCTGCATTATATGTGAAGTTGGGTGCTTAGGTTAAACTAAAGCGGTGTTCTTTTCAAAAATTCATGATACGGGCATGAAGCTGTTTCTCTCACTTAGACAACTGTTAATAGGCCTGTTCTTTTCTTGCATCTAGGCCTAGGTAGAGACCTTGTGAAGAGGAGAATTGTACTTCAAGGCAAAGAGGTGAATGTAAAATTCCTTAGGTTGCAGAGAGGGCTAAGAAAAGTCAAGAAGGTCCTTGCTTCTCATTTTGAGGCTTATCAGTGTCGTGGTGCAGATGTTTATTCGGAAATTTAACTGAACAACCGAAACATGCCATGGAAAATGCAATGAACAAAATTACATTCTTTCATGATGATTTTCTTCTCTAGGTTTCTCAACTTGTGGTGCAAGGCTCCCTGGGTGTCTCACCTTCAGCTGCTTGCCACCTCTCTTTGTAATGTCTTGTTTACCTATCTTTTTCCTTTCTATTTTTTTGAGACTTATTCTCTATCTTCAGAAGTTTACTTGCCTTCTTTGAGTAGCTGAGTAAATTCAGGGATCTCGCAAAGATTTAAATTTGTCAAAAGAAGATAATGCTGTCATGTTTCTTGCCTTGTCCCTCTGCATTTTTGAGTTTTTCTTTCAGGACAAGTTCCTGTGGCTGTGTGGTTGATATGGTGCGTAGTTCCTCAAAGTGATACTGCCAAGGTTTTTGCTCTCCAGACTCTGATGTTTGTTTGGTGGCCTGTACTGTAGTACTCAAGCCTTCTATTTCAAGCTTTTCTTGCAGGATATTTCAAAGCCTGTCTGTTTTAAAGTACAAATAAGTGATGATATGGAGGGAAAAGTTGTGGGAAATGCTGGTTTCCATACCAAATAAAACTCACAGAAGTGCACAGCTTGTTTGGCAGCATTAGGCTATCTAGTGCACTTTGCAGCACGCTTGCTGTGAACTGACAGCTAAAGACCTTTTGTTCACTGTTGTGGAAAATTTCAGGCCTAGGACTCTGGTCAAAACACTATTCAGACAAAAAATGGTATATAGCCACTGCTCTGAAAGTCATAATCTCTTTTCTTATATTAAGGTTTCAGAGTTAATATAGAGATGTCCCATACTCTCTACTGTTTGAAGGGTCAAAGGCTTAAGAAACATAATACTTCAAATTGTTAGTTATTTGCCCTAGCACCCATTCACATGGAGTTCTTAGGCAGAATTTTTCTGGTATTTACAAAGTGGGCAAAGCTTAGATTTTCCTAGAGTAGGTTTGTTTAGTCTGTGTTTGATTTTTTTTTTTTTTTTTTTTTTTGTCCTCTAAATACTGAAATCCTTACTGATGAGTCTAATTGTAAAGAAGACATTCTCACATGCTGGCGATAAGTCTAAATCTGCCTTGGGACAATTACCTCTTTCTTAGCATGATATCAGTGGAAAACCTGAAAATGCTGCCACTTTTCTAGCTTGTTTTCTCAGCTAGAAAAGAAATGTTTATTGTCAATGTCTTGTGAGATATTTACTATCATAGAAGTATATTTTGTGTAGTATAGTCATAACATCCTTCAGTCATATGCCCTGACTCTGTGGTTATACTCAAAATCAGCAGGATATAATAGTGTGTTCATAGTTTGAGCATATGAAAACATATTTTGCTGAACCTAGGCCTTGATCAGTTGGAAACTTTGCTTCCTGCTTTCCACTGCTGTTTTTTGGTGCACGTTTGTGTCATACAGAAGCAAAAATGAAACAAAGGTGGTGTTATTATACACAGATTTTGGATTGAGACAGGCCTATTGGTTGTCAAAGAAGTATATTTGTTTCTCCTGTCCTGTTCCCCCAATCATGGTATATGATTACGGTAATAGCCAAAAATGTGTCTGGAAGGAATCTAGTGTGAGGATAATGCTCTCTCTCTTCTTATGAGTCTGCAATCTGTATTTGTTTTTTTAAGGCGAACACCTATTGGATAATTCTATCAATTGGGTCTTTACAGAAATAATATGAAAGGAATCACTGCCATCCTAATTTTTTCATCAGCGTTTTATCTTTGTTTTGCTTAATTGCTGATTGTACATTGTTTTTCTAATAAGACACCCCAGTCACTCTCTGTGAACTTGAAGTGTCTAATTTATTGAGACAGGATTGTCTTGCTCAGTGAATTTTATGAACATGTAATTTCTCATGTCAAATGATTTAGCATTTCATTGGCATGCTAATAAAAAAATTGCTTCAATAACTTTGGTTTTGGGTTGTTTTTTGGGTTGGTTTTTTTTTTTTTTTTTTTTTAGTGTAAAAGTGTCTTACAAACATTGTTGGACACAGATTCTCCCAACCCCCTTCCCCCAAACCCTGTATCCCTACTATGCTAATTAAATGTCTCTTGTACTAGATGGCAGATGACTCTCTGTAGTATGTATGTGCAAGCTGTTGGCCTGTTTACTCAGCACAGGAAATTGATACCGTGCCTGAAGTCTGACTGGGGGCTTTTGCCCAAAAGCTTTAGCATCATGGCTTTAAAATAAAACAACATGAATTCCACATGTTGATGTAGTGCTCTTTGTACCCTTGTGAACCATCTGTGTGTTCTCAATATGACCTTAATTCACCCCTTTTTCTCAGAAGGAAACTTGCTCCTTGTGTCTCTGCTTTCCTCTTAGAGGGATTCCCTCCAGCTCTGTCATTAGCTGTATGACAGAGATAATGTTTGTCGTGACCTGATGTCTCAGCTGGAAGGGAGCAGATCAGTCACTGGTCAGGTTGGAGCCAACTTCTAAAGATTGACCTACTGCTGCCATATGACACTGCAGGGTTTGGCAAATAAGCATTACAATTTTTTTTCTTATGTTTGCATACGTAGATGGCTTTGAATGGGGGGTTGGTGTAGAAATTCTCATTTCTGCATAGCTCCTCTATTATGAATGTGACGTATGCATTGTTCATGCCATATTCATCCATCTGAAATCTTGTGTTTGTTGAGATTCGAAATATGAAGACTCTATCTTTTCCTGAAATTTTAAAGAAATAAAACTAGTATGTCTAAAGGGCTTTAGCAGACAAAATATGTTGAAGTCTGGCTGTGACAGTTTATGTCTTCTCATGCTGTACCTGGTAGAGACTGTCACCAGTTCACTGCTGAATGATTAGAAGAGAATGTGTGCCTGCACCTCATGCAATTTACTTTAGAATTTGGCTTTTTAGCTTTGTTTTATCTTCATTATCAGCTTTCAAACTGATATTAAAGACTTTTGGGGTTGTGATGGAAGTGCAGACATGGGTCCTTAATCGAGGAGGACCCTTTCTGACAACACCACAGCCAAAAGTCTTTTTTTCACTATGATATGTTAGAGAGCATTAACAGGGTAGCTAAAAATGGATATGAAAAGATAGTATTTTTAAGTGCAACATTTTGTCTAAGTCTGTTGTAGTAAATTTAGCCTTTAACATAAGCTGTAAAATTTAAATAGAGTAGCTTTTCTAATAAATAATATGCATATGTATTGCTTAAATTTTTTTTTCTGAAGTTTTAAAGTATATCAGATCACTGAAATGAGGGAATGTGCTGGGTAAATAATTGGATTCAGTTTACTGAAGGGACAGATCAGCCTGCAATGGATTTTCTTCAGTAGGCATAAAAGGAAAATGGTGTGTTTGTTTCAGTATAGTTTGTCAATTATTTTTTTTAAAGGAGAACCTAAAGGATTGGTTTTGTCTTACAAAATGTCGTAAAAATGAACTGTGATGTTGAGATCAGCTATTTCTGGTGATGTAGTATCAAGAAAGTCACACAGTTCACTAACTAAAGATAATGGTTCCTTTTATTTTTTTTTAAATTAAATGTAGTTTTCAGTGAAAAACATGATTAATAGAGAGGCATGAATCCAAAGCATCTAGTGTAGTTTTATTAGTAACATCCTCTAAATCTTGTAAAACTTGGATTTGTGTAAATGGAGTTTCCTTTGAAACCAACTTGTAACAGTTGTGAGTTTGGAAGATAGTCCTAAAATGTAATCCTTTAAAATATTGCATCTTTTTTTGCTATCCCCAGAAACATTGGTGACATCAGATTTGGCTGTTGACAGTGGTAATTTATTGTTCTAGGCTGGGTCTTACAGCGCTTCAGAGTACCTTGTGTACTTACAGTGTTATGTATGCATATACTGTGTGTCAGTAGTGCATATATGGCAGTTTGGAGAACATTTGGTCCAGAAAATGAGAAGGACTATTTACCATTCTTTAACATCAAATATGAAAATCATCACTTTGAATAAATGTGTATTTAAATTATGTCATTACTTAAATGTGTATTTGGCTTTTTAGCTTGGTTTTATCTTCATTGTCAGCTTTCAAACTGAGATTAAGGACTTTTTGGGTTGTGATGGAAGTGCATCAAGAGATAAAATATCATAAAGCTGTTGGATTACCATGGATAGTGGTAATTGAGCCAGTCACGTATCGGCTCTTCTGTTGGAAGAGTGATGAAGCTCTCTTAGTATTAATAATTTTGTGGGACGAGCAGGGCTGGCTGTTTGAATCATTGAGGGTTGCTAGGAGAAACCCAGTAGTGTTTCCATAGGGCATACCAATGTAATTATGGAAGTTTCTTTTGAAAATTGATAAGGTGTCAGCTATTTGTAGCTCTGTTTCACAGCAAATAAAACAATAACAAACGTTGAACAGAGTGGGTGACCTGCGTGTATCCTAATTTCTTAGCAACTGCGTGTGGTTTTCCAGAAGACAGGCTTGCATTTGCTTTTAGTCTGTTAGAGCTCTGGCTGATCTCAGTGCAGTTCTGAGAAGCAGCAATAAAGGGCATATGCAACCCATAGCAGTTGCTTTGGCTTTTGGCTCTTGCAGGTAGAGCAGCAGATTCAAGAATCGCAGAACACATTGCATGGGGGAATGTTATGAAACTGTAAGTGCCTTCCTATGCTCTGATTAAAAATTTTTATGAATTAAAATTTTGAAGCATTGAGAGGGAATAATCCTCTGACATATGTAAGAAACAAACACTTTTATTGTAGAACATCCCAGTGTATGTGCACGCCATCCCAGTGGGAGACTGACTGCCAGCAGAAGATACTGTCTGCAATCAGATCCCTGCAGTGCTGCATTGCTCTAGTACGTCTGTCTAGAATCTAGCAGTCTTGCTTTATTTTACTGTTCATATTGCTCTGTGAGATGGATTTCTTCGTCTGAAGTGAAAATTTGTAAACATAAAAGTACAAACTGAAGCGTGTGAGTTACATTCATAAAAAGCCACTTTACTGGTTTCTGTCAACCAAAATACCAATTTAACATGTTTTCTGGATGTGAACTTTAGCTTCTTAAGCATTAATCAACATAAGACATGAGGTGATAGTATTAGCTCTACATCCTTTTTTGCTTACATTGGTTACAAGACTTCAGAAAGTACTTTGCTTCAGATGCTAATTGTAGTTAAGTAGCTAAAAAGAAATCTGGTGGATTGGATATGTTATTATTTTATTGATATTTTGCCCTTAAAGGGGGGAAAACCCCATGAATCTTACTAATACTGTCTCCTACGTACTTGATAACTGGTAGAAATATCAAAAAAATTTAGTACATGCAAGATAATTAAATGGACCAGATAGGCATTGCAGACAATTCATAGCTATCTTGGAATACTGAGGGTAGAGTATCTTTCTCTACATGGATGGAAACAGGAAAGAAGTTTTAGAGAGCTCCTAAGCCTAGTTCCAGACTTTGATCATTCTCGAGAGCAAGGGGAAGAAAATTTGGTTTTGTTAGCAGGCCCCTTAAATGCCATGTATGTGTGGGATCTTCTGGGGTTTACTTGCTTAAGGACTTTGTGTGCAGTAGGGGTGGACAGGCAAGAATGCAGTATTTGGTTTTTTGTGGTTATCCATCAATAAAATGTTGTTTACTCCCATTTTTAGTGATAGATTTTGGATGGGTTACTGTAGGAGTGACACTGTGGGGAATATTTGGAAGATATAGCTGACACACTACAAATCTGTCAGGTGCATTAATTTGTAAAATTATTTGTTCCTATATGATAATCGTCTCTTGGGGTTCGCATTTTTTTGAGATTATTGTGAAAGATTTATCCATTCACTGTCTGCGTAACAGTTATTTAAAGGTATATTTAACGTTTGGAATAGTGCATAGCATTTCCTTATGCTCTCTTATGGCTTTGCACTTTTATTAAGGCACTGACATGTTCATCCTGAGAACATTGAGTTGGTTACTCATCCTTCTTCTCCCAGGTAATCCTAGCAGCCGTTCTGTATTCTACTTTGACCAGTCGCACAAGCATTATACAGTCCCTTCATTGAGAGAAATATGGACACAGGGAGAAATAGCAGTGACAGTAATATGGCTGTTGCTGTGACGGTCTATGGTTGTAGGCGAGACAGGATATTTACATGTAATGTCTTGTTTTATATCTTTTTAGAAAGAAATAGACTGATTTCAGACAAATGTACAATGTTTGGGCTATATATGAAGTATAACAGATTTTCCTCTTTTTTTGTTTATACCTTACATCATTTTAATCAACCAGCCCAATACAGAGTTGGTAGCTTGACAATCCAGTGAAGTCAGTGTCTGTATTGGGTATTATTTGAGGTTTTAGAATCACTGAGTAACTAGATTTTCTCATCTAATTTAGTTTTTTCATTCTTTTAATAGTTAGGAATAATATTTTTGTACTCTGACATTGTAATTTGTTTGTTCATCAGCTGTCTTTGTTTCATGTTGTCATTCAGTAGAACAGTAAGTGAAAAGTAATATATAATTTTATTTATTGGGATAGAATTTTTTAAAAATTCTCGAGTTACTTAATTTCAGAAGCTTTGTATCAGCTTTGAAATTCTGTATATGTTACCTCTTTGTCTAAGTAATGTTTTTCTTGTGCATCTGTCTACTACAGATCAAGTGTAATGGCTGTTTCAAGCAGATGCTGAAGTGTTGACTTCATTGCAATGTAGCTGGTATAGATAACAAGAAAGCATATGGTTTTCTCCTAGTAACCTATTGTTATTCTGTGGTCTGTGCATAATGCACAGTTAATGGAGAAAGTATTGAGGTGTTACGATGGCATTAGATACTGAAGTAGTATATGGTCTTATGTTCCTTGAATCTAAAAAGAAACTGGAATATACTGATCATCTTAAGCTGTAGAATTGAAATCCTGAAAAAGATGTTTTCATGTAATTTGTTTTAATAGACTTTGTAGGCTCAAGGGGCCCACTGACACAGCAAGATTATGATGTTGCCTTGCCAAGCTGCTTACCAGAAGCAGCAGCAGAATTTTCCTTGAGCAGTTTGTAAGCAGACTTTTTCAATACAGAAAAGGCACCTTCAGTACAGATGTTGAGTTTTGTAGAGGGAATGATCAGGGTGGATTATATGTTACCTTTTTTTTTTCTCTGATTGTTCTGTTTTTTCACCCTTTTACACAGACATACAGAAATAGCACTTAATACAGTAAATATTAGGCTTTTGTACAGCTCTGGAGGTACTTTGTGAAGTATTTATTTAATAAAAAAATGATTGTACTAAGCCAAGTTTGCTTAAATATATAGTCATTCTAGGCATAGAAGGAAAAAAGCAACTGTATATAAGATAGTTTTAAAATTTCAGGTAAAAATTATATTTTTTAAATGACCTCAGATTGCTTTTATCTTCTTATTGTTACTTTTGGCCAGAATCTGCAAGCATGATGGAATTTATGGTCATGTTCAAAGAAAAATAAAAAAAAAAAGGCAACCTTTGTTGAGTATGACCTATATTTGTCAGATTTAACAGAAGAAGCCTGCTGAGTAGTACATCTTCTACTAAATGCAATCATATTACTTTCCCAAATCCAAGTTTTTAAAACAAAGTAGAAAATGTATGAAGCTGACATTCTTCAGTTGAGTCGGTCTTTTTTTCTGGCTGTTTCAAAAACTTTACCATCTTCATCTGAAGATCCTTGTGTTCCTTGGGAAAGGCAAGAGGGTGAAACTTGGCAATAGGAAAGAAGAAAATCCAAACAATGTTTTGTTTTGTTTTGTTTTTTCTCCTCTTGTTTAGTCGTGGATAGCTTTAGCTTTGTGTGTATGTGAATGTATTAGCTCTGCATGAATATTTATCTAAAAGATATAGATTTAACTGTGATGATGAATCTTCCATTTGATTTTCATGCTTTGTAGATTCTGAACCTGAGCTTTACCAAAAAAAAAAAAAAATCTTGTAAGCATATGTTAGGTAAAGATACTGAAAGGCAGTGCGAGGTTTGTGTTGAGGAGGAAAAATAATTGGGTCCAAGAAGTTTGAAGGTTACTGCATTTATATAACCTCCTGGGGAAAAAAAGAAATAAAATTAATTACAGGACTAGCTAGAGAGTAGTGAGAATATTAATTTTGCTGTAAAACCCCCACAAATTTACAAAATTCATTTACCACCTTGGTGAAACCTGAATGTTTGTTCACTGGAAGAGCATTTTCATAACTTTGTAGAGATTATAGTTAGAAGCAAGCACTATCTGGTAGTTGTACAGAGTTAAATGAATTGCACAAAGTCTGGCTATCTTGGGGTGTTACCATGTTAAGAAATAGATATATCAATACAATATAAAATTAATAAATTTTGTATTAAAAATTATACCTTTCGAAGGCTGGCTTTTTGCAGTTTGACAAAGCTGAATGGGAAGAATTGGCATCACAACTGAATTTTTAGTTATTTATAGAAATTAATTTTATAAACAAAATTTGAGTAGTCTCTTTTTTACATTTATAGCACTAAAGTGAAATGTTCAGAATTCCTACTTAAAATAATTCATGTTTCTCCTTGAATATACTTTTTTTCTAAAAATCTTTTTCTGTTCATTCATTTTCATCTGCGATCATTTTAATATATATTTTTTTATCGTAATTAAGACAGTAGAAGACGCAGTCATTGATAGCTGTCCTTCCACTGAATATCTTTGTAATGAGCAATTTTTAGCTATTACAGACTTCTTACTAGAAAGGTTGTAGTGTCACAGTCATGCAAGAAGAACGATAGAGCTGTTTGTAACTACAGCATACTGCTGTTTCTTATCCCCACTTCAAAATTTTGTATTTTATCTGCCTAAATATTTCATACATCTAGCAGGAGCATCTGGCCAGGATGAAGAGAGAATCATAATTGTGAAGACCTCTACAAAGTAAAATACTTGGACACAAGACTGCTGTGCTAATTTACCTAAGTGCAGATCTGCCTTCCTGCCTTCAGCTTACGCACTGGAACATGTCTGTGCGTAGAGGATGCCTGCTTCTTGCTCTCCTCCTTGCCTCTGTCTGCACAGGTGACCAGTCAACATTAGGCATATTAATGCAGACAGAGCAGCTCGAAAACATCATTCACCTAACTGGGCACATATCTATGCAGCTAATCTCATGCCCTCTGATTCTTGCTAGTGAAACAACTCACTGCTGTACAGAAGTCTTTCCTTTGCTGGATGAATTCATTTAAGGCTCCTAGCTTTTACAAAGGCCGCTTCAGTGACTGTCGCTTGTCAAGGTTGCCTCTAAAGCAACCGCTCTTTGAGTCTGTCTGTCTGTCTTCATGATATTATATTCCTCTTTTAACCCAGAGACCTTGGCACAACCTTAGAGAACCTTGAAGAAAAAAACATTTGAAGCAAAAGGGGACAGGTATGGGGAGGAGATGAAGCTGTTCCTTAGCTTTGCATCTCTCTATTGTGAGGGCAGGAGTATCCCTCCTCCGTGTTTAGACCTCTAAGCAGTGGTTGTGAAGTGGGTGCAAGTCCTCCAACACAGACTGAAATCTTCAGTTAGGGCACATTTGAGGGACAGTCAGGACTAGAGTTAAATTCTTGATCCCAAAAGCAAAGACTGAGAAACGAGAGTTCTTTGAAAACTGCAACTCCTGTCTTTTTGTATTTAAAAAAAAAATAATAATTCCAACCCATTGAAGGTTTCCTGTGTGAGAAGTGTCTTGCTTCACAGCTCTAGCCGAGGAGCAGCCCGTGGTGAGCAAAGGGCTATGCGGTGGGAAGCTCACACCCACAATCCACTTCACACCTGTGATGCATCTTGCAGGCATCACCAGGAGCTCCCTCCCGGCAGGCTGATGCAGTGTCCTTCCCTGCTGCAACTCGCCGCACTGAAACTGCTCCGCAGCGATTATCAGATTTCTGATTGAAATGTGTCTTGCTGCCCAACAGAAATAATTCTTGTTTATGAGGCTCTTTTGAATTTTAAAAGCTGGTGGCTTCTGTTATTTCCTTCCTTCATTTCCCCCTCCTTTTTGTTTTATTTTTTGTTTCCAGTGTTGCAGTACATGTGTCACATACAAAGGTGTATTGGGATTTTGGGGGAGGATGTCAAAACTTCAATGTATGTTCATAAGAAAGTATTCAAAGAGCCTGTGGGCAGATATTGGAGATAATTAGGAACTAGCTGGAACTGCTGCAGGCTCAAGGGATGTTTGCAGGCTGCAGAACATTCCTACGGGAAAGAAATTGCTCTGTAATTACAGTCAAGGTCAGCGCAGTCAGTTCAATGGGAAAGAGGTGGTAAGAGCTGGGGCTCCCTCCCTTGAAGAACTTTGTCATTAACGAGACACAGTTGTTACCGCTTTATAAGTAAATGCCCCCTGAGGTATACATTGTGTAAGTGTTCTTTCTGCTGTGAGGATTGTAGCCCTTTCTTGAGAGAGAAGGTTGACACTGGTAAGTGAAGGGAATTTCTTGGTCACACTTCACATTTCTTTTAATTTTTAAAGATTTTGGATGCATGTTTCTGTGGTGTGCATCTCCAGTTTTTTAAAAGGCTAGCACATGTTATTTGTACATTTTTCTTTTCTGAAATAAGTCTTTCAATATCTGTCTAAAGTATTTCAGCCCACTTGCATTTATTTGAAAGTAAGGGATATTTTCATGGCCGATGGGTAGCCTTGGCTCCAGGACATTGTGGTAGCCATCTTAAATTTATCTTCAAGAGACAAACTTTGCTTCCCTCCCTTCTGAGGGCAAACCCTTGAGTTCAGAAGTACTCTGTGCCCCAAATTTGTCATCAGAAGCCTTCAAGTAGCGATACTAGTTGCAAGTACTCCTCCCTTCTGTTTCTCACTTGTGCTGTGCAGCTTCACCTTCTCCATTTCACCAGTGCAGCTGAATGTGGGATTGTGTCAGGGATTGATTCAACTTAAAACAAAAAAGAAAAAGCTTTTGAACACACTTCAAACTGATTGAAATCTAGGTTGCTGTGGTGCCATACCTCCCGCCCCCTTTCTTACATTGGCAGTAGCGCTGCTGCAAATACATGATGAGCTCACTGAGGGAAGCTCCCTTAAAATCAATTGTGCTGGGTTTGGAGGGTGTTTTTAGCAAGATCGTCTTCCTGAACTGCACGACTGAGTGTTGGTGCTTGTGTTAGAAGAGGCTGGAGGAGTATGACTTGTCACAAGGGAAGCTGAGAGTGCGGCTGAATCTAGCAAACCAGATTTGTGTTGGTTAAGCTGTTGTGAAATTTAATTTCTGAAATTTTTAATTGGATCATTTCTCTGATGTAGTTCAGAGTGTAGCACCTTGAATGACCATCGTGGCTTAAGTGAAGGGCATGTTGTCCTGTGCTAGGCGTTGAGAAAGAAGTGATCAGAGCTGCAGGAGCAGAAACATCTTCCGCTTGTCTTTCAGCCAAATGCTTTGTATTGTGAAGTCTAGCTTTCAGTTATTTTTCTAGTTTGCTTCCCTGCCATATAAGCATAACAGATCTAGCATCATTTGACTCAGAAATTTCCCATGAGCGTTTTGGACCAGTAACTGATTAAAGGGACTTGCAGCAGTGCTTTCACAAGTGGATATATTTATTCACCTAAAGTGTACAGTTTCTAAATAAAGCTTTTTAAAAAAACAAACCAAACAAAAAAATACACCTAAGTTAGGTATTCTTTCTTGCATGTTTTTGTTGGTTCTGTTTAGCTCAAATATCCTTAGTTTTGGGTCTCAGACTGTTCTGCAGTGCTTTTATCTTTTCTAAGTTCTTTTCCCTGTGAACACCATAACTGTTTACCTCACTTCCTCCATGGGTAGGGTTTTTAACAATTTACTGTATTTCATGTCTTCAGGCCTCCACCTTTTGGAGACTGTGTATAAATTTGGCAACTCACAATTAATAGCTTCTCATAGTTTGCTTAAGGACCCTTGGTGTTTTTCATGAAAATATTTTTCCTGAAGACATTTTAAATTTTGTTTCTTGCTTGCTCTTCTTAACTGTATTTTTTAATTTAACTCCTATTTAATCTGGTGGTGTAGCATCAAGCATTGACAGTGGAGTATATATAGTAGTTCTAGAAATAATACAAATATTTCCCTTATCTTTTTTATGTAAGACAGCTATACATGAAAAAAGATCTTGCACTTTAAAAAATGCATACAGCACACATATATTCCCTTCTCTCTTATTACAAGAACCTAGGAGGGTCATTCAGCACATCAGAAATGCCAATCAGCTACTATTATTTATTATTTTCACTTCTCTGAGAATGTAATTTGGTAGAGGAGATGGTTGTAAATTTGTCAGAGTATTGCATCCAAGTAAATTTAGTCAATATTCACATGGATGTCTGCTGAACAGTCACTAATACAAGCTTCAGTTCTCTCAATATGCCAATAAATACTTTTTCTGTCAGTTTTATTTGCTTAACAATATATAAGTGCATATAACTAGCATTACAGTGTATGCATTAAGGGGCTGGCAATTATTATTACAGTGCCTGGCATTCTACCTTTGCTACATATTTGTTTCTGTGCAGCTATGCTGGCATTTACAGATCTCTTTACATCTCTGATTAGCACGACTGTCTTGCTTAGGCTATGCATTTGTCCCTGAGCAGGGGAAGAGCTTCTAGAATTACCCAAGGACAAAGATTGTGGAGAGAAAACTATTTAAGAACAAACAGAACAAAAAGCAAGCATCTCCTAACTTTTTTTTCCTCTCCACTCTTCCTTGATTTTTCTAGCGGTGAAGAACATTGTCACAACCACTTGTTAGCTTATTAGTGTTTGTTTAGAATCACGTCCTCCAAATTAACTTTGTATTGTTGTGTAATATGAAAGAAAGGTGTTAACCTCAATGACTTATACCACAATGGAAGGTGAATAAAGCAAAGACAATTAGAAGAGATGAGTGAAAGAAGAGGAAAACCAGTACTTATTCAGGTCAAAATTACATTTTGTCCCTATGGAATTTGGCCTTTTTTAATGGGGAAAAAAAAAATCCTTTTACCTCCAAACCAGTTATTTTTTTCTTGTGTGTACTTCAGCCTTTTAGGAATTGAGTAGTTAATTTTGTTAAATCATTTTCTTTCCTTTTGGATAGGATTACTTAATAATTTATGTTACTTTCTAATTTGGACTAAATAAACACAAAAATGAATCATCTTGCCACCTTCTAGTTCTACAGTATTTTGCCTGTAATAAATATAGTGTCTGTATTACAGAATGTGCCAATTTTGTGTATAGTTTTCAGCAGTAACTTTGAAGGTTACTCCTACAGTCACCATTTGATAGCTGGTAGTATCATCTGCCATTAGCTTTTGCAGAACCAGTTGTGGTTTGATCCTTCAGAACTAAATGCAAGTTCGTGGTCTCGTATTTTTTTTATAGTATCTTGCTGTCTTCATGGATGCTGGTGTATAGTTTTTCCTTCTTAGACTATAAAGGGAGGGAAAACTGCAGTTTCCTTTGACCTCATGCAAGTTTGACAGGAAGGAAATCTGGTTAGGCTCAAGAATCCTGAAATCTGGTAGCCTGACTTTTCAAAGACTCTGTAGCTTCTGTTTCTTTCCATAAGATGTCTAGGCAGTCAGAATCTTCAAAATGCAGTCTGAGAGTCCTTTTTGGGTTTGGTTTGGTTTTTTGAAGGTAATTTAGAAATACTGTGTACTCACCTGAATTTTCCTTCTCTGCTTTCCTTCCCCTCCCAGTCTCCTTTTATCCTCACCTTCAGATACTCTTTTCTGGAGTCTTGAAGAGTGGGGTTTTGAATAAACATAAAATGCTGAAGAGCTTGCTGCAGTATTGGTACACTTGACTGTGCATGACTTCTTTCTGTCAACAAGAGAGAGACACCTCAATGAAAGATGCATGAGAACAAGCAAATATTTTTCTGGTTGTCCAACTGTGGCTTAACACACTTTATATAAGTCAATGGAAACAATTAGGAGATAAACACGATGAGTTAAATATTGACACTAAAATATGGGAGCTGCTGTTAATAAGCTTATTTTTAAAAAATTAATACCTAAATTTTTCTATAATGTGGAAACATAACTTGTTGCTGGTTTTGCATTCGAGAAGAGCTATGCTTTCAAAGAAAAATCAAATAAAAGACTTGTGGATCCTTTCTTCCTCTGTCACAGGCCTATATTGTTGTCTCATTAGGTATCTGTACTTAAGAAATGTTTTACATCACTAGGCTTAGATTCAAAACAATGTTAGAGGATGAGTTCAAGTAGCATCTCCCTTTGTTAAAGGAAAAATCCAGAGCAAAGATATTTTCAGCTAGCCTTTAAGTGAGAGTAAAAGTGGGTAACTGCTATTTGTTGATGTTTAGTGTCCTAGTAGTGCTAGAAATAATTTACCAGCAAAAATAAATCTTTTTTTCAGAATCCAGTGTACTTCTATGATTAGCCTTTGTCCTGCCCTGAAAGAAAAGATGCATAAAGTTTGATTGTAAAAAATCTGCAGTTAAAAATTTAGTTTGGATGAGTTTCATCTGGAAGGCCAAGTTGTCTTTATATGGGGAGCCCAAACTAAATTCAGACTAGTTGTAAGATCATGCAAGTAACACCTAGCTCTTCTGTAATGCTTTTTCTCCTTAGCTTTTATGCACGCATTACAATAGAGGTAGTAACCATTACCCTTGTGTTTCATGGTGAGGAAAAAGAAGGCAAAAGCTTTGTTTAAACATGTGAAACGGAGCAGAACTGTGGGACTGCTGTAATAGCAGAAGAAGGTGTGTGTGTGTTTAAATTAGTTAAAAGTTTAAAAGTTAAAGTATTTTTTTGTCTCGTGTACTGAACATAAATGCAACATAAAGGAAGTGTTGAACCTCAGTGATTTAAAGGTAAAGTATTCTCGTAGGGTGAATTGTATTGAGAGACAGGTATTTGAATAATGACCAACTTTATTCCTTTTGCAGTTATTTTAGATTTTCATCTCTCCCAGTCCAGCATTCCTAAGGCAGTTAGGATATTTTTAAGAGGAGAAGCCTTTGGTTTGTCTGGTCTTGAAAGTGATGGTAAATGGGACTCATATGAGAGAAGGTTATTGGCCATGACACAGAAGAGTCCTTTTCTCAAATTGTTAATTTTATATGCATTGAAGAAAGACAGAAATTGCGTATGAATTTTGTGCAAAGCCACTGTATCTATAGTTGTCTGTATTTTAAAATCTACTTCTAAAGTCATGGTACTTAGTTCAAACAATTCTGTTTAATGCTTAATTCACGCTGCTCTAACTGATGTTTCAGAGACTTTCTGTTTTCTCAGTAAACCTTTTTTTTTTGTTGTGTTTTTTTTTTGTTTGTTTTGTTTTTGGTTTTCTGTAGGATTAGTAAAGGCTTGCATTGTAATAGACATGCTGCTAACATAAAATGTTAACTGTTGAATGCAAATGTTTGTTAGGAAGACCCCAGTGTGTATGGAAATAATAGTGCTGATCCTTGAGAGGATCAAGTTTGCTTATGGAGTAAGCACAGAAATTCACAGAATCATAGAATAGTTGCCCAAGGCCACGTCCAGCCTGACCTTGAACACCTCCAGGGATGGGGCCTCAACAACCTCTCTGGGCAACCTGTTCCAGTGCCTCACCACCCTCAAAGTGAAAAACTTGTACCTAATGTTTAATCTGAACCTGCCCTCTTCCAGTTTAAAGCCATTCCCCTTCATCCTATCACTACTTGCCCTAGTAAAAAGTCCTTCCCCTTTAGGTCCCTTTAGGCCCCCTTTAGGTACTGGAAGGCTGCAATAAGATCGCCCTGGAGCCTTCTCTTCTCCAGGCTGAACAGCCCCAACTCTTTCAGCCTCTCCTCATAGGAGAGGTGCTCCAGCCCTCGGATCATCCTTGTGGCTCTGCTCTGGACGTGCTCCAGCAGGTCCATGTCCTTCTTATGTTGGGGACTCCAGAGCTGGCTGCAGTACTCCAGGTGGGGTCTCACGAGAGTGGAGTAGAGGGGCAGAATCACCTCCTTTGACCTGCTGGCCACACTTCTTCTGATGCAGCCCAGGATATGGTTGGCCTTCTGGGCTGCGATCGCATGTTGCTGGCTCATGTTTAGCTTCTCATCAATCAGCACTCCCAGGTCCTTCTCCTCAGGGCTGCTCTCGAACCATTCCCCACCAAGCATGTATTTGTGCTTGGGATTGCCCTGATCCAGATGTAGGACCTTGCACTTGGCCTTATTGAACTGCATGAGGTTGGCTTGGGCCCACCTCTGCAGCCTGTCCAGGTCCCTCTGGATGGCATCCCTTCCGTCCAGTGTGTCAACTGCTCCGCAGAGCTTGGTTATCTGCAAGCTTGCTGAGTGTGCACTCCATCCCAACATCCATGTCACCAACAAAGATGTTAAAGAGCACCAGTCCCAGTACTGACCCCTGAGGAACACCACTTGTCACTGCTTGCCTCTTGGACATTGAGCAGTTGACCACAACTCTTTGAATGGGACCATCCAGCCAGTTCCTTATTCACCGAGTCGTCCATCTGTCAAATCCATGTCTCCAGTTTAGAGGCAAGGATGTCATGCGGAATGGTGTCAGGTGCTTTGCACAAGTCCAGGTAGATGACATCTGTTGCTCTCCCCTGATCCACCAACGCTGTAACTCCATCATAGAAGGCCACCTAATTTGTTCAGACATGATTTGCCCTTGTTGAAGCCATGCTGGCTGTCACTGGTCACCTCCTTATTTTCTGTGTGCCTTAGCAGAGTTTCCAGGAAGATCTGCTCCATGATCTTGCCAGGCACAGAGGTGAGACTGACTAGCCTGTATTTCCCTGGGTCGTCTTTTTTGCCCTTCTTAAAAATGGGGGGTATGTTTTCCCTTTTCCAGTCAGCAGGAACTTCACTGGACTGCCACAACTTCTCAAATATGATGGATAGTGGCTTGGCTGAGGACCCACGGATGTATCTCATCAGGTCCCATGGACTTGTGCACCTTCGGGTTCCTTAGACGGTCTTGAACCTGGTCTTCTCCTACAATGGGCAGTACCTCACCTCATTCTTCCAGTCCCTGCTTTTGCTTTCTGCAACTTGCTGGTGTGGTTAGAGCCCTTCCTAGTGAAGACTAAGGAAAGAAGTTGTTGAGTATCTCAGCCTTCTCCCTGTCCTTGGAATATCGTGAACAGCCTTTTGCTAGGTCTCTTCTACTGTATTTACGCTCTTTTGTAGATAACTGAATTTGGGTAATTTTTGCCCTCTCTTTCAAATGCAGGATTTGAGTAGTCTTTAAAATTCATCTGTATTGATTCAAACTTCTAAGCTTTAATTTTGAAGTTCCTTAGATCTCTTTAAATAGTAATTTAAGCCCTGGAGGAATCCTCCTCAGTCTCCTTTGAGACTATGCTTAGCACTGTACTTTCATGGTTTTGAGCATCTTTCATATGAGGAAAGTCTGAGAGAGCTGGGACTGTTCAGGCTGGAGAAGAAAAGGCTCAGTGAGGTCTTTCCAATGTGTATAAATACTTGATGGGAGGGAATGAAGATGAGGGAGCCAGGCTCTTTATCATGGTGCCCAGTGACAGGACCAGAGGCAATAGGCACGAGCAAACACAGGAGGTTCCCTGTGAACATCAGGAAACACTTTTTTACTGTGAGGGTGACTGAGCACTGGGACAGGTTACCCAGAGAGGTCATGGAGTCTCCATCCTTGGAGATATTCAAAAGCTGCTTGGATATAGTCCTGGAGAGCTGTTCTAGGTGACCCTGTTTCAGCAGGGTGGTTGGACCAGATAATGTCCAGAGGTCCCTTCCAACCTTAGCCATTCTTTGATTCTGTTGGTGTGCCTTGGGGTTTAACTCTGTGTCTGTTCCATCACTGAGAACTCCCTTCCCTACCCTCAGTCCAAAGTTGTGGAATCTTTGTTCAAGAGCTTTCCTCAGTGACTGCCGTCAATAGAAAGTTTCTATTCCCCTCCCCCCCCCCAATGTATCTTTCCTGGATATATTTCATTAGTTATACTTGTCAATTGTGAAAAGTTTTGGGAATTTTGGAAGTGAAAAAGAAAATTTTTTAGTTTATGTGTGTATCAAATACATATGTGTGTGTGTCTGAATATTGCATATATCTTTATATAATATAGATATTTTATAGGAGTCCAATATAAAATCCTTAATCATAATGCTTTGATTAGTGTAACAATAGTCCTTATGTCTTTAAGTTGTTTTGTGGCTTATTTTACTAACTTTTTTTCTTTTTTATATGTGTGTGTGTTTTGTCTTGCAGAGTTAGAAGAATCCATGGATTTCAAGCTTTAAATGAGGGGCGTCTTACAAGATTACCACAGCTAAACTGAAGAGGCTCTGAGTACCAGATCGAGTGAGCTGGTGTGTGCACTGCATGTACATGAAAACGCACATGTTTTTGTCATCACATAGACTTACTCTTGCATATTCCTGAGAGCTTTGCAATTGATGAAAAGTATTTTGAGAACCAGATGGAGCACCTTTACATCACAGGAATTAGTAACCCATGGAAAGACACCTGCCAGTGATGTTCAACTTTCCACATGGTCTTCGCGGGTGAGAAAAGTTTGCAAGAAGAGGAAGAAAAAACACCCTCTGCACAGAAGAAGCCTAATAAATACCTCCACAATCTAAATCAATAGCTGTGAGGGAAACAGAAGAATACAGAGGGTAGAGGAAACTGATTTTGTTATCGCAGAGGAATAATGTATGGTCTTTGGCACGTTTTGCTTTGGGCTCAATAGATTGCGAATGAACTAATAAATCGTGACCATATGTTGAGTAATGATGACTGGAAGTAACTAAGCTGAGGAAGTATGGGACAAGTCTGGGCATTGAACTGAACAAACCTCATCGTCCTTCTTAAGTTAACCAGGTCATCAAACCTGCCTATTCTTTCTCGCTCTCCTTTTTTCTCTTTTCACTTAGTGTGGTATAAGTACTAATTAATTGAGCTCATAAATGTTATTCAAATAAAACAATTGGAATACTTCATATGTTTCCTTCTTGTACAGCTGCAAATGTTGTGTCTGGAACTATGAATCTGTGCTGTAGACAAGCATCAAGAAGGAAAGATCCGATCAAACAAGCAAGGAAAATACCTAGAGAAATGGTGAACCCAGGAAGTCAGATTTTTAATGCTGCTTCTGTTTCTTTTTTAAATGATTATATTTCTTCCTTCCTTGAATTTTAGAAGATTTTGAAAGAGTGCTTGCTTGATGTGCTTTAATTCTGGCATTTGTTTTTTTTATAGTAGGATGAAAAGTCTGTGATTCCTTGTAGCAGAAAAAAAGGGAAAAGTAAAGGAAAAACAGCTTGACGTTTTAGCCTGTGTTGGAGGAGAGAGAACTTCATGGTTCACCTGAGGCAAACTTATCTGCTTTGAAAGCCAAAAGCTTTAGAGCATTTTTGATTCTGCTATAAATGAAGAGGGGGTTTCTTTTTCGTTCGTGTGTGGCAGCAAAAAGTGGGAAAGCAGGCAAGATAGCATGATAAACAGTTCAGGCTGTGTTGGGTCTCTGGTGGAAAAAAAAGTGCTGCAATGAAAGTTGGATTGGCTTTGGATTGCAAAAACTTTTGAGTCCAACGAGCGGTTCAGTACCAAGAGGGATTTCCCAACTGGCCTGGCACACCAGTGCCTGCACAAGTTCGGGTCTGTTTTGCACGGTTTGTGTGCCTTTTTTTCCCTTTATGCAATCTCTTTCAGCTTTAGCAGCAGAAATACATCAGATGGAAAAGATTATGCCAGAGGGCAGCTTGGAAAAGATGAATGTCATATATATACATATATATGTATGTGCGTGTGTTTAAATTTCTGCAACTGAACTTTTGAAGAAAATCTGACTGGAGGAAATCTTAAAAGCCTTAAGTTACTTGAAACCTACACATTTGCAACTCTTTGTCTCTGGAATTGCATTACGCTAAACTGGAATCTCAGGCTGTATAAAGATTATATCAAGTTGAGCAAAAAGATGACTTAACCATTTCTTGAGCGCCTCTTATGAAGTAGCTGTTTCTCCAAAGGATAAGTGCACCCTCACTCTACAGACTCAAAAACAAAAATGAACCTGAATTTTTTTTTTAAGTGTTACTTTTTCTTAGCCAACTGCCATCATCTTTTATAGAGGAATTTTTCACTATGCATTTGGTGGATATTTATAAACACTGACCCCATCCTCTTCCCTTTCAATGATCTATCCCAGGTCAGTCTTATCAATAAAAAAAAAAAATTGATTTAAATTTTGTGCACTAGACATACTAATTTCTTATGTCAAAAAATAAAATATTTCAAAAGCATGTATGCAGCAGTGGAACATGGGCCTGTTCTTTGCAGCGATTCCAACATCCTCTGCCTCTCCTGGAAAGGGAGAGTCCCCAAAAGTGAGAAGGAGAAACCGGTGTGCAGGAGGCGGTATTATGAGGAAGGCTGGTTGGCAACAGGCAATGGCAGAGGAGTTGTAGGCGTCACTTTTACTTCCAGCCATTGCAGGAGGGACCGGAACACCCCTCAGAGAATCAACTTCAATTTGAGGGGCCACAACAGCGAGGTAAGCAAAATGTGTGTTACACTTTAAAGGAAATGATAGCAATATTTTTCTTTCTTTTTTTTTTTTTTTTGGTCGTATTTCTGCTTGAAATTTGACAAGGCAGTATGAAGGAGGCTCAGGGCTACTCCAAATGTGATTGGGATCTATTGGAGTCTTTCTAGTAAATTCAAGCCCATGATGCTGATGGTGGAGAAGTTCTCTGGAAATGGGTCTGGTTTTGGTTTGGCCTGTTTTCTTCTTCATTCCCCAGTACCTTCCAGATTCCAGGCAAATTCAATAAATGTGTGTTAAGGGAGTTAAAAGTTGTGATGATTTACTGCTTTTACCAGTACTAAAGTCTGGCTTGGAAGACTAATGGAAAGGCAGGGCAGGGGGAGAGGAACTCAGCTGAAATCTGCCAGTTCTTCAGAAGCTGCAAACTGGAATGGCCTTTGGCAGGGGACAGCTGTCATTTCTAGAAAAACTTTAATTTTGCTAGAAAAAGGGGCAAGTGGGACTTCTTAGAAAATTAAGATGCCCTGCAGTAAATACTGTGAACTTAAGAGTGCAAGGCATTGTCCTGACTACAACAACACAAAAACTTTTCCTTTTTTTTTTTTTCTGAAGGGGATAAATCTGTTGGTAAAAGCTGATATTTCAGCTGTGCTTTACCAGCTTTCTGGCACCTAGCTCTTTCTCTTGTACTTCATGGAAAGGGCAGATGGTGCCCAGTAGCATACAGAGTGTGTTGGACAGGTGGGAGAACTTAGTTTGTTTCTGCTTTTTAGTTAGGCTGTGTTTGTATGTGCTCTTTGAAAAGAACCTGTCCAAATCAAAGCTTTGCTCTAAGGTTTGTGGGTGGAATAACATTGTATGTACTGAAATGAAAACAAAGATACAATGTGTTTTTTTTCTTTTTTTTTTTTTTTTTTTTTTTGTGCTACTTAACTGTTGGACTCTAAAGTATGTTGCCCTTTTGACATAAGCTGAACCAAAGATTTAGAGGTGGGTGGGTTTTTATAACTTTAATGGCAATCCTCTTTTTAAGGCAAAAAGGAAGCAGGGAATAAATATTTAGTCTTAAATAACTGCTTCCACATGCTTTGTCTACATGCAGGTGTGTGGGTGTATTGTAAATTATATAGATTTTTATATTTATAGACATGTATATGTTTGTATCATGTTCATTCAAAAAATTGCAGCCACCTTTTCCCATAGGGAAGAATGATCTTTGAATCCAGCATTTTGTTTTGAGCCATCTCTAGCTGTCAGTATAATTTTCAATTGCAAATTGCATTATATTTTCCTCCTTTTGCATAATATGTGTCTTGGAAACAATGGAGGAAGTGCTGTTTATGGGAATGTGAAGTCTTGTTGCGGAATGTGAAAATACAAGACTATGTTTAAGTATGTGCCAGTTAAGTGGAGAAGATGCTGATGTGCATGCTGCCCTTTGGTTTTTGCTAGTTTTGCTCTGTTTACTCAGTTGGCCATTAGATTCTCTTTCTGGGTCACTGCATTGTTGCTCTGTGGATTGAGCTGTGCTGTTTATGCATCCTTTCACGTAACAGTGATTGGCATGAGAGAGACTCTGAAATGAAGGGAAAATGTCCTGTTTGACTTTTTCTTTATTATTTGGATGCTTAAAATGTGCTAGGTCAAGCTTGTCATTAATAAATAATTGTGTTTCTGTAACTAATCTTTCTGGTAGCAGAAAATGCATTAATGACCAGAATAAAGGCTACCAATTCATTTCTCTCTATGGCACTACAAAACTGGTATGGTGGGGTCAAAAATGTGTCATACTGAAGGAAGATGAGAAGTGGCTTTAGTGCAACTAGCTTTCTGTGATGAGTCTGTGGCTGCTATCAGATTTTCCTGCTGGAATGTGCTTTTGAGCATCAGTGTAGATGAAATTTCATCGTTACAAGGTCATATGTTATACAACACTTTACCAGGCTTACTGAATGTTATCCTTTTATAGGAGAATCCTACTGATTTTGGTAGGAATTAAACTGTAATACAGTTGTTAAAGGTATATAGTTGGATGGACAACAAGATTTTTTTCTCTAGAAAACACTTTTCCTTCTAAATCTGCCTGTTGAAAGATTCTTTAAAAGAAAGAAAACCTTGAACAGCACTGCTTATTGCTAGTCTTTGCATAAGAAGTTGAAAATGTTTTGTTTTCCCATGCTCATGTTAAAAAGCAAGCCAGCAACAACCTTGTCTCTTCTGTGTACCATGTACCACCTTACGCAATGGAAAATGCTAATTTTGCAAGCATATCCTGGTATATGTGTCTGATTAAGGCTACATTTATTTTACAGAATGTGCCTGAAGGGATGTGATTGACTTAAGACTTTAAGAGCCTGTGTGTTTCACTGACCAATTCTAGGATAGTATTGTGTTGCCTTGTTCCCAGAAGTGGTGATCTATACCTCTACATTTTTTTCTCTGGGATAAACCTAGTGTGACAAGTCAAGTTTATTGCTTTTCTGACATACATTGCTGCTTTGATATTAGTATGCATTAACTTATAAAGTGTGAAATGCTGTAATGAGCAGAGTGGAAGAGGTGAAAATACAGAAGCTAAATACTCGGCATTGGGGGTATAATTAGCAATATGCTGTGGGCAGAGCAGTAGATTGTATTTCAGTTTTAGGGTGAAAACCTGGAAGAGGTAATGCAGCAGCACTGTGCTTTTGGCAAGAACGTGAGACTATTTTTAAGTGGGTCATGAAGGTGGATGCTAGTGATGTATTTTTGTGATGTTTTTATTATTGCTGAAGAGATTCACTGAAACCTCCTTTTGGTACACGTCTCCTTTTTTGACTGTAATAGCATGCCTGTAGCATATCCGAACAAATAAGAATGAAGAATCCCCAGGGCTGAGTTACTGACACACGTATTACAGTGGTGGACTTGCACGACTCATTACATTGAACAATAATTGTCAATGAAATGCTTTGTAGTATGAGCCATGCTTGTATTTTTACAGTTGCTTCAAGGTTGTTTTTTAGAGTTTGCAACTAAGAAGTGGCTGCCATATTACTTTAACAGTCTCATTTTTGGTATTTTCTAAGGAGAACTACAAGAATTAAAATAAGCCTATTGCATTTATTCTGTGGCAAGACGTGAAAATACTGCATTTTGTGATAGTTCTGTTTTTTAACTTTGGCATTGCATTTACAGTCCTGAATCTCATTTACATAAGACTCAACATTCGAAAAATTAAAATTTGAATGGGCACGTATCAAAGGCAGAAGCAACTTTGATGTAGAAGGGGAAGTGTGTGTTGTGCAGCAGTTGTGCAGCTATGATGTGTGTCATGTGTCAGGGACACGTTGCATCTCTGACTGTGGGATGGGAGGCGTCTCCGTCTCACAGACAGAGGTGGTGGCTGGAGCAGATGTGAATGACTGCAGATACACATGGTTTAGTTTGGCTTTGGAGCATTTCCCTTAGTCTGGGAGAACAAACTGACGGAGGCTGGGATTTGGTGCATTTCTTTTGTAAGTCTGGCAGAAAGGTTAGAAGGCAGGAAGATATGCCATTGTACCACAATGTGTGAATTAGCAGCCAGGGAGCAGAGATGGAGTGGCTTAAAATACCCTCCCTTCCCCTGCATGTATAAGTGCAATGCTGTGCAGAAATTAGAGTGTGAAATTTAGAAGTCTTTGATTTTGACCTAACTTGACTTTCCTTGTGTGCACTGAGAAACAGTGTTAGAAAAGGAATCAAGCACATTCCTTTTATGAATCTTATTATTTCTGTGATAAATTAAGGATTAAATGAAAAATATCTGGTCACTTCAGCAAGTTCAGGGTTTCGCCCATTGTGACTAGTAGGCTCTGAAGCATGCCAGGCTGATTTTTTTTTTTATTTTATTTTACTATAGAGACATCAGCTTTCAGCTTCTGTCTGTCCTGAGTTTTCAGGGGAGAGATTTGCTGTGAAAGATAATTAGGAAGAAAGCCCAAACTTATCCTCAGTGAGTTTCAATAGCCTTACAGGGATCTTCCCTTCCAGTGAAAGATTTACAGGATGTCTGCAAATCAAATTGATTGGATGGTGCTGCTGTAGGTATTTTTTTTAATGAGTTCTGTTGTGTCTAGTGTATTAAGATTGTAACGGTTTCTATGGCCCTTAATATTTCTTAAATTATTAGTGTTTAAAATAATGTTTTGCAGGTGCATATTTTTCTTTTCACTGTGCTAACTAAAAAGTAATCTTCGATATTTTTAATAAGATTCAATATGCTAATTGCTGGAATGAAACATTAAAAAGTAGTGCAAGAATATGCAAATTCTGATGCAGTGAATTAAGTAACATGCTGAGTATGTTATTGAGTATGCGTAGAATTTTTACTGTAAACATAAACTGCTCATTTTTTTACATTTGTTATTTGAGTGTCCCAAGTGCATGACTTCAGCTGCAAAAACCACCCTGTTTTGTTTAGCACAGGATTTAGAAGTAGATAGGGACACAAGCATATCTCAGTTGGACTGTCAAATGAATTATGTTTAGTTACAGCTTTTGAAAGGAATGCTGTCCTTTAAAAATATTCAATAAATGTTGCTTTTCATACTTCATTAGTTATGGAAGTCTCTCCACAGTTCGTGGTTTTGTTTTGTTTTAGAGTGGAAGGAGGTTACAAATCTTTTTTTGTTGTTGTTGTTGTTTTAAAAAGAAAGCTATTTATTCTGTCCACCTTGCTGAGCTTGTATGTGAAAGTTCTGAGCAATTCTGGCAGAGCAGATTCTTTCCAGAAGTCTAGTGCTTGCATAGGAAATAAATTTTAAAAAACAAACCAACCTTTTCAGTAGTGTTTTTTGGTTTGTAGTGTTACTGGTAAGAATATAGAAAAAAAATACAGAAAACCTGTTGTTTTTTTTTGGTTTTTTGTTTTTTTTTTTTTTTTAAACTTTGTGTGTTTTAATTGTAACTGGCATTTGAACCTTAAATGTGATTTTATTATGATTCCTGGATAGAAAAAAATCAAGTCAGCATGTGAGTCTTGACAGTATGGGTACCTTAGATCAATTGTTGCCTTCAGACATGGCTGGAACAGTTGTTACTAGTGAACACTTAAGAACTCTTGAGGTAGAGAGATACCATAATGATGCCTTTTGGCTACAGAAGCCTCAGTGGTAGAAGACATACAGTGATGCAAACTGCAGTGGTACTGCAGATCTTCTCTCCTGCTTTTCTGTCACTGCACACAGAAGACAGGACAAGGTTTGTCAGCAGAAATATCTTTTTGTTAAAGCAAGCTAGTATAATTGGAAAAGACAGACGAGCTTTTGGGCATACAAGGTTCTGAAGAAGGACTCATGTTTATGAACACTTGCCTAGTTTTTACAATGCTGCTAGCTGGTACAATGCTAAATCTGTCTACAAACCATGCCCTTCCCCTGTCCTTAAACTACTATGGCTACAGAAAAATAGTGCTGCAGAGAGGCAGAATTAGTGCTTCTGGGGGAAGGAACTTGTAGGAGAACAGGACCTGTGCCTGATGGGGCTATCTCTGTTCAATTTGTATTTTTACTAGTATTGCCAGGCTTTTCTGACTACTTATTTTCAGATGGGACAAACACCTTCGGATTTCATGCAGACTCCTTGTTACACCTTGTTGAACCGTCTGCTCTGCGCTTGGTGATTGAGTGCTTTAATTTCTTAAGTATTAAAAGAGCTAAAATACATTTTAAACCTCTTTGTTAGTCTTTTTCTTACCACTCTTTTGATGAAGCTTAAATATGCTCTGTGGCGTGCAAGAAGTGTCTTTCATAGCCTTCGCTTAAAAGGGTTAGCATAGAAAATAAATGGAGCTGGAAGTTGAAAGGGATTGATCTTCCCTTAAGTGACAAATAGCAGTCCTGCTGCTTCCCCTTTCTGTGCCCTATATGTGCTTGCAAACCCAAGGTATGGCCTAAACTGTACTGGTACACCTGTATAGTTTGCTCACTCTAAGAAGTGTGACCACTTGCAAGGTGTCTTAGATCTTTTCTTTGTGCTACTGTTTTTTCTGGCCATGCTTGGCTTCTACTTCCACAAATATTTGGCCCTTTCTGACTGTCTGTCCATCTTTCTCAATTGCCTCAGAATCCCAGCCTGTCTGTGAGCTCTCCAAGTTCAGGGGAGGCTGGCTGCTCAGTGCACTCTCCTCTTACTAAGGTACAGGATTATATTTGTTCCTAAGCAGTCATGTGGCTTTGAAGCAAACCATCCAATATTGCTACAACTGTAGTTGAGTAATGCGAGTTGGTAATGCTGCATTGATGTGCTTCTTGAAAGTTGCGTACACAGTGTGTTTCCTGCAAGGATAGGTCATCTGCTCAGGAAAATTTTAAATTACAATTTTTCTGTTTTAACAAGCATCTATAAAATCATCCCTCTAGGCAGGGTAAAAAATGAATATATGACATGAAAACAGTATTGTCAGCTTTTAAATAAAACTAATTATATTTGTAAGCAGGTCATCGATGTCAACATTTTACCATGCTGTAACAGGTGGCTACAGTTTTGTTGTTAGATAATTCTATTCAAAAAAGTAAGAAGTGGCATCAAGCTCACCTTTATCAAAAATGAACCCTAAGCTTTTATGCATGTTAAATTGTTGAAAGATAACAACATGCATATTTCAAGATAACAAAGCTGGCAGGGCTCATTTAAAGGGCTTTAGATGGGAAGGAAATGAAACCAGGCTCCTCAGAGGTAAGCCTGGGGATGGCATGCCAATGTCTGTGGGACGGGATGCTACTGAAGTCCCTTGGTCTGCTGACTCAGTGAAGGTAGGGGATGGAGCAGAGATGTGAGGGTCATTGGTGGGTTAGGAATTTTGGCCGTGCCTGGGAATGGTCAGGTAGGAGTTAGGGCTTCTCCCAGTAAAAAGGTGGCAGGACCAATAGCCCAACTGAAATGCTTCTACCCTAATGCATGCAGCATGGGCAACAAACAGGAGGAGCTGGAAGCCATTATGGAGCAGGAAAACAATGATGTAGTCACCATCACAGAAACGTGGTTGGATGACTGGCATGACTGGAGCGCTGCAATGGATGGCTATAAACTTTTCAGAAGGGATAGGCAAGGAAAGAGAGTCAGTGTGGTGGCCCTGTATGTTATGGAGTTTTATGAATGTCTAGAACTAAGTGATGGTGACAATAGGGTTGAGTGTTTATGGGTAAGAATCAGGGGGAGGGCCAACAAGGCAGATATCATGGTGGGAGTCTGTTACAGAAGGCCCAACCAGGATGAAGAGGCAGACAAACTATTCTATAAGCAGCTGCGAGTCTGAAGATTGCTAGCTCTTGTCCTCCTGGGGGACTTCAACTTACCGGATATCTGCTGGGAATACAATACAGCACAGAGGGAACAGTCTAGAAGGTTCCTGGAGCGTGTTGAGGATAACTTCCTGACACAGCTGGTGAGGGAGCTGACTAGGGAAGGTGCCCTGCTGGACCTGTTATTTGTAAACAGAGGAGGACTTGTGTGGGATGCAATGGTTGGAGGCCATCTTGGGCACAGTGATCATGAAATGATAGAGTTTTCAATTCTTGGAGAAGTAAGGAGGGGGATCGGCAGAACTGCCACCATAGACTTCTGGAGGACAGAGTTTGGTCTTTTCAGGAGCCTGGTTGACAGAGTTTTTTGGGAGGCAGTCCTGAAGGCCAGAGGAGTCCAGGAAGGATGGACATGTTTCAAGAAGAAATTCTTAAAGGTGCAGAAGCAGGCCATCCCCATGTGCTGAAAAACAAGCTGTTGCGGAAATAGACTGTCCTGGCTGAACAGAGAGCTGTGGTTACAACTCGGGGGGGGGTGGGGGGGAAGAGAATTTATGGCCTTTGGAAGAAGGGGCAAGCCACTCATGAGGACTACAAAGGTGTTGTGAGGCTATGTAGGGAGAAAATTAGAAGAGCCAAAGCCCAACTAGAAATTAACCTGGTTTCTCATGTTAAGGACAATAAAAAAGGTTTCTATAAATACATAGGCAATGAAGGGAGGACTAAGGGTACTCTCCATCCTTTAGTAGATGGGGGTGGAAACATAGTAACCAAGAATGAGGAAAATGCTGAGGTGCTTAATGCCTTCTTTGCCTCAGTCTTTAATAGTAAGACCAGTTGTTCCCTGAGTACCCAGCCCCCTGAGCTAGTAGGTAGGGGTGTGGAGCAGAATGACCCCCCCCATAATCCAAAGGGAAATGATGAGGGCCCTGCTACAGCACTTGGACGTACACAAGTCTATGAGGTCAGATGAGATCCACCCGAGGGTACTGAGGGAGCTGGTGGAAGTGCTCACCAAGCCACTTTCCATCATTTAGCAGCAGTCCTGGCTAACCGGGGAGGTTCCAGTTGACTGGAAGACAGCAAATGTGAAACCCATGTATAAGAAGGGCTGGAAGAAGGAACTAGGAAACTACAGGCTTGTCAGTCTGACCTTGGTGCTGGGGAAGGTTATGGAGCAGATGATTCTGAGTGCCAATATGCAGCACATGCAGGACAACGAGGTGATCAGGCACAGTCAGCATGGGTTCATGAAAGGCAGGTCCTGCTTGACAAACCCGATCTTCTATGACAAGGTGACCTGGTTAGTGAATGAGGGAAAGGCTGTGGATGTTGTTTAGCTGGACTTCAGTAAAGCTTTCAACATGGTTTCCCACAGCATTCTCCTGGAGAAACTGGCTGCTCATGGCTTGGATGGGTGTACTCTTCACTAGGTAAAAAAACTGTCTGGTAGTCTGGGGCCAAAGAGTTGTGTGAATGGAGTTAGATCCAGTTGGTGATAGGTCACAAGTGGTGTTCCCCAGGGCTCAGTATTGGGGCTGCTTCTCTTTAATATCTTTATCAATGGCCTGGACAAGGGGATCAAGCGCTCCCTCAGTAAGCTTGCAGATTACACCAAGTTAGGAGGGTGTGTCAACCTGCTTGAGGGTAGGAAGGCTCTGCAGAGGGATCTGGACAGGCTGGATCAATGGGCCAAGGCCAATGTTATGAGGTTCAACAAGACCAAGTGACGAGTTCTGCACTTGTGTCACAGTAACCCCATGCAATGCTACAGGCTTGGGGAAGAGTGGCTGGGAAAGCCTGTACCTGGGGGTGTTGGTCAACAGCCGGCTGCATATGAGCCAGCAGTGTGCCCAGGTGGCCAAGAAGACCAATAGCATCCTGGCTTGTATCAGGAATAGTGTAGTGAGCAAGACTAGGGAGGTGATTGTCCCCCTGTCCTTGGCACTGATAAGGCCCCACCTCAAATCTAAGACAGACATTGAGGTGCTGGGAGTGTGTCCAGAGAAGGGCAATGAAGCTGGTGAGGGGTCTAGAGCACATGTCTTATGAGGAGCAGCTGAAGGAACTGGGGTTGTTTAGCCTGGAGAAAAGGAGGCTGAGGGGAGACCTTATCACTCTCTACACCTGCCTGAAAGGAAGTTGTAGCGAGGTAGGGGCCAGTCTCTTCTCCCAAGTAACAAGCGATAGGACAAGAGGAAATGGCATCAAGGAGGGACCCTCAGGGGAGGTTTAGATTGGATATTAGGAAAAATTTCTTCACCAAAAAGCTTATCAAACATTGGAACAGGCTGCCCAGGGAAGTGGTAGAATCGCCATCCCTGGAGGTGTTTAAAAGACTGAGTAGAGGTGGTGCTTAGGGACGTGGTTTAGTGGTGGTTTTGGCAGTGTTAGATTGATGGCTGGACTTGATGATCTTAAAGGTCCCTTCTAACCTAGATGATTCTATGATTCTGTATGCTCAAGGGTCATTTCCTGCCTTTTGAATTAGAGTGAAGATACACTATTACTTTGGATAGCAGCAATTTTTTGGCACGATAATTTGTGTGTTCAAGGAAAATAAATGCATTTTCTTTAACAAAAGTTTAATGATGAGGACCTATAGATGTAGTGAATAGGTGAGATTACTACTGACAGTTGATACCTAAGCTTGGAATAGGAGCACCTTCTGAATAAGGAAGGTTACAACTCAATATGTAATTCTGAAGGCCTTGTATACGCATACATACTGAGCATCTGAATAGTGGAGAAATCAGGTTTTATGATAGCATTTCTGAGCCATAATAATCATTAAGGACACTGCCTTTGTTTAAACAGTTCCCAGAGGAATTCATTGAATTACAGATAGTCTGAACAGATAAGAGACCCATTACAAACCATAAACATTTCACAATATAATTGAACATAGAGCACCAAGTAATTGCTTGTCAAGTATAGCTAGAATGTAGTAGAGCAGACAAAAGAAATTTTATAGGCACTTGTCCTTGGGCAACCAGCATCTCTTCTCTGATAGCAATCTTTTATGAACATGTGTGAATTTCTGAGGGAGTTCTCCATATTCTGTTTGCATTAGGTGCTTCTTTAAAGGGAAGTAATCCACTTGTATAACAAAAATGTTACAGGAAGTAGTGAAAATGAAGTTGAATTGGGGAATTTTTTGTGAATTTTCAAAATGAAGTGCTGGTTTTAAGTTTCCAAAATCGAATTGTGATGTTCCAGTGCTGGAATTATTTGACAGATTAGTGTATTGGAAAATAGTATCTTTATATATTCCTCAATTTTTTGCATTTTAAGGAAATGTAATGTACATAGATGACTTTGCTAGTGAAGAAAATGCATCTTTGTTCAGCCTGGTCAGAATGTAATGAAACTGCAAAATACAGTGGATTTATTCTGCTGTTCAGAAGGACACTCTGGCAGGAACAAGTTGACATACCTTGCCCTGTTTAACAGCAGCGTTCTCAGTTTGGTGGAAGATACGTGTTGATGGAGCCTGATTTCGCAATTTTCATTGCTCTCTGCAGGCAACAGGCAATGCTGTCTCCTGTAAGATTCTCATAGGCAAGCTGTTGATGTACAGGCTGGACAAGCAGACAGTGAGGTGGATCAAAAAGTGGCTGAATGGCTGGGCACAGAGCATGGTGATCAGTGGCGCAAAGTCTAGTTGAGGTGTACTAGTGGTGTACCCCAGGGATCAATACTGGGTCTAGTCATGTTTGACATCTTCATTAATTATCTGTGTGATGAGACAGGGTTTACCCTCAGCAAGTTTTCAGGTAACACCGAACTAAGAGGAGTGGCTGATATGCCAGAGGGTCATGCTGCCATCCAGAGGGACCTTGACAGACTGGAGAAATGGGCTGACAGGAACCTCATGAAGTTCAACTAGAAATGCAAAGTCCTGCACCTGGAGAGGAAGAACCCCATGCATCAATATATGCTGTTGACCACCTACCTGGAAAGCATCTTTGCAGAAAAGGACCTGGGGTCCTGGTGGATGCCAAGTTGAACATGAGCAAGCAATGTGCCCTTGTGGCAAAGAATGCAAATGGTGTCCTCAGCTGCGTTAGGAGAAGTATTGCCAGCAGGTTGAGGGAGATGATCTTTCCCTTCTGCAAAGCACTGCTGAGGCCACATCTGGAGGGCTGTGTTCTGGTGGGATCTGCAGTACAAGAGAAGCATGGACATACCAGAGCAAGTTCAGTGAAAGGCCACAAGGATGATGAAGGGACTGGAGCACCTCACATATGAGGAAAGGCTGAGAGAGCTGGGACTGTTCAGCCTGAAGAGGAGATCTTATTAATGTGTATAAATACCTGAAGGGAGGATGCAAAGAAGATGGAACCAGGCTTTGTTCAGTAGTCCCCAGTTACAGAGACAACGGCCACAAACTAAACTGCAGGAGGTTCCCTGTGAACATCAGGAAACACTTTTTCACTATGAGGGCAACTGGCTCGGGTTGCCCAGAGAGGTTGTGGAGTCTCCATCCTTGGAAATATTCAAAAGCCACCTGAATACAGGCCTGGGCAACCAACTCTGTGTCCCTGCTGTGGGTAGGGAGCTTGGACCTTCCAGAGTTTCCTTCCAATATCAACCATTCTGTGATTCTGTGAAATCTGTTTGTAAGTTTAGGTGAAATCCTTTGCACCTTAACTGGTGGAGCAACATCAAACACCACGACTCTTGAAGGCAGGAAGGAAGTGCTAAATATGCAGAAGTGTGGAGAGAAGCCATTCAAGTTTGGCTAAAATGAGAGAACAAACTGATGTGCTGGAGGAGGCAGAGAACATTTTTTCTGAGGATGAATCCAGATGGTATTCCAAGTAGTCAAGTAGTTGGAAAGCATAGTCAAAATCCTCATGAGGAATCACAGGCAGAGATAATTAAAATGCAGAAGGAAGTCAAAGCTGTTGGATGTGAGGGTAACTTCACAAGAGAAACGGAATTTGGGAAGGAAAATTATCACTAAGCTAAAGAAGAGAAGAAACTGCTTCTATGGCACAAGCCATGCCCCTTGGAAAGAAGTTCTAGAAGAAGCTGTAGAGCATAATTCTATTGTAAGCTATAGGAATCTGCAGCTCTGCTTAAATAAAAGTAATAAAGTCAGTGAAAGGTCTGACTTCTGGAGGAAATTGTATCACAGGGTAGCAGTACCCTAATTACTGAGTTGTCTCATCTGTTTGTAAAATGAGAAAATAGCAACTGTTTCATCAAGGAAAGACAAGACAGAACTGTGAAGAAACCTGCAGCTGCAGATCATCACTACCTAGGATAGGTGTGTACATGTACCTGTATATGTGCAGGAGAGACAGATGTGGCTGTAGTAGAGTTAGGCGCAGAAATGCCCAAGCTGAGAATGGCACTGGCTTTTGTGAAGCTGAGCAAACACGGGAAATCTGGCATTCATTGGCAGTCAGCAGAAGGCAGCAGTCGGTTCCACAGACGTAGTTTCCAGAGACTATAATGACCAGCAGCAGAAGACACAACTGAAGGCCGTTTTTCAGCAGTATGGTGACCTCCTGAAGTTAATGTCTTGACTAGTGTCCTGGAGAGGAGGCCAAGCATAAGGACTTTCAAGAGGCGTTGGAGAAGTTGAGAGAGAGGGAGTGTTTCAGCCTGTTAGGGAAGAAATCTATCATCTGAGTAAGATGGAAAAAAGAAAGACAGAGGGTTCGTCCACTGTCTTAGAGACAGCTCTAAAGCCTTTAACCTGAAAAGAGCTAGAGGAAGTTGAGTTTCACAGAAAATCTGATTCCACCAAAAGGAATGAATCAAGGTCATTCTTCAGGTAGAGACACAGCAGAGAATTATATCAGTGGGAGAAAAAGGTAGGAAAGAGACTCAAATAGGCTTCACAGAATCACAGAATTTTCAGAGTTGGAAGGGACCTCTAGAGATCATCTAGTCCAACTCCCCTGCTAAAGCAGGATTGCCTAGAGCACATTACTCAGGACTGCATCCAGGCGGGTCTTGAAAATCTCCAGGGAAGGGGACACCACAACCTCCCTGGGCAGCCTGTTCCAGTGCTCGGTCACCCTCACCGTAAAGAAGTGTTTCTGTGTATTTGAACGGAACTTCCTGTGTACTAACTTGTGCCCGTTACCCCTCGTCCTGTTACTTGGAACCATTGAAAAGAGCCTGGCTCCATCCTCCTTCAACCCACCCTTTAGATACTTGTACGCCATAATAAGGTCTCCCCTCAGCCTTCTCTTCTCCAGGCTAAAGAGTCCCAGCTCTCTCAGCCTTTCCTCATAAGGCAGATGCTCCAAGCCCTTAATCATCTTAGTTGCCCTTCGCTGGACCCGCTCCAGCAGTTCCCTGTCCCTCTTGAACTGGGGAACCCAAAACTGGACACAGTATTCCATTTGTGGCCTCACCAGTGCAGAGTAGAGGGGGAGAATGACCTCCCTCGACCTACTGGCCACACTCTTCCCTATGCAGCCCAGGATTCCATTGGCCTTTTTGGCAACAAGGGCACATTGCTGGGCCATGGATAATTTACTGTCTACCACAACCCCCAGATCCTTCTCCTCCGAGCTACTTCCCAGCAGGTCCGCCCCTAACCTATACTGGTGCTTTACATTCTTCCTCCCCAGGTGCAGGACCTTGCACTTGCTTTTGTTGAACCTCAGTAGGTTCTTCTCTGCCCAGCTCTCCAGCCTGTCCAGGTCACGCTGGATGGCAGCATGGCCCTCTGGGGTGTCAGCCACCCCACCCAGTTTGGTATCATCAGCAAACTTGCTGAGGATACACTCTGTCCCCTCATCCAGGTCATTAATGAATATATTAATTTTGATTTTTCAATTACAAAATACTGAAAACAGATATTTGTAATTTCTAGCTACCCTAATGAGGACTTTTCTTGAGGAATGGCCTTATCTTTAAAGGATGCACATGTGAAGATATCCCAAAAGTCTGGTTTAAGGATACAAGAAGACAGCTTTCTGATGCTCTGCTGTTGGCAAAATGAGTGTCAGTTGCATACTAGAGAGCTTAGTTTATAAGGAATACAAGTAGGCCTTTACGTTAGGTTTATTGTAAGAAAAAGGGATCCTATTCCTCATTCTTTCCCTTCCTTAATTGTGATTTGGCCCTGTGAAGTATTTATTGAGTAATGTACAAATATCTTGCTCCTCAGTTCGGCAGTATTCTGGGAGCATACAATGAAGCTGTTTTCTGCTGCTGCACAGAAGTGATAATGTTAACACCTGGTTAATTAATAAACAGTGTTCCTGTGGAGGGAGTTGTATTTATTGTAGGGAATGGATGCTCAGAATTGATTCCTTGAAATAAGGTGCCTTAAAAGTACGCAGAGTGTGTCTCTTCTTGTTCTGGTAATATCTTGAGTTAGGCATATACTTCATGACCTAAATGGGACCAATACTGAATAAAGTGTATGAAATGGAAGAACATTTGATGTTACAATCACAGGCACAGATTGCTTTACTGTACAAAGTGAGCCGTTAGCATAAGTTATGCTTATCAATGCTTTCTCACATGTGTCATCTTAGCAATTCTGCTTTTGCCCACAAGACACCCCATTGATCACAGATGTTAGAGTAGGAATTGCTGTTTTCTCATGGAATGCCATCAAAGATCTACGTGTTTCATTTAAATTTCACTGTATTTCCAGCATTCTTACAGCTTCCAGAATAATACCCTCAGTGGTTTCTTCAGATTTAGTAGTCCTTTTACTAATTAGGGAATCCAGACCCCGCACTCCACTTGTGAGAGAAGTCTGCATGTCATGAGCGTTCTTTAATATTAGGAATACTTATGCAAGTTGTAAAAACATAAACCAAGACTTGTTTGCTGAGAAATATGTATTGGAATATATATAAGTTGTTCTTGTTTGAAAGAAATTGGAAGTCTTTTAAAGCAGTGTTTCAAATTAAGAATAGTTGATAAAGATAAAATTTGTCCAGCTTTAAGTACTTTGTCCAGAAGGAGCAAGCCCAGCTGGGAGGTTAACAAATTAGATTAGAATATTGTCATTTTAATACATACTACTTATGCAACCAGTTATACCTTGTTATTATGTCTTATGGCTGCCATAAAGTCATTCTGTTGATTAAACAGATTCAAATTAAGCTTTGACGCAATGTTATTGTGTATTATTAAAAGCTCTAGCTGGATCTGGAGTTTCATTGGGTTAATTGTGGTAACTGTTCTCATCTTGTGGTCACTGGGTATGTGTTAAAATTGTCCTCCCTCAGCCAATTTCCTGCTCAGTTCCTTCTGAGTGAAGATGTGGTTATGATTACACTGGCCAGGGAGATGATTGTCTTTAATGGCTGGCAGCAGGTGTCAGTAATTACAGGTGTAGGTCGCTTCTCCACCCTGAGCTGCTGCTAACAACTAAAATGAGCCACCTTTTGCCTGAGATGGAAGAGGGAGATGCCTTCTCTAAAAACAAATGAGCCTAAACTATCATTTGAGGCAAATACATGTAGTTTTGTGTCTTTAAGTATATAATATTTTCATATATGCCTCATTTTTATTTTAATTTCTCTTTCTTCAGCTTTGATGCATAGTTGTGACAATAATCAAAACTTGTTTGTAAGACTTCAAGGACTTCTACTTGTTCATATGTTTAGAAAACATGATATAAAGCAGTTGTATTTTACCTGTGTATATATATGTCTTAAGAAAGACGTGGACCTGTTGGATTGGGTCCAGAGGAGGGCTACAAAAATGATGAGAGGGATGGAGCATCTCTCCTATGAAGACAGGCTGAGAGAGTTGGGGTTATTCAGGCTGGAGAAGAGAAGGTTCTGGGGGGACCTTATTGCAGCCTTTCAGTACTTAAAGGGGGCCTACAGGAGAGCTGGGGACATACTTTCTAGCATGGCCTGTTGCGATAGGACAAAGGATAATGGCTTTTAACTGAAAGAGGGAAGATTTAGACTAGACATAAGAAAATTTTTACAATGAGGGTAGTGAAACACAGGAACAGGTTGCCCAGAGAGGTGTTGGATGCGCCATCACTGGAAACATTCAAGGTCAGGCTGGACGGGGCTCTGAGCAACCTGACCTAGTTGAAGATGTCCCTGCTCGTTGGACTAGATGACCTTTAATGGTCCCTTCCAACCCAAACTATTCTGTGATTCTGTGAGATATATATATATATATATATATATATATATAAATGAAAGGATTTGTAATATTTATTGCCAGATAAAATAAATTAATGTAAGTAAAGCTGTTGAAAAATTAATAGCTGTGCAAAAGTTCTGTTCCACAGAAAAGTAAGCCTGTGAGGAGCTAAACCATTTGATCTGGGGGCCTCATACAGTCTCCTAATGTTTTATGCTTTACTTGCAGCTACCTTCATAAAATATAAAACAAATGTTCTATATTGAGCTAAAAATTCATATGGAATTTGATAAATGTGCAAATAGATGAGACATACCGTAACGTGGTACTACTTTTAAATAAGAGCATAGCATTTTCATAGTGACCTTTGAATATTTTTATTTTCTAATTAATGATTCTTCAAATGTGTTGTGAGTAGGCATGAATCACATACTAACCAAAGGAGTAAGTTTTCTTTCCTGGTATTTCGCCTGTTCAGCTCTTTTGTTTTGAAGAAAACAATGTCTGCTTTTACTATGGCTGTTCATCTGCTTTGAGTGTTTCTTTCCTACAAGTTCCTGATTTTTAGTGCTGTGAAGACTCAATGATAATAATAGCTGAAACTAAACTAGAAACACCTTTTCTTTATATATGTACACAAGATGAAAATTCTGGATTTGCACTAGGCATTTTATTACTTCACTTTAGATGTTTTTTCGAGGTAGTTTCTGGGTGTGAGACTTTTGTGCTGAAATACACAAAGGTTTAGTGTGTCTCCTGTCTGAAAATAGTAAGACATAGACTTAAAAGATTTTAAACTTGATGTTTTGGGGCAGCTGTTACTTTTATGTTTCTTATTGGCCTTTATGTTTGTAATCTCCAGGACAGAAATTTGAAAGCTTTCTAATACTGAAGGAACTCTTGTTTCTTAGGTTGTTTTTTCTAATACTACTACTAATATTAGAAGTAGCTTGCTGTTAAAATTTTGGTTTTAAATTGCTGGTGCAAATAATAGTAGCACCTGAATTGTTAGCATTATTTCTACTTGCTGTCTAGAAATGGTAAGCTCTCCAATATTATTATTGTACTGTTGAAAAATCGATTATTTTACGTGATGAACATCCATTATTATTTTTACTGGCATTTATTCCAGCAGAGGGTTTTACTAATTTGATGTAGGGATGTAATATGTAATTAATTACACGTTAGATGGTATCAGCGTCCAGGAGAGCAGGGAAAGAGCTCAGAATGTAAGTAGAAGTGCGAATGAGCAGGCCCTGGGGAACAGGCTGCCTGAAGGGTAAGGTGGGAGTTTGGGACTGTTTGGATGTGAGACGCAGGAGTACCTGGAAGGGGATAGGCTGCAGAGAGAGGGCAAACCTGCCTGCTGCTTTTCTAATCAGACGTTCTACCGGGCCCTGGGGTTGGACCTATGGTTCTGAGGTCCTGAATTCCCCTTGATTCATAAACAGCTATCAGATGTGGTCAAAATATCTTCATCCTCTGTAGTGAGTGATCCAAACCAGAGATGACAACTTTAATAGCTGTTAGTTAAATGTAGATATCAGTCCTATTCATCGTTTTGTGGATTGATGGTAGATGTCAGGAGCAACATGTAGCTTTTTCCTATTTCTTTTGTAAAGCTTGAGCAATTTGTCAGATAGCCATTGTGTATCAGAGAGAAAGATTAAGCTATCAGAAGTTATGAAATGTCAGCATTACCTGCAGTTGTTTGACCGTGTCAGTTCATTTCTTTGAATGTGTTGGCGCATACATACTATGATTCAGTTCTCTATTACCTTTTTTTTTTTTTTTTTGACTCCTTGGAATTCTCTTCCATTCAGTGCCTGTATGGTGCCTGTGGATGAGGCCCGAACAAGCTCTATATTACTTGTTTTGGAAATCAGTAAGTATGCATTGAAGGGCATGAAGAGCAGTGAAGTCCTGTGGTTGGGCAGCTGAATGTTGCTGTGGAGGATTGTTTTTTTACTGAGCTTTTCACCATAACCAGGATGCGTTTCTCATTTTTTCAGTAAAGGTTGTAACCATTTGCCTGTCTTTGGAACTGTGAAGATGAATGAATGAATTTTCATTAAATGCTCAGATACTATAATTCTACACAGGTAGCTGGCATTTCTTCATCTTAAAGCGTTTGCTTTTGTCAGTCTAATCTTGATATTCTTCTGGGGATCTGATTTCACAAGCCAATTTAAAAATAAATTTTCGTGACTCATCTTCAGAGTTTGATCGTGAGTAATATTTGGCCCCACAGGACGTGGGCACCAATGCAGTGGTTTTTTTGGTATATATGTAGCTAATCTTAAGGGATTCCTTGATGGACAGCATGGATACACTTTAAAACTTGAGACTTTTGGTGTACAGCAGTGAGAGTATGGGGATTTTTAGTTGTGTTTTACATCCAGTTTATTGCGATTCAGTTGTTTCATCAGCTTAGAAGTCACCTGTTTGGAGCTTCAGAACAAGTGTAATGATGCAGATTGTGCCCAAAGGATGTATAACTCAATTCCTGTTAATGGGAGGTTTTAATAATTGAGTTCAGTGTTGTTGATGATAACATTAGAGATGTTAGATCTAACTTACCCTGTTAAGCTTGTCTTTTAAAGTGTTCTAAAAAAATTCTGTGATGTACTTATATGCTGCAGTGATTATTAAGACTGAGAATCACAGGCATTTAATTGAATCTGAAACATGGTAGTGTGACTCCCTTGGGTAGGCGTGAAAGCTAGGAGAAAGTCGGATTGTACATGGAGTGAAGTTTCTTATTGTCAATTAACTCCATAATTGCTTGAGAAATGCAGACAGTTTATCAGCAAACTTACTGTATCCTTACCAGTACTGCAAATACCACCACAGTCTGAAAAATCAAGTTGAGCTTTTAATCCTCAACAGTAATCGAGGTTTTGTAGGTTAATGTAGGCTAGGTCTCCTATATCATCTGTCCAACATGGTATCTCCAGGGGGTTTAATGGAATGAACTTTTGTATTTAGGAGTAAAGATATTCCTTTGGTTGTGAAAGCAACAAAAACATGTTATCTTTCCTCTTTACTATGATAACTCTGTGGTGTTAACTTTTGAATGTCAGCAGACGGGAATTTTGAATGCACATGGGGAGCAAATTTATTAAGTAAATAGTTGCTACTGTTAAATAAATCACCCTTAAGACTGCATTTTAAAGCTCTTATATTGCCTGAATGAGACAGAGACCCATAAAATGCTTTAGAGAAGGCGCGTGAACTGTAGAGGAGGGGGTAAAATGTCTTTTTAAATGTCCTTTATACTTCCAGGTGGTTGCAGAGGGTGCTTTTTTGTGTTCTCTGTCCAATGTGATGATGGTTAATTTTCCAAATTATTTTTACAAGCATTCTTTAGCAATGACAACTCCATTGTACTGTGCTGTGGCACTCACGGGTAACCTCTGTCAGTATAGATTTAGTTACCATTCTTGTTAAATTGAATTTTTCCTTAATAATTTTCCTTAATAGCAAAAGCTGGGCTATTATTTTTTAAATATTTGTGTGGACAGCACTTGTTTTAGTGGAGCATGTTAGGTTATGTAAAATATTAATCTATTCTGGTGATAATGACAACTTTCTACTTGGGTTCTTTTACAGATTGGAAGTGTTTGAACTTTTTCACTTAAAATACAATTTTCAAAAGCCATTTCTTTCACTCCTCTATTTGTAATTATGCATAAAGAAAGTAGTCTGCTGCTTCCTTCATTCACTACTTGGGATAAGTAGGGAGGGGAAACCTTGAAGATACTTAAAATAAAATTGAAGACAGATTTTCCATTTCTGTGAGCCAATAATAGTCTCAGTTGAAAATAAGCTTATTTTTGAGGATTTTTGATCAGCTGAAAGTTTTTGGAACAACTCTAATCAAGACAATCCCATAATTGTTTGATGGAAGGCTGCTCACCAATTTGTATTAGTTTTTGGGTAGTTATTAGCTCGCTAATAACTCTAGATGCTGTTTTGAAATTTCCTGTCACTTCTTGTCATTGACACTGGAAGCAGTGGGTGTCATTCCAAGGGACCAGCCTGGCATTTTATACCACATTTCTCACAGGTAATGACAAGGAGTGCACTGTATCTAGACCAATGATGTCCAATCTTCTACCCAGATGAACTGATGCCTTATTCAAGTGTTAAAATTATGTGCTTTGGCTCCTCCTCTGCCACACAATGACTTTGTGTGGCACACTACAGTCATGTACTTTCCAGAAGCAATAAAGATAAATAGGTGACTTGTACCAGCGAGTTGTATTTGACCCTCAGGTGGAAGTTACCTGAGCAGCAGCTGTAGAATGCATTCATTCCTGTGCTTTGCTGAAGGTTGTACAAATGTGGAGCCTGGGTGCTTGCTGTCCTTCTCCTTTGTGTTGTTACCGCCAGCGCTGATAAACTGTTATGCCTTACACAGCTGCAAGAGCCACTGCAAGTCTACAGTGGTAGCACTCCATGTTGCAGGTAGCTGGAGTTGATCTGTCACTGGAGACAGGCTATTCCTGAAGCTGAGTGGTAGCAGAAGTTCTTCTTTCGTTTCCCCCATTTTGCAGGGTTTTTGTTTTGTCAGTGAAGGATCCCAGCAGTAAGAGACCGAGTTAAGCTACAGAGCAGAAAAGACTGAGGCAGGATCTCTCTGTCACAAGGATGCCAAACAACTGGCATCAAAAAGCTGTTAAAACTTACAAGTATATGACAAACTCTAGTACAAATAGCATGCTGGGTCATTTTGAATATTAATCTATTTTATGATCTCCCTTTTATAAATAAAGCTATATAATAAAGTGTTCCAGGGTCCTTTCAGATGAAAGGCATTAGATAATGGCACCTTTGGATGTTTACCTCTTGTCTGGGCCTGTTAACTCATTTATCACTGAAGTGCTTTATTGCAACAACTCTATTCTTGCCCATGTGTGGTGTGAAACCATTTGAATGTCATCCTTACTTATTTTAGTGCATTTATTCAGTTGCCTATTGTGAGGCATCTATGGGCTGAATTAAAAGAGATACGAAACACTAAACCCAAATCTCTACCTAAAGCTGCCAAATAAAATACATAGCCAGGCAAGATTAAAAAAAAACAACCAACCAAACAAACCAAAAAACAGGCACAAGGACAAGCCCAATAGACCTCTTGCAAACCACCCACAAAGGGATTAGTTTCCAGCTACTCAAAGGAATGGGAAAAACATGGGTAGCAGATAACAGAGCAAAAGGAGGGGACCCGAAATAAGTAAAAATAGCTCAGTTGAAATAAACAAGACTTGCAGTAAAGCCAGCCAGAAAAGGGCAAGAAAAGATGTGCATGCTGAAATGTTACACAACAATGTAAGTAGTTATACAGGGGTGGAAGTCACAATGCAACGTGGCATCCAGAGCAGGCAGAGTGCCTTTCTGACATGCAGCCTGCAGGCTTCGGTTTGGTTTTGCCTTGCTGTTTCAACCTGCCCATGAATGACTAGCTGCAAGGAAGGAGACAGCAATGCTGATATCAGTCAGAAAGCTGCTCTTCCGATAAACAAGTTTGCTTTCTTTGGTTGGAATTACAGTATCAGGGCCTTTATCCACCCATTAAATACAGAAGACCCAAGTACTGACAAGTACACTCAAGTTTTGCAGGATGAGGTTTAGAAGTTTTAAAAAGATGCATCCTTTTGAGGTTTTGGGTTTACTGACCTTGCCAATTTCTTCTCATCTTTCCCAAGAAAAGCCCTTTGTAGCCATCAGAATGATATAGGTTAATGAAGACCAAGGGCTTATCTAAAACATCCCCTTTTTAATAGATTATTTCTGCACAAATGGACCCTACTTGTTTCTAATCTGCATTGTAGTCTTTCACCCATGCCAAGTTATTGTCCCCAAACAGGTTAAATTATTGAGGGTAGGAGAAAAGTCTAACATGTGACTTGACATTTTTGGTAGCATCACGCCATGCTCCAGGCTCTAAATTTCAAAACAAACACACCCTGAACATTATGCTGCTCTTTTATTATAGCTTCTGGCAACCTGCGGTTGGATTCTGCTTTGCATAGCTGCTACTTTGTGGGATTCTTACTGATTGTTATTTTTTCCACATGGCCTATTTACGCATTTGTTTAAATGGTACAAATAAATAATAATAATTTAAAAAATAGATCTTTAGTTCCAATGCTGTTTTTCCTCAAGCAGTCTTCCTGTAGTTTTCACTCCCTGCCCCCTTGCAGTCACACCCTTTTACATTAAAAAATATTTTAGTAATAGCATTACCACATTTTGCCCTTTCTTCCTTCATTCCTTTTAAATCTCTTTGTGTGAAATCGTTGGTCGTGAAAGGTGGAACTTGACTGTCCTGGGGTGTGATCAGAGAGATACTGGGCAGAGTGGACGTGCAAAAAGGCAGCAGTTGTAAGAACTCCCATGCCTTGCTTGCTGTGACCTTTAAGGTTTATGTTCACCCATTGCCAGTGGTCCTGGTGCAATCCCCATTGCCGATGCTGGGGCAGCTCCTTTGTGGAATCCCCTGTGCATCCGGGTCAGGAGCACGTGTATAATCATCATCTCACTGGAACAGGTTTCAGTCATTACTGTCCTATCTTAAAGGTGTAACCGAAGGCAATCTGCAGGTTACTAGGAAAATGCTACAAGTTCTTACCTGTAGAGTCTTGTATAAATCAGAGAGTCGTAACCTGGCTGGTTTGTGACAGATATCCAAGGGATGTTATAAACAGTATGGATGGAGGTTTACAAACTAGTAGGACATTGCAAATTTCACATTCCTCTTTACTAATGTGTGTTAGGTATTTGTAAGTTAAAAATAGAATGTTTTCATTTGAAACATACATTAATTGAAATAGCTAACAGAATGTAAAGTAGCGATTTCCATCGTAACACACAGAGCTCTGACTCTACTGAAGCGCTCTTGGACACTGCAGTTGTCTTCATAAATCCAAACTCATCATACCGATGCGAAGCCCTATCCTCTTCATTGCAGCTCTGAATGGACCCACAGGTGGGTGCTATGCCCAGATATGCAGAAGTGTGGGAAAAAGAAGCGCGGTGAATGGAATGGTCTTTTTTGCACCCTGTATGCAATCTACTATTTAGCATTTCTTGATTTCTGTTCTTCACTGGTAGTATGCTGTGAGATTTCTGAAAACTATTGCTGTGGTACTACTGTGAAGACATCCCAGTCTTCAGAGCTTTCTGAGAAGCTGCTGTTTGAAAATGGAATATTTTTGTATTTTTTTTATTTTATCTGTTGTTACCACACTTCTAAATTCTGCTTTTCCTGGATTCCTAGTAGTTTTCTTTTTCATTTTGGAATGCAACTCTTCAGCCTTAGCTGGCACTTAGCGTCTCTTTGTCTTGCTGATCTGACTCCTTGTCTTAATTCCATCAGCTTTGGACCCCATATATATTTATGAAATGGCTCAGTCCTACTTTCTGGCATGCCAACTTGATTCCCGTTGCTTAATGATAGATTAATTTAGGCCAGAGATTTCTGCTTGGACTTTCTGGTGGTAATACAATCTAAGAACTCCTGCAACATCTTGAGGTGTTTGTTGCAACTGTGATTTGAGGCATTTGGTCTGGTAAGGCTCTGTGCTGAGATGTATTGTAGAAATAGATGTATGTGAAGCTGCCTGCACTTGTTATATTAGCTTATTTATAGATATACTGCTTAGTGTTCTGAAAATGTCTCTTGTCAGGATTTTAACTTAATTATACAATTGGACTTTTTGATGTGAAGAGAACAAACAAGAGAGCTAAAACTTCAAAGATTGACTTTTTGAGAAAAGGAGTGAAAAAGAAATACCAAGCAGACTTTACCAGAGGTAGTAAGCGACAGAGAAAAGGTTAACGTTGGCACCAACAATTTCTAGAATTAATTTCTAGGCGTATGTCACCAGTTTGAGACAGGACAGCATGAAGTCTTACACATTAAAGGCTTTGGGCACAGTGGTTAAGAACATCCATAGAGTATCAGATCAAATGTCTGGATGGCACAGTGTCCTGTCTCTGGCAGTGACCATTAGCCCACACACAGGACAGAGTTTAAGCACCAGTAAGCTCATAGTTGTGCTTTCCCGATACAGACCCTCACTCTGTGAGTCTGCAGCTCAGGAGCTTGCTGGGCCCGCTACACGGACTTTGTGTCCTTACAGCTTTTCTTCTGTGAATTTGCCTAACTGCTTTTTGCATCTGTGTAAAATTTTCACCTATCCTGTATAGTGAATTGTACAGTTTACCTATCAGTTGTGTGGAAAAAGGACATTCTTTTGTTGTTTGGATATCCGTCCTTCTGATTTCCTTCAATGACCGTTATTTTCTGCACTGGAAAAAGCAATAACAGTTGTTACCTATATACTCCATGCCATTCCTGATTTAATAAACCTATATGATATCCCTTTATAATCATTTGTTTTCCTGATTTGAATAGTGCTAGTCTGTTGCTCATATAGAATCTAATCTATCCATAATTTGAATCATCTTTTTTTTCCTGTTCTTAATGTGTTTTTAAGTTGCCATAAATGCATTTTGAGACTAGAGGAACAAGAACTACACATAATAGAAATGAAAACCCATACAGTGGTGTAATGTTGGTTTCTGTTTTCCCTATTTCCACCATCCCCTTACAGTTGCAAATGGTGGCCGACAATAATGAGAATTACCGCATGTTATAGTTGGGGCTGGTGTATTTCTTTGAAAGAAGGCCTAGTGGGGGACGTTTTAACTGGTGATGGATAGAGGACTTGACGTGGACTCCCAGTACAGTCTCTGCTTCTTTTTGTTCCGTGTAATATTTGTCAAAACAGTGGTGATGAATGATGATATATATTTATTTTTTTTCAACGTGAAGGATGTCTGTGTTCAACAGGCACAGATAAAAGATGTTGAACAGCTTCAAAAGCCATGTCAGTCAGTTTGTCAAAATCACATTGGCAGACCTGGAGCATTGTACATACAGATGGGACCTGAAAGTGAGGTCTGTTTGCTCATGGGAGAAAAGGGAGCTTGGTTTGACAAGATTACCACGGAGGGCTGCTGGTTTACTTGGCTGTGACTGCATCTTCACATGCCTTGCAAGAAGCTTTCCCTAAATCTCTTTTTTTTTTTTTTTTTTTTTTTTTTTTTCTGCAAGCTGTGTTTTTCTCTTGGATGTGGGCAGCCTTCATGTGCTGTGTCCTCTCTGGAACACCAGCTGCCTTTGCAGTCCTGGCCGTGCTCCTGGGGTCTCCCTGAGCTGCTCACTGCAAGGGGGATTTCACACGAGGGGTGAGCGGGCAGGAGAGCTGCTGTCACTGTTGTACCTGTGCTCATGCTCTGAAGGGTCCGCAGGGAAGCTAATAAGGCAAAAGAGGCTGCCTTTCCATGTAGGGCGCAGGCTGTGAATCCTGCTCGTTCCTCCAGAATAAGCCCTCCCTGGGACCTGAATTCTGGCTGGATTTTGTGGTGAAGAGGTGCATGCCTGTGCGCAGGAAGCCCATCCTACACACCTCAGAGAAATCTTTTTAAACTGCATCAAGCCTTGAAGCTAAACAGACTTATCCGTTACTTATCCGTTGGCTGGGAAGTTGAGGAATTTTGTTATAGGGTTGGCAATTCAGACCAGCTGTTCACCTCACACGTTAATGGAAATAAGTGTGTTTGAAATGCTGGGAGATTCTTCCTTCTGGCATCTGTACCCTGTATGTATTTAAAGTTGTCATATAATCAGTCATCCATATCTTATACTTTTGTCATGCGAAATAAGATAATCTTATTTGGTTTAAAATATGTAAGCATTTAAAAATGTGTTTATGTAGACAGTTTACTTGATTTGTCTGTCTTGACCAGGTAGTAGGTATGGATCACTTTGCTAGGCTTCCTCCATAGTAAGACTGACGTACTGACATATTGATCTGTTTTCTGGCAACTAGTTTTTGTGACTGCCTTTCTAAGAAAGGTCTCATACATTGAGGGGAAGACTTGTGGGTCTTACTATAGGTGTCTACCTTCCCGTCTTTGATCATGCTGCATATACAGTGGCGTAAGAATAACAATGCACTTGTTTCATGATAAGGCTCCTTTACTGATTTCAGCTAGCAGATCACTTAATTCAGTAATATTTGTCCGCCTTGAAAATAGTGAACATTTTTTAAAGTTTTAGTGAGGAATCATAGAATCATAGAAAGGTTTAGGTTGGAAGGGACCTCGAAGATCATCGAGTTCCAACCCCCCTGCCATAGGCAGGGACACCTCCCACTAGACCAGGTTGCCCAAGGCCACATTAAATATCTATTAGATCTCTGTTGTTGAATGGAGTAAAATAAATATATGGAAATGATGCAATGTGTTCCCTTGAAGATATTAAAATGCAAAGAGTAGGTGAAGGACACGGGCACCTACAAACTAGAACGAACATACAAAGGAATAAAATTTCCGTAAGACAAAGATTTAGAAAGAACAGAAAAAAAGCTAGTATGCAATAGTAGTTAAAGGGCTAACATCTATAAATGAGTCATTATATTGGGAAATGGAAAAAGAGAAATTTAGCAAGGGAATGCAGACATTAACATAAATGAGGTTCTTGCAGCCTTAATTATTACTTAAATTTTCTTTGAAATGTCAAAGGCACTTGTTTTCATTGTCCCTTAAGTCCTTGTAAAGTCTGATTTTTCTTTTCCTTTTTTTCTGAGTAGAGAGCTGGGTGGTGCCCAGTGACAGGACCAGAGGCAGTGGGCACAAACTGAAACACAGGAGGTTCCCTCTGAACATAAGGAAACACTTTTTCACTGTGAGGGTGACCAAGCACTGGGACAGGTTGCCCAGAGAATTTGTGGAGTTTCCTTCCTTGGAAATACTCAAAAACCGCCTGGACATGGTCGTGGGCAGCCGGCTCTAGGTGGCCTTGCTTGAGCAAGGGCTTGGACCAGATGACCTTCCAACCTCAACCATTCTGTGATTCTGCAGAAAACAACTTTTAATTATAAAAATGAATATTTTATTCCCTTCTGCGTAATGTAAACAGCTCAGCCAACACAGTTGACACTTGTAAAAAGAAACATTCACCTTCAGATATTAAAATGAGCTTCCCAGCCAAATAAATGTTTAAAACTGTTATGTTTCAGTGATAAGAGAAGACGGAAGGGAAGCTTCAGACCACAGTGTGAATTTGGGGGTTTATCTCCTCTAGCTGTAGAATGGAGGTTTTGCATAATACTGTTGATTAAACCTATCTTGTTATGGAGGATAATATTCAGAAATAACCTTGGTGGGGTCTTGTTAGCAGCACTGAGTAGATATTTGGTGTTATGACTCACTGCGATGCTTACTAATGTATTCTTGGGTGAGATCTACAGACTTTTGTTCAAGAAATTATTTTTTTAAAGTAGAAGTGCAAAATTAATGAGATATTAATTGCCATCCAAATTGGATTATTTGGCAGGACTTCATGTGTAAATCCATCAGCATCAGTGCTTGATCTAAAATGATGATGGCATTGGTACTAAAATGTAAAGCACTGGCATTTTAAGATGACTCACCTTAGGAAGAAATACTATTTTTAAAATCAATCCTTCAATCTGAGCTGCAGGCTGGGGAAAATGGTATTTGCTTTTGATAAGGGATATGAAAAAAATTGATTGAAGGTTGACTGAGGGACAAAATCATTGCAGGCATGCAAAGTTAGACAAGGTAAAGCACTTCAGAAAGGACTGTAGAGGAAAAGCCTGCTTTTAAAGAGACAGAATAGGTTGTATGATCCAGGACAAATACAAGATAATTGGCTGACCTTACCACATTTTCTATGAGGTTTGGCTTGAAAAGGAGAGAAGTAACTTCCAGTCAAAGGAAATTTTGTGTCTGCTTCTTTGAACTTCATTCTATGACTTGCATTTGTAGTTATTGACGTAGCTTGAGCTGAATTACAATATTTTTTTTAACAGCACAGTATTTTTTTGTTCTTGTTTTCACAGTGTTTTGAATGTGAAAAATGCTACGTAAGTGCAAAGTGTTGTTATATCTTGGACTGCTAGTCTTATTTTACTTACTTGCGTGAATTTGTGCTCCGATTCCAGTCTCCCTGTGATTTCCCCTTATCTTCTACAGCTTGTGTTGCTTGGGATAGATGGCTTAGCTGAGAATAAAGTTGAATTTTTCATCATTTTTCTCAGAATCACTTGATGACTCTTTGTGGTGCTGGTTTCCTTAACTGATACATTACTTTTTTTATTTTTTCCTTTTTCTGAGAGTGGTGAAGCCTTCAAATTATTTTCCAGTGTACAAATCTACGTTTGACTATTTCTTGACTTTTTTCTGAATTGCCATAGGTGTCTTTTTATTACTTAAAAAAACCCACACACCTAATATGAAATGCTATCTTAGTTCCCTGATATGTGATGCAGCAGTAATCAAATATATTGTATCTCATTTTCTGTATCAGAGATTTACATAACACTTGAGTCTTTTGTGACTGTGAAGCTTAATAAAATTTAGACTGCATGTTTGCTTTGTTACAGAAGTTATTGTTTTTCAAGATACTGGATTTTGCTTCTTATACTACCTCCCCATCAATGTGACTGATGGGTGCAAATCCATCTGCAATTCCACTGACTGTCTTGCTGCATGCTACAAGATAAATTTGATTTCTATGGAGAACTTGAAATAATACTTTAATACGAAAGAATGTTTAAGCTTATGGAAAGGAGATTGCCTTTGCTGTCTGAGAAACCAGATTTTTACCTTTGTAGGTCTCTTTGAAAGAAAGAAAATACCATGGAAGCTGAAGTTCTTCTTAACATTTGAACATATCAAGGGAAGAAAATGTCACTTTCCATTGGATTAAGCAAGAACTTTTCAGTTGGCCTATTTGGATTTCAGCATTTACAGGAAAAGATGCTGTCTACAGTTTTTAAAAGTGAAACCATCCAATTGTGGATTCTGTACTGGTTCATAAATGGAAAAGATTCAAAAAGTTAACTGCAAGTGAAACTAGCCAGATGGGATTAGAGTGCTTCAGTCAGTGGAAAAAGAAATGCTTCTGGGGCATCTAGCATATGTTTACTTGGAAAAAAAAATGGTGATAATAATAGCTTCTGCTAATGGACATTATTAACAGCAGGAAATTCACTTAAGTCTGGTAGCATCATGTAGTTAAATGCTTTGACTTGATGGGGGAGCATACAGAATGCTGGCTCTGGCTGCCCTGCAGTTGTGGTGGTGTTCAAGTGTGGTGAAAAACATGAGATGGGAGAACAGAGCAGAGGAGGAAAGGAGATCAAAGCAGAAGCTCTCACTATAATAATAATGAGAAAGAAAATATCCAGCAAGACCCCCTTTATCTTTGTCCTTCCTCCCATTTGATGCTGTTGAGAAGTAGTGTTCGCACCAGAGCAGGGAATGGCCTTTGTTTTCTGCAGATGTCTTCCAGGAATTTCCAGTAGTGAGTAAATAGATCTCCTCATGGCTAGGACTGGATGTTTCTTTTTATAGGCAGAATCTATTTTTGTTATGACCTATTTATAATGCTTTACGTTAGTTGACTGGAGAAAAGTAGCTAATTTTTTCATCTGAGTTGTCTTTCGGTAGTCACATTTCCCATGGCTTTGGAAGCCTCTGCTCAATGGTTTCAAAAGTGAATTTTTGTTTTTGTTTTTGTTTTTGTTTTTTTTTCGGTTGATGACTTGAAGCTGCATTAACTTCTAGTTAGGAGACCAAGCTGTTTGGTAGTTAATAGGCTTATTTTAACATTAGGGAACTTTAATTTTCTTGAAAGATGTGTGATGGCCAGTGCTATTCCATTCTGTGACTGTTTATAGAGCTTTGCTTTTGAACGTTCTCTTCTAGGAGCCCAGTAGGAAACAAATTAGCAGCTCTGTTTCTCTGCAACATTAGATAAATTATTTGAACAATCTTAATTTAAAATAAAAATGAAACATTGAAAGTTACAGAAGTCAACAGACTTATATGACCTCCTAAAGAAAGAACGTAGATACACTCTGCAGATTATTTCATTTTCACAAAAAAAATAATTAATTTGGTACTAGTATTTATTTCCAGCTATTTGCACATCAGTGGGAACAATGATGAGGAGCTCTTTTAATCCTCATGTCAGTGTCTATATTGTGACTTAGAAGAATGAAACTCTTCAAATCTGTAAGAGCCCAAGGAAACAGGGGACCAGTGAATCATCTAGTCTGGCCACCAATAGGTCACAAACTGCAATACCAAGCTCAGTGCAGAATTCAGTAACTTGAAAAATTGGTCACACAACTTGTATCGGATAAAAATCTTCTCTTGTAGTTCAAAAAAATACATTCCTTTTGTCTCAGATGTTGCAAGTTTCTCTTTCATTAAGAAAATGAAAATTATAAGCCCTTGCAATATTTTTACTTACATCTAAGTAAATATCCGGTGGCAATGTTATCAATAATCTGTAAATTGCTTCGAAGTACTACTGAAATACTAACCCTCTCACATGTAGCTGGCAAGGGAAATGCAGAAGGCTACTTGAGACAGATTAATTGGTAGGAGTTAATGGGACCCAAAGGCGCTCTGCTTGTAGCTGTGTGCTAAGATAACCAGATGCTCCTCTCCCAGTATTGTCTTTCTCATACTGTCAGAAGTCTTTTTAAGTGTCTGTCATTGTTTTAAAGAAAGACTGCAGAAATTTAACAAAATCAATTATTTCAGTCTTCCCTTTGGGGAAGAGGAAGTTGAAGTAGTGTTTAAAGCAATTGGTACCAAAAGCATCCCAAATCAGTCCTTTACATGGAAAGACGTCCCAACACATGCTGTCATTTTTTGACTCTTATGTGGACTGTGGAGAGATGAAAATACAAGTGCAATGTAGCTGAGTCATACCTTTTAAACATACAGTGTGAAAATCACATAGGTTATCCTAAGTTCCTAGAAAATTAATGTATTCAGGTTGGATTATTAGAAAGAAAAAACTTATCTGCATAATGGCTGTTCTTGGAAGTATATGCTTGGGTAAGTTGGTTGGTTGATTTGTTTTGTACGTTGCCTATTTTTTAGAGCTCAGAACAGCTACAGAGATTGTCACCTATGATATTTTTAGGTTTTAGGGCACTTTCTAAAAGAAGAAAATAAATGATTAAGCAATGAACTCATTTGTGAGGCGTTCAGTGAAAATCTATTTAGTTTTTGCTCATCCTACTTAAACTTGATTTTTAATCTGCCTGTAGGGGAACAGTACTACTATGCATTTTAATAGTGTAAAATAAGTTATTAATTTTGGGGTGTTAACTTGACAGCATTTCTATGCAATTACTGTCTCTTATGGATTGGTGGTGATTCTTTTTTTTCTTCTCACTCTACCGTTGGGATGGGACTTACTTAAGAGCCTGTCACCACTGGTTCATTCGTATTCAGTCAGAAGAGTAGTAATTGAACTGAGTGCTGGGCTGAGAGTGCGGCTCCGTAGCAGTCCCAGCTCCTGTAGTCCCAGGCAGGCAGACTCTGAGAAAGAGAGCCAAATTTTGCTCTCAGAAAAATTGGAGCAATGTCAGTGAAGCTGTTTGGATTGAAGGCTGCTTAATACTTCTGCAAATCAGGTTAACCGTCCCCCTGTCTCCTTTTGGGCTGTGCTAAACTGGCTACTTTTGCACAGTCTGTGCAGTGACAGCTGCAACAGATAAGAGAAAGAATTGCATTATTTTTCCTACCTTTCTTGACATACAGTGCCCAAGCAAGGCATAAGAATTGGCTTCAGAAACATGTGAAGTTTGTCAGCTCTCCAGGAGCTTTGAGGGTGAACTACAAATTTTTGGGTCAAATCTTAAGCCCACTGAAAACAATGAAAATTCTCTTCTGATTACAAGAGAATCAGTCATGGTTTTGGCTTTAAAATAAGTAATGTATTTGTGAAAAGATGAATATCCTTACAAATTATTCTGTGTAATAATTGTTGTCTTTTAGGGTTTTTTCTTCAAGAAGATGAGCTAGTAATAAAGAAGTGTTGCTATATTATTATATGATCCTTTATTGCACACAGCAAACTAATGACAGATGGCAATTGCCGCTAATTTTATTACTACTGAAGAAACATCTCTGGAATGAGCTTCTTTTTTGTGTCTTGATACCTTTTATACTAACTGAGAGGAGAGTCCAATGCCCAAATGGTTTGGTGTACTGAAGCTGAAAGCATCTGTGCTGGTAAGCAGTCTTCTCACTCATAAAATGCTTTCATTTTATCTAAAATGGGATTGTACTAGGCTGTTGCTTGGCATGTTGCACCTGTTCGAGTGTTGAAATGAGTGGGTACAATATAATTTAAAAATTGTGAAAGAACACTGTGGCAGATGAAATACTGAGTGCACGAATGTCACAAAATTCTTGAATTAAATTTGGCTGTGTGACACGAGTTCTCTACTTTATGCACAGGCATCAGGAACAAATCTTTAATTATACAACCACACAGTGGTGTTTCCTCCTTTTCATATTACAGAATACCTGGTCTGCTTGCATTTCATAGAATCATAGAAGGGTTTGCACTGAAAGGGACCCAGAGCTGGCCGCAGTACTCCAGGTGGGGTCTCACGAGAGTGGAGTAGAGGGGCAGAATCACCTCCCTCGACCTGCTGGTCACACTTCTTTTGATGCAGCCCAGGATACAGTTGGCTTTCAGAACTGCAAGCAGACATTGCCAGGTCATGTTGAGCTTCTCATAAACCAACACCCCCAGGTTCTTCTCCTCAGGGCTTCTCTCAATCCATCCTCCTCATAGCCAGTGTTTGTGCATGGCGCTGCCCCAACCCAGGTGTAGGACCTTGCACTAGGCCTTGTTGAACTTCATAAGGTTCCCAGGGGCCCACCTCTCCAGCCTGTCCATGTCCCTCTGCATGGCATCCCTTCCCTCCAGTGTGTTGACCACTCCGCAGAGCTTGGTGTCATCGGCAAACTTGCTGAGGGTGCATTTAATCTGACTGTCCATGTCACTGACAAAGTTGTTAAACAGTGCTGGTCCCAATACTGACCTCTGAGGAACACCACTCGCCACTAGTCTGGGACCAGTCATTTTATTTATGAAAAATAGAATTTATATTATATGACTCATCATTTACTCTGGGAACCTCCAAAACCAGCTTAGAGTTATCACTTGTGATAAAAAGTTGGTGCTCAAAAGTAAAAAGACCTCAAAAAGTCTAGACAGGAGAAGTCCAAACCCACATTAAGTGCTAAAGTCACTACTAGTTGCCTATGATATTGTAGGATCCCTGGCAAATGGTTTAAAAATTAATCTTTAAATGCCTGATTGACATGCAGTAAGGCATTTGGTAGCAAGGCTTAAACACTGTTTAGTACCGTTGTAGCACATAAGCACAGAAATATAAGTCAGGAGATTTGCAGCTGTAAAGAACTATGTCCATTTTGCATATCAAACTGAAAGGTGCTGAAAAATAAGAAAATAATTGTTTTCTACTCTGTGAAATATTAAAAAATGTCAGTACGAGCTAATGATGAAGAATCAACCTCAGTAGCTGTTAAATGTTAGAATTACACTGGTAACAGGCAATAATAGGCTTTAATCCCACAGTTGACCTCATTTTGAGGGTACTTGCAGTGATCTCTTTCCTGGAGCCAGTTGCTGGGCTGGGGCTGTATTTCCTGAATGCTGCACCACAGTGGGCGTTTGCACAGGCTCTGACACAAGAGCAGATTAAGGAAGATAAAGAGTTGCTGTGCATTGCTACAACTTACCTTCATTTTCTGTGTGTGTGCTCTTGGCCTGCAGCAAACATTAGATAATTTGTGCTAGCTCATTGAACTTACTCTTAGTGACTGAAGTTGTTTACTAATGCTGATCTTGGCCATTAAAGCTAAGATGATCTTAAGGGGCAAGGAGGGAGTTGTGCTCTCACCAGTTCCTCTGCATCAGATGTAGTGCTTAGCAGCTCCAGGGAGGGTCAGCTGAGCTGGCTCAACCCACGTAAAACTAATTATGTAGAGGAATTAGTGCCATGTCTTCCCTTTTTTGAGGTTGCTGTCAGTTTTACTCATTAGGATATTCTGTGTATAAGCTGTTCATTGTTTCTTTCTCTCTTTGGGTCATGCTTGGCAGTTTGTGGGCACTTCAGTCTCGTGCAGTGTAAAGATTAATCTGCTAAGCTCATCATGCGGGTTTTATGTGGCAATGGCTGGGTTTTAACATAGCCCATGTTTGATTCTGCATGTCATTTGAAGAGGAAAGGAGAAATACAAAACCATCATATATTTTAGAGAGAAGTGGGAAAGAAACTGAAGGAAGGCTGCGTGTGGGAAGCAATTTTATAGAAGTTGGGGTTTTGCTTGCTCTGGCTCTTCAGGGTAAAAGAAATAATTAACCCGTGTTGCTGTAGCCTAGAAAAACTAACTTTAAGGGTGTGTGAATTAAAAATGCAAGGGCAGCTAGCCAACAAACTAAATTGCCAAGGGAGATAGTAAAATTGTTAATTTAAGCCCATGTAAGGATAGGATAGATCAGGCTCCCATGCCCTAGGGCTCTCTTAGGGCCAGTGGCATAATTTCTGAGATGTGGCAGTAAAATAGCTGGCTGAGCAGCTGAGGAGTTCTAAAACCAAAAAAATAAATGTGTTAGGTATAGGTTATTTAATAGCTCTAGTAAATACAAGGTTCGGAGTAAACTCCTGTTGATTTAGATGCTCTCATCTGAGCTGCATCTTTGGTGTCAGCTCAGCTGAGCAGGTTTGGCTTGTAGTGGGAATAGAGAGGCTTTGCTTTCTCCAGCCTCAATCTTAATCTTTATTTTTATGATTAGATGAGACATTTTCTCAGTCATTTCCTTGCAGTGAATTGTTTCTGCTCTTTTCATTTGCAGGTGGGTTTATGTGTGGATAAAAGGTTTGGATTTTTTTAGTCACTTTGAAAGCTTGCTCCTTTATGGCCAAGAAAGCTTCTCCCCATCTAGTGGGTGACTACAAGCTCTCGGGACCCCTGGTGTTCCTGAGCATTATCTATAAAAGCTCGCAGAGGAGGAGGACAATCTTTCAGTAAGCGATAGATGGTGATTCAGTGCCAGCTCCAACTGTTCAGTCTTTTGAAAGTGACTGTTTTGGCCAGTCATATAATCTTTTTCTGGTTTGGTTTTTCCTTTGTAAAATGTGAGTAGTATTAATTCCGTTTTAGCATCCTTTTGTTTGTATGTAGATTTTAAACTTCTGTGACTCTTTATTACAGCGTATTTGCACAAAATCTAGCACTGTGGGATCCTCATTTTATCTGAAGCCTCAGAGCGCTATCATAAGTAGTGGCAGAAATAATAAGCTCCATTCCCTGTTTATCTTTACCTGAAGACAAGTAAGAGAGCTCTTGAGGTTGGTATTTAGCATAAGACCCAGTAGACTGCTGAGAGCTTTAATCAGGAAATTGCTATCATATGAACTCACCAGAACAAAAGTTAAGTTTACAAGGGAGTTAGTTTTTCAAACTGTATATTCCCAGTGTAAGCCCTCATTAAGATGGAATTCGTGTTCAGAAGGTACACAATTCATTTAGGTGAATTTACAAAAATGTTATACATTTTGAATTTACAAAAATGTTGTAAAGATACAGCCTGGCATTAAAGAGAGAAACCCCCAAACACTAAAAGTTCTGGAGTTAATATTAAATTTCATGTGTTTGGCCTTCTTCTAAGCTCAGAATTATATAGTTAAAATGTATGAACTACTAGTCTTCTGTCATGTTTCTCAGTGATCAGAAAGTTGTGACTGTGAATAATAGTATTGTGTTTCAGTTCAGATGAGGCTGATTAAAAAACATAGAACAGTTCTTTCTTTCGTTTTTTTCCTCGTAGTTTATAGCCAGAGAGCAAACCGAAAGCCTTACAGGTTGATTAGCAAAGACTTTCCATGTGGCATATTTTTTCCCTTATGGATGATGGTGGTTGTTCTGAAAGAAAGGGGCTGTCATCTTCCTAAGGCCACATTGTATCCCTGGTCCTTCAGGGATGTGACCGTCCCTTTGCAGTATGGTTCTTAATGGAATTTTCTGCTACAGAGAAAAAGTCATCAGTCCCTGTTAATTTAGAAAGATTGGGGGAAGATGGCATGGCCATTAAACCTCAAACAGATAAATGGGCAAGAGTTTTGAATGATGCATGAGATTCCAGGGAGCTTTTACAGTAAGTCATAGAGTTTTGCACTAAGATCCCTTGGGACACAGGAATGATTTAAAGCAAGATTTTCAGCATTTTAGTAACCTGTTTTTAGTTTACTTTAGGCTTACCTCTGAGTTCAGCATTTGTTGCAAGTATTGCATCTGCTGATGTTGGTATATACAGTTATTATTCATATGTAACTGTGGTTGAATCTTTGGTTTACTTGGAAAACCTTACGACATATAAAAATGGTAGTTGGTATTTCTGCAGTATCAGGAAGATCAGAACTTCAGATTTGTACTTGTAGATAGATATAGATACTTTCCCCCCACCCCGTAATTGTGTTGTTATAGACAAATCTTGAAATACCAACTACGGTTAACAGCTGCCGAGACAAAACATGTTAGTAAATATTTCATTTTCTGATTATTAGCCCTTTCTTATAATCTCCAATTCATAAATTTGCAATTCAGATTTTGTGTCACTTCATTACCAGCCTCATTTCTTACTTTTAAAGACAAAATCTCCAGCTGAGCTAAAATATCAATTGTCCAGTGGATAGAATTGGCTAGGCAAGCACCTGGGAAGACCTTCAATATATCTGCTTATTTGAAAGACACAGATAATCGGCTGCAGAAATAAAAATAGCATCTGAATTATCCAGAGGAGACAGAGAATGAAGCTACCGGATTATAACTGTGCTCATTTGTATGCAAATGTACTATCTTTCTTCCTGAATTCGATCCTTAAGATCTGTTAATATGGAAGTAAGGGGTGAAAAACATTCTTGGAATTGATCCAGACAGATACACATGGGTTAGTGCCATGTGGCTAAATCATAACGTACATGTTGGGGATTATCTGAAAAAAATCTACATTTGAAAAAGCCAAGCTGACTGCCGTGGGAGAGTGAAGCACTGCATCTACCATTACTGAGGCTAATGGTCCTATATGACTTTAGTCATATAAAGACTTCATTTGCTAGAAAATTTCAGTGGTAAAAAAAAGAATCAAATGGTAAATGCCTGCATTTTTGCTACTAAACATTGCTGATTACCTGTGTAATCAGCATTGCCCAAATGAATGGAAATATTTTGGTGGAAGGATTTTTATTTTTTTTTTTATGACTTGGATACAGTTTTTTTTTCTGCAGAAAACTGAGGGAAAGAAAGAGCCAGGGGCGGGGGGGGGGAGGGGAGGGGAAGGGGGAGGCTCTGCTTTAGAGGCTAAGATTTCAGCCAAACCTGCAAATAGTTATTTGCATATTTGAATCTTGTAAGAGCTGTACTGCTCTATTCAGTTATGTGAAGTGTAGGCTCTGCCGACTGAGTTCCAACGCCATGCACTTTCAGTTTACAGTGTAGTTTGTAATTTTGACATTTGGTGGCACAGAAATGTACCCAAGTACGCCTATACACCTGGTTATGTGGTCTTTACATTGCATTCTGTCCATACCTGAATTAGGTTGATGCTGTGTTTTTAATTTCCTGGGGTTTCTCTGCTGTCATGAGTACCCATCATGTCATGAAAGAACAGCTTTCTTTCATGAAGCATTTTCAAGAAAAAATGAGGAAACAAAAATGAGGGAAAACAAAACTGCTTATTTGAAAAGAAAGCAAGGATGTGAAATCAAGAAATTGAGAATTAATATTAGAATTAAGGCTGTTTAGTCTGTCCTCAAATTTTCTTCTTCATGTGTATTACAGCTATCTGATTACAGAGATACTACATTTCATAGGTTTTGGTCTTTGGATCCTTTGCCTTGCACAGGACACGTTTTGAATGGTACAGGATAAGAGAGAAAAGTTGCTAGAACTTCAGTTGAAGTTGAAAGACTGAAAGTTGAAAGACTGAACTTGACCAGTCCAGCAGTGTGCCTCCAGATGCTTTGTGCCATGTTGGCAGGAACGCTTTAGTGCCTTTGCACAGAGCAGTCAAGAGAAGGTGGCATGCACGCTCAGTCCTGCAGTTCCAAAGGGACATTCTCCACAGCCAGGAAATGTTACTTTCTTTAAGTTTGTTGATTTTTTTTTTTTTTTTCTGAATTTTTATAGCTTTTATAAGTTGAATCTGATGTTCTGAAATGGAATTTTGAGAGAGATATTATTTGCAATATTTTCTGGATGCATTGAATAATACTCTTGTCTCATGGCACAGAATACTAAAAATATGTAATTAAGCAAATGATAAGGTTTACCTTTTAAGGAGCTGGCATTTTCTAATACTTGCATTATTATACATTAGCTTAAAGTTGCAGTCAACCTTTTTTGCTTTTAACCACTCTTAATCTGTTTAATGAGTAGAATTTTTTTGTAACTTCCCATGCAGTACTTGCAGTAGTCAATCTCTAGAAATAATGCTTTCTGTATAGCTCCTGTGTTTTGTGAATTGCTTTATATTAAAAGTGGTTATTGATCTGTAGGCCTCAGTATAAAATTGAGAAAGGTCATCTGAAAAAAATGTCTCGGAGGAAGAAGGCATGGTATGCATATAGTTGATTTGGCTAGTGCACTTCATAGTCTGTTATCTCTTCCATTTGTGTGACTTACTCCCACTTAATTTCATCTTTCCTTTTACCTCATGGCAAATAGCAATATGCCTCAGCATAACAATGAGCAGCAGCAAAAGTAAAAACAAATATATTTACATTCTTTCCAGCCTTCCGAGTTTAGAATGGAAAATAGAAACTAGTTAATACCTACTGTTTGGAAGGATAACAAAAAAACATGGTTTGGGTAAAAAAGCTGGATATACTTCAACGTTTTTCTGTATTGTGATTTTCTGTGGTATGTAAAGATTTCTTGTAGGAATGAAAAATAATTTAAGAATGATGCTGACAAGAAAAAGATAAGCAGGAAGATAATTAGCTCCTGGAAACACTTTATGTATAGCTTTTATTTCAGTGAGACTTCAGAGGCATAAGGCTAAAATACACTGAACTGTTTCCAGGATGAAATGTGTGGCACATAAAAAGCACCACAGCGCATGCAGAGTATTTGGAGTACATCAAGGCTTGGAATAACGTTTTTAACAAACATAACCACTTCCTGCTGTTTAATAACTCTGCTAGCAGTGCGTACTATTCCCCCTCACTACAAAGTTAGCCCTCTGGATACTGCAGCACAATTTTGTGTTTCCATTGTCACTTGGGTGGTTAAACACTGGAAGATGTTGCCCAGAGAGACTGCGGAGTCTCCATCCTTGCAGATACTCAAAACCTGACTGGGCAGAGCCCTGAGCTCCCTGCTCCAGCTGACCCTGCTCTGAGGAGGGGGTTGAACTAGGCGATCTCCAGAGGTACCTTCCCGCCTCAGCCGTTCTGTGGTTGCGATAGCAAAGAGGGATAACTTTTAACAAAAAGAGCTGAAAATGTTGGGACATCCGCAGACTGTGACTGAGAGGGTAGCTAGGCTTACCTGAGGGCAGCTTAGAAAATGTTGGCACATCATGGCCGTAGATGTTTCTGCAAAATTTCTCCAGAGCAACTGTAGAGATCAGTGCTGCTAGTAAATAATCGTAAAGCGGAATGAGGAGCCCAAAGCTAGCTAGGGGATGGACATGACAAGGATGTTATCAATAATGAAAATTATCACCTTAGGCGCGGTACAAACCAAAAGTAATAGAGGAGTTGATCGAGTAAGTTGGCAGCTGCTTAAAGGTTTTGAAAATGAAGAGTTGGTGCCAGATTGTCCATGGCTGCAATTTTCCACATACCAATCAGTGGTTTCACCCAAGTGAAAGGTGAGCAAAATAGTTGCTTTAGCATTGTCTTAATGACCAAAGGTTGAGGGTTGGTTTTTTTTTCTTTTTTTTACTATTATTTTTTCCTTTTCTCTTCTGGAAAGCCTGACAGGCAGGGTGGCAGCAGAAGCGGTACCTTTCAGGAGTTGCCTTGTATTCCCCTGACAGCTACCTCTAGGCAGCAGCATGAGCGGGGAAGCCAACTCTGCAGTGCAGCTGAAGGTAGAGGCGTGCTAGTGGCAGAGGTTATTACATTGGTGAGGTGGGAACATGAGCTGCGACAGTTCTGTATTCAACACAACTTCCCTCCTCCCTCTCTAGGGTCATGAAGTCACCAGGCAGCAACTGTGAATTTGAGGTTGTATTTTCTCTCTGGCTGTTTCTTGGCCAGAGGTGCAGACATTTGAGTTTAGAAAGGACCGTTGTAAACATTCAGTCGTATCTTCTATAATCCAGGCCTTGAGGCATTTTTCAATTATTGTATTAATGAGCTCAGACATGGATTATCTGTTGTTAGGAGCTTGATAGATCAACTGTAGTTTAGTCCGTAATTATCATCACTACTATGCATCTCCTCCTACTGATTTTCTCGCCTGAATTTAATGCTAGTGTATGTGGATGTTGAAATAAAAAGCTTGAGGACAAAGTATGACAAAATAAAACATACACCCAAGATTAAATAATTGGTTAGAAAATATTTTGAGGAAAATTCATTTGAAGAGGTAGATACATAGTTCTATAATCCTTTAGTATTTACGTTCTCAGCCATGTAATTCCAAGGCCTGATTGAAGAGATGTAGGCAAGAGTGGTGATGACACCATGACTACAAGACAAGATATGGTCTACAGTACAGTGATGCCAATCTAGTGACTGGTTACTGCCAAAAAAGCAGTCTCCTCTCCCTCCCCTAGTTGTTTTCTCTCTTTTTTTTTTTTTTTAAATTTATTTTTTATTTCTTGTAGTTTCCTGCCGGCTTAGCCCCTGAAGTAGGGGTTATGTGAGTGCTAGGGGAAGAGGTTGGATGGGAACCATTCCATTCAGGAGCAGCCCACAGTTAGATTGGCTCAGCAGTGTCATTCAGGTCTAAGGGGACATAATGGACCCTGGGAACTAAGGGTCTGACTAGGAATAACATTGTTAAAAATATCATCTTGCAGCAGAGGTTTGAAAAATCTGTGATTTTCTGAGATTTCTATCAACATTTACATGTTTTGACTTTATAAAATTAAATTTAGAATGTAGAATATGACCATATTAAGACATTGTGGTAGGAATACATAGCTAGTGTGGACCATGCACAGCCACTGAAGTTACAGGCTTGACATTGGTATGCACGTGAGTTGACAATACCCTCTGAATAATACATATGATACGTATAGGTGGTAGGTGCACTGGTGTTGTGTGACTGACATATACATGATGAGAGGGGAAGAGGTTAGGGCAGCACCAGGTCAGAAATACCCATCTGCCTCTTTGGCTTCCCAATCTTAAACGTCAGGAATTGGAAGAGGAAAAAAAGGACTATGGTGCCCTTTGGGTCATGTTAAAACCTTAATGTTGTATATGTCTGAAGTGAGCTTTGTCATCTTGTCTCACACAGCGTTTGGTTAAAACTATGATATGCTTCTACAGAAACATCTATATTGGGGGGTTTGGTAACACAGTCATGTTAAAAACTGTTCTGTAACTAGGCTTTTTCTGAGGAAGCTATTGACCTGAGCTGGACCTTACTTCTTAAGATAATGTAGGAGGAAAGAGGGCAGAGTATTGGTATTTTTTTTATGTATATATTCTGAAGTACCCCATTGTAAAATAAGTTTAATGCTCCTCTCCTTGCAAATATATTAAGAATTTTTTTTGAGATACATAATCCCATTTGTCCTCCGTTTACTTATTGATTGCATTAGAGAACCATGTAATTGGTGTTCTTTCAAACTTTCATGAAAAGTAGAAATTGCCTGAAATACTAACAAAGAAGGATTTTCTCTGGAATATTGTCTAGTTTGTATTTGACTGCAGCTTATCAGAAATAAATAATGAAGATTTTTACACACAGATAAAACCCCTATCTTCCCTTTTCAGATCTTTTCAGTGTCTGGTGCTCATATATACTGTGGTATAGAAGGCTTGGCAGTTCTGATATAAAAATGCATGGGATATTTTAACAATGAAAGACATCCTGCCAAATAATGTTAACCATGCCAAAATCAAACTACTTCATATTTGTGTGCACTGAACATAAGATGTGTAATTATGTGTACATGTATAATAGGGCAGAGTGGCCGTAGTGGTTTTCTTTGTGTCTATTTATAGTTCTGAAAAAAAAAAAAAAAAAAAAAAACCAAACAAAAAAAAACCCAACCCAACCCCAAACCCTCCACTCTAACATGAACGGGATAAAGCCTCATTCTCCTGAGTTTACCCAAATCTGTAACTGTGCAGAATCACAGAATAATCAAGGTTTAAAAGGAGCTCTGGAGATTGTCTAGTCCAACCTCTATGCCCAAAGCAGTGTCAGCTGGAGCAGTCCAGGACTGTGTCCAGTCAAGTTTTGAGCATCTCAAAGAATTGTGACTCCAGAACTTCTCTGAGTCCAAATAGCACAGTATGTGGTATAAAATATTGACTATGGGACAGGAAGTGAGATTAAGAACCAAGTTTTATGGTCCACACTCCATGGAAGCATTTAAGCGCATACTTCAGTCTGGCTACAGTGAACACAATTTATGTTTGGGTTTAAGTGCCCTACTGAGCTAGAGTTGTTAGTAATGTTTATTTTCATGTAACGGTGCCTTTGGTATTCCTTACAGATATTAAACCTAGTATTCAGTCACAGAAATCAGATGGACGGTTGCCAATTCTGCTGTCTTATCGCATGCCCTTTTATTTTCCTAATGTTAGTGGAAAGGGCTACTATCTGTGGGACGCAGATACGACCATGTATTCCTGTGGGCTTTGGTCAGTGTTATTATAGTGACTAGGAGTATGTTTTCATTTTGATTACTATAATACTACACAGAACTGTAGGCATTTATAATGTTTTTATGCCATAAACCCTTTACATAAAGCCTTTGAAAGAGCAGTAAGGCTGCAGCAGGCCTGTGCAATAATCACGTCATCCTTAAATTATTTTTCTGAAGCCCTGCTTCTCAAGCTGTCATGAGGGATATTTTCATCTATTTTGCTGATGGCATTCACTATGTCCGCTTCCAGGGCAGCCACAGGCAGACCTCTTTAGAAAAACAGATGAAGAGGTTTATATATAGCATTCCATTTATTCCTGATGAAATCAAATGGCCTTGTGGCCAGAACTTCAGTTAAAAAGAAGAGTTTATTGAGAACCACTAAGGAGGATAAAAAGGGTAACAAATGGTGCTGTATTCCCCCGCTGGTTACCTTTTCAATATCGTATGGAAAAGTTCCCTCTGAAAGGGAAAGAATTTACTGCACCCTGTTTCCATAGAGGTGATTCACTTCTTCCTTGAAGTTTTTACAAATAGTAAAAAAAATAGGTACAACCCCTGTGGCATTGATCATCAGAACTGGGACATCAGAGTAACTAAAATGTAATATTTATCAGGTTTCCCAGTGTTCCTTCCTGAGCAGAAGCATATGACTGGATGTTATTTTTAATAGAGATGAAGAAATAATTTTTTTTAAAATTTTTTAAAAATATATATTGAAAACCCATTTCAGTTACTGAATTTGGAGATAAACCTGAAACTTGTTTCTAAATCTGCAGTCAACTTCAGTGTGTGATGGGGCACAAAACCCTATGGATCATGATTCCTCATGGGCAAAGCTCTAAACTGAAAGTATACTGTACCTGTCAATGTCTGCATAATGCCCACATGTATAAGATTAGACATGTTTACACAGGTATTGGTGTGGGTGTGCTGTACTTAATGACTATATACAGTGCTTTGCCATTTGAAGACTTAGGATTGCCCCTAGGTCATTAGCTGGAAGAGGTGGTGAAAGTACATCTGTGTTTCTTGACAGAATGAGTCAGATGATGCATGACATTCAAACCTATGTAATTAGCCTGTGAAAAGTCATCTATTCACCTCATCAACTGTACTTGTATCTTGAGGTGGAAGGGTCTAAATTTGTCTCTTGTAACTGTAATATTGGTAACTCGATTGAATTCTCTGCTTGAAGAGTTTGTTCTTCTAATTGGCTTCTATTATAATTTAATTCTTTAGAGTTTAATTAGTTCTGTAATATGGCTGCATGGTTTAATAATAATAAAAAACCTCTCAAACTGAGTAATTTTACAGCTCTGTAAATGTTATAGTCTGTCTTGTTTGTTTATTGTCTGCCACTCTTCCACTTTATACCTGCCCTGTACACCTTTAAGCTGATTTCTCATATGGGAAAGCTTTTTCCCTGGATGCATTTCATTATGCATTTTCTCAAAGTCACCAGTGGCTTTCCACCTGTTCCTTTAGTCTTTTCATTTCTCTCTGATTTTTAGTACTTGGCCAATTAGATAAGGTTAATCTCAAAGAGCTAGTTGAACAAGACAGTTGACTCAGACTTGCAACCAAACTTGGGAGAGCATTTTCCATCAATGTATGCCTGATTGTAATGAGCCTGTCAAAGAAAATGACTGAACTTCAGCATGTTTAGTATTCAAGTGGTGGTTATTATTTGAAATCCACCTTTTTCAAATGCTAAGAAAAATATAATTTTGTAAAGGTGCTTGAATTTGCAAAATCTGGGTGCTGGAGGTAGCTTTTGATTGACCTAGTTGAGTGTTTTGGCAGTTGTTGGAAGAAAGGATTATGTAGCAAACTCATCTTTATTAGTTGCCATGGGCAATCAACGTTTTTAGTGACATGACATCAGAATTTACAGAAAGAAAACTTCTTTGAGATGCAGAGACTTTGCTTTCAATGCTGATAAAATTTACCTTTTAAATATGATACAGTTTTTCACTAACTTAGGTTTGAACACAAGCTATCCTAGCTTTTAACAACCAAAGGCGGGAGTGATCTTAATGTTAAGAAGGAAACAAAAAGAGAATGAAGAGTGAAGAATGAAGAATGGTAGAGCTCTTCTTTCAACTGCAAGACACTGCTCTTCCACTAGTCCTCATCCCTCAAACCCCACTTACTTTTCCAGTGGTATTACGAGTATTATGTCCAGGGTCTCGTGTTCAGGATTTAATTTAAAAACTGAAGAAGACAAACCGCAGAGAGCAAAGCCTGCCCTTTAGCTAGATGTAAGCTCACTTTGTTCGTCCCTTTCCTAGTCTGTAAAAGCTTTAGTTCTCTCTTGTATATTGTTGTTCTTTGCTTGCCAACCCAGAAAGCCAGATATCAATATGAACAGTAGGCTGTATCATGTATAGAGAAGATATGGAAAAGGACACCCACCTGTAGAGATGGGGCAGGAGCCTGAGGGTGATTACTTCTGAGTAATGGAATAAAATATTTTGGTGAAAACAAAAGGACTCCAGGTTTTATTTTTCTTTTAAACTTCCTGAAAGTGTGTTTCTAAGTGGGTAATTCCAGAGAGCTTTCTGTCTTGGAAGTTGGGGTGCTGGGCTATGCTCAGCAGAGACACCCGTGTCCACATCCCAATGCGGTTCGTGCCCCATCGGTCACTCAGACGGAGCCTGGTGGAGGGACTGCCATCCATCTGGGCCATTTGTCAGCTCTGAGTGTGGCTGTTATTTTGGAGATTTCAAATAGCTACAGAAATTATTTTCTAGTTAATCATACGGTGCTGATAAGCAAGTAAACCACTGAAATCATTGCAAGAAACAAAATATACAGGGAGGGCAGGCAGGAGTGCAGAAGCAGGAGAGACATACACTGATAGATGAAGTGTCATGGACATTAAGTAGATGAACCAAGGTGAAGAAAATTTACATGCTGGAGAAACTCGAATTTTAAATTAATATCAGTTTATATTGTAATGTCAGGGTTATTCTTTATAGCTGCAACAAGAACCCTATCATAAATCCAGACAAATCTGTTTGGTTTGTAAGTAATGAACTCGGGAATGACTCCTCCTCTGAATTTAATATGCTGTTATTCTTAATACAAGAAAATGTTGCCTGTTATACTCTTTGAAAATGCAGGTGTTTCCCGAAGTATTTTGAATGCCACAGGACTTCCCTCATCATGGTTGCCAGTGAGGAGGTTTGCAGCGGCTCATTCTGAGAACCACCTTCCTGGAATACCCTGGAAAACGTGTTGAGATGCTGTCTGCTACCTCCCTTCCCAGGCACTCCTTTAAATTGCCTCGAAATTCTCCTTGTCAGGTTAAGATAAAAGCAAATGTGTTTTTATTTATAAAATTCACATTATACAATACAGCTCTGTTAGACCCCGACCATTTTTTTTTTTTTTTTTTGCTGTTTGCCTGGGTTTCATTTGTAGTTAAATCTCCTTTTTCCTTCTCCCTCATTCCTACACTTGTGTAAGAATTAGTGATCCATAGCTTACTCAGTTTTAAATGCCTTCTGATCTGTTAAATAGTCTCACTTTTTGGAAATACCAGGATCCCTTTGGCTAGATTTCCTGTAAGGCAATATGCTGCCTTTTTTGGTACTCGTTTTCCTGAAAGTCATAGATCTGAGCCCGTTGCTTCTCATGTAGTGCCAATGAAAAGCTGTGATCCCAGTTGTAGGCTTAGTTTCTCGTTCTGTGATTTTAAAGCTTTTCTGATACAATGATGAGTCATTTCTGACTGTATTAAGATATGGCCAGAGCAGGGGGTGATGCAGTCTTACATTCAAAGCTTTTGTAATGAAGGATACCAGGTTTTATCTTAGAGACTGAAGACTGTTTGAACTCCATAGTTGGTTTCCAGAGGCCTTGTAGGAGACATTACCTGAAAAATCCGGTGCCTTTGTGTAGCCATGTGATTTAATTCAGTAGGCCTGCCCTCTGCACTTTGAAGGGAATAGTTCTCATATTACTATTTTTAATCTTGTACAAATGTTTTGATTTGCTATTCCCTTAACTTTTGTAAAGTAGAGCTAATTATAATTCCTTCTTTGCAAGGAACCATTATAATAACTGGGGGGGGGGGGGGGGACGACGACGAGACTGCAAAGCATATTGCCACCCTGAGCTATAAATAAACTATGGAAATGTGAAGTGTGTCATGCATAGATCTGTATAATCCTTCAGGGGTAAGATTAGCCTTTAATGAGACCATTCAGTGAAACTGCAGTGTGGACAGGTCTTTAAAGTTAAGATGTTGAAATTTTAAAATAGAATTTTAAAATAGTGGGTTTGTTAGTATTTTGTTAGAATAGTGTTTGTGGGAAGCATTCTGACTGAAATGCTAAATTCGTAACATCAGATTTATTTTTAACACCTATTTACTATCTGTAGCAACTTTTAGAAAAGCCCCATGTCCTGCCGTTTCTTAGATGTTTGGATGACTGCATTATGTGGTTGTGTTCTGATACGCTCCCCATCTTTATCTTGTCATTTGGTGCTAGCTTGAAAGAAAATACCTACATGCCTTGTAGTTATGCACCTTTGCCGAATGAGCCTTTGCTCTTTTGCTTGAAACCAGTGTGGTGAGGGAGTGGGTGTCGGTGAGGGAATGCAGCTGCTGTTCTTGCTGTTCCCTCGGGAGTTGTTATGTGTTTCTAACAGTAATGCTGGAAGTCAAGCAGGACTTCTTCAAGTCATCAAGTTTTCTCCTCCGTAAACTTGATTGTGGGCTGTCCTATCGTAACCTCAGTCTTATTAAACAGGGCAGTGTTGCTGAGGGTGTATTTTTGGTATCTGGAAAAAACATCTCCTCACTTGAATGATTGCTGGATTTGTTTGTTTATTTTTTAGGCACGCTGTTGAATGAATGACTGCCAATGCCTCAATAAATGGCTCAGCAAAACAGTACCCATATGGTTATTTGCTTAGTTTTGGAAATGAAGAATCCAGCATTGTTTTTATTTACATGGTGTAAATCCTAAGCCCCTCTACTGACTTCATTGGTATGTCTTTGTACATACTTTTTCTTTCTGAGAGTTTCTGGGAGCAAAACACAGCCTATAATTTAACAGCAGAAATAATGTTTTTAAAAGTAATTCACTTTCAGTGAACTAGTAAATTGAGAACTCTCTACATTATTTGGCATAGCTTTTATATTTGATCTACAACCAGCAAATGCTGGAAGTTACTTAATACTATGCTAGCAAAACGCAAAGAATAAATCAACAGCTTAATAATGTCCTCCTTTAATTACTTTTTGCTCTCTTTTTATATTTACTTTTACATTGAATGAAGTGTTCCTTAGAGTAATTCAGATGTTGATTAGTTAAATGGATTATTCATGATGGAAAACAGTTAAATTGAACTGAAAGGAAACATCTTTGCATATGTGTGTACAAATCCAAGCAATATTTTTTTTTTTAAAGCTTGTATACTTTTTGCTGATTAACAGCAGGAATATGGCAGTGTTCACCAGTTGAGGAGACGTCTCTGATACACTTCTGTTACACTTGCTGATTGGCAATTTCAGTAGGGCTAATAGAAATTATAATTAAACCATACATCTTCCTGAAAATCTGTGATTTCACTGTTTTCAAATTATCTAAAATAATTAGCCAAGTCGGCTTTGCACACATAGGTCATGTTATGGATTTAGTGTAGGTGATCACAGGAATACTGTTCACTAAAGGTTTTCTCTCCATTTCAAATGGTTGTCGTCAGTCGAAATGCTTTTGTCTGAAAGTAAAGCATGTAGAGTAAATGGACCAGGTACTTAGATGTATGTGACAGTCCATAAGTGAAAGCTAGGACTGTTCACAGGGTTGTTTTTGTCATCTGTGTAGTTACGGAGTTCTCACTTTGGAACAAAATTTTCTTGACTTATTTTGGTATGTGGTATTTTTACATTGGCTGCTTACTAGAGAGGAACTGCTGGGGAAGAATGTGAGCAGGATTCAAAGCCTCTGATTTCTTAGCAGGAACACAGTCTAGAAAAAGAACTCGTAAGATACAGTAGATGATGTAACTGCATCAAATACTTAACCTGCATTGGGATCATTAAACTGATTTTTCAAAAGTGTTTCTTTCCCTTCACCAAACTTTTGCCAGCAAAGAGATGTCTTTGCCTCTTTCTCCTCTTCTTCTCAAGATCTGGTTGTTAACCTATCTGGAAAGCAAGGCTAAGTAATTTTAATTTCAGAAGGTTTTACTGTTAGACAGTTTTAAAATCAATGTGTATAAAGACAAACAGTTGTACAGTAATAGTGTGTAAACCAGACGCTGATACTGCTATGGAAACTTCACTGAATATAATACAGAGAGATCTTTTGGTACCGTTGTGTTTAGCTTGGAAAATCCGTATCGTGAGCTTTCTGTGCAGAGGATGTGTTTCAGGAGGAAAGCATATGTGAAGTTGCTAGGTAGCATATGGATCAGAGAGGAGAGGGCGCAGCAGAGATGTCCTCTACTGCTCCTTGGAATAAGCACAGGTAGGGTTAACAGAGTAGATTGTGCTGGGAGGGGAATTCTATCTTAGTGTCCTGGGTAAAGCAGCAAGGTACTCTCTTAGGTAAAAGCCCTGCCTGGTACTGAGGTTATCTGACACCTCTCATTAGGAGGCTGTGTTTTACAGTGCCTATGAGTTTGTCAGCTGGAACCACTTGGGCTGAAGTTTTTATAAGTTGTTTATCTAGCTCAGGATGATAGGGGTTTTTATTCTTTGAATACTCCTCTTATCTCTATATTGTGGAATAGGGATTTCTCTCTCTGTATTCTCCAAGTCTCTTATGTGAACAATTTATAACTCCTTGAAATCTGAGAGGGACATTTTAAGTTTTAGCAGTTAGATCTTTGAAGATTTCTTTCTTATTGAATGTCTTCCCGTCTGTCGTCTTGCTGGTCCAATTACACATGCATCCATCCCACACCGTGGCTCAGTGCGATGGTGCCTGATGCTACCGTGTATGAAGTTGGACTGATTCTGCTGTGGTTGCTTCTGCATTGAGACAACTGAGCTGAGGGTGGGAATAGGGAAAACAGAGAGCACAGCTGAGATGAAAGTGGTGTGGACAAACTGAAAGCAGGAATGGGTGGGAAGGGGGGAGCAGAGGAGGCATTTTTATGGAAGAGCTGTGGTGAGGGGAGGTAGGTGAATTTGTCTGGGAAGAGAGACTGGAAGATGAGGCGAGGCATAGCTGAAAGGGAGTTCAAAATGGAAAGCCCACGGGGGAAGTTGGGAGTGGGAACTGGCAACAGGGAAAATTGAAGAAATGGTTGAAGGATGGTTCTTCACAAGGATGTGGAGAAGTGGAGGAAGGGAGACTAGAACAATGTTGGACAAGGATCTGGCAGTGGAGAAGAAATAGGATGGGGCCAAGGACAGTTTGGATAGAAAAGGGCTGAGGAAGTTTAACCACAGTGTGAAAAGTCAGAATATAACAGTACTAAACACCATGGTCTGCCATAGCTATGATAAGCCCTGCAGTCGTGAGCCTCATTCATGAGTCTTTGTTGGCAAATACCTGACAAGCCCACCAGTAAAATCTCCCAGCACTGGGTTGAGGTGGGAATCTAGGGGGACAGCAGGCTGCTAACATTATGGGTTACTCTGTTAGCTCATATGGCAGAGATATGGGAGATTGACATGCAAGTGCCATTACGGTAGGGAAATCAGGTGTTCAGAGTAATGAAAATGGGAGAATTTAGGTGGTTGTTTTGACCCCATGTAACTTACAAGAACCTGGAAGTACCGAAGCAGAATTACCACCATGTTATCTACTTGATGCCATTTAAATGTCAGTGTTTGCTCTCTGTTGCTGGTCAGCAGCGTGAGATCTTCCTTATTCTCCCTGTACAGTTAATATAGGAACTCACCACTCTGGTGGAGATACTAGTGGTTTGGGACTCCAGATACACAGGTTTTAATCCCAAGTCTACTACTCACTGGCTGTATGATCTTGGACTAGTTAATTCACCTTAGTGTGCTTTATTTTCCCCATCAATAATGGGGATAATGATTTCTAACCATCCCCTGAGGCTGTTGAGCTCTCTGAGTACCGCAGTTCACGCAAGAGCTGAAAGATGCTGGTCATGTTATTAATGACAGTTTCTTTCTCTCTGACTGGTGACTGTTTCTTTTTTCTCTTTGGATCATTGTGTGACTGTGGTAGGACAGAAATTGAGAAGAAAGAAAGGGACTGCTGGGGATGATATGTGCAATGTAATGGGGACAGCTTTCTGTCTATTATCCAGACCCACTGCTCAGACAACACTGGATGCATTTGTGTCTGCAGTTGGACTGACTCAAACTTGGTAGAGTCGTTTCAAAGACATACAGGCCTCCCTAATGACACTCAGTTTATATTAAATCATTTTGAAGAATCTGGCTTTATTAAGTAATTGTGAGTGCCTTGGAGCCCGGCGCTGAGTGCTCGTTTTGTAGCTGGTGTGGTAATGCTGCTTGTGCTGTGATCTCGTGGGCTGCAGGATTGGGCAGCGCCATGGGAACACGGCAGGGCAAGAGACGGGGCTGGGAAGGGAGAAACTGCAGAATAGCATGTCTATTTTCATACATTGTCACATGAATATTTTAAGAACTTTACACAGCTGCCCTTCGTTTGAACGAGGTAGCTTTTTATTTCATGTTTATTCTTGCTCTTCTTACTATTCACAGCTCTCGTCAAGCAGAGAGTGCCTCAGTGCTGTGCCAGAGATGGCTCAGATGCTGGTTTATGGTGTATATCTGTATTTATGAATTTGGACTGGAATTCAAATGAGAGTCTGTTTCAATGTCATAGGGATCTAGCATTGAGAAGCAATTGCATCTCAGTGGTTTGTGTGTTATATTTAGTACAATTGTTAGAAATATCTCTGACCATTGCCATTCTGTCAAAATTGTCATCGAGGAACACGCTCATATCAGAAAGTTTTTGGTATGTCTTATTTTTAGAGGAGAAGATGCCATCATATGTGGCATAGAGATCAAGAAAATGTCTCATTTGTTACTAGTTTTTGAAGTAGAAATCAGTGCATTCCCTCATCCACAGGAATCTATGAAAGTAGTCAGGCTCGAAAGCCAGTTGGCTGAGGAAAGTGCAGAGTTAATTCTGTCAAGCTCTTACTGTAACACCACCTCTCCCATTACATTAAGATCCTTCCTTCTTTCCTGCCTTTTTTTATTGTTGTTTTTGTTCTTGAGGTTTAACGTTCGTGAGAGTGAGCCCAGCTGGAAGTCAGCAGGCCACAGTCTGGCTCTGCAACCCAGTATCTACGCTGTTGCTGTACTCCAAGAAGCTATTGCAAGTTTGGTCCTCAACCAAACCTCCCAACTCTGCTGGGAGGTCGATACCAGAGCAGATTAAAGCTCTTAGATGTTCTTTTTTGAAGAGCCAGATGCTGATATCCTTCTCAACTGCAGTATTTCTTCTTTCAAGCTCTGTCTTTGGTTGTTTCTTTTTTAGCTCCTCTTCTGTAACCTGTCCTTGTAAGGTAATACAAGCCAAGAGTTGGAAAAACAAATTTTGACATTCTTTTGTCTCAAATCTGGGTGAAAAGGTACAGATGCTGATTTTTTTCAGGGAAAAGAAAGTTCCACAAAACATTATATTGGAAACATATTAGGTAAATACATTTTATGTGGCATTTCCATGTAGTCTTGCATTACTTTGAGAGAGCTGTTGTTTATGTGCTGTATGACGCAGTTCTTCCTTACAAGCCTGGCTCTGCAGCTGACCGCATTTCTTACAATGTGCCTGCAGTTATGCTTAGGAGTCTTTAATATTTCCCTGGCAAGTTGATGTGCTTGCTTTTCTCATATTTATCTATTGTCATAGTACTTGTCTCAGTGCATTATAGGTTGAAAATAGTCCCTAAGCTACTCCCAACTGTTCAGTCCAGTACTGTAGAATGGTCGTCTTTGTGCACTGACCTCTCATTACAAAAGCATTTTCTTTGGATCAGCTCCTCTCATCTATTTTGAGAAAAGAGAGGGCAGTTGTAATTCCTGAATGCTATTGACAACTCCCAAATTGAGAATTTCTGTCCTAAAATAAATGCTTCCAGTGACACTCCAGTGCACTGCCACAGGAGCGCTGCGTCGCCCGTAACTGCTGTTATCAGTCATGAGATGCCTTGGTTAGTCAACAAAATACAGTGCTGTAAATTGCGGATGATATTAGGCAGTGGTGATATGAAGTGGACACCAAAGCGTAGATAATGTATGCTTCAGGAATAGAGAGCGTAATTAGAAAAGATGGCTTAACTGCTATGGATTTCTTTTAGCAAGAGGAAGAAAACAAGAAGGTTAATGAAGTAATCTGAGTCTGCAATCTACAGAAGCCTTTTAATCTTCCTTTCTCTTCTTAAGAGTAGCATTGTTGTCCCCTTAGCATAGTGACTATATATTAAACAGCAACTCTTCAAGACTAAAAGAATATTTTTTGTCAATTTTACCCTTATTTCTGGAGCTCTGTTCTCATTTTGCAAGATAGTGATAACTCCCTGTGAAAACATGAGAATTACTTATATCCCACATCCAGAGAATTAGGTTCTGGACTCTGAGATTCACCAGAAATGGTCAAAAGCATTATGTAGACTTCAAATGCTTGGGCAGTATAAGCAGGGATGAATCTCAAATGAGAGCCTTGTTGAATAGTGAGAGTATGCACAGCTTGAGTCTTAGAGCAGCATGGATTTAGCTCACAGAAAACCAATTTGGAAGAAAATCTCTTTACTGTGGATGAATTATCATATCCTCTAGATTTGGGTACATGCTGAGTGGGTGGGTAAGTTAGCCTGGAACACTTAGCTGCCTGAAAAGAAAGTTTTTTTAGGACCTGCTTGTGGAGTATATATTTCTGGCCTTCAACTTTTTTAATTCACTTCACATGAGAGTTGTGCATTATTTATAGTGAGCGTGGGAGATGGAAAGAGTACTGTGGAAGAAAGAAAAATAAACCTTTCAGTCATGAATTCTTTTTTTTGACTTTGATTCCAGTTTGGGGCAAGATGCCAATGATTTTGCACCCAAAACAGAAGTGCTAAAATCCCCAAAATTCAGCAGTCTCAATCATGATCTGAGTATTTTCTCAAATTATAGTTAAGAAGCAAAGCACAGAGTCTTGAGGCATGTGTCAGCCTCATGATGAGAAGAGCAGATCATCCTCTTTTAACTCATAAATGTCTTCCTGCTGCTCTGAATAGGCTTTAATGGCCAGAGATGACCCCTGTGTTTAGATGTTGTCAAGGTTACTGGGCTTTATAAACAAACCAGCAGATGTCTGGGGTTTTGTGTTCCCCAGTGCTGGGTTGTGGATCGTACATCGGCAGCAGGTTTCCTCTTCACTGGGGGTGAGACAAGCGAAAAGCTCCCCCGGAAGGCACCCAGCTTTTGGAGCTCTGCAGGCTTGTAGCCTTTCTTCAGCCCTGGAGATTAGCAAGTCAGATGAAACTCATGTAGGAGTTGAGCTGTGTTCGGCGTTTGAGGCCATCGCCATCAGATGAACATGCTCCACTGTGCTGCCATCTTGCGTTTCCGTCACTTCAGGTGTACCAAAAGGGCATGAATGCAGTTTCATGGACATGTTCTTCATCTGTGGCTGCCAGAGGCCACAAGGGGACACATTTCATGTTTGGAGTGTCATACATACAGACACTGTATAAACGTGATGAGTAGGGTAAAGAGTAAGAGACAGTGATTCAGCCTGAATCTGTTGTGGAGCTATTAACTCTCCTTGTCTTGTAGGAAAAGATGGGACCAAGGGCCCATGGGGGATCGTCTCATTAATTGTCATGTGTTTCTCGGTTAAAGTCTACAGTGTTTGTTTACTCAAGCATTTGAAAGTCGTATCTCAGACCCAATATTTATGAATGTAAGTTAAAAATATTAAAGTTTTCTGGCTTTTCATCTTTTTAACTGTTAATATTTGTGATTCTACTCTTGATGACTGCAGAAAAACACTTCCATTTTTTTGTGTGTTAAACTATAAATGAGATTACTTTGCCACTTTCTGTTGTGCTTTGAGATCTAACGAACAAGTTACAGTAAAGTGATCTAACAAGCAAGTTACAGTAAAAGTGATCCCTTACACAAACCCATGCACCACGAACATTTTTCCTCTGTAGTCCTGCAAGTGAGAGAAGCAGGGCAGGGAGATGCTTGGCAGTTCCCCCATCCACAGCAGATCCTGGGCAGTGCTTCTGCCCTGAGATCCTGCAGTCAGGATCCAGTAACCGGACAGTCTTAAGTGTGCACCTTGCCTGGAGAGAAGAAAAACAGTTTTCAGAAGGTGCTTCGCTTGGCTTGACTCTTAAAGGAAAGTAAGCCCATAAGGTATGCCTACAACAGGTAAAACTGGACCCCAAAAGACTGAAATGCTGGCAGTCAATCACATAGCTGAAGAAATAGGAACAAATAACAGAGAGTGCTTTCAGTGAATGAGAAGCTGGAAGTTGGCGAGACAACTGGCGGACCTGCTGGGTGGATTGCCACACACAAAGGGAGCAATTCAGGAAAGTAGAATAGTGGAGAGATGTTCGGTTATTTATTAGTACCAGTCCTCACTGCAGATATGCATCCAGATTTGTTGAGAGCTCAAGTATGAGGCGGCTGAGGTGTTAGACAATAGATGTACAGTTTTATTAGAAATAACATAATAAGAGTGCGGAATGAAATGTGTTAGGAGGCTCTCAAGTATCTGGAGAATTACAGCCCAGTAAGCTTATATGGGTAGTCAGTAAATTAGCTGAGATAATAGTTACTGACAGGTCACAATTCATAGATTGCAGCCACCAAGATTGCACAGAAGAAAATGGTGTCATGCCAAACTGAAGGGGAGGAAGGTGTTTTGGCAGATGGAAAATCATTTGATTTAACTGTTGAAAGCTTTTAGAAAGTTTTGTTGTCCTTTGCAGATGGTTATTAAGAAACATGGTACTACTAAGATGAGAGTCATTTGGCTGGCACGACTCAAAACTTGGAGACAGAAGGAAAAGAAGCACATTAACCAGTTAGATCTTCTAACAGCGGTACGTTGATAAATCCCCCCTTTAAACTGCTGGGGACTGTTCCGTTCTTACAGACATGAAGCAGCACTGGTATGGGATTGTGCCTGCCCTGCTAGTCCTGCCAAAAGGCAGAATTGCGAAGTGTCTAAATGGTGCGTGATCCCTGAGCATGGAGAGCTCTGAGGCTGTCAGTCCTACACCCCTCCATGGAGATGTCTATTTAGGAAAGAGCTGGACCTCAGAATAGCAAGCCTTTTCTCGGTGTACAGGTGACTTGTAAAATACAGTAGTAAAAGAAAAAAAAAAACATTAATTTTGAAAGCATACCATTAAGAATAGGAAAAGTAATAAAGAATACCACGGAGAATGCTACCAAAAGTAAAAGCCGATATATCAAGAACGCCCTCATCTCACCTCAAAATAGCATTCAAGAGTTAGTGGGAGTTCTGGGAACACGAGATGAAGCTGAAAAAGGATTGGGGAAATCTCAGTTGTGGAAAGTGGCTGAAGAAAATTGTGACTGTTTACCTTAGAAAGCAGATGAGTCAGAGAAGAGACGTGCTAAAACTGTATAAACCAGTAAATGGTATTAGAGGAGGTAGATTGGGGTAGTTTCTGTTTTCCTTGTCTTAAAGCATTAAAGTGGATATTTAAAGGAATCAGAAGGTTGCAAATTCCAAAACCAATAAAAGGAAATTCTTGTTCAGATCTGTGTTTAAGTTATGAAAGTCACTACAGCAATAAGTTGTTAGGCTGAAGAGTTTGGCAAGGTTTTTAAATGCTTATTTTAATGAGTATCAGAAATATTTACAGCTGCCATAATCCATGCTGACAAATTTTGCAGGGGATATTATGCCTCATGCTTGAGATTTTAATACAATCTCTAGCTATTAGGGATATCTTTCTGTTCTTTCGCTGGTTGTTCTTCCTTCCTTACGTAAAATATAAGTAGAACTTTAGTGGTGTAATTCATGTAATATTTGTATACAGGGTGTGAAATTAGTTCTGATTCTCAGTAACATCCTAAAGAGTATTCTCTGTGGGTGGTACCTGAATTCAGAGCGGTACGGTCTGTTTTCAGGCACTGGCTGAACAGAGTAGCCTCCGGGACAGTAGGGGTGGTTCCCAGCATCCCTTGGAGTCACCAAGGTCTGTGGCTAAACAGAAGTGTGCAGGTATGAGATTCCAGAAATGTAATAAGGTCAGGAACTGATGCGATTGTAAATTTGGATAGAAGGTGTTGAGTTGCTTTTTGTTTTTTCGGTCATCTGTGCATTATGTATAGGAGTAAAAGGTCTTCATTTCTTAAAAATGCCCTTAAAGCAAAAGCAGTTTCTTCATTTGTGTTCTGGAGTTCATTTCACTTACAGTGGCTGGAAGGCGTGACATAAGCAACTGTTGTCTTTACCTGATGTCTTCAGTTAAACTATTAAAGTAAATAGGCAAACCTAAACTAAGGAATTTATTTTGTTTGTTTGTCTATAAAAGCAATTGATATTTATGTGATATGTATGTGAATACATGGTGATGAGCAGTTCATCATTTTTGTTAAGGTTTCGGTTGTATTAAATTATACTTGTCCCTAAATGAACTTGATTCTGACACTTGCCAGACATCAGTCAGTCAGTTCACGTAGTCCTGCTGTTTTACCTGATAGTGACCTCCTCAGGAACTGTACCTGCAGTCTTACAAGTGCTTTCATCTCAGTCCTGGTGTACAGTTATTCTGAGTTGTACCTCTTTTTAGGTGACATGATATTTTAGGATAATTAAAAAAAAAACAAACAAAACAATAATTAATGATGTCGTCTGCAGCTCTTAAAGGTATGAGATAGATATTTGAAAGGACTTTAGAAATCAAACCCTCTTGAGAAATGAAAGCTATATATGCAAAAAAAAAAAGAAACTAATTTTTGCTTAATTGTCAGAAGGTAAGGTAATCCCAAAATGTTAATGGAAAATGTTGATATTTGGCCTTCAAATGATAAGCATAACACAAACCTGCTGACTGGAATCAGTAAAATGGTATGGAAAAAACCCACCCTACTTGAGAGTTTTAGGAAATCAATGGGTAATAAATTGTGTGTATGCCTCTGCGGTAATAATAGCAGAATTGTAGAAAAAATAAAAAAGCCAGCGTGATTTCTGTTAAAATAGTGTTAACTAACTGGACCGTAAATTCAGATATAACTATTAACTCCAGATGACTGGCTCATAGTTACAGTGTCTCAGCTATCGTGGTTTCACTGCATAACAACAGACTCTACAGTACATGAGTCTGCATCACATGGTTTTATTTTTAGTACTGATAAATCTAATATTTCAAGATCATGTGAGACTGGGAGTCAGGCTGGGCACCGGGGGTTGCTCAGTAGCTGCTTCTTCGGTACTGTCTTGTACTCTGCTGAGAGACACTGTCCAGGACTCCCCAACTCCTGCTCGTTCCCCTCAACAAAGATGTCAGTTTCAGCAAATGATGTGTTAAGAACAAAATCGTTCTTCAGAGACTGAATTTGAGATCTGATGACGCATGCGGTGTCAGGCGAGTTGGGAGCATGGTCGTGGGTCACACAGAGTGCCCCTGCCATGGCCCATACGAAGCATGGGCAGGTGTCAGCATCATGGATAACACAGGCATAATAGGGTACAACAACGTTTCTGTTGGCATTTTCTACAGAAACATACTTTGAATTAATTACCTATAGTAATGGTAGCAAAGCTGGATATATCTGCAAGGATGTAGTGGGCACTGAGATGGAGCTTTGCTGAAAAACTTGTGGCTGGTGGGCTGTACAGAGCTGGAGGAGGCAGTGATTGCCACGAGCCACGTGTCCACCTTCCAGCTGAGACTCTGGGACAGGGGATGGTGGAGGGAGGTGGTGGATGAGAGCTGCAGCTGTGGGATCCCTGTGCTCCACTGTTCAGGGGTGCTTAGCTGGGGCCTTCTCAGCTCAGCTTCATCTCCTGCTCTGTGATAGCTGAGCTTGGTCAAGACTCCGCTTACTGGGACTCCTTCACTCCTGCATCTTAGCATTGTAGTACTTGGTGGTCCATGTAATATCCTTCAGTCCTCCAAAGAGTACGCTTCGGTACTGTGTGGAGGAGTTTGTTTGGTGAAAATCACTCTTTGTTGGATCTTGGGTCCCTTTCTGACTCTGTGCTTTTGATCTGTTGCCCTAACTTTCCATCTCCCTTTTTTTTGGAGAGAGGGAGACACTCTGATTTCTCTATTATTATAGTAATATGATGCACTCAGAACCACCTCATACAATTAGCCCACCCTTCCAAGATCACTAGCTGCTTACTAATATGAGCAAACAATTTCCAAATTGAGCTGTTTGATTATCATGCTAGTGATGTCACCGCTTTGTTCCTAAAGGTTTCTGAAAAAGTGAATGGCTCCCGGACTATTTCACTCTGTCCGTTATTCTTTAGGAAGACGTTGTACTCTGAAAGTGTTAGCAGACTAACATTTCAAAATGTAACAAGAGCACACACAGAGCAAAACTTACTGGAATGACTGATTGCTTGCAGATCTGCATGCAGACATGAAAATAGCTGGCAGACCATCACCTATACTCCCAGCCTATAGACAGACATAAAAATTGTGATTTAATCATAGCTATATAAAGACACGGTTCATTCCCTTTCACCTTTATGGATAGAATAGGACTATATCTTTCTTTTTATCACATGCTTATCATACTGACAATATAGGTCTACATTTGTGCAACACTTAGCACTCCAGTGAGCTTTAAAGTGATGCTGTTCTATTAAAAAAAGGAAATGAAAATAATGTGTTGTTGTATTTATTAAAAGACAAGACTATTTTTCTTAAATCTCAGTTAATAAATAAGACAAAAATGTTGTAATAACAGAACCACTGAGCTGCAATAACCACGTGTAGTCAGTTAACACACACACACATAAAAAATAAGTCCTTTTAATACCTTCTAATGCTACGTGAAAATTTGTATGAAGTGTTTCCAAAGGCTGGCTTCATTCCACCTTTTCTTTTAGAAGACTGCTCAACCATTTCTTTCATTGCTGGAAGCTTTACTTCATATTTAACCTAAAATATGGTTTCCGGAATATCATCCTATTATTTACAGTAACATTTCATAATGTCTTGCGTTCCTTGGCTTTTCATGTTATTCCAGTACTTGCTGACTCTTTGCATGACTCCACTTTGCCAGTGTGCATTTTTTTGTTTTATGATTTGCCTTTAATCTAATATCTCAGAACTTCAATTACTTTTCTTGCCTTTTAAACTCTTTTAAATATGTTAAAAAGCCATTACTTTAAAATCTGTGAAGTATCGTAAAGAAAAGAAACCAAAACCTCTGGAAATATCTAATACAGAGAGAGAGAAGACTTAAACATGGAGAGTGTGCGCACCTGAAGAGTAGGAAGAAGACTTTGGGGTGGTAGGAAAGCTGCAATGGCTTGCTGTAGAGGGCTTGGTAGCACAGACATGGACAGGTTCTTAGGTAGGGTAGCACCTAGTCACATGTAAGCTTACTCTTTGAAACAGTTGTTTTCAAGTCTATTACTCTTTCAGGGTGTTCGACAGAAATGTAGAAATTGTCAAGTCAAAACCATTGTTTAAATACTAATACCTGTCCTTTGAAATAAAATGGTAGAGAAGTTTTCTTTTTAATTTAGGAGATTTTTCACTTTTAGCCACCTGCCTCTGCTAATTTGCTTTCATTAAGGTTTTGGTTGTATTAAATTATATTTGTCCCTAAATGAATCTGACTCTAAAGCTTGCCAGACGTCAGTCAGTCAGTTCATGTAGTCCTGCCGTTTTGCCTGCTAGTAACCTCCTCAGGAACTGTATTTGCAGTCTTACAAGCATGTTCATCTCAGAGATGAACAAGAGTTCAACTCAGCCAGATTAGTTCTCATTTTATTGAAAACCTGGAAGGAGAGCCAGTTGCGTTGAAACTTTCGTATGACAGGAAAGAGGGAAATGGTATCTGGATAAAGTAGAGGCAGTGCACGGACAGACGTGCTTGCCTACATACAGTTCATTCCTTCACTAGGTTTTTGTCTCAGTCATATTCCAGATGCTCATTGACAAGCAACTGACTTGGGATAGAAAACATCTGTTTATTTTGCCTGGTGAAACTTTCTTAAGGATTTTACTGGGGAAAAAAAGAACAAAAGTTTGCGTACTTCTTACTGCTTTTCCTCTCTTTTTTGAGTGAACTGAAGGATAAACTATCTAAACTATAAAAATTACTTTCTAGTGATGCAGTGCGTACAAGTTAGCTGGCTTGGGCTCTTGGATACAGATCAGACAACTTTCATCTCTAGTCTGCGGTTCATATACTGGCTGGGTTGTTAAAGGCTGAATATTGTTGCTCTTTGGTCTCTGAGAAGCAAGTCGGTTTTAGCTTAGTTCCTTGAAAACTGCTTTCCGCACCACAGGCAATCAATATCTTTGTTAATATTTGCATTAGATGAGGTCAAGTTTTGTCCTAGACAGTCAGATGTATGTTTCCTATCACCCTTATGGCCAACGATCTGGTAGTCTCACAGTGATCCTTACATTCCATTAGGGTGCCCAGGAATCGCATTCCCAACCTATAGTTCAGCCCTCTCGAGTGCATTGAGTGCATACAGTCATTTTACAGTTCTGTAGAGCTAGCCTTCCCTGCAGTGCTTCCTTAGCCTGGTTTTTGCTTTGTCTTCAAGGCTAAAAACTTCAAGGACTCCCTTGTTCCTAAACTGCAGTTCCAACAACATGAGGGTCCCTTCTGGTTGAAACTTCTTAATGCCGCAGCAGTAAAAAGGAATAGCAGTGATTTGTGCTTTCCAGGGTTGTCCACTTTGCCTGTTGCGATCCTTCTATCTGAGTAACTGGTTGAACCCCTTATTTATAGCTCCCTTGTGTTCTTTGGAAAGTCAAACAAGTAAAATTATTGGTCACTTGGCCAACTGCATCGTGGTACAGTTTTTAATTCATGAAGAAATAAGACATGAAGATAACACTGCTTACAGGGGTTTGCTCTGAATACAGTCTGTGCAGAATTGCAGGCCCGCCAAAGCAAGGGTAGCATTTTCAAAATCTGCTCTTTGGCATTTCTTAGAGTATGGCATTTCTTTAGCTAGTATTCACCTTGTCAGAAGTTTGTACTGTATCATTTGCAAATGAGGCCAGTGTGCCTCAGGCCTGAATCAGAGCCTCCATGGGGTTAATACGTATGTTAACAAAGTCATTCTTGGTAGGTATCTGTTGTCTTATTTATGGTAATATGCTAAACTGAATGTTTTGCATGTTAATATTTTGATTTTTAGTTATGTGTATTGTGAATTTAGATTCTCTGTTTTGTACCTTTCTATCCTGAGAGGTGCAGACGCTGAGCGGCTGTTTTGCCCTTTCTGCATTTCCCTGTTCTACTGCCCACTCCCTCTGTGGCATCGTTAGCCTGGAAGTAAGCACCATTTCATTTTCTACTTTGTTTTCTATGTCTGTCTCAGCAATTATACAGTTGCCTCTCTATAGCTGCCACTAGCTGAACAGCGTATAAACGAACCCACTCAGGGGCAGCCAGCAAGCGAGGGGTGGTGGCCTCATGGTGGAAGTTAAAGCAGGTGTCCTACCTTTGCAAAGTAACATGGTGGAATTTCATGATTCTCACAAAAGGATTAGGGATGCACGATCTCTGTGAGTCACGCAAAGACAGTCCAGGCAGTCCAATGAAGATTGTACAAATGCTTTCTTTCCTCGGTTTCTGTGACTAATTTATGGTCACTGATATTCCTCAGATGGCCAGAAATGTTCTACAGCTGCGTGTAACTCACACAGAGGTCTTATGGTTTGACTTGATGATCAAGATAACGATAGTTGAATAGTTCTTTGGGAATTTGGGATAGTAAAGCAGTCCCACTTCAGCAGTGAAATGCCCAGCTATACCGTTTGTCTCCAATCCACTTTATATCTCACCTTAATTAGATTAGTCCACAGTTATTATCACCTGGGAAATGTTAATACATTTGAAGAACTGATCTATGCTATTAATGAAGTTTGGATTATTTTTACTTCTTTGTGTTTGAAAAAAAATGAAGGTAAAAGTATTATAGCTGTCAGAGAAATAATCAGGCTTGCACAACACTTTGACACTTGTCTCTGAATTTTAAGGTCTTTTCTGTTTACATTGCCGACAAAAATCAAGTTTTTACTGCAGTTCTTAAAGGGTGACGTTCATGTCCGTGGAGGGGGCTTGCACAAAGCTTGCGCTGCAGTCAGGTCCCATGTAAGACTTGTGTGGGGGACCGTTACAGTGACTTCAGCTAAGAAGCTGCAAGCTAAGTTACAGTCTACCCTGCAAAATCATCAAGAGAGTCATTGGCTGGCTTCTGATTATAAAATCTCTACCACATATGCTAATGATAATGTTCAGAAACCTGGAATAATGTTACTTAATTGCCAGACTGTATCAGTTTGAATATCTGATGAGTGAAAAATTATCTGTTACCTTAGTACATTTGACATAGACAGACTTAGTCTATTTGATACGGGCAGATCCTCAGCACATGGTCACGAGAAAGTGTTATTTTTCTGACACTTCTCAGAATAGACTCCCAAAGGTGAAGAACTTGTATGGCCTTTCTCTGTGTTAACTAGCACAGTTCTATTAAAAAATATATATATTACATTTTAATGAGTTTCCTTTAAAGTTTCCTAGTAGTGCAAGTGGGTTTTTTCCTTGAATAATGTTCACATGCATATATACATGTAAAGTTACAAAATTATATTTCACTATTATATGAACACTTGGTCAGGATTTTTTAACCACCAAAATGAGAAGATCGAGTATAAGAGAGAGTGCCTCTTCTTAGTCATTTCACTGACTTTTTCCAGCAATTCCTGAGCCTGGGGGTTTTCCCAAACAAGATAGCATTTACAAGGCAGAAAGATACTATAGGAATTCCTAACTAACTGCTGTTGAGAAAGCAGAGCAGAGCTAGTTCGTTTTGAGTAGGAATGGTTTTCAATAATGTTTATTGTTATCCTGTCTCCTTTGGGGTTTTTTTTGTAATTATTTAGAGATCCATCATTTTGGATATAATATGTGGTTCCAAACAGTATTTTGTCCTTGGTTGCATATTTTTAAAAAGAAGAGACAGAATAAAAAAGCCATAGGCTCTGCTACAGGGTGTCTGTGTCTGCATCCAATATTTGTCTGCATTTTTAGCCAGGTAAAAAAGACAGAATTTTAGATCTGTCTTGTGTGGGTTGTTTTGGTTCTCTTTCTCCCCCTCTCCTTGGAAGTTCTGACAAAGATTTGTGTGGTCTCTGAATTGATACGTGGTGATAATGCATAGGTAGATGTCAGTGAGTTACTCTTGTTTTTAAAGCTTGAGGTTCATTTACACTGAGCTTCTTTTACACAGCCCAAAAGTGAATGTAAATGTGGAGGTTGTAAAATGGTCCTGACTTATACCATCTGTAATATAATTTTGTCAGACCTTAGTGAAATGAGCATTAGGCTCATGTACTTTTAATTTAATGTAGGCTACATACCAGAGAATTTTAAATCTGGTGCTTTTTTTCTTCTGGGAAAATATTTGACCGTAAATGCTCAAACCCAAGGAACTGCCAGCTCTGCACAGTTACTGTGCGTGTCTTATTTTTAACAGCAACAGGCCTTTACTAATGATGCTCATCAGTGATTTGCTAGAGAGGGGCAACTATTTTGCTCTGGGTATTTTGATCCTAAGGCAAAACGGTTGTTCATCATTAGCTGGAATAGTCGTCTCTCCTTTCTTTATTATGGTGTTTTCATCTCTACGGAAACTAGAACAACGTGAAATCTTTCTTCTTATAAAGGAAAGCGATGAAAGTGCTATTTTATCCTTTGCTTATCCTTATCAACATTCAGTTTTGATGTATTTTTAGTGAACTTGAGGTTGCCTCTGCACTTGTAGGGAGTACATGTGGGCAATTAAACAGAAGTATCTTGCAGGAATGCTTATGGACAGGAAGACCATTTATAAGAGGCAGTAGTAGGAATGTACGTGCTATAAAGGAGTTTCCTTCACTGGAAGTGAGCGTAGCATAACTAAAAAAGATTTTTCTGTGGAAACAGTTATCTTTTATGCGAAAGAGCTTTTGGGACTTGAGCATCCTTGTGAAGGGAAAGGAGTCAAACCGAGACCGTAAACCTTATTACTGTCACTCTGTTGTCTGTGAGATGGGAGATGAGCAGTCCTCCATGCGTTTACTTTCCACAAACATAGTATGCAGATGCCTTGTGCGGATGTGTGATTGACTTCAGGCCTTCACTCTTCTCATGCCTTAATTCTTTTCCTTCAGATTATACCCAACTATTTTTTTTAATAGCCCTTGAATACTTAAGAAATTTACTCAAATTTCCTATCGCCTGCCATTTCTGGTTCTCACATGCAACTTCCAGTTCTGACAAGTGACCTGTCAGAGATCCTCAGCTGCCCAAACGCATTTACTGGGTATACCTTGGACAAAGGTAATTTCTGTTTTGTTTTGTTTTGGTTTTTTTTTAAGTGACCCCTACAACTGTAATTCTTTGAAGACACGATTAAACTTGGTGATTCTAAGGTGAAAAGAGTAATTTCTTTGGAACTGGCCCTGTGAGCCACTTTGTTTGTAGGAGCATAATGCTTCTTGCTTGGTACCTGTGGGGGGTATTGGGGATGCTTTCCTCTAAGGCAGGCGATCAGATGGCATGTTTTGTGTTCTGTGAATATATAAAATGGTTACATGGCAAATCCTTGGGATCAATAGACTTTGGGGGTGTATTTGTTAAAATGAAGTGTATGACTTAAGGAACGTAGGGAGATTTGTGTAAGGCTTTAGAGCCTTTCTGAGTCCTTGTCTTGTCAGTTTACTATCAAGGCTTCTAAATGTATTCAGTGAGATGTTGACAGTCTAGATATTTTTAAGACTTACACTTACTCACACTAAGTACGTTCCCTCCTCAAAGTAGCTATCAAAACAAGTTTTTCTTGCAGTTGCCTATTTGCCAAAATCATCCTCTAGAGCTTTTAAAGGTCAGACTGCCTTCCATTGGGGATTGGATGCCAAACATCTAATACCTTTCAAAAATAGGTATGTGTGGTGGGTTGGATGTCAGCCTCAAGATACCTTTTAAAAATAGGCACGTGTGGCATTCGTCTGCAAAGCAAATAGACAAAACTTGCTGGGGAGTATCAACCCTCTTCCCAGTGGGTGAGCAACCACACCATTACTTGCAGAGGGTACCAGCGGCTCACATGGAGAGCAATTGAGCGCTGAGTGAATGGTTGCCTCTCCCGTGCTTACTCAGAGAGTTATTGCTGGTAACCTGCACTGCTCCTGCCTGGCCTTTTCTCTTTCTGTACCTGAGCAGATGGTCTGAGTCTTTGTTAGCCTGACGCCTGCTCTGAGGATTATCAAAACGAACGCCAAGGAGAAAGGGGAAAAAAATGAGAGCAAGCATATTGATCAAAATGGCACAGGGCTTCTAATGTATCCCTACGTTGTACTTAACTTTAGACCCTTACCTGAGGTGTTTGAGTTAGTAATGTAGTTGCTTTGGAGTAGGTTTTCACATGAAGGCCACAAGGAAGTCTGTGGTCAGAAGAAGGCGCAGAATTGCACCTGGATCTTTCAGTTCCAGTAAAGTCAGCACCTTATTGCTGGTCCAGCCTTATCTCTGATTTCAGTTAGTGCAGGGTTAGATCCCCAGCTGACACAGATCTCATGCTTACCTTATTGATAATGTTATACAATGAAACTACGTTTCCAGTTTAAAAAAAAAAAAAAAAAAAGGCTATTAAAATCTGGTCCTTTCATGGGCTTTTTTCTTGTGTTTTTAAACCCCCTAGTTAATAGCTTTTATATTATCTCTCACAAGAATGTTGTTATATTTGTTTAAATAGTATTTATAGAAATTGAAACTCCTTTTCATAGAGCAGAAAAAGCAAGATGACAGCTGCTGGCAGAGTTTTCAAGGAAAAAGTAGGATCCTGGGATAAAGTGGCAGACCTCTAATGTACGAGTGATGATGGAAAGTGCTGCCCATAGCAGCAGCCGAACCCCCCAGGGCCTGTGAGCAGCTACTGTGCCATCGGTGCACATCACCAGTGACCACAGCTTCTCCCGTGGCAGGGGTGAGGTTTATTAAAGGACATCCATCCCTGAGGTATCTGGAGGCCATTCCAGTATTTCTGGGAAGAGAGTTCATTTTCTTATTATTTAGACTAAAGAAACGTGAAGAATTTGGATGGTCTTTTCTGTCTCCAAGAACTTGTTCACCGTTCCTTTACCCACTATGTAACGTGCAGCTGCTATTGTGAGTTGGCAGTTTTTCTCAAGAAATGTAGACACTGACTATTATAAATGTGCCATTCTTTAGCTGCAGCACGTTGTTTGTTATTAATAGTAGTAGTTTCTTCTTAATAATAATTCCTTGATGGGTATCGTACCTTGGAAACTGACAGCTGCATATGCAAACAGAGCACTTCCACCCGGGTGTAATGTCTGTGGAAACAAAAAGTCAAAGCTCCGCGGGTGTGGGAGAGACAGGGACTGTATCATTAGAGAATGCAATGTAAGACAAGTAGGATAGCGAGATGGGTGTGCCACCCCAGGAGAGGCAAACTAGCTGTCTACCATGTCTGCTGATTTTTTTTTTTGTCTAGTGTTATTAGTAGGAAGAATACTTACATGATGCTCTTTGGGTGCGTAATTGAATTAGTTTGAATGGAGAGAATTATCATGGCATTATTGTCATGGCCAGAAATGAAGGTCACAAGTGAAGATGAAAGTAAGAACAATTGCAAACAATCTGTTTTCAGCATGTGGAATTAGGAGAGAGAAACTTGAGTAGCCTTTATTTTAAAAATACTAATATTTAAAAAATAGTTAAACTTTACGTTTCATTGAACTGAACATACACAGAACCATTTAGAACCAAGCATTGGTTATAGGTAAAGTATAGTGAGAAGCAATAGTTTGTTAACTGCAGGCCTTCTGCTTATTCTGGGCACCTGTTGTCACTTTTAAATTACATTTTTATTATAAAAATCTGCTTTAGTTAACTAACTTCAAGTCAACAAATGTACAAAGTTGGCAGTTTCCTCAAGGACTTAATAGGGATGTGTGTTCATGCACACACCCATATTATATGTATGTAATGTATATACACATTAGACATGTATATCTATATCTTTCTCTCTATGCTGAACTGTATTAGCAGGTAAAGGTGGTTATTGGTTTCTCTGATCCCTTTAATTTTATGTTTCGTTTCTGTTCCCCACTGGACGCTAATCTTTTTTCTTTGATAAATGTACTTACATATCTCTTCATCTTTGTTGCCATTAATAAACCATGATGTGTGCCAGTGCGTTGCACGTACTATATGCACTATACGTGTGTATTTCTCTATACTTGTAACCACGAGTGAAGGTCAACCCACTTATTAGGTGATTGCATAGTAGGATTGCTTGGTACAGCAAACAGGTGGTGCTTAGTGATCCTAGGTAGGTTTGGCAGTCATCTTTTCCAATGCTTCTTTTCAACCCTTATATGTTCCTTTAAAAGCTTAATTACTTTCCTAAAAGCACAGGTTTGGAAGAAGCCTTCAGATAAACTGAGTCCTGCACTCTGCTACTGTAGGCAATAGCCTAATATCCTTTATTAGTTTCTCTATTTCTGTCATAGGAACAGTTAGGTCTTTTACCGTCGCTGCTTGGAAGCACTTTCAGTAGTTCTAGAAGCGTAGTGCGATTTATTAGGGGGGGGGGAAAGATCAGCAATTCTATAGAATGCTAGATGTTGTATATGCTCAATGGAGTTATAATGCATTAAATCCTATGCGCCCTGCAAACATGCCTGGTTCAATTACAGTTTCAGAAATGCTTGTGCCACATAGAGGAATGTGGGTCTCTAGCTACAGCAAATTGTACTGTAATCAAATATTTGCCATCAAGTATTCTCTACTCTCTAGTGCTGCCATAGTCCATCTACAGGAAGGTCTCCGCAGTAAAAATGAATGCTGGAGAAGACCTCTATCTTTAGAGCATATACCTGCTCCCTAGTAAAACGGATGGAGGATCAGAGCTCAAAGAAAATGACTCACTGTGACTCACTACAGTGCAGTGCTGTTTCCTCTCAGTAATAAAATCTATTTAAATTTGGTAAGGAACTCTAGAAAGTAATGGCCCTCGTTATTTACCCGTTAATTTTTTCTAGAAGTTGGTCCCTTGCCTCTATAGCAATTATGTACTGTATATTTTAGGGACTGCGGAGATAAGATTTCAGTAATGACTGTTGTATGGTATTCTAGATGAAGGACTTCTGCTCTTGGAAGATTGATTGGTGTCATATTTTCAGTCATCTCCTTCAAAGACTGTAATGAAATTAGGAATAACAAAAGCTCTCAGAATGCTTTGGATTTTAGCGGTCTTGTATCATGTTAGAAAATGTGAAAAAATTAGTGAAAGTTTTCAATAGCAGTATTGAATTTAACTCACTAAACCTGGCTTCTGTTGGGAGGAGGTCACATTTACTATAAATCATATATTTGCTACTCCAAAAATTGCAGTTACTCAAAATTTCCTATCTAAGATTTTAATATATAATAACACTGCTAGCTGCATGATGGTCTTTCTGTGGCAGTGTTTTTCTAAGAAACTTCATGCTCTTCCGGGCCAGAGACTGATTGGACTTTGCTTTACTATTTGCAGTAGTGGACCAAAAAGCATTAGAGTGAATAAAAATGGAAATTTTGAAGCACAATTAAGTGATCTTAAAAAAATAAATAAATTATTGTCAGTTGTTTTTTTTTCAGTTAGAATAATACAGATGTTTCCTTTGCCACAAGACAAGGCCTTTTCCAAATGGAGCACTTGTGAAGATAAGAAGTATGGTGAAGTAACTGAAGTTCATAAACTATAATTTATGTTTACACAACATTTTAAATTGAGAAATGCTATCAATTATTTCATTCTTGATTAGTCCATAGTACTGGAAGTGAATGCATGGGCGCAAGTTAACAATATTTTCCCTTTTAATTTTATACATAAACAAGTTTCATAAAGTTCAGGATAACAAATCCTGGCATATCTTTAATTTGTGATGAAAATAATTTTAAAACCTTTTCTTTTTTGCTGATACTGCTGCGTTTGCAGCATTATAATATGCAGGCAGTTCCCGTACTAATGAAATTTAATTATTGAAAATCAAGCTGACAATTAAAATAGAGCTATTGAAGATCCTGAATCTTCCACTTTTGAAACAAATTTTTCACCGCTGTACATTGTATGAAAAGGAGCTCAAAGAAAACATAAGACCCTGATTCATAAGCTCATTGAACTTCATGGAAACCATCCTGTTTGGGGGTGATATATCGGCCTTTACATTGTAGTTAATATATTTAGGCCAGGAGTTCCTTGAAGTTTTATTCGTGGGAGATAATTTCCTATACGAGGTAGCAGTTTAGAAGCTGATTAATGTCTGTGATGCAGAATTTTTCTAGAGTAGAACAAGCACAATTTGCAATTTTTATAGGTATTTAAAACAAAACCAAACAACAAACAGACCAAAATAATTAGGCAATATACAAAGACTGTGTGGACCACAAATAGTCTACAGACTTTGGCACACCAATATATTTGTTCTTTCAATACAAGATAAAACAGGTTAGTCCTGCAGTACCTGTGTGAAGATGCTAAGTAGGAATCAGAACCATAAAGGCAGAAGTAAAAATGGGTCCCCTCTGAGTTGAAGCTGTTAGTGAAAGTAATGATATCTTTGCGTTTATGGGTTAGCAATAAAATTCCTCTTTGCAAAGGGGTAATTCAAGCTTATGTGTTATTTAAGTGCGCTATCAATGGGGCATGTTTTCATATGCTTTACATTTTAGCCAACATAAAAGCCAAAAGTCATCTTAATACTTAGAGCAATCCTTCTTCCTTTCTTTATCTGTGCTGCAGTATGTCATGAAAAATAAAATAAAATGAAATTGCTGTGGACTCAGCACCTGTAGTCAGATGTTAAATGTAAATGATGGAAGCATCTTTAAAATGACCTCATAAAATGATAACATTCGCTCTGTGTGTTTAAAGGCGTTGAATTTTCAGATTACAAATTTGCTTCCTTATATGCCTTCCGATAGCATGCTCATACAATCAGTGTCTCACTTTCATTTGTGACTTTAAAGCAGTAAGTTTATTTTGGAAGTTACTAATTTGTATCCAGTTGGGATAGAGGGAGCGAAGGAGGTTCTGGTTGGTCTTGTTTACATTCAAATGTATTCTTAGATGTTTTATCAAATCCAAAGAAAAGACAGGTTGTACAGAATTTAAATCAAAAGGTATCTTCAAGTTTTAGCAAGATTCCTATTTAAAACAGAAAAGAGACAAACTGCATCAGGGTAACCGTTGTCACTTTCCCATAATTCATATCATGAAGTCAGCCGGTATGTCTAAATCTATAAAATCATATGCTTGTCTCAAATCTTTGCCAGGGCAATTTTAAGACAGGTAGTGGCCCCTTTGATGGTGGTAGTTAAAAAACATGTTATTTGAACTATTAGTTTTATCTTTGGTTCCTAAATTTTCTGTAGCAATTTATTCTGTGTGATCTATGAAATGCCCAACATGGGCAGTGTCTAAGCACTAATCAGCTGATTTTCAGTGGTGTTGTAAGTACCTTCCGCTCTATTGGTAGTCATTGTTAGCCTTAGCGGCTCGCAGTCTTCAAAGATGAAGGTTTTTCAGTGTTGTCCTCGTGTTACATACGGGATTTTCTTCACTTCTTTTGTAATACTGTTAGGCATTACTGGCATGTTTTTGCCTCAGGGTGGATGAAATGACTGCTCTGCGCATGGGAGTTACACCAAAGAGAAAACAACATTTTGACAAATCTGTGCTCTTCTTCTTTAGATGGAAGGGACAGAGTGAGACCTTGCTTGTGTTACAGCTGCTTGTGTTACTGTGTTGGAATATTTTATTTATTGGTCTTCAAAAAAAAAGAAAAGAAAAAAAAGCCATGTTTGATATAACCCATCTAGTGCCGTGACGTAATCCACCCGACTGGAGACAGGTCTTGCGACCGAGAGTGCAGCTGCAAGTTTATAATCAAGCAGAAGCAAGGTTTTTTTCTGCAAAATCTCAAACAGGATTCTGCTTAGCTGCTTAACAACAGAGAGGTGGTTTGTCATACTCACTTCTCCCATAATCTTCACGTATGCACGAAGAAACAGTTTTCTTTTACCTGTTTAATCGTGCAAGGGTTGATGCTTCAGGCTGGCGAGCTCCACTAATGTGCACGTTCTGAAGTTCTGACCCTCGACACTTTGTAAATAAGTGTAGCGCTCGATAAATAGGTGTAAGATCATCTTTTTTCAGCTGTCAAGTTTAGGTTTCGGATATGCATATTTATATCCTAATTCTGAAAATGACTGCTGATTTTGTTGTGAAGTGTCATGGGTCTGTCTACTTAGAGCTTGTTTTAGGACTGGAATCTTTAGGAGCATCAGTCCATCTCTGTAATCAGCAAAATATATTCTGGGAAAATCTTCTCTTTCTGTCTCTTTGAAATGGTTAATTATCTATTTAGGTTTATTAAAAAGTATCATTAAAGCTGGACCCTACTGCTTGACTGTTTAATATACGTGTTCTTTCTTTGCGTATGCTCTGTCTCTGTAAAGTAACTGAGGGGGATCTTGTGTGTGAATGTAAGCATCCTGTATATATCTGCATGGTTGTGAAATAACACTAATATAGAAAAAAGTTTTCAATAAGAAGTCACTAACAGAAGGTGAATGGTTTTACAGCTCGTTTCTGCTTCAAGCACTAAGATGACATGCTTTTTCCAGTTCTATACCGAGGTCTCAAGAGATACTGTATTTGTTAAATTGCCATTAATTAGAAATGAGAGAGCAATTTTTTAGGTTTAGACTTGATTATATTCTCCAGAAAAGCCCAGATAGCTCTAATGCAGAGAGAAGAGCCTAAAACTGCTTCATATTCTTTTTGCACTCAGTAGCAAAGCAACTTTTCTATGGAACTTCTATTTTTTAATAATATGGGACTCTCGATATTTTTTTTTTCATGTCACTGTTTATATAAGTATTCAAATTCGATCTGATACCAGTGCATGCAATTTCATGTGAAGTCAGCAAGAGGTGATGATTTGACGTAAAGTCTGATAGTCTGACAGTACGGTAGGGGAAATCATTTGAAAGAGTATCGGGTGGTCTGTACGGGGCCTCCTGTTTGCTGCTTCTGTAATGAAATCCAGCGTACGGTATGTTTTTGTTGAAAGCATGAGATGCCTTCCAAAAAGGCCTGATGGTGAGAGATTGTGCATTTCCTGACAGCCATTACGAAATGATTCCAGCTGTTCTTGAGAAGCATCTAACGCTCTGCTGAAAATTACTATTTTGTACATCATCTTTAGGATTTAAATGAGGTGTTAATTTATTTTGCAGTATTGTTTAACTGTTTCTTGTTAAATAAACATGCAGTTTTGGTAATGCTGGTTTTGTTTGTAATCTTTTAAGGTTGTGCTGGTGAGATGGAATGAACCGTTCCAGAAATTAGCAACCTGCGATGCAGATGGAGGAATATTTGTTTGGATACAATATGAAGGCAGATGGTCTGTGGAGCTTGTGAATGATCGGGGGGCACAGGTTGGTATGCATGTTTTCTCTGCAGTCGAGAGTGATCAAGTCCTCAGAGGCAAAATGAAGAGGACAATGAATGATACTTCATACCTTTCGAAAAGCACAGGAGAAAACGAAACATTTCTTTATTGAAAGGAATATGTAAGCATTGTCACAACGACACTTTGCACTGTCCGGACAGTTGCTTTATCCAATAGCCATGACATCAGAGCTAGAACTGGGCTAACAGTTGCCCTATCTAGTTGTGTGCAGTGCTACCTTTTATTAAAACAACAAAAAATTCCTACATGTCTCATACATCTATTTTCTTGTCTTTGATATGTTAAGGTAAGCGACTTTACATGGAGCCATGATGGGACTCAAGCACTTATTTCCTATAGAGATGGCTTTGTGCTGGTCGGTTCAGTCAGTGGACAAAGACACTGGTCTTCAGAAATAAACTTGGAGAGCCAGATCACCTGTGGCATATGGACTCCAGATGACCAACAGGTAATGGGGCTTTTAGAGGTATTAATTGTATTGCATCAATATGCTATAGAATACACCTCTTTAAAAAGTTGTTAAATAAAACGGCCACTTTGTAAGAACAGTTTCCCTCAAAACTGGTGCTCCCACATGTAACGAAAATTTAATTCATCCTGTCATTCTCATTAGGCGGATGTGATAATGCACCAAGTTACCTATCATCGCTTTTCACCCCAATTCACTTGCGGTCTTATTCAGTTAGTTGTTTGAGACAAGAATCTGTAATTGTACCCCTAATTTGTTGATACAGCTGTCTTGAAAATGCATTTGAACAGCAATACAACCTGGACTAGTAAACATCTGACTGATCGTTTCTGTATACAGCTGTCCAGTCTGCACTTGCAGCAAAAGCAGTTGAAGTGACAGATACTGTTATGTTTGCCTTCCCACGAGCAAGTGGATCCAATTGATTGATTGTCAGGGAGACCTCTCAGCTGTATGCAAACAACATAATTGAAGAAAGCCATTTTTCCAACCATTGAGTCCAAAAGTTGCTGAGCTTTGAAAAAGCCCGTTAAAAAATTCTTCTTTGCTTTTTTTCTAGTAAAGCACATGATATTGGTCACATCATCATTTATAGCAGGGCTTGAGCGAGCACATAGGTTTCATTTGCAGAATTTACAATGGCCGTTTGCCATTCACTGTTGAGCTTACTGGAACAGTCTTTCCTTCCGCACACTTGCTGTCATTGCAGTTAATGTGTGTGTAATATAGTACTGAAAGAAATTATGGGAGTAGAACAGTGCAAAGAGAAACTGTGTTATGACCACAAGTGGATTATTTTCCTTCCTTCATCTTACACTGCCATGACAAGGTACTGGTTCAAGACTCAAGGTATCGCTGACTTTAATTTAAAATACCATAAATCTATACAAGATAGAGTTATTTTGGAAATTGCTAGTGGAATATAAAACCACTAATAAAATGCATTTCTGCAGCAGCATCTAATAATTTTAGAGTGCTTTGCAAAGAATAATGAATTAATTATTGCAACAGTGCTCTTTAAAGCCAGAGAGTCTAACTGCCTCTTTTTGAATCTGGGGAAATGTAAGTCTTGACAATAAATAATTTACTCAAGATCAAGAGGAAAAGACGAGCAGCAGAAGTAGGAGGGGAAACTAAGATCTAGTAGCTTGCAGGCCTGTGTTTTAAACACGAGGCTACCCTATTTGTGTGATACTCAGTTGCTGCTGCTGTATTTGGAAATATCTTCACTTGGGTGTTTAATTTGGGGTCACTATCTGCCTTTAATTCAATTTAGCCAGTATGTTTGTACTTTCTAATCTGGATGCTCCGTAAGTGGTTATTCCAGAAAACAAACACTTGTTCAGTGTCCGGATAAGCGCATTCAAACATGATGGCCAATTCCAGCTGGGTGAAAATCACTTGCTTGAGTCACAAGATTCTGCTGCTGACAAACTCACTGAAATAGAGACCAAAACCAGTCATGAGCTTGATGTTTCTCTGCACAGTTCTCCTAACTGTGGGGTTTGCATGTTAACTGATGATGGATTTTTGTCCTGTTCTCCGGAGCTGGTGGAAAGAAGCAGTCTTCTAATATGTATTTAGATGTATTTGTCTCTGGAGGCACAAGAAAATATGATTCAGTGAGGTTCTAGGCGAGAGACTATGCTCAGTTCAAATTAAAAATAGCAAACCGGGGGAGAAGGACATGGCATATATTACACACAAATAAGCACATATGGAAATGGATACCCTTACTAGCTTATCTCCTTATCTAATTTCCTCCTGATTTGTATCTGTGCAAATGAGAACAGAATATTATTCTAGTCTAGAGTAGCTTCAGCATCTTCCCTATTGCCTAATGTAATCTACTTGTCAATACAGTGAGTGAAAGATAAATGTCAAAATTTATGTTTTCATACTATTCTTTTTGTCACCCCTGTGGCACCATGAAGATTGCTGGAAAACGTGACACTCCATGGTCCCATGACCTTTAACACAATTAACTTGGAAAGCCACATTTCCAAGGGGAACATATTGTTCAATATCAGTTTTCTATTGTCCTGATAAAAATTTGCTCAGTATAGCCTGCCTGTTCACCTCACTCGTTAGTTCTCTTAACTTTCTCACTCAGCCCTCTGCTGCATTCATCCTCCTCTTTTTTTCAAGTCTCATTTTCCCTCTTTTCTCCTATCTGTCTATTCAACACCCGTAGTCTATCCCATCTGTCACTCTTCACCATGGCTCTGTGGCAGCTCTGCAAGAGGAGGGTCATTTCCTATCACCATCTTTCTGTTGGAGGCAAGAAGTGGTTGGAGCTCCAGTATTTCCAACTGTTGTCTTGTTTGACAGAGCGTGTGTGGCCTCTGGGTTTCGTGTCCTTGCTGTGCTTTGACACAGCTTGTAAGTAAAGCACCTGAGGTAAAGGCTGATGCCACCTGTGGTTGAAACTCTGTAGTTAACCTTTCCCGAAGTCTTTTGAGAGCCTAGAGATGGGATGAGAGCTAGAGAGGTGGCCAGGGTGGAGTACGGTCCTGCTGAAACTGAGCATATAGTTGTATCTTTTAGCTGATTTAGTACGTACTCTTCCCTGTGGAAGTTATTGGATTTTATTAATACTAGATGTAACTGGTTTGCATTTTCTTTTAGGAAGAGTGTGGTATCATTCTTTTGGTGTCTCTGTTGTTTTTCAGGATTTATTGGTCTCTCCATGTTTGTTGGGGACAAACTTACTGTGAGTCATAGGACAGGTGACACAATCTGTTTGACTGCAATGCTTGCTTTCTTGGCATCATATGTCATCAGATAATCTTCTCGTGAACGTCATGGGCAGATTTTTACTGTGGTTCACACCCAGGTCTTGAGTCTGGACTTTGAGCAATGGGCTGCTTCAGCTAGTTCAATACGTAGGCCTTTTGATTGTGATTCTGCACGTTTGTTGTAGAGGATTAGAAGTTAATTTTCTCCCTTCATTGTGTGTCTGTACTCTGGCTCCTGTGGAGGGCTGTAGGTGTTTCCTACTCCTGTAGACTATAACCAGAGCACACATCTGGCCAAGGCAAAGAGCCCCCTTATACTGATGGGCTCTTAAGGATAGTAAGCAAATACACAGAATAGGAAAACTTTACAGGACTGGGTCCTCTGTATCTCGAGCAGAGTGCCACGCTCAGGTTAAACGCGGATGGATGGGATCGCTCAGGAGTGTGACCTTCATTTCACTGTTTTGAAATGTTTTTTTCTGGGTACAACGGGCTGTAGTAGAGCCGACTTCCTCAGCGTCATGTGGAGTATTTTTCTAGCGAGAAGGCTCACCTAGGAGCACGTAGGGATGAAAAGTATATTTAAATAAAAAGTAAAATTGAAATATCAGAGAATGCTGTACCACAGTTCGGTGGTGTTGTACCACGCTTGTTTGCAAAGAGGGAGTGTACATACCAAGTAGATTGAATGACTTCCCAAGTGAGAAAAACTCGAGTTTTGTCTAGCCAAAGGGTTTATTTATAAGTATAGAAGCAATGTCAGTAGGTAATTGAGGATTTTTCCTAAGCCCACAAGTCATAAAATATCTTTCCAGTGCTTCATATCCCCTCCTGTGGGCTTGCTCAGCTTCTAGTGACATTTTTCTGTCAGCTTCGGCTGCCCTTGGGCCATTGTCTCCCTCTCCTTCTCCCAGATTTTACCTATTAAATAGACTTACCTCTTCACGATGGAGAAAGACACAGTACCAGAGAACTGGGTGAGAGGTGTAGAGGGGTCTGATTATCCTCTTGTTTATAACAATAAAGTGTAACTTCCTGGACTTCACTGGGATTGTTTCTGTTGCCGTTTCTGTGTGTGAGAAGGGAATTAGAAAGACAGCATCCAATAGAAGGGAATTAGAAAGACAGCATCCTTGATGAAAATGGATGAATATATTTTAATTCCTGGATATCCCAAGAGGTGCTATTAATTTGTATTTCTTCCTTGCATCTTAGCTACTGTAAATTATTAGACTTTTCTGACAACTGTAAGTGCCCATTTCTATTCCCCCCCCACCCCCCCCTTTCCTGTTGTAAGCTTTTATTTGTGGAAATTCAAGGACTGGCTAGGATTCTCTTTGGCAAGGACGTGACACACAACAGGTACGTGTGAGCTTTGCCAGCGCGCTTCCTTCTGTTTGCTTTGAAAATAGGTATACAAGCAGTTACCTAATTTGATTGGCATCCTGCTGGGTACAATATTAACTGTTGTATGTGGTCCCATCACAACACAACATGCATTAGTACTAAGAATCTGTAAATACAGGCCCCAATTTTCAACCTGTTTTGTGTCTAATCATACAAAATTTTGCTCTTGGTAGAAGAACAAAGGAATACGGCATTAGGAATAGATACCGTGTGCACTTCAGGGTCTTAGGAGACACTGGAAAAAAAAAACCTGAGACCAGTAGCAGACAAAACCAATTTGTCTCAAAATGCAGGGTGCGGGAGGTCTGTATGTAGGGTTTTTTTCCTACAATCTTTTGTAGTTTGCAGTAGCTGTGCAGGAAGGTACTTCCTATGCTGTTAGTCACTCCTGCTCGCTGCGCTCACCGTCCCTACTCCCATGGCAACCATAGACGCTTCAGCATCTTTTTCCCTGACAGGCACGAGGCAGGGGCAGGCTTCAGCTCCTTCACCCTGCCTGCAGCATCCTGCCTGCAGCACCCTGCCTGCTGCGCTTCAGGGTGCAGCCCAAGACCCAGAAAGGAGCTTCACGTGAAGGAGGGGATGCGTGCTACTTTCCGCGTCCAGCGGTGTAGTCGGGTGAGATCTCTGTGGTAATGCAGCACTTTGCATCTTAGATGTCCCTGATGGCATCAGCACCGTGTGGTGCCAAGTGGCTGCCGTGAGGTAGGAGCTATGGCTCAATTCTCGCTGGGAGGTAGGAACTAATTAACAAGAAGTGCTGTCAAATGTTTACCGGTGGCACCAGGTGTTTCATGACCTTACCTCTCAGGCTCCTTCATATTGGTGTGGCTTTAGTCCCTGGCAGGAATTTTAACTAATAAATCCACTGTAGTAGGGTCTGCTTTTGGAATCCCCCATTTTCATCTGTGGACTGTGATTTGCAGTTGCTACCACCTTTCAGGGAAACAGTCGTTTTGAATAACTCCTGAGCAGAAAGCAGGAATAGTAGCCTTACCTAGCTTCCATAACATGGCTTAAAGATAAGGAATTTATTCCTTGTTCTATCTGTTTGGGCCATGATGCCATCTTCTCACCTACGTCGTCTTTTGCTTGCTTCTCCAGAATGGAGAGTTTGTGCTTCCATTCACCCTACCCTTTTGGTTTTAATCAGGTGCTGTAGCGCACGTCTGATTCAGGCAGTCCTTGCTATTGCAGCAGTCACACTGATCAAGTTTAATTATGCTCAGGCATCTAGCTGTGAGGAAAAAAATTCTTGAAGACAGCTTTCTAATGAGTTGACAGAATGATGAAAGGAAGCTACAAACAGGCAACTGGGGCAGTATAGGGAAGGCAAATATTTACCTTAATTATTATCAATGATGGGAAGGAAGGACAAAATGAGAAAAATTACAGCCTGTAAAATTTGAAAGTGTAAGCAATTATTTTGGTTTTTATTAGAATACTTCTTGTCCCTGTTAAGGATCTTTACAAGTTCACATAAAGGAGCCTTTAGCCTTAGGAAATATCTATATTTTTGTGTCTTAACATATAAAAATGCATCTTCCCCCCATCCATTCTGAGTGCAGGAACTATCAAATGACTTTACATGTATATTTACAATGACCAGAGCCACTCAGAATTGCACTGTAAGATACAGTCTTTGAGGAAGAACTGAAAGACTTATTTTCATTGATCGATGAATTACTCAGATTACTGGGAAAAATGGCTAGAGGCTTTTTATAGCATTGAAGAAATGTCATTAATTAACTAGGCAGTTTATTCAAGCCACAAGGACTGCAGACAATGGTTAAATCGCATATAAGGATTTTAACATTGCATGCTGCATAATTGAGCAGTACCATTAAAATGCGAAAAGAGGACAGGGGAAGGAGACTTTGGTTGTCTTTCAAGATAAATCCGCTTGCTATATAAAACAAACAGATAAACAAACCCCACTGCAGCTTAATTTTTTTTAATATTTTGGACTATTTTTAGAAGCATTTCAAACCTTTGTGGCAGACTTGCTGTTAACATCAATGATTTCTGCTCGCTTGTGCTAAGGTTCTATGAATGTTTACTATCCTATTGCATCCTTTTATAGACAAAATATGTGGGGCTTAATATCTACTTAGAATGTTTAAATATTTTTGCAGAGACTTTAGTGTTCTTATTTTATGTATTTATATGTGCTGGAAGCCAGTAACACTTTGTTTTTGTTCTTTGCTTGGTGACTTGATTATTATGATGCCACATAATAGCGACAGACAGATTTTGGCTGAAAAAGTAATGTGAATTATAAGTGCTAGTTAGCCTTTCTTTCTCCCATCTTTTTTTATTATGTTGTTTTGAAGCTGCATTATGCAGCTATTTCTGAAATAATAGATTTCTCTTTTTTTTTTCTCATGTCTATACATAGTTTTATTAGCATTGCCTTTCCTTTGCTTTTTTGTTTCGAGTAGGTTTTCATGCATCATTTTTCTGAGAATACAGCTTCCAAAAGAAGGAAGGAGAAGAGTTAAATAGCTTGGTGCATTGTGCCTTTTTTTAGTTGTGCTCTCCGTCTCTCACTAGCTATAAGCAGCTACGCTGCAGATTTCAATACTCAGATGAGGACATTATAGGCTTTGCCTTCAGTTTTGGGGAGGGTAGAGAACAAGGCTGTTCTCCTCAGAGCCTCTAGGATTCATCTGCTGCTTCAGGAGCTGTGGTATCTCTCTGTGGGTTTATTCCAGACAAGGTTTTTCCTGCCAGAACCCCGAGTTGATACTGCACAGTTACTGAGCGGGTAATTGAAGGAGCGGAGCAACAAGGTGATGCTTCAATGTGCTTTCTTCTTCCCACTCGCTTCATCTGTGCCTTGCCTAATCTTTCCCTTGATGCTCTTCATCCAGCCTGTAGTGGCAAGACACCGAGAGAGCTGATGAGGTGGTGCTATTTGTTCAAGTCATGAGGGCTGTAAGATGGGGATGTTTATGTGCTGACAGCATCATGGCTCATTTTTCTCAGTAGCTCCTGCGATGTTTCATGTCAACACTGTTTCAGATGAGTCTTGCAAAGGAATTTTTCCCTTAATGACTCTGTCTGAAAGGAAGAATACAACTGTTTTAATGTTTTGCTCGTCTTTGTAAGACAGGGTATGTGATGTTTTTTACTGTGAAAAGCAAATGGCTGAATGGATTTCTGCATCCCCTTGGATGCGCAGTGTCCTAGGACGTATGGATCACCCTCAACAGTGTATCTTGTAACTCTTTACCGTGATCTAACGTGATGCTCACATAGGTCACAACATTCTTATTTTAGTTGACCAGAATCTGGGGTTTGTTAAGCTCTGCGCACTCTACCACATATTCCCCTCCCTCAGGAGAGGAAGGATGTCAATGGCAGTGACCAACCAGAGATGGAGGGAGAGCTGAAGACTCATTGTGCTAGTCAGTTAATGTGTCCATTTAGCATTTTTATACCCAGTACTGTTTTACATTTTTGGAGCATCAGTGATTGAGTCAGCAAAGTAAAGAGGAGTGCAAATAGAAACACGACCGGTCTCTGTGTGAGAATTGGCAGGAAGAAAGAAGTTGTTTGCCTCTCCTCTCACCTTGCTGGCACTTGTACAGAAAGATTTGCTCATATAGCCTGAAGTCTTTAGTTTTATGGGACAGGGAGTACTTACTTGAAACTGTGTTTCTGAAAAGCACTGTGTTATGCTGTGGGGCAAATAGTAAGAATGAGGATTTGCAGTGCACCCGTGCAAAGTAGCAGCACATACTTACGCTACTTTTTAGGCAGTGCAGGGAAAAATGGCACATGCTGCGTGAAGCTGCGCTCTTTCTAAGAAGTTGTATGTAGGGTAGGAAAATTGCTTTAATTTGTTTGTTCAGATTTTGAGTTTATCAGGAGAGGGCATGTGAGTGGAAGTGTAATTCTTACAGAGGAGAAAACTCTCCAAACTGTGAAGGTTTTACAGCATTTTTCAGAAACACTCAGTGTTACTCCACTGGCAGAGCCACTTGGCTGAAAACTCTTCGGCCGCAGGATCCCTTTGGTTTATCCAGAGCTTTGTGGTCTTTCAGTTCAAAAGAAACGTAGCTGCCAGAGTGGTTCATTTAAACTTTAGTATCGCTGGCACTTGATCTGTCAATTTTTTGGAAGTTAGCAAGAGGACCAGGAGCCAAGTGGGGTCTTGAACTTGGGTTAGATGTGTTCAATCCTGTGAATAGTCTGAAACCTTGGTGCAGGGAAGGAGGATTAGAGTGATTGAATCTGGAGGAGGAGATTTGTGGATTTCTGCACTAGGTCTTGTCTGGGAAAGCAAGGCCAAGTTTCGTAGTAAACTGGAGATGGAAGGTGATATTTTTGGAAAGTGACATCACATGGTCTTTCCGTAGATTTGACAAAAAGAGATAGTATGCCAGTGGAAAGTGGGAGCAGTATCTTTTTATTCTCCAAAACCCTTCCCATCCGTGTTTCATCCTGTGTGGATTCAACTTAAGCTCTCTGCTCTTTGTCGAGGAGCCAGTTTCTTGTCAGTGTTCAGACGTTGAGGGATAGTTGGTGACTGCATCAGCTGAAAAGGGATTAATCCTTTCCTGCTTTCCGTGCTTTTAGGAGGATAGTCATTCTTCTTCAGTGCCTCATTTTGGGAACAGTTTATTACTCAGCCTGTCTCCATGTTGTCTCAGTTATACTTGACCTCACCCATTCTGCGTATTTCCTGACCATGCTGAGTTACTCCTCTCTGCCAGCACCCAAGACCTAGAAGGAGAGTGCAGAAGTTGAGGGGCTCGCTTCTATTCGCATATAGCTTAACCCAAGGGCTTCTTGATTTTGTATTATGAAATTCAAATTAGCAAAGACATTGCTTCTAAAGTGCTTTGTATTGCATTTTCACTGGTCGAGAGTGCAATCCTTGTTGCTAAGTAATACCGTTTTCAATTAGGAAAAAAAAACAAACCACAAAACCCCAACAGAAACTCCCAGACTTCTAAAACTCGGAAGAAAATTTTAGCTTCAGCAGTCAACATATCTTTCAGGAAATAACTCAAACCTGAATTGGGAACAGTGCAGGAAACTGCCAAATGTATCAGTTGACTACTTTGCTTAATTGAGTGGTTGTTGGTAAAGCTAATTGCGTTTTCCCACCTGACAGTAACAAATAGTTATTTTTGTTGCTATATATGATTGGATATATGTGAAGAATATGTGTTTTCATAGACACGTGCACTTTCCTGGAAGAGTTTAGTGAGAAAACAGAAAACAACACTGCTTGAAGAGTGTTCCAGAGTACTTCTGCTGTGGGAGCTCAGTGGTCCAGGCTCAGAGTCCTGTCCATGTTAAAAAGTACAGAAGATGTTCTGTAGAAGGTGTTCCATCTGCTGTTTTTTTGTTCATTTTGCATACTACTTTGAATGGGATTTGAAACCTAACATAAGTTCAAAAAAACCCACAACTGTGTGTGTCTAAAGTAAACTGAGGCATTCGGTAAACATTATATAGAAGGACAACACTTTTGACTTAAAAATTGAATTGTTATAGGATGATTTCTTGACAAATGTCTCGAGTCGAGAAAGAATATAGAAATGCGTGTACCTGGAAATACACAAGTCAGAATTAGTCCAGGTATAATTACAGGGGCGTATAATAATGAGTCTTTCTGTGATTTGCCAGAATGCTTTCAAATAACATTATCTTCAACTGGGCAATTGTTCCCATCCCCACATGTCCAAAGTAGTTGTATAGCTTGAGATCCTGGTTTTGAGACTACTTACATTTTTGACTCCTGAAACGGCGTGCAAGGCTGTATCTCATTTACAGTCATTCAGCTTTGTTATACTATTTTAGAGAGAAGTAAAGCCAGTGCGATTTGAATCCCCAGGTTTTAGTATTTCAATATTTATTAAATGGATTTGTCATGAGGATCTCCAGTGTATTTACTTTGTCTTCTCATTTGAGGGCTTTGTAATAGTTATCTAGACCCTATGGACTTTGTAAGAGGGAGAAAGAACAAGCCTGAAAGTAGGTAACTAAACCAGTGCTGCTTTTGAAAGCATTAATGGTCTTGAATGAGAATTTCACTGGTGTGTATATATGCAGTTAGCTGGATGATCTTGTGGTGTATCATCCATGAGTGGGACTGGTAACTCCTCATGTCCAATGGAAAGAAAAACTCTTCTCGGTTTTTTCAGACACAAAGGCAGTCAAAGAAAACCTAGTCCTTTCCCCCCGAGCTTGTGTGTGAATTGTGGTGATGTCTCTTTTTGTGTCAGTTTAGGAAATCATTTTACAGCAGTTGAATTTTTATGGAAATAAAAAGTATCCAGCAGGAGAGCAGCTGTCTCACTCGCTTTGGTTCTCTCTCGTTCTCTCTGCATTTTGAGGTAAAAAAAAAGGGAAGCCAGAAATATCACACTGAGAAAAAACAAACTTTCACTTTTTAATGTACCCTAAGAGGCGGCTGCTGCACTGTCTCCTGCCTTGTGATAGAAAAACAGTAAACAAGAAGAGCACAAGGAATGCAAAATGCTAATAACACAACTAAAGGGACTGCAAAATGTTGTAACTCAGCCTTTGCGAGACTGGCAGTTTTTTGTTAAGCTAATGCCTTTAAAAGGCAATAATTTTCCAAGTATCGCTTATGTTACTAACCCTACCTGCATAAATGGAAGGTTGATCCATCATTTTGTATATTAATCAGTTTATAGTTCAGTTAATTTTGAATCGGCAAAATAGATTTATCTCTATTAGTACGACGGCGTTATTGTGACAACTGTGAAGGCTGTTCCTGTCATGAATACTAATGTTTGTCCAGATGGCTAAATCAGGGCAAACGGAACTAATTCAACTTTCTTGAACTGCTTAGCATCTTCTGACAATACAAACGCAGTTGGCCTTATTAGCTTTTTTGCAGAATGTAATTTCTGAGGTACAGTGCTGACTTTTTCCTTTGGGGGGAGATAGGGGAGGAGGCTGAAGGAAAACACATAAAAACAGATCTGAACTTTGAATGTCAGTGAAACAACATTGGAGGAGGCGGCTGCAAATGCAGAGGTACCCAGGGTAAGCTGTTAGTGGCATCATTGGTACAGCAAGACAAGTGCACCGCCAGGAAAGGAACCAGAGAGACAAAGAATAAAACAAAATGCTGAAAGAGCAAGGTTTGCAAAGTGGCTCGGTGGAAGAGGAATCCTCCAGACTTTGGAAACGCAGCCCTGGAGAATGTTAAAAACCAGAAGCATAAGTTTTGGTGAGATCATTCGTGGTTTACTTGGTCACAAGATGCTGGTGAGATTTCTGCCCTGGGCTACTACTTCATTATTGAGAAGCTCCTCACTGAGTCTGAGGAAATTAAGACGGGGTTAGTTAAACAGGTTAGTTTGAAATGCAGCAGTTCCCTCTGTCCGACTGGTACATCCAAAGACTGTGAAGGATCTTGAATATGAAGTAACTTACCTGATAGCAGAAATAATCACATCTCTGTTCTAAGTCTTGAAGGGCAGCACTATTTTCTTGCAATACATTTAGAAAAGGTTTTAAGATCAACCAAGAAATGTGCAAATAAGGTTTACATCCACACCTTGCAACCAGTTAAAGCAAAAATTGAACATGGAATCACAAAACACCGATAAACTGGTCTGAGAGGATGTTTCTTCCAGATGGAGATCATGACTCACTGGTCTCTCAGAAGTCTTTGCATGTGCCATTAAAAGAATTTAAATGCAAATTCTTAATGCACCTTGCATAGTCCAACAAAGCAAGTTCTGTCTTTCTGTGAAAATTTTGGTTTTTATATAATCAAATTATACGAGGATTCATTTTCAATGCTGTTTTAATTCACTGACTCTGTGAATTGTTTTGCTTCCATCAGTTATCAGATGTACATTCTTTGTAAAAAGGCAAAGAGGTTCTTGTAAAAATCCTGGGGCAACATGAGTAAAGCAGATGTTCCTTTTCCAGCCTCCTAGGATCACAGTACTGGAATCTCTCATTTTAGAAGTGCTATGCTGAAGTAATCTCCAGTAGCTTCCAGCAGCTACAGCAAGTCCAGATTCTAATACTTCAACTTGAGCTTCAGTCAAAGGCCCGGTCATTGCCCTGATGCAGAATGACAGCCTGTGTTCCAAAAATGTGTTGATGAGATTTCCTGGGAGTTTTGTTTAACCAGAAACGTTAGAAACCTTCAGTGTTGCTACTAAATGTCATGAAGAGAGCATCTTATTTTATCAGTATCTTTCTGCAAAAGTATTGACTATTTGGTTTCTACAACAAAAACCTGACATTGGGAGTAATTCTTTCTTTTGCCCCTCATATATACATCAAGTCATTGAATACGTTATTGCTGGGTTTGGGTTATGCTTGGTTATTATAAAAGTCAAAGTGACTGTAGTTCTGGAAAGCTTCTTTGACAATGAGGACAGGCTAGGAGGTGGGAATGGACAGTAGGTAGGTTCCCTGCAGATCTAAGTCAGTGCTGCTTCATTGACTTAATGAAATTGTTATGATTTATAGACTTTACTCAGCTACTGCCTATAATAAGATGTGGTGAGATGGTGGGATCTGCTGCATTCGTACTGGGCCAGTGTATTCAAATTAGCATAAAGCTGCGTGATTCTTACTGTTGATTAATTCAGTTTGCATACATTAAACCAAATTAAATAGCAACAAAATATATTTTGTGCAAAAGTAGCATCACTGTTAGTAAATTATAGTTCTCTTACGAAGTAGTGGGCCTCCTGAGCTGGACCTTCAGTGTGCCAGGTTGTGGTTGCTCCACTATAGCTCTGTCAATCTCGGTGCTGCCAAACCATTTGGTGCTAGTACTGTATCTGGTCCAGACGCGTTACAGCATCGCAACAGATCTCATGGGAATAGTGACAGTGCAGCACAACAGATCCACATGTAGCAAAGTCACTGAACAGGTTCAAGTTCTTCCTCTTGGACTGAATTTTTTAGCTTCTAGGCTGTTCTAATACTCACCTCTTTGTGAAAAAATAAATTCAGACCATAATACCCCATATTTTGATTACCACATGTCTTCTGGGAATTGGTACATTTCAGACTGAAAATTGAAGACTCTCTGAAATCTTGGGCGTTTAAAGGGATTGCAATCTTGAAGGATAATTACATGGATAATAGTTTAAAAACTGATGAAAAACCTTTTTATTTACCAAAACTAGCTTGTAAAAGTCATCGCAAGTTACCACAGAGGCTAAGAGGTCAGCACATGTCAGAGAAGGCTTTTTTTCAGGTATTCAAATTTGTTATAATAAGTAGGAATTACCGCAAGCTTGGGTTTCATGGAGAACCCAGACATTTGTGTTCCAGGACTGAACCCAACTTTCAGCCCTTGGGACGCTTAGAAAACTGTCTGTGAGTTATCCTAATGCTGTTTTATCACAGTTTTCCCTTGAAAGCGTACAGCATCAGGGTACCATTAGAAACTGCTCTGCATTTGTATGACTTCTAATCAGCTTCAGCTTCACTGTAGTGTGGGGTTCCTTATGTTTGATATGTTTTGTAAAGAAATACTGTATTTATGTTGTGTAACTGACTTACACTTTGAATATATGAGTGATTTTAGGTATTTTATTATCAGATTATGCATAATTCTACAAATGCAATCCTACAAGTTGTAACGCATGTAAAAGCAGTTTAAATTATGAATGGTGTGAAAGGAGAGGAGATGCGACAAGAAGAAGAACAGAACAAGGGGCCAAATAACGACTTCAAAATAAGTACTTGTGATTTTTTTTTTTTTTAATTACTATTGTTATCGTTTAGGTTTTGTATTCAGGGGTTAACAAGCCACTATAACTCGTTCATTACTTTTTCCCAACATTCCCTCAGACCTCCTAGGTATACAAATACCTGAAAAATATGAATGGTGGCAGCTAAAATCCAACCTTTTAATTTCTCTGCTGGATCCTTCAGGCATACCCTGTGGCTTAACCTTTTTTCTGAAGGTCAAGACTTTTATTCATCTGATATAAGTAGCTTGAGTGTGGCATTTATAACTTGAGTAATGTTATGGACAATAACACCATTAGACATTTTTACAGCTTCAGCAGGAGTTCAGCCAGCAGGACTATCAGCCTGATAAATGCTTCTATCTTAAAGGTTGTATTGCTACAATAACCCTGAAACTTAAAGCTGCTCCTTGAAACCTATAGCCTGGTTAAAGAGATGAACAGTGCCCTCTGACATTTCTAGCTTGCTAAAGACCTCTCTCAGGTTCCAGCGCAAGAATTAAGATGCCCACATGTAGCTGTTCTGATCTGAATTGGAAATTACTGTAGGACTTTGCAATTTGAAATGAATTGGGGGCAGTGCTACTTGAAAGAATTAGCTTTAGGTTGAGATGAGACTGAACTCTGGCTGATGAGTCCCAACATTTTGTTCCTACTCAATTATGAAGTGTTTCTGCAGGGTTTTAGGAGGCAGAACTCTTATACTGCTATTTTCAGAAATAATAGACTGTTTCATCTCCTCTGTCTGGGTGTTCTGCAGTTACAAAACTCCTAGGAGACTGGTAAAAAGCTAATCTATAGAGTAGGCTGAAAGTGGTGTGAGAAGCTAGCAATGACGATCGGTAGGGTTTTGGCTTTGTAGAAGTTTGTTTTGTAGAGATCTGAAAGAGAGTGTTCCAAAAGTAGATAGTGAAAGTGGCTGTGCACTCATTATGCATGTAAAAACAATTGAAATAATGAATAGTGTGAAAGGTGATGGCATGATACAAGCTGAAGAAGAGTGGAATAAAGGACCACAAGAGGAAGGGAGTGTGACATGAACAAAGGTTGAGTTCCTGCAGTTATATCGAAGAATAGCAATCTGAGGCTGTAGCAAACTTAAACACCAAACTATTTGTAACATACAATGACTACAGTAAAGGCAGCCAGGTACTGCTTTTTCATTGCTTCTGATAATGTGAAACAACTTCATTCATTTTCTTAATATTTTAATGACTTCACTGGAGTTCCTCTCTTAAACTGCTGTCTAGTTTACAACCTTCTGTGTTTCCTGATTATGACCATGATCATAGAAAAAATTGTAGTACTTCTTATTTTTGCCTGAGACCTTTGAAGCCACGCTTCCTTTCTGAAACTTTCAAAAGTGCAACCGTGCCAATTGCTTCCTAGGTGAGTACTATTGTATAAGTCTGATATAATATACATTTTGAATGCTGCAAGTCTGGCACGACACCTCAGTAGAAAGACAGAAAGGAAGACCTCTGACAGCAGAGGTCAACAAGGGTGGCTGGAGGCTTTGAGCAACAACTGTACAGGAAGATCCTAAGTAGGCTACAATTCTTCAGCTTGGAAAGGAGATGACTAAGGGATTAGATAATAGAGGTCTATAAAATGGTGACCAATGTTGAGAATGTAGGTAGGGGACAATTACTCTGTATTTCTTTTTCTGTTAAGAGGTAAAGGTTACCAAGTGAAATTATCAATTATCAAAGAGGCAGTATTTTTTGCTGGAAACTACATGAGCGTGCAGGGGAGATGCCTGTTTAGTGCATCCTGTTCTCTTACCCTTCCCCAAACACTTGACCACTGTTAGAGGTAAGATCCAAGGCTAGATGAGTTTTTGATCTGGGAATATAATTATTAGAATCTTAAATTTACATGCAGTGATAATAGGTAGTAGACTGAAGGGCAAGTATAAGATTTACCATTCCTTTTAGCTTCATTTTTAATGCTGGCTAGCTTTCAAGATGATGAATGCCTTTAAACTTGCTTTAAAATACATTTACCTCATATGGAATTACACGACAGCAGCGGCAGCCTTGGCTAATGCACTTACTGTTTTGTGGGTTTATGAATCCTTATTTCCTGATGTTTTTCTAAAATTCATCAAATATGCAGGATCTTAACTTGCTTAAAGCCTCAAGACAGAAAACACTTATAAAAAAAGAAATTGTAGGTTCCAGTCAGTCTGACTTCAGTCAGCACACATTTTCTATGGAGTAGTTTAAGGGCAAGAAAAAAACTTGCATTATCCATTTTGTATTTGAAATGGTGGGTAGAAGCTCTTCTTCATCTTTTCCTGAATGTGTAATATATTGCCTTCCTCTTGGACTATAATAATCTACTTCCAGTTGACTGATCATATTGGGTTTTGCCTCTGTTTTTGGAAGACATTCTCCCACCTTCTCTCAGCTCATCAACTGAATAACCTATCCTCCTCTATTCAGCTTTCTATTTCTTATAAGCTGTTTGAAATCTCTGCTAGGACCTCATTTTTGTCAGCTGTGCCTTTTGATACTGTTATGATTGCATACCTTGGTTTCTGCCACCAAATTTAGAAGTTTTTGTATAATCCACGAATACTACCCTTCTGCCAATTCACTTTGGTGGCAGTAATGTTCAAATAAAGTGTAACGGCTCATATTAAAGTGAACAAAATGCACCACACCATGAAACATTACTTGCTCACAGATTTTAGGAAATGACCTCTAGGAGCCGGTGTTTTGACTTTATTCTTTATATACATCTTTGGTTGTGTTGTCCTGTTGTGGCACCACTTCGCATCCCTGACTGCTTTGCTTTCAATTAATTTCCAGTGTAGCTAGTTAATTACCAGACGTGTTTGAAGGAGGCTCCAGTGGCTGACATTTGCTGGGACTGAGGGCTGTTCTGTTATTTTCAGGTACTGTTTGGCACTGCTGATGGACAGGTTATTGTCATGGACTGTCATGGCCGCATGCTGGCCCACGTACTCCTTCACGAGTCAGATGGCATCCTCAGCATGTCCTGGAACTACCCCAGCTTCCTGGTGGAGGACAGCAGCGAGAGCGACACGGACTCCGACGACTATTCCCCACCGCAAGGTAGTGCTGCGTTCATGTCCTTCTGTTGCAGGTTTGCAAATGCTTATGAAGATATCTCGAACACCAGGGAATGGTCACACTGTACTGAAACAATAGGATGGCTGTGTTTTCAAGCTGGTGGAGGCTAAAAGATGGTGCGTTCCTGTGGAGGTAGCATGAAGGATGGAGCAGAGGTCTGGTGGGTGGGTTTGTTCCCAGCTCTGCCACCAGCCTCGCTACACAGCTTGCTGCAGGTCAGGCCTCATCTGTGCTGTGTGTCTCTGTTTGCACAAAGGAGATTAAAACGCAAAGCTGGTGAGTGAAAAACACTATACAGGGGTATATCAGGTTTCACTCCTAAGCAGATGTGGATATTGCAATGGTCCATATGTATGGACATAATCAGAGTGCAGTCACAGAAGCTAATGTGCTATTATATACATTCATGTGAAAAGATACCAGTACTAGACATAGCGGAAAGTGCTACATCTTTAATTTTATCTCTGTTCCATAGGATTTCTGTAATGCTCATCATTATAGTCCCGTCCTTGATAGTACTGACATAAAGAGCTCAATAAATTCCGTAGAAGGATTGAAAATGAAAATATTTCCTGTAATTTCACAGGGTAGAAGAACAGTGACTGGAGCTGTCTGGAGTTACTAATTTCTGTGCTTCAGAGCACGTTGCCGGTTTGAGGGTCAGGAAGAAATCCTTCCCTACCCTTAAGTATAAATATAACTCGTTGGGTGAAATACTTCGGTTTTAAACTCTTTGGAAATCATCAATAGCAAAGACCTAGGAGGCCTAGGTATCCATGCAGTCCGGCGCATCCTTCTTATTCAAATAATGCTAATACTTCTTCCTTGTTAATGCTGTTGATTAGTCTGTAAGATCTCGGTAAGCTGTTTCTGTATTCCAGTGTATAAAGTCTGAACTAAATTAAGAAGTAAATTAATATAGCAGTGATTGTACAATGAAATATTTAAATACATAGTAGCTAGAAATCATTCTGAATTTGCATCTCAGATCCACTGAACCAATGAGTTGAGGACTCTTGCAGTTTTAACTCTAATTTGGATTCAGTCAAAAAATCTACCTTTTCCAGAATTGTGTATATATGTCAACATAATAAGCATATATAGTTAACAAATAACGATAGGAGACAATATGATCATCTGGTAAGATGTTAGCATCTTTTAAAACTCAGTTTTCTTTTGGCTTTCATACCTCACCTTTGGTGCTGGGAGACATTTCTTACCTTAGAAGAAAAGAAACAAACTTCACATTTCCTAGCAAGCTTCTAAAGCAAGACAGAGAACAACATAAATTCTTTTGTTGTTTCGTTTGTTTGTTTGTTTTTTTAAATACTGAAGTTCCAGTCAGAGGATGGTGAAGTTGCAGAGTACACAGATGAGAACTTAAATGATCCGAATGCACTAGCTGTTTATGAGTCAATCAGTGGGTGGGTGGACTCATTACAAGCCTACAAGCCTATTTTAATGATTACCCAAACATGATGTGTTTTCTTTAGAGCAGATGCAGCATAAACCTCTCAAAGGTGACAAACCTTTGACTCACACAGATGTGTAGGAAGGACTGGAAGTTTGATGAGTTTTTCTTATTAAATTATATACACACAGAGATGCTAATTACTAGACATCTTTCTCCAAAATGCTTTCTGATCAGCTTTTTTACAAGTTTGGGAAGCAATACCGCTCTTAACTGGCTCTGCCATTTTTGTTGACTGAAAAGATGCTGACTGGGCCTTGAGAAGCACTTTATCAGGGGCGAGTGGCATCTCCTGTCAGAAATTGTAAACAAAAAGTTAAACAGCGAATGCTACAGATGGTGGTGTTGGTCATGAAGTATTTGAGTGAGGGAATTTCAGTGAATGCTGAAAAACAAGCCCGGAGGAGCAGAGACTTTGCAGAAATGGTTTTTAAAGCCAAGTGTTCCATTTGGGCTCGCCTCTACCTTTGAGTGCTTTGGATCCTGTTATGCAGGATGGCAGGTAACTTTTCATGCTGCTGCCTAGCTCTGAACATTTAGAATACAGCAATTTATGAAAGGTCAGTATGTTCTCTTTGGAGTTCTTATAATGTCTCTGTGTGACTTCAGGAGGAGTCCCCAGCACTTGCCCAAGCGGAAGGTGTATCTAACAAAAAGCTTTTAATGTGATTATATTGCTTATAACACTGGTTTTCAACTTGGGTCCCAAGGAACCCTTCCAAAGCACTGTTTTTCAATCTGGGGACACTTTGGGGAGTTGGCAATGGAGAAAGATTGAAAACCACCACTGTATAACATAATAGTACATGCACAAATCACTTTGGATATACTGCATAAAAACTCACAAAGTAAAAACATTGGGGTTTCACAAAAGCAGACAAACCAATTAGCTAAAGCTGCTTTGCTTTTGCCCATAGATGTTGCAGACATAAGCAGGTAGAGTTTGAGGCTTGGAACCACTCCTGATGGTGGTAGGCTGAAGTACAGTGTATTTGAGCCTGGATGTCAATACTTCTGGTTGCTTGCCTTTTGCTCACTCCAGAGCCTTGTTTTTGCAGATGGACCAGCTGCGTATCCAGTCCTGGTGCAGAACACCAAGCCACTACTTACTGTCAGCTTCACGTCGGGAGACATCAGTTTAATGAACAATTATGATGACTTGTCTCCTACTATCATCCGCTCAGGGTTGAAAGGTAGAAAAGGAAGCCATTTCACCCCCTTCCTATGCTCTGTTTTTCTTGTATGTTTAATGATGTGTGTATAGGTTATGTTTTTGCGGTTGTCTCTCCTGATCCAGAAGCGTTTGGCCACCGTTATTGCCATTTCCAGCAGTGACACCTGCTGGTGGAAGAGCAGCGCTTGGCTGACGGAGTTTTTGTGTTTGAAAAAATGTTTCAATTTTTGAGATCATGTTTTTATGGCAGTTTTGTAGAGCAAATTGATCTGTTTGCTCTTTTTCAGCTGAATGTGCTAATATGTTTTTGCTGCTTAGTGTGAATGCCTCTGCTACATAACACTTCCTTTGCATCTTTAATTCACAAGGTCTCCTCCCATGCTTATGGTAACCAGGTATGAATCGCAATGCTGCTTTGACTCCCACAAATTTTGAAAACTTGCTAGAACTATTAATTATCGAGGCAAGTTATTCTGAGAGAAGGAAAATTCCACTGATTAATTATTATGCATCTTGCTAAGTGATGTGTATGAATGTTTATAAGATCAGTATTCCATGTAAAATCTTCAGTTCACAATGAAATTTTTACTGTTCTTACCTATCGAAAAAGTCCCTTTGTTTGCCAACACTCAGTACAATTTACAGTGCTTTGCCTGGAGAGAAGTTTTAATTCCCTGTGGCACATAAGCACATACTTAAATATAGGTTCCATTGATTCTTTTTCATCTTCACAGATCAATTAGTTTTATATTAGATTTTTAAAAAATAAATTAAGCTCTTGGAACAGACTCTTAACTGTTCTGTAACAGCGGGATATTTTTGGTGAAAAATTGCCCTAACACCAGCCCAATAGTATTTGGTTGATCCACTATGTGGGGTAGTCTTAGCAGGTTAAAAAAATCAACTTTGAGGTTTCTTTTCCACTCCTGCTTCCATCTGTGCCAACACAAGAAGCATATGGCTGGCAAAATGAAGCATTCTGGGGCAACCCTGTGGTCCACAAACTTCTTCAGCTGAAAGGACATCTGAAGTCTGGGAAACTGGAACCAATTTAGAGCAGCTCTAAACACCCCCCTCCACCAAGGGGTGTTCCCAGCATCTCTACAGAGTTATAGTAAATAGAATAGGAATTAGTCTTGAGTTGTCATCTAGTCGAGCTTTCAGCTGGAAACAGTAGGAGAAACAAACTCCATCTTATTCTCTGGAGTTGCAGGGCTCTGTCTGTCACGTTTCTCTTTCATCATTGACTTTCACTAATGGAAAAAAGATCCTTTAATTACATTGCCCTCCTCTTGCAAAATATTAATGTACAAGATACAGTAGAAATATTTTTTATGATTGTAAACATCATTGACGTCAGTAGAAGAAGAATGTGCAACATCTTGCTGGATTGGAAGCGTGCATGAGACAGAGAGAGAAAGGTGTTTGGGATGTCACTGTTGTTTTGAAGGTACCCACTGTAATGTGGAAAGTATTTTGCATACAGCTGTCATATAGATGTAAACATTTTCTGCACCTTCTTATCAATTTTTTTTCGAGTGACTGTAATTTTACTGGTTGTTATCACATGCATGAATGTGCAAAACCACCCAGTTCAATATCTCCATCTCTCCAGCCACTTGGTATTCTGCTGAGAGTGGATGGTCTTCAGTATTATTGTGTGTGTGTCTGTCTGAAATCTGTAAGTATTGCTTTGTGGTCTCTGCAGCAGATAACCTTGTCTTTAGGGGCTGCTGTAGGCTACTCAATGTATTTTTAAAGCAGGCAACTCTAACACTATTTCAAGCATTACCAGTATATTTTTGCTGTTCTACTAGCTTTGCATGGCTGTCATTTTACTGGGAGTATTCACGTGCCTGTAGTGGCTGGCAAGTAGTTTTGAGGGATGACTCTGATCCACTGATTCACTTGCAGACTGTTACCCTAGATGAAGCCTCCATCTGATTTCTAATCTCTGTGCTGGCGCTGAGACCTAGTTATCAGTTGAGCTATTTTACATCAAGGTTCAATAGTCATTGAAGACTCCATTGGCAGTGCAAGCATACTGTAGAGCCACACTGTCCCATGGGGATGCTGTAGCCCACACCCAGCCCTTTGCTGCCTTTGCAGCAGCCTAATTCTAGGAGTTTTGAGAGGGAGAGAAAACTGCTGGGTGCGGTAATCACTCCTCTCCCTCTTTGTATGGGGATTGACTGAAAGTTTTACCTGAAGACATTTATCCAAAGACCACTGTTTATTCACTCTGGTAATGGTGCAGTTAGACCAGTTACCAAAAGTGGAGTTGATCAGCTTGCATCATTGATTTCCAATCTGCCTATTGTTATACTCTGAGAAAGATGAATAAAACCCCTTGTAGATTACTTACAGGGCTGAGGACTAAGAGGAAAAAAGGCATACAATACCTAGCTGTGTAAAAATTATCTTGAGGAACATGCGTCTTGCCTCTGATATGTACAGAAGCATAATTCCCATGAGAAATATCAGAAAGTTGAAATAATACAAAACCATTTTAAATTGCACATAAAAGTCCCTGAAAATGACAAGTTGACAACTTGAAACAATTTTGAGATCCTTCCTGCCAACTCCTATTTCTCTCCTGCTTCTTCATTTGAAGACAGCTTCTCGCCCACAAATGTCTTCAAAGGTTCTTGGCAGACTGAGCATCCCAGAGCACAAAAGTTTTGTCTTTACCTTCACTTTGTCTCAGCACAAAATAGCTGCCTTTCACCTCTGGTTTAAGAGTAAAAGGGTTTAAAGACTAGCTCAGTATTTCTTGCACATGCAAATCTGCCTCCAGAACACAAGCAGAAACACAAAATACTGGTTTAGTGCTCTTGTTGCAGTGTGACAAAGAGCTGAAGGATATAAGGGTTTGAAATTAGCATCCCCAAATTAAGCTGTGGGTGTTCCTCATTGTTAGGTGCCTGTAGGAGAGGTAGCTGATACATGTATTCATATCCATGTATATGAGAGACTAAGCAATCCCTGTGTGCTTCTGGCAATCTCCTGCTAGACAGATGAGTAGATTTTCACAAGTCGTGTGTCAAAAGAAAGCCTATGACATAGAGACCATCTGTATTTATGGACAAAAACCCAGAAGTCTTTCTAATTTGGTGTTATACCAAAATATAACTCTAGTTTGAGTGATACTAAAAGTTATATGCACAGCAGTGAGAACATGAGGCATTGCTAGATATGCTGCTTTTCTGCTCTGTAGGCTTTTCCAGGCAAATCCTTTGCTCTCTACTGCTGCTCTCTTAGTCATAGAATCACAGAATGGTTTAGGTTGGAAAGGACCTTGAAGATCATTGAGTTCCAACCCCCCTGCCATAGGCAGAGACTCCTCCCACCAGACCAGGTTGCCCAAGGCCACATCCAGCCTGGCCTTAAACACCTCCAGGGATGGGGCCTCAACAACCTCTCTGGGCAACCTGTTCCAGTGTCTCACCACCCTCAAAGTGAAAAATTTCTTCCTAATGTTTAATCTGAACCTGCCCTCTTCCACTTTAAAGCCACTCCCCCTCATCCTATCACTACATGCCCGAGTAAAAAGTCCTTCCCCAGCTCTCCTGTAGGCCCCCTTCAGGTACTGGAAGGCCACAATAAGATCTCCCCGGAGCCTTCTCTTCTCCAGGCTGAACAGCCCCAACTCTTTCAGCCTCTCCTCATAGGAGAGGTGCTCCAGCCCTCGGATCATCCTCGTGGCTCTCCTCTGGACGTGCTCCAGCAGGTCCATGTCCTTCTTATGTTGGGGACTCCAGAGCTGGCTGCAGTACTCCAGGTGGGGTCTCACAAGAGTGGAGTAGAGGGGCAGAATCACCTCCCTCGGCATGCTGGCCACACTTCTTTTGATGCAGCCCAGGATATGGTTGGCCTTCTGGGCTGCGATCACACGTTGCTGGCTCATGTTGAGCTTCTCATCAATCAGCACCCCCAGGTCCTTCTCCTCAGGGCTGCTCTCGAGCCGTTCCCCACCAAGCCTGTATTTGTGCTTGGGATTGCCCCGACCCAGATGTAGGACCTTGCACTTGGCCTTATTGAACTGCATGAGGTTGGCTTGGGCCCACCTCTGCAGCCTGTCCAGGTCCCTCTGCATGGCATCCCTCCCCTCCAGGGTGTCTCCCTCACCAAACAGCTTGGTATCATCGGCAAACTTGCTGAAGGTGCACTCAACTCCAGTGTCCATGTCGCCGACAAAGATGTTGAACAGTACGGGTCCCAGTACTGACCCCTGAGGAATGCCACTTGTCACTGCTCTCCACTTGGACATCGAGCTGTTGACTGCAACTCTTTGAGTGCGACCATCCAGCCAGTTCTTTATCCACCGAGTGGTCCATTTGTCGAATCCATGTCTCTCCAATTTAGAGAGCAGGATATTGTGTGGGATGGTGTCGAATGCTTTGCATAAGTCCAGGTAGATGACATCAGTTGGTCTTCCCTTGTCCACTGCTGCTGTAACCCCGTCGTAGAAGGCCACCAAGTTTGTCAGGCATGACTTGCCCCTAGTGAAGCCATGCTGGCTGTCACCAATCACCTCCTTGTTTTCTATGTGCCTCAGCAGAGTTTCCAGAAGGATCTGCTCCATGATCTTGCCAGTCACAGAGGTGAGACTGACTGGCCTGTAGTTCCACGGGTCTTCCTTATTTCCCTTTTTGAAAATAAGGGTTATGTTTCCCCTTTTTCGGTCGGCAGGAACCTCACTGGACTGCCATGACTTCTCAAATATGATGGCTAGTGGCTTAGCGACTTGATCTGCCATTTCCCTCAGGATCTGCAGATGTATCTCATCAGGTCCCATGGACTTGTGCACCTTCAGGTTCCTCAGGTGGTCTCACACTTGATCTTCACCTACAGTGGGCGGTTCTTCATTTTCCCAATCCCCACCTTTGCATTCTGCATCAGTCAGTGAGGTTACTTATCTGCATATTAACTTAGTTCGTTATTTACCCCAAAGATGTGCATGGGATCTTCCACATCAGTTTTAATATCTCTAATAAATTCTTGTACTTAGGAGTAAGCACTGATTACATTCTAGATTCACCATAGAGAAAAATGAATGTTTTTTACGTATTTTTTTGCAGTTTACAAAAGAAAAAGAAAGACTCATTCTCAGAAGTGCAGATGCAGCATATTTGCTACTATTTCGATGAAAGGATTTAGGTTTCTAAGTACTTAAGTAACCTTTGAGAGCACGATTTAGCATTCAAGTCACTTTGCAGCATCTGGAATTGCTGTTCTTACTGTTTCTAATCAGTGATTATTGCAAACTGTCTTTTGCAATTTCAGATGTGGTGGTACAGTGGTGTACGCAAGGAGACCTACTTGCAGTAGCAGGCATGGAGAAGCAAAGCCAGCTAGTTGACCTCAGCAATGGTTCCCTGTTGAAAAGCGCACTTGTCAAGTTCTACAATGTGCGCGGAGAACATATCTACACTCTGGAGACACCTGTACAGGTAGGAGGTATTTTTAAGTCAGTTCTCAATGCTTTGCTTCTGTGCTTTTCCCACATCAGCTCTTTGGTATAGACCTGCAATGTGAAAAGCTTTACAAAATGTCCCGAACACATTCTGAAATACAATATAGATAAAAGTGCACTGTAAATAATCATTGTTTGCATTAAGATGGACATCCAAGAGTGCATCTGATTCTAAGACCTGCTGCGTTAGGTATTGTGCAAACATACAATCTGTTTCCTAAAACCATTGGGCCATGAACAGACAAGATAGGAAAAGGAAATTCTGTTGTTTTATTGGTAACTGACTGAGGAGAAAAAACTGAGTAGCTTGCTCAACATTGTAGCGTAGCCAGGAACTGGACAAAAATATTCCAAGTCCAATGTCATAACCACAAGATTATTCTCTCTTTGTTATTGCTGTAATTTTCTAATGTACAATCAGTGGGTTTGATGCAATATTCTACTTTTTGTGGCATCATATGGAGAAGGATGAATCAGAAAGTCTTGTCTCTGTTCCCACCTTCTGTACAGACTTTCACTGTAACCTCGGTCATGTTAGTTGACAAGTAAATGTCAACACATCGTCTGTGTGCTGCTTAGGAGCACAACATGCTTCATAGGTCTTTGCTGGTATTTCAGAACACAGCTGACTGTCACTCTACGGTTTATTTCATTTTCTGCAGAATAGGGCTGACGCCGTTCTGATTTCTGACTTACTAGTGAAACTTAGTTAATTTATAATAGCTTTGAAATCTGAAAGCGGAGGAAAATGCTATATATATATTTACTTAATTATGATTAATGATTATACCGTTTATTATCATTTCTTTTTCAGTACCCTGATCTGGGATGGATACAAAAGGATGACGTAGTAAACCAGCTGCTGAGCTTTTGTGTTTGCTTATATTTAGCATTAACCTGTGCTTATTAACGTTAGCACTCTAATTTAGATAGAATTCTTTAGTTTTGTAATGTATAAAATAATGTTTTCTAAAGCCAACCTAAATACGTACAGTGACATCTAATGCTGATCTAGGTGTCTAAAGGACTTACCCATACACACAGCTTTATTTCTTAAACATAGCCCTTTCAGCAAAGCAGCACAGCCCTTTCTTCTCTGGATCGATTCTGGAGAAAACATATTTATACCAGTGTTGGTTATTCCCAGACCAGGTAAAAACCAAACCTCGTTCTGTTACTTCACTACCAGAATACCGTGTGTCCATGTTAGCGGTCGACTAGTGTAACACTCTGGTGTCAAGTTGTGAAATCAAGCTGTGGTTTGAGCAGTGGAACTGATGGGGTCAGGTTGCCTTAAAGTGTGCGTGTGTGCAGGCTCATCTCTTACTGCTCTCTCCCCAACTTCGTTCCCAGTTGCCTCAAACACCTTCGTTTCCTCTAACTCTCCCTATGTCCCATCAACTTATTTTCATATTTTCAGCTCTTCTTTCTCCTCTACTTAATCAACTGGGAGAAAGCACATATTGTGGCTGACGTGAGGGCTAATTATTCTGCCATTATATAAGTACTTATAGGAGAACTGACGGGTCATGCAGAACAGGTAACTGCCAGGTTCATACTGCCATATTTCTCATAGTGAAAATACTAACATGAGGCTCTCAGCTCTTTCCAGCTGCTAATTTTCACTGAAATTGCAGCATTTTAACATCTGGGAGATTTCTTCCCCCTTTATCAACTTCAGATAAAAAACCAACAGCTTCAGGTTGGAAGTGAAGGAGGCGGGGGGTGGCAACCGCCAAGTAATAACACAACCATAGAGTCTCATTTCCTTAGGAAACCGGGGTAAAAATAACATTCAAACTGATGTATTTACGTTTATTAAAAAACTGTGTGCATAAACTTGCCTGAAATTAGAGCCACTCCTCTTCTCTCATTAGTTAGTGTTTATTCTCTTTATTTAGTGCATTTAAATTCCTATTTACTCAGCTGCAGGAGGAAATGAGGGGTCTTTCAGAAGGACACCTGTATCTGCTCATGTGGACTTTATGCTTCTGTGTGTTTGAATGCTGGCCTAACGGTATTACCAGCTAAGTGACAGGTATGCTAGAACATTGCTAAGTATTTGGTTTACTATTGAAACCAGGTAAAAACTGCTGTTGCAAAAAAATTGCTAGTAACTTTTGTTATTCCGTGCCTCTGCTCCAAAGATGTATATGCAAAGATGACAGAGTGGGTCAGTGGTCCCAGTAATTTGTCTGATGACAGATTCATCAGAGTAAATTCATTAGTTTTCTGTACCATGCCAGTCAGCCTTCTGATAGGTTTTTATAAAATTCACCACTGATTATTGAAGAAAAGAATTGGAGAAAAGAAAAGAATTTCCTTATCTCAGACTCTTCTGCTAAAACTGTTTCTTCTGAAGCAAGCAAATGCGTGACTGGAAAAGCACATTTATTCTAAGTGAGCATTGTTCCAAATATAAAGGTCAAAAAAGTAAAGCAACGACGAACATAGAAAATAGTGGATTACAGGTACAAAACTGATTTTGCATGTGGTCCTCTGTTCCAATTCTTTGATAAAGCAGACATCTGAAAATTTTATCAGTAAGGTATACTGAACTGTCTTTGTTTCTGCTGTTTGTCTGCCCTGAGTGTCTTTGGTAGGATATTCAGGAAACAAGAGATTTTACTGCTAATAATAAATCTCAGTCTAAAACTGATGTAAGATTTATATGCAACTTGCCTGGAATGTTACCTAACATAAAATCCCTGCAAACCCCAAGGTAGAATATATCTGGGTACTGCAGGTTACTCATCTTGGTGATGACTGTTGTCATGGATCCCTTCAGGGTGTTAAAGCTTCTCCTCCAGCTTTAGTATGGTTTTGGCATCCTCTGTCTAAATCCAAATGAACGCAGTACCTTTGCATGAAAAATAACTTTCATAAACAGAGTGGTACAGTTAGCATGGTGTAAGAGTCTCGTTCCCTGCTCTGGGGCTTCAGCCTGCCATCCTGATGTGCTGCAAGAATATATTTGGAGAATATAGTGGAAAGAGCTGAAATAAGGGTTGGGCAAATCTTGAACTTCTGCTACACAGAATCAAGCTGTTTTGAACCTTGAAAGAGTGATGAAAAAATTTCAGAAGGGACTTCAGAAAGTCACACCAGACTTTTATCTTGTTGGAAGCATTTCCGTGAAAACTGGGTCCAGACTGTGACTCTGAACAGTTGATACTGGTTACTTATTTTATACAAAGAGCGTACCTTAAAGGCTGTTCATCAGTTGATAACTATTCAAAAATATACTATCAGTTTCTGTAAAACTTAGCTCTTACTACACTAGCCCCTCGTGTACACGAACACCAACCTGATGTACCAAAAATATGCCTAGTTGTTTTAGCTGGCAGCTTTTTCATGGTCCTGCTTTTTCAACATTTAAAAATGTGATTACAACAGCAGACTGCCCTGCTGGTCATAATTTTTTACTGGAAGAATGTTAATTTCTTCCATTATTTGTTAAATTCTCAGAGCCTTTCCCTGGCATCAAGCAGGGATGAGACGAGTCAACTCATTCAAGACTGTTTTACAATCTTGCTAAAATTGTCTACCGGAAATGCCGCAACCCCGTTCTGTCACTTCAAAATTTCTTGTCTGATGTGCAGACAGGTCTTTATAATATCAACTAGCCATACTTGCTGTTGCTTCTGAGTGGATACAGCTGCTTCATATCTCCCCAGTTGAACTTTAAAAAGAGGAGTCTTCTACAGGATCACTTCCAAGTTACTTAACTGCCAACTTACACAGACCTGTGAATTTTTTCTGTCTAATCGTTCAAAGTTGTGGCTTGTATTTTGGTTCCTTATTCGCTTTTTATGATTTTCTTTTTTATATGTCCCAGAGAGGACTAGGGGAAGAAGAACATGGGTCTAGAAACACTGATGCTGATCTCATCTGTACACCTATAATCCAACAGCAAATTTAGATTATCCTATGAATTTATACCACTGTGTAACTTTTGTAAGAACAGTTTAAACCTTAAGTGCAATGAAGAAGGGTGAACTGAGCCCCGCATGTTTCAGAATCAGTTTTATAGGCAACAAGATTAGATGCAGAAAAAATGTAATTGCTTTTTTATCAGTATAATATTTTAAAACCCTAAATCAAAGTGGTGTACCAAAGGCTAAGTCTTTATGGGAGAGGTTTGCCGGAGTCTTTGGGAAGACCCACTCGCTCTGAACTTGCTGCTGTCAGCAGCAGCTTTCACAGCATCTCACGGGCTGCTTCTCTGCTGGAAATGTGCTGGCATCTGAATGGATAGATTTAAGAAGATGTGATCCTGCAGAAACCTGGTAGTTCTGTAAAAGCTATTTTACTAAGGCCTGAGAAGCAGGGTGCAGTTTTAGGTTAAATTAAGATCAAAATGCTTTGAGAAGAGGCTGCCTTTTATGTTACCCAGCTAAGCTGACCTTGCTTACTTTGTTTTCATTTATTTCACATACAGTGTTCAGGTTTGTTGCTTCTAAGTTAACATGGCCTTTCATTTGTATCACCTGAAATTAATCCTATCTAGTTATTATTGGATGAGAACAAAGCTTTAAGAAGAGTTTATTTTCTTACAGAAAGAGAAACGAGCAACAGTTTAGAACTACCTGGTGAAACATTCTTTGGGATATCAATAAGGACCTTGATATTTTCCATATAGGCCATACAATCATCTCTGACTGCTGCAGAAGTGGATCGTGATCAGGACTGTAAAATGGAGACACTTGTCTAAGCAAAGACTCATTCTGCTAAAATGGAATCTCATCGTTGTATTGAAATCTTAAAAAAAATTACTATAGAAACAGAGGATATAAGAAACATCTGCAAATCAAATGAGAGTTTTCTACGTGAAAAATCATATAAGGCCACATCAATGTAATTTCTGAACATCATAGTCTTTATTGCTTTTATCACCATCAATTCTTACTAGTTAATATTATTCCCACTGTAAATATGGGGAACAGAAGAATGAAGAAGTTGCATTACTTTCCAGCAGCCATCCATAAATGCTGTGGCAGTACGGAGATGTGCACATGCAAGTCACAAGAGCCAGGTGGGCACTGCCGCCATTGCACCTTCCAGATTCTCTCTGAAAAAAGCAGAGGGAAAAGTGTGTGTCTCAACATGAGCAGTCTAAAGTGAGAGAAAGCAGGCAACGTATGTCAGAGTTTTACTTCTTACACAGTGTTCACTAGATACTACCTTGCAGTTGGGTTCTTTCTCCTGATAAAACCCCACTTGTTGCTGGGCTTTCTGCCCTGGAATAGCATTTTTCTTTCATTACCAGGGGGACTTCCAGTGCCAGCAGACAAGGGAATAGTGCAAGTGGCCGGCGGGCCCCATGGCTCAGGATTTCTGAGCTCAAGGCAGGCAGCAAGAATCAGCTTGAACAGCATTTTCACTGACTGAACTGCATACAAGTGATGAAAGGTGTATAAATTATGTGCTCTTCTGTAAGAGAGAGAGATGAGTGACTTATAAGAAGCAACCGCAGAGCTCGAGCAGGAATATCCGTTCTCGTGTGCTTTTCTAAGGAGAGTCGACATCCCAGCTGGGGGTACAGATTTGAGTAGATGTAGCTGACTTTCAAGCCTGCTCTTAAAAAAGAATGGCAAAAGAGCCATTTTGGCCACTTTTTGAGATGTGTTTTCAGTCAATAATTCTTCTGATAAAATGTCTCATTTTTTTGTCCTTTCTAATATATAATTGTCGTACAGCTAATCCTATCTACATGTGGAAGTTCAAGGGGTTTTCCAGGATTTTTTTTTCCTACATGTTTGTATTTAAACCCTGGAATTCATTCAGGTATTTACAGCTTGTGCTGACATCTTTCAAAACCTGATGGGATTTTTATATGCAAAGTCAAATTAGAAATTATCATTAGACGTTATATTTGTAGCTGCTTTTCCTTGTTCCAAGCAGAAAAAAAAACAAGTATGCAAACATGGAAAATAAAATTCTTCTGTGATAGAATCTGCTTGTTCATTTTCTAACAGGTGCAATATGGCTATCAACAACTTTTTTTCTTCCTCTTTTTGCTACAACAATGCAAATAAGTGGATGCTTTATAAGGAGCGATACTTTTGCGTTGGATGTTGGAGTTCAATAGTTTTTTTTCTCAGCAGAGTTTGGAAGGAAAGCTGTGGCCAGCTCATAACTGACTTGCTGCAGTAATTGATTCATATCCCTTGTCCTGCAAGGGAAAGAGTGGGGAGCGTAGTTATTGAAAAATATTATTGGAGCAGTACATTTAAAGGTCAGATCAGATCTGGCATTTGGGTGATCTTTTATTTCCTCACGCCTGTAATGACAGGCTAATTTTCCCTGAATCTCATCTTAAATCTTAGCCCTTCACTGTAAATGAAGTGTTGCTGGATATTAGGCTTGAGGAATACTGGGGCGCTGACCGTTCCGTAGAAAAGGAAAGCAAAGCGTGGCTGGTGAATCAGTAAGCAAAGACAAACCAGTATAGTACAAGCGCTCTTTGATGAGATTGAAAATACTGAGATTAAAACATGTGAGGTGTGTGGGGAGACTAAATGTACAAATGTAGGAGTAGGAATGTCATTATTTACAAACAATACAACACTTGTAGGTATTGTGTGTGTATGCATGTATTTAAACATGTGCCCACTCACCATAAACAGAATATAAGGGAATCAGACATTCAGAAATCTAGAAGATGGCTGAACTGTGGTTGCCTGTTGGGAAACTGTGGTGAAATCATGCAATGAGGCAATGTCTTTTGACTTCTGACTTTCTACTCTTCCCCAGCTCCATAGCGCTGTCTTGCCAGAGGTCCCACCCAGCGTTCCAAAGCTTGGGAGTATGTTTAAGGTTGCAAAGGTTCTTGCACTGGTGCTATCTGCATCTCTGCTGTTCTCTGTATGCAGCGGTAACCTAAGGAGAGAATTGGTTTTATTTGACTCTATTTGGATGAACAGAGGCCTATCTGGGTGTGATATATTGGGTTATAATAGCTGCAATACTAGACTTCATGGTAGGGCTATCTGGGTGTGCTGTATTGGATTATGATAGCTGGGATATTAGACTTCTCTTCTGGCATTAAACTCTATCTAATAAGTAAAGATTTGTGTGCTAAGTCACATACTTGTTTGTTCCTTCACTGTATTTATAGGTAAGCTTTAGTTGATGCAAGATGAACAGAAGGATGCAGGTTGGATCCCATAGTAACGATCAGGTAGATAGTTCTGCCCGTGCTGGAATTCAGCCCTTGGGGTAATCAGGGTCACTTCTACTGGTGCCTTTCTCAGGCTGTCATATAGTAGATGTGGCAGGTACCTAACTTGTGTCAGTGCCTTCTCAATTGCATTTATTTTGCAAGCAGCTTGTACTGTCTCATTACTGCCAGACAGTACTAGGGCTGAGCCACACTCTCAAATCATGAAAATACCAATCAGTAAGGGATACTTTATGTGCTCTCTCATCAAATTTAAGGCTCTGTCCCACAGATTATGGTTATGACAAGCCATGTAATAATTACTGATGGTACACAAAGGATTTCTCAATTCTTTTTAAGTTCTGCACTACAAAATGCCTTTAGCAATTACTGTGAAAATCACGAGGTTCATATGTTGCTGCTTGCCATTTGCATATCTGTCAGCCTGAAGGTTTTTGCCTCCGTGGAAGTGTGTGTGTGTGTGGTGTTGCCTAGATGTGATGAAAATGAAGCTTCTTCATTCCTCCCACTTTAAAACCAGTATTTTCCTTGAAATTTAAATCTAGGATAAGATGACATAGCAGGGAAGATCTTTTCTCTGAAAACGTTGTTTTGTCCAACCTTTTATCTTGATGATAGACATTGATATAGCGCTGTGCAGCTGCATTCTGCTTTGTATCATTCACATAAAAATATCTTGTCCCAGTTTCTCACCTTTAAGCATCTTGGGTTTGTAACTGAAGGGAAAGCTTTTTTCCCCAGCCTAGATTAGTAACTTCTGGGCTGATCTAACCTAGGTATCTGGGTACCTTATTACTAGAGAGGAGTGGATAAAAATGACTACTGATAGTGCCTTGACCGTTGTCTTCTGTATAGTTAATTCTAGTTTGGTGCATCTTGTGAAGGGCAAAGATATTCCAAAGAGACCCTGACCTTTCAGTAAATAGAGTTCATAATTTAGATTAAAAACATGTTTGCTTAAACTTTTGAGTGTCATGGATTGTGAAAAGAAGGGACTCCTTCACAGGAAGGAGTAAACCTTTTGTAGTTCACTGATTACAGCTTGCTGCACAGTACTCTTCGTGGCATGAGAGTTTCTTCTGTACTCTGTTGTTTATTTGTGTAGAGATAGCAGCTATGGGATTGAAATTCCATACAGTGTTTGTACATGTGCAAATGCAGATGCTTTGTAACACAGAAAGCAAGAAGTGACAGGTCGATGCAGCTAAGGATCGTGAAGAGCAAAAGTAATAGTGATAGGGCTATAAGAGGTCACACAGACAGGTGCTTTACAAGAAAAAGATGGGGCTTAGGAAGAGAGTTCAGAGAGCTCCTTGCAAGCACAACTCAGTGTTCTCACATGAACTCTTAATGTTCATGCAGCAGGGAATAATGTCCAAAGCAGCGTTTGTTTATTGTTACTCTGCTCCTCGTTCTGACGCTTAGTACCAGTCACCCCTGATTCTTTCTGGTTTTACTGTCATGAATTTAGACATTTCTGCATGTAGACAAGCAGAAGACAAAAGGCCATTCTCTGTTTTGTTCCTGGTGCTCTTTCACAGCTCGCTTGCTTTGGGAATAGTTCAAAAGAGACACTGTGCAGCAGAAAACTCAGTGCAAGACAAGAAAGCCAATTGGGTTTTATCCACTAGTTTACTATGTGTCTCTGGGCATATAATTTAACTCCTCTGTTGTAAAGTGTGAGCCATTACTAGAGGATAAGGATTGATTAGATGACTGAAGAGATCATCTGGATAGGACATCAAAAGATGTGATGTAACACTGTGTGACTTTAAAGTCATTTATCCTATCGAGGTAATTAATTTGGTAGACCATTCCCTGTGTAAAGAGCTTTAAGCCTTGTGAGTAAAAAGCACTGTATAAACATCAACCACTGTTATCGATAATTTTGGTTGTTCACATTCTTCTCCCTTGTGGGCAATAGCATTTAAGTTCTTGGAAGACTTAGGGTAACATGATCGGTACTGAGTTCATGTGATCACGTGCTGTTCAGCTATCTTGGGGAAAGTGTATGCTCTTTTAAAGTTGTATCCTCTTCCTCTCCATGCAGCGTCCCATCATCTCCATCTGTTGGGGTCACAGGGATTCGCGCCTGCTGATGGCTTCTGGACCTGCATTATATGTTGTCAGAGTCGAGCACAGGGTCTCCAGTCTGCAGCTGCTGTGCCAGCAGACCATCGCTAGCTGTCTGCGGGATGACAAGGATATCAGCAAACTGACCCTGCCCCCTCGGCTCTGCTCGTACCTCACCACTGCCTTTACACCAACAATCAAGGTAAAAGGAAAGAAATGTGCGTGTGAGAAGAGGAATGGGTTACTTGACTTCTCCCCCTCCATGCTGCTTCTAAGTGACAACAGATAAATTATAAGATACTATAATTATCATAATTACCATTTTAAAAGCTTGATTAAGGGTCATTCCTGTCCTCTTCAAGAACCCACTGATCTATTTGGTGCCTATTAAAATCTGAAGGGGGGGCTCACGCGTGCTGATCTGCATTATTCCATGGGGAAGGCCTTTCCAAGGACATCCCAAGGGTAAAATATGCTGGTGACTTACAAAGACTTCTGAAGAAGCTCGTGCTGATGATAATACTCTGTCATGGTTATAGGAGAGAGTCACACTGGTAAAACTGTTGCCTCCCTACTTGTAACATTAGACCTTATATTGCCAGGAAACTTAGACTTGTGGCTGCCCAAATATTTGCACAGACAGTGACGTCTGCTAATCTTACTGCTCCAACAGTGCTATGGGAAAATGAACCAGATATTATGCCTTTTTCTGTACCACAAGCAGAGCCATCTGTTCAACCCCTTTGTTTCATAGTTTTGCCCTTGGTTACATCTCAGGATTTCCAAACTCTTTATCACAGCCTATAAACCAGAGCTAGTAAACGCCCTATATTCAGACATATATTTTTGTGTTACATATTTTTCGTGCATGTGTTACAGCATTCTCTTGAGCCAGTTTCAGGTCCTTGTTAAAAGAATGCCGAGCTAGAATAACTAATTTGAAATCAGTGGAGTTGGCCCAGCTTAAATGAAAACAAATTATGCCTATAAAATAATGATTCAGCACAGTTCCATTTTGATACTGCTAATCAGGGCAATTTGTGCTGCTGTGGAATATTTTATTTGCTGGAGAAGAATAAATGTCTTGCTGTAACCATAACTCCTCTGTCTCCAAAGATGCAGAACATTTAACAGACCAGTGGGTCTCAGTTCTTTCTAGCATGACTACTTCTGCCCAGGATGCTTTCTATGTTGTCCCAGAGCCACCCCTGCAGCTCTCTAGAGCATCAGTGACACTTGCTTGGCTGTTAGGGAAGGCAGGGGGGATGGGATGGGATGGGATGGGATGGGATGGGATGGGATGGGATGGGATGGGATGGGATGGGATGGGATGGGATGGGATGAAGGCAGCAGTTGGCTGTAGCAGTGCTGGGAGCCATGACAGGGATCAAAGGGCCAGAGGCAGTACAGGGGCACTTCATTGCCAACAACCCTTCTGTCACCTCCTAGAAGGGACACTGGGGTGGACAGCAGTTGCAGGGCTGTGTAGCTGAGAGGCTGAAGCGGGGTTCCTGTAAGCCACATTCCCCTGCTGTTTCATGGGTGTTTCTGGAGCCTCCTCAGCAATGCTTTGTACTTTCCCCTGTCTCTCCCTTAACCACATACTCCCACCTATACTGTCAGCCGTGCCTCCAGTGCCTGGCAAGGCACCCTTTCACCTGCATATATTCTTCTTCCCTCTCCAGCTTGAGGACTACATTATAGATCTCTCTTCAGCCCATATCCATCTCACCAGATTGACATTCCTTTTTTCCCTTACTTTTTTTTCTTGTATTTTCATTTTGAAAGAAGCTGGGTAGACTTATACACATTAATAGTATTTGTGTCATACAGGCTATATTGTCCTAGGGAAAAGCAGTCCAACTGCTTTAGGACTCTTCATGGATTAATACAGTGTGCTGGAAGCAGGACAAAGTAACCCACACTGAGCTTTCTGCTCATATTTCTCCACATTGCACACAAACAGGCCCTTATCAAAGATGAGTCTCATGCTTGGAAGTGATATAAGATGTACAAGCTTCTTTCAGAGCTGACAGCACTGTATCATAGTGGTATAGCATGTACCAATACCAACCAGGAATGGGAACCTGAGTAGCCAAGTTCACTTGCAGGGCCAGGAAGAGTCAAGATACTCTGAGACTTGGGCTTGACTACATTACCCAAGTTAAAAGAGAAGTTTGTGGTAGAGCTGGGACTTGAATACAGGTTTGTTTTTTAGTTCAGTGCTCTAACCACAGGTCCAACCTTCCTCTTTGATGTAACTAATTTTACTTTTCCGTGTACAACTGCTTTTGACCTCAATAAATAATACACAGACACTCTGTCTTGTGTGGGGGTCCTGCATAACTCACACGGTAGCCTATACTAATTTTGACCTGCCAAGTTAGAGTTGGATTCAAATTCAGTTAGTTGTGTTAGGATTAAGTCACCACAGAAAAAAACAACCAAACAAACAATAACCTATGGGAAACTTTCTCTTTCCTTCCTTCATTTAATTAAGCCTCCTATCCCAGACCCAAACAATATGAGAGATTTTGTCAGCTACCCAACAGCTGGTAATGAACGTCTTCACTGCACGATGAAGCGGACGGAAGATGACCCAGAGGTTGGTGGTCCATGTTATACTCTGTACCTGGAATACCTTGGAGGACTGGTGCCTATCTTGAAAGGACGTCGTATCAGCAAGTTGCGGCCAGAGTTTGTCATCATGGATCCTAAAACCGATGGAAAAGCAGGTAGAACCGAATTGTTGCTCTGTATAAAAAACTATTTAGACTTTTAGATATTGAATCCTCAAGAGTTAAAGAAAATCTGTATATGCAACGTGGAAGGTGGCATCCGATTTTTTTTTTTTTTTCTGATGCAAAAAAAAAAAAATATCTTCAGAATGACTTAGGCTCCGGCCTCTGAAATTATACCACCCTGTCTTCTGTTTTACAAAAGGGAATTTCTTGTATTTTGAATAGCGGGGAATAGATTGCTAATTAGCACAAAACGTTCATTGGTCTCAATTTTGAAGTCGATGGAATGCTATTCGCCCCTCTGAATCATGTTCACCTGAGCTTGAACTATTGGAAATTTAGAGTTTATACTAGGCAGAGTGAAGAACAATTGATTATCTCTGCATAGTTTTATCTCAACTGCTGCCTGTGGATTGGATTTATGTTTCTGATGACTGATAGTTGTAACAGATATTAGTTTTCTGAAGTAGCACTTAACGTTTTCTGGGGCTTGTCTTGATAGATGAAATCTATGGAAACAGCTTGATTTCCACTGTGATTGACAGCTGCAACTGCTCGGACTCCAGTGATATCGAACTGAGTGATGACTGGGCAGCAAAGAAATCTCCCAAAATCAGTCGAGCTAGCAAATCTCCCAAACTTCCCAGGTAATAGTTCCTTGGATATTTCTTCATCTTTTTGCCCAGGTTTTCTTCCTTTCTTTTTTCTTTTCTTTTCCTTTTGTTTTTGGTTTTTTGTTTTTTGTTTTTTTTAACCACTGTCTTGACACCTCGTAACTTTAACGGCAAACTGCTTTGGGCAGATAGGAGTCTTCTGGAGAAGTGGGGTCCTCTACAGTGTGCAGTTCTGGGGTGATCTCAGAGATTGGTGTTGAGGTGGACTTTGGGGAAGGTTCTGGGGCAAAAGGTGATGGGAAACAATAGGGCACCACTTCTCCCCAAGCAATCTCAAAGAAAGATTTTGTAAACTCTCCCACCACTGCCTCTGCCACATGTGAGCTCTTGCCACCATGGAATATATTTCATCATTCAGACAATCTGTGTTTTTACCTCCTCTGTGCTTAGGGTCCCTGGTCCAGTTAAAGCTTTATGGTCCAGTTAAAGCTTTATTTCCTCAGGGGTGTTTTCAAATTCTGAAGTCCATGGCATAGATCCTGGCATAAGTGGCAGTGCTGCTGTGGTGACCTTGCAGGGGAGCCTCAACAAGCAGATTGTCTTAAACACTGGGTTGACAGAGTTCTGTAATGATATGCAAAACAAGCTTCTAAGCTATTAGTTTGTCTCAGCTTTCCTGTAAGGTCTTCATTATATTCATTATGTGCATAGACAGAACCCTCCAGCTGCACAGAACCTCACCGGGCATCTCTCTGCTGGCTTCATGTTATGGGATTGAGGCCCTGATGCCTTCTAGCTGCAGCTGACACTTTTCCAAAACTTTATATTATGAGCTTGTCCTATTATGAGGCAAAGGAAATGCATCCGTTTATATGGGAGTATAATGTGTGAAATACCTAAGTTTTAGTTTAGTAGTACTTGACAAAAGAACCATCAGTTCCTGAGCCTAAAACCAAAATGGCTCAGGAAAAAAAAAAAAAAAACGAACCTATCTTTCTGCCTTAGTTTTCTAAGAGCTTACTTTTGAAATGTAGCTTTTGTTCATTATTTTTTCCACCAGTGCACTTTTTCAGGTGCTTGATCATGACCCCCTTTGTATAATGGGAGGTAGGAGTAAATTTTGGCTTAGAGCAAGAGGACTGATGAAGTTTGTGGCACCTTGGTTTGCTGTACTAGCCTGCAGATCTGCCAGCCAAGGTGTTGTATTTCCATTTCTTGAGGCTTTGCTCAACAACTGCATAGCTGAAATAGCTCAGCACTACACCTTTATATGGATTAGTGGAAGATATATTATATCTGGTAGAACTGCTTTAAGTTTTGTTAAATGAATCAGAAGGCACCCGGTCTGAGTTACCGTAAGAGTGTCAGGCCTTATATATCTTTAAATCTGACCCATAACTCTCCATCCTGTAGACTCTACAATCTTCATTAGTCACTTAGATGACACCATACCAGTTATCTTCATTACATCTTTACATTCAAAGACATGAATTCTGTGCATTTTTGCATGCCCATTGATAGTTTTAATTATTGCTTTATCTGCAGAATCAATATAGAAGCTCGCAAATCTCCCAAGATGTCGCGAGCTGCACAGGAGATATCAAGATCGCCAAGGTTACCAATAAGGAAACCTTCTATTGGTTCACCAAGCCTGACACGAAGAGAGTTTCCTTTAGAAGATATTACTCAGGTATTGTGCACATTGTGACGAGACCTGAGTCCAAATGCATCTCCTTCCAGAGGCAACAAGTTGTGATATAGATCCAATGATCACCAGTAAAAAAATTCATTTAATTACAGTTACTAGATGGAACAACTAGAGAATTGCATCTTCCAATTCAATATTAATCCTGGCACCACTAACTTCTGTCAGTGTGAATCCATGTGAGAGGTTTTGTTCTAGCTGATGTTGTTGGCTTTTTGAAAGCATACGTGAATGTTTCTTACTCAAGTTTCTCAGAGCTATCCTAATGCCACCATAGTTCTCTGCTTTGTTAGGAATCTGCAGAGACAAGGAAATGCTTGCTTCAGAGGGCCACATGTTCTCTATTTCATAATTATGTGGAACAGCCTTAATTGGAAGGAAGGCAAGGAATTAGCACTTTTTGCTATTTGTGATATTCACGTCCTGTGGTTAATGAAACTTAGCAGGCTGAAACTTAGCAGGCTTAACTGCCTGGTTTACATACTTTATTAAACTAACCTGCATTCTTTTAATTTTGTTTTGTTTTGTTTCAGTTGTTTTTTTTCTGCTCTGTGATTTCAGTTTTTCCTTTCTAGTGAAACATTCTAGATGAGTTACAGAGCAGCGGTAGATAGGACCAAAAGTCCTTTGAATAGGGCAGGAGATCAAGAGGCTTAGATCCTGCTTCTGATACTGACAGCATAACTCCTGGCCTTTGAGAAATTCTTTTGATCTTTCAGACCCATAACTTGATCACCATGGAAGCAGTGGTTTGGGAAGCTGCTTTGGAAGCTCCAGGAAAAATATGTTTCTCGTTATGAGTAATTAATTTCTGTCTTCTTTATTGTTCTATAAAGTGATTCTTAAGCATAGAACCAAAGGGCAGGGTTTATTACTTTCTGAAATACAGAATCACTGCGCTCTTATGCAGGAGAAGCAACTGTCTGAAAACAGAGCTATGCTCACTAAGCAGTCATCATGTTTTTCTGTTCTTCAACAGCTTTAATCAGCCTATGTGGCTGTTGTATACATCATTTCTGATGGTATTCAGATATCAAAATGAGACATCTTAATGACTGGGTATAACAGGTGCTACATAGTCACATTAGGTTGTTTCAATAAAATAAAAACAAGAGAAGCTGAAATGTATTATCACTTGCAATAGCTTGATTGCTCTGCAGGTTTTTATTAGAACTTGATACAGATTTTATTAGGTGAAAATTATCTTGTTTTTGCTTTGCAGCACAACTACCTTGCTCAGGTCACATCTAATATCTGGGGAACCAAATTTAAAATTGTGGGTTTGGCTGCTTTCCTACCAACTAACCTTGGCGCAGGTAAAAGTAAACTCTATTGATTTTTTGCATCTCAAACTCTTTCTAACAAACAACAAACTTATGCCATGTGATTCTTTGTAAGTGATCAAAAGGCTTCTATAACAAAGCACTCTTTTCTGCGGACAGTAGGAATTAGATTTTACAAAATTAGCTGTAACTAAAAGATATTAAAATCTATAAATACAGTAATAAGATGATCAATAAAATGTTAAAAGTCTCCGTTGTAATAAAAAGATTAATTAACAGTTAAGCCCAGACTTTTATTTTTACATTTTTTTGAAGAAACCCCAAACAAATAAAAGTTTTGCAGGCAGACTATAAAATCATAGGTTTTAAGTCACTGTAATAGGAATATTTTTAAAACTCCAATTTTTATAGTCGTTTAGCTACTAGTTATACCAAAATAATGTTAAAAAAGCTCTTACACCATCATGCTCAAGATTCTTTGAGTCAGTGCATAGCCTTATCATATGGTTCTCTTGCTGGGGCATCAGCAAATTGGTGGCTTTCATTAAAAGTAGCAGTCTTTTGAACTTTTTCTGGGTAGGCCAATTCTCCCTAAGTAGTCCTGTTGAAAGGAAGAAGGCTAAGTAAAGAACAGGGTACCACGTAGCAGAATTGAGCTCTGAATTGAAATATTAATGCAAGTATAGGAGCTTTATGACATCTTTGGAAAACTTCTGGTTTCCTATGTTCCATTATATAGTTAAATCAGAACTACATAATGATGCCATGGATGGAAAATTAGTTAAATAGATATCTTTTGTGGCTATATTGACTATCAGACAAGAGATGGAGTCCCAGCTACTGAGGACAGGACCTTCTCTCGCCCAGCCTCCAGGCAAAGCTTGTTCTCTCAGGATGTTGTAACCCTGGGGACAACCAGTGCTATTACTACAGGGCAGTGGCACCTTCTACTTAATAAAGTGTTGTGGAAACCCTCAGTTTTTTTCCAGCCACCTATTTCCTTCAAGTGATTTACGGCTTTCTGACATCTGTATTTGCAATGATTGTCAAAAGATAGTGTAAGAATGACCCTACTGGGTCTGGCCAGAGTCATTCTAATTCTCTCATCATCAGTGACAGATACTTAGGGAAGGATATAAGTGTAGTGATACTTCTTTCAAATGTTCTCCCAGTCTCCAATGGTTCGGGTCCCAGGGACTTCCTGAGCCAGAAGGGGTTTCTTTATATGTAGTAACCCTCAACACATTTCCTTCCTGAGAGCTTTCCAGTTTTCCCCTAAACTCATATAAGTCAGTAGCATCCTGTGGTGAAGAGTTCCAAAAGTAGAATGGAAAAATTATTTTCCTTCTGTAAATATAGATGTGAATCTAATATGAAATAATTCATTATTTCTACAGAATATTTAACTACAGAGATGCTGCTTCTATTTAAAGAGAAATAGCTGAAAGTAACAATCTCTTTTACCATGTTTATGCAGTGTTACATAGTGATTTGGCTAAGAATGGCCCTTACATGCATTTGATCATTCATACCTTACATAAGAATAGTCATAGCCCTTCTGTCTGCTTTGAATTGATTCTTTCTTAGCTTTAGATGCTCTTTGTGTAACAGATTTTCTTTTACATTTCTTGTTATACTCTTTCTCCAGTAATATATAAAACCAGTTTGCTGCACTTGCAGCCCAGGCAGATGACAATATATCTCCCAGAAGTGCGGAAGATTTCAATGGACTACATTAACCTGCCTGTCTTTAATCCAAATGTTTTCAGCGAAGATGAAGATGATTTACCAGGTAAGGAGGAGCTGGAAATCTGCCATGTTATGGGTTAAGGTAGATGGAGGACAGATCACTTGTGTCACTAGCCCTCTCTGTTAAACACAGAAATCAAAATCCCTTAGTCTGATGGGGTCCTGTAGAACTGAATTAGAATAAGGCTAATATGTATTACAGACATTGTTTTCTAAAATATGTGGAAAATACAATCCGTATAGAGCGCCTATGTCTCAAGTTCATTGGAAAATTAATCACCTTCTATTTAGTTCGCTAAGAATTCTCCATAGACCGAAGCCTTGCATTCTGCACCTCTGTAGGAGAGAATTGTAATGTGTTAGAAAGCCAAAAGGGTCATTCTTGTGACCTGATGGCAGCAAAGCACAGCTTGCTGGTAGGAGCTCGGGTTGGAGGGCAGGTTCCCGTAAAAATTAGCAACCCTTTGAGAAATGATAAATGCCCATTTGGATTTTTATCAATATTAAGTCTTACAGAGGGGCTAAAATAGTAAAGTAGTCTATAAACAAGGGGGATCAGGAAGAATTTCTCATTTCACTGGGATGTAAGGTAGCAGAAGATTCAAGCAGTGCAGGGAAGGCTTGGGTGCAGGTGATGTGAATGTGGCAGGTGGAAGGACTAGAAGTACTCAGAAACTCCTCCAATAAAAAATAACATCCTACCAATAAAATTAACAAGTAAAAGACAAGAAGATAAATGAATACATTTTCAGAATTTTCACGTCAGTGAGGGATTCCTGTTGCCAGGTTTTTCGGTACTATAGGAGTGGCCGTCAGGCCCAGTACTCTTTAAAGAGGAAGGAGCGTGAGCACAGCAAAGCAATTAAAGGCTTATACTAGAGTCTGTTGAAGTAAGTGGAAATACTCCCATTATTTCAGACCAAGGTTTTGACTGCTGAAAGCACCAAAGCTTGTGACTGACCCAAGCATCAGAGTAGTCCTCTAGGCTTCTCAAGAAATAGTTGTGTGCTTAAAATGAAGCCCATTCTTTCACACTTTGGGGCTTGGCTTGCCTAATTTATGTCTGCGTGATATTCACCTGTAGGATCTGAAGAAAATCATAGAGACGTTGGCAATATTATGCATAGGAAGCACTCAACATTTTCTGTTATGAAGCATGGTCCAAGCTGACAGAAAGTCATACAAAAATTAAATAGAAAAAAACAGTTAATATAAAGTTTTCGCATCTCTTCCTGGAAATTGGATTAAATCTCCAATATCAATTCCTTTTATATTATTAAAAGAGCTGAAATGGTACTCAGAATTGCAGGTTGGTGAGCGCCACATAAATATAGGGAAAATTATTATTAGAGTTATTATTATTAGAGTTTTGTTACAGCTCTTTGGGAAAGCTAGTAGAAAAATCATACTACCCTGTCCTCCATAACAGCCTTCCTCTTCTTGTCCACTTTTTCTTTCTAGTTTCTTCTGAAAATTCATTTCTGACTTAGCAAATGGAAGCTACTTAAAAACATTTTGGGGAATATCCTTTCTTAAAGCCTGCATATAAAGGAAAAAAATGCCATATGCTAATGGGAGAAATATTACAGTGTAAATAATGATTACATGATAGATTAAAAAAACATAGTAGAAAGCTGCTCTTGAGCAGTGAAACGTTCATAGTGAGGTACTCTTGGGACAGGTGCTTTTTAATGTAGTCCATAAAGATTTGGCAAGGCAAATGGACAGTGAATTGATTTAACTTGCAAATTATGCAAACAAATCAATTAACAGCCATTGGAGAAATGAAAAAACACATTTGATTTAAACACTTTGGGATAGTAAGCAACACCGCAACGAATGAGATTTTGTCTGATAAGGCACTTAATACCCATGACAGCAACGTTCTGGGTTGCTCAAGCCAAACTAACAATTAAACCTCAAGCTCTGGCAGATAAATGGCTAACCTGCAGGCATCAGGATGAAAGCATGGCCAACCAAGCACAGAACCACGCTGCCTTAGGGTCAGTTAAGTTTAGCTGTTAGTCTTCTTCTAAAGGAACGAGCAGAACTACCGTAAAAATTTGCCATCAGAGCCACATACCTCCGTGCACCTACCACGTTCATGACTGATGCTGATAAAAGCCTAATGCTATCGAAAATGTAATTACAGGGCATAGGTAGATCAGTAGAATTTTAATTAGAAATTGATTAGGAACTGGGCAGCAGCTGGAGGAGTCCTGACTAATGGATCTCTTGCCTGATCTGGTCTTGCAAATCAGAGGTCTCCACAGAATTTGGCACACTCAAATGATCCTGGATATGACTCTAAAATCCTGGATATTATTCTAGTCTCTTTTCCTCCCACAAACCTACTGATGCAACTCACTTATCATTTTCTGTGGGTTTTATACTTAAAAACTAATAAAGAACTTGCAACATTCTTGGGCGTTTTACTATAGTATTTACTGTTTCCCCTCATTATTATGTTTTGTTCCTTATCTTGACTTCTGCACCTGTACTTGGGTTCCAGTGTCCTCATTTCCCTGCCATGCTCCAGCTTTTCAGTGGTGGTTCCTGTTGGAGTCACTCTCACCACTTTTTGCAAAACTAATTGCAAGCAATTGAGCAAGCTCCATGCTTCTGCTTAAAATCATCAGAATTCCTTCTTGCCTCGCTGCCCCTTGTTCACCACCACCCGCAGGAAACTTTTCCTATATACTTTTGCTTCTTTTCACATCTCTGATTGCAGCCTGTCCGAACATTGATGCTGAAGTTGCTCTGACTACAGTACCCACTTCTTGAATCTTTTTGGCTTCTCATCTGTTTCCTCACATCTTCACTTAGATTTCCCATCCACCTTCCCATCTATTTCCTCATGTCTTCCTTACAAATCTTCTTTCAAGAACTTTTATAAGTTTTGTCTGTATTTAATTCCATCATATTCCTCTGTCTGTTTCAGCTTCCTTCTTTTTGCGTTACTGGTTGCTTTGTCACCCACTGTACTCAAGAGATAATTATATTTCCCTTTTCCTGACCGTTGCCTGTATTCTCCAGTTTTCCTGATCTCATTGAGTCTGGGGACATTATACTAAATATTACATAGTGCCTTCAGTGCAGGTCTTCCGCTTTCTTTTTTTTTTCCTCCACTTCTCTTTTTTTTTTTTTCTTTCTTTTTTTTTTTTTTTTGGATGACAACAAATGTCCAAGTCAAAGCCCGTAACTGCTGTCAGATCAGGGTAGGCTTGAGAACCATCGTTTCATCTTCCTCCTGAAGCTTGGTTCAGCTTGGCACAGTGACACCTGACTGGCTCTAGAGGGACTCAGCCTGGGACAGCGGGGACTTTTTTGTACTTCAACCATCAGGTAGCAGCAGTCCTAGAGGAAGTCGGGAAGCCACGTTAGTGGTCCTAGGACTAGAGGCAGAGAAGAGGGGGCTAGGACCAGGGGCAGTGATGGGTTTCTGAGTGGATTATCCTTTCTATTGTTTGTTGACGTATTTACTATCAAAAAACCCTCCCTGAAAACTAGTGAGTCCTGATTCAACAAAACTTTCATTGATTTGAGTAGAAGTAGTTAAAATTGGATGATCAGTAAGTGGTGATTCACATTGTGAAAGTCTGTGGGAATTGTAGTGTAGACTGAAAGCAAGCTCTGAACTTTACCTCTGAAGCATCACTCCCAAAAAGTTACTTCAGAGTTGATCACCAGGTATTACAAATAGATATTGTGCAATGGGAATCAGTGGAGACTGATCAGTGGAGGCTTACTTCTTCAAACTAAGGTCTGATCCATTGGTTTTGGGATCTGATAGCACTCCATCCAAATGCAGCAGAGTGCTTAAGCAAGTACGTGAAGATAGCAGGTAGTTTAAAAAGTCAAAGGTAAAGTGGAATGACACAGTACAAAAAACATGCAGTATTTTTTCTTCTAACTAGCTTGAAAAACCAATTTCCCTCAGTTTCTGAGTTTTATGTAAACGCTGCCATGAAATTTTCGCGTTAAACCTTTTTTGGCCACGTGCACGTCTTCCTTGACTGCTGAAGAAAACCCCAAAAGACGTGAAATGCCGCTTCAGCAAAATTCCCTATTTTAGTGCCCGTTACCCAACCGCTTGCCTAACCACTGCAGTCACCAAGGGTTTGCGGCCCCTCGCCCCTCCAGGCCTGAGCCTGGGGTGGCCACGCAGCACAGGCCTCGCCGCTGCCGTCGCCTGCAAGGGGCCCCTCGGGCAGAGGAGGCCGGGGCGGCGGGTGACACGCTGTGTTGTTTGTTGCAGTGCCTGGCGCCCCCGGTGCCCCCGCCAGCAGCCCGCCGTGCACCGTCAACATCCCCATCGCTCCCATCCACAGCTCGGCCCAGGCCATGTCGCCCACGCAGAGCATCGGCCTGGTCCAGTCGCTGCTGGCCAATCAGAACGTGCAGCTGGACGTGCTGGCCAATCCGCCGGTGGAAGCGGGGGGTGAGGGGGCAGGGCCTTTCCCAGGGGCACCAGGCCGATTTCCAGGCCCCGGGGCGGGGGCGCTGGCTGCGGGGGAGATGGCCCGCGCTGCCCCCGCACCCCCTGCCCTTGCCCCACCACCCCCCGCACCCCCTGCCATCGCCTTGGCCGACCTGCGGGACCACAGCGACCGCGAGCACGAGCCCCTGCCCAAGGCCAAGGCCCCACGGCCAGGGCCGCAGATGGTGGAAGGGGACGCCGTCGTCTTTGGGGCCACCCAGGAGCTGCAGCTGAACAAGATGAACCCCCCGCCACCCTATCCCGGCACCATCCCCGCTGCACCAACCGCTGCCCCACCACCCCCACCCGGCCCTCCACAGCCACCCCTCGACCTCTGCCTGAAAAAGGGGGAGTTTTCCCTCTACCCGGTAGGGCACTACCAGACGCCCCTGGGCTACGAGCGGATAACGACATTCGACAGCAGTGGAAACGTGGAGGAGGTGTGCCGGCCTCGCACCAGGATGCTCTGCGCCCAGAGCACCTACACCCTGCCGGGGCCCGGCAGCTCTGCCACCTTGCGGATCACCGCTGCTGAGAAGAAGATGCAGCAGCCCTGCACCAGTGCCACCCTGAACCGGCTCACGGTCCCCCGTTACTCCATCCCAACCGGGGACCCGCCACCCTACCCTGACATCGCCAGCCAGCTGTCTCAAGGCAGAAGCATCGCGCAGAGGCTGGACAGCAGTATCATTCATGCGACTCTGCGGAGGAACAGCAGAGAGGCAGCCCTGAAAATGGCTCAGCTGGTGGATGGTCAGAGAGCCACTTTGCAACTTCCTCTGAAAGCCAAGAGCAGTGTTGTGACGGCACAGTACCAGCAGAGAGTACCCACCGCCTTGTACACCTGCAGCCAATGCAGCAGTAGTGGTGGTGGCAGCAATGTGAGTGCTGGTGGTGTGAGCAACATCACTAGTGCCAATGCTGGTAGCAGCACTTCCAATATTGGTGGCATAAGACCTGATCTGAGCACGGGGAGTAGCTCCCAGCACAGCTCCGTCATCGCTCACTCTGTCAGTACTTCGCCTCTGGCCTCCCAATCCTCCTACAGCTTGCTGAGCCCGCCTGACAATTCCCGTGACCGAGCAGATTATATCAACTCCGCCTTCACCGAGGATGAGGCCCTTTCTCAGCACTGTCCGGTGGAGAAATCAATACGTCACGTACCTGTAGCCTTGACAGAGGCTGCCCTCGCTGTAAAACGACCACCACCATACCAGTGGGACCCTATAGTGAGTGAAGAGATATGGGTTCCTCAGGAAAGGACATCTCAGAGCTCAGTGCCCAACCCTCTAAAACCTGCTCCTCTTATCATTGGTCAAGCTCAACATCTGGATATGTCTCGAGTGCCATTTGTTTCCCCAAAGTCTCCAACCAGTCCTACTGCCACTTTCCAGACGAGTTACGGGGTTGGAGTACCTTACCCAGGAAGCTACAGTGCCCCTCCCCTTCAGGGAATGCAGCCCCCCTGCTCCCCCAAAGAAGCTCTGGCCCCAACACAGTTTGCACAGCAGGAACCCACAGTTGTGCTTCAGCCAGGTTATCCATCCAACCTCTCCTATTGCCCTTTGCCACCCATGTACCCGGGAAGTAGCGCCTGCTCTAGTTTACAGCTGCCACCAATCGCCTTGCACCCGTGGAGCTCCTACAGCACCTGCCCACCTGTACAGAACCCCCAGGGCACATTGCCCCCCAAGCCGCTCCTCGTAGTGGAGAAGCCGGTGATGTCTCCCCCACCGGCAGAGCTGCAGGGCCATGTGGGCACAGAAGTAATGGTGGAGACAGCAGACACCTTCCAGGAGGTGCTCTCCTTGACAGAAAGCCCTGTTCCTCAAAGGACGGACAAATTCGGCAAGAAGAGCCGCAAGCGCCTGGACAGTCGAGCCGAGGAAGGAAACGTGCAGGCTATCACTGAGGGCAAGGTCAAAAAGGAGGCAAGGACACTGACTGACTTCAATTCGCTGATATCTAGCCCTCGGCTGGGGAGGGAGAAGAAGAAAGTCAAGAGCCAGAAAGACCAGCTGAAGTCCAAGAAGCTAAACAAGACAAACGAGTTTCAGGACAGTTCGGAGAGCGAGCCAGAGCTTTTTATCAGTGGGGATGAACTTATGAACCAGAGCCAAGGCAGCAAGAAGGGTTGGAAAACGAAAAGGAGTTTGAGGACAGCCAGTGAGCTGGATGAATTCAAGTGCCGGAAGGCCAGCGAGAAGGAGGACGGGAGGCTGGGGAGCCAGGGCTTTGTGTATGTGATGGCCAACAAGCAGCCGCTGTGGAACGAGGCGACGCAAGTCTACCAGCTGGACTTCGGAGGGCGAGTGACCCAGGAGTCAGCAAAAAACTTCCAGATTGAGCTGGAAGGACGACAGGTAGGAGGGGACAGCACATGTGGGCTGGGATGGGAGATGGGGGTTGGGAAAGCCGTGCCAGAAACAAGCTCTGTCTCTCACACAGCCTTCTGCTTGTGTTAACTGCTCTGTGAAAAAAAAGCTTTGCCACGTGGTTGATAAAAGCCAACTGTCTGTCAAAGGTGTAGATTCAGAATGGAGGGTGAAGTTCAGTTGTAAAGTAAATGTACAAAATATGTTTGGTCTTACTCCAGTCAGACACAGGAGCCTCCTTTAGTCTCACTGGCTGTCAGTGCTGAAAGTAGGTGGGTTTTGTAATAAACGCAACAGATCTCCCCAGCGGTAGCTGCATTTGCTGTCAGTGGTTGTGGATGGCAGCTAGCTGAGTGAACACTGCTCCCTTCTTGCAATGCTCACAAAGGTTAGCCAGTCAGCAGATAGCTAAGGCAAAGAAGATGGGCAGTTAGGTTCCCTCCATGCCAAAATTTCCCCTTGTGGGTTACCAGGCCTCTGGAGCCTTCTTAATGCTAGAGGAGGGAGGCACTGACACTCCCCAGAAGAAAGTACTCCTGGGCTGCTTCTGAACCACCCGTGGGTAGATGGGTCTGTGGATAGTTCAAAAAATCAAAACATTTAATTTTAGGCTTTCTTACCTTGGCCTGAGATGTTACTACACCAAACCCAGGCTATTAAGTGGTACCAATAAGCCGGACACTGGATTGAGACTCAAGGGACATATATTTATTTCCTTGTCCAGCTGTCCCATCTCTGTAAGTCACTTTTGATTTATTAAAGATATCAAGGCTCTCAACTCCGTATGATTTAACTTAGGAGTTAGATGTATTAAATATCCAACATGCACGACCAGCGGTAGTCTCGTGGTTTTGTTTGTAACAACAGCTCATTAAAAAGGCAGTGATCAGAGCCTTTTATATCTTTCTTCTTCAGTTAAATGGCTGTGGATACATGCCTGTGGACAGCTGTGCAAAATCACCTGGCAGCAGGTTTTGTTGGTGGGGGCAAAAAAGCCTTACTTGGCTTGCACAGACAGTCTCCATTCTACCTCAAGAAACCTCACTGTAGAGCAAATACGATCTGGGTTTCTGATGAAGTGAACAAAAAAGCAGTAATAATAGGCCAAACTTCAGATATTCCCCGTGGAAGAACAAGGAACAACCTGACTAGCCTTGCTTTACATTTCAAACAGCTCCCACTGCCCCTTTGCTAATTCATTCTTGGTGTAATTATGTGCTAATGAAGTTTATGCAAAGAACAGAACTGCCAGGAACATACAGCTTGCCAGCTCTGAAGTGTTGGTTTCAGGAGATTGGTTATTCCCCTTCCCTGAAAGCTCCTTTCTTTGAAAACAATATCTGTTTTCCTGATGGGCTGATGATAGAATCTGTGCAAGGGAGAGAACGGTGTTTTCCTGCAGGAAGCACGGTGCTGATGTAACCCACATCTGCTGAAGTAATTGGTGACAATCTACTTACACCAATGCTCTATACACTCTAGCATGTTTTAAAGCTCAGCTTACTCCATAGAGTTAAATATTGCAGTCTAATCCTCTATACAGACAAATAGTACAGTGCTCTTACTCTTCTTTGGCATCACACCCCACTTTGTGAGTAACCCCATTCCTATTAGCTCAGGAGGTGATGAGGTGTTCTTAAAAAAGAAGCAAAAAACATTTCACTTTTATTCTTCTCTGGTTCCTTTTCTGTGGTTTGCTTTTTTTGACCTTGTTCTCTTTTTCCTTCCCTTCTCCTGTTCCCCTGCTTCCCAGGTGATGCAGTTTGGAAGGATTGATGGCAATGCTTACATTTTGGACTTTCAGTATCCATTTTCTGCAGTGCAAGCCTTTGCTGTTGCTCTGGCTAATGTGACTCAACGCCTCAAATGAACAAGCAGAGACTGGAGAGAGGAAAATGTTAACCTTCTCATAAAGTCCAAACGGGAAAATGTCAGGGCAGCCTGCTTTAGGTGTGCAGAGGTGCCTGGGAGCGAAGAAGGCAGTAAAACTGGAATAGTTTCTTGGTGCCCAACAGAAGGGCATTAACTCTAATCAGTCATGGGGTGGAGGGGGGGGGGGGCTGTTTTCTGTTTTGTTTGTTTGTTCGTTCATTTGTTTTCAGGTGGTTTTTTTTTTCTTTTTAAGCGTATTGCTGGGTCTCAGAAAGAGCAAAGGGTTGAGAGCCGTTCAGTGTTACATGGAGAAGTGTGGCTTTTGGCTTGTTGTGGTGGTTCTGCCGTGTTTGCTACAGTAGCTGGTGTAAGCTCATAGGGGGATTAAAAAAGACTGCTCTTTTTGATAGACTGCCTTATATCATGCTGTTCTTTTTAAAACAGGGAACATAACTTTTTTTCTGGTCCAGTTTGTACTACTACTACTACTACTACAACATCAGTGATAGCAGCAAAAAAAAAAAAGAAAAAAAAAGAAGCTATAATACTTGAAGACACGTGTTTCTTCTCTGATCTCTGATAATAACTGAGCACCACAAGTTCCAAGGAGGCTTATGTAGGTCAATGTTTAATTTATAAATAATGATGTATTATTCAAAAAAGAAACAAAATTGTTACCAATGGGTGGTTTTAAAACCCACTGTATCAAAGAAGTTGATGTCTGCTTGTTTTGTGTGCTGTTATTGGGGATAAACATCTTTCAGTAGGCAACAGAAGATAGAGGAGGAAATAATTACAAGCATTGCTTCTTTTGTTATTGGGGATAAGCATCTTTCAGTAGGTGACAGAAAATAGGGGAGGAAATAATTATGAGCATTGCTTCCTTGTTCATATTGATCAGCAGTATTCTCCGGTTTGGCCTGTAGTTGGGAGAGGTACAGTGTGGCCAGATGTACCTCCGAGGCCACGCTTGTATGTGCTCTTCATTTAAATGTGTTTACACTTTATAAACAAAGTCAAGCGAATGAGAAGGGCCGGTGTATTCAGTTTTACTAATCAGTATGAATTAAGTTCTACAGCAGTGTATCAGTGCTTGAATTAGGAAGGAGACAGAAGATAGCAAGTCATTACAGGAAGCAATTTCATCAGGAAAGCAATTTCGTTACAGGAAACAACATCATGGATGGCTGGAGAGCAAATGAGTTGAAAGAGGAAGGAAAAATCATCCCTTTTATCACCTTGCTACTTGAGTAGCCTTTGTGACTATGGTTTGAGAGTATAATGTGCAGAAGAATTTCTGTGTTGTCCATGTGTTGTGCACATATTTATTTGCTTTCTCTCTTTCCTCCTTGCCTGTATTTTGCTATGAAATATGTTTTGATATGGAAGGAGTTTCCCCAGTAATACACAACCCCCCAAACTATTCATGTAATAGTAACTCTTCTGAAGTGAAAGGCACACTGAGAAAGTTATGTTGGTTGAGGTCTTGATGGCTGCTTTGTCTTTGTCTTTCATCCACAGTTTCACTTCTTACTTGAAAAACTCAGTATAACTTAAGGTGAATAGGCTCTCTTTGCTTTTCTTAAATCCTAACGACAGGGCAGGTGCATGTTGCATTTGGTTCATTCTAGAGGAACGTGTCGCATAAGATAAGACCCTGCTGTAGCAGAAGTTGCCAATGTGCAGTGAGCTTATAACTTCTGCTCTGCTGAGGCTAATAGAGCTGTACAGCACAAAGGGAGGGAGTAATGCCAGTCAGAGAGGAGTTTCAGAGAGGGAGCTGACAAGGCAGATAATCCACAGGTAATGTCCCGCAGGGTAAGTCCAGGAAAAAACACCTGCAAGATGGTTTCCTTGGAGAGGGGAAGCAGAGGCAGGAAGGAAGGACGGGGGAAGTAGATGGTACCATGCCTGTATTATCCCAAAGCTCAGCAGCTTCTGCTTGCATGTGGGAGTGGACAGGCACAACATTCCCCTGGGCATCCAGCAGATTGTTGTTTGCTTTGATTGATTAATTTTGTTTAATTTCCATCAGTTTTCTGGGCCCATTTGTATTCTTTCTCACGTGCATGATTTATTCAGCAGTTCGAGTGCCTATATGTATAATGTGCGTGGAACAGAGGAACCGAAATGGATTTAATTCGTGTCCCTTTAAAATCAGTGAAAGTGTTTCCCTTAGATTTTTGTGGAGGAAGCACTATTAAGCCCTTTGTCTATACTGAGTTATACACTGTACAAGCAGGAGGTTGAATTCTCAGTCCACTGATTCCAATACACACGGAGGAAAGTTGGCTGATGAGAGTCCTCACCTGCCCTAAGGTCTGTGCTAAGCAGTTATACCCTAATAAGAGTACAACAAGCACACACTGACCACCGTAAGAGAAGAAACAGACCATGGCTTGCTTGCTTGCTGAGGGAAGGGCCGCTCAGTCGCATGTTAGAAATCTTCAGCTGGAAGGAACATCACCTGTCATTTTAAGCCAAAATTCTTATTACCTGGAAACAACTTTTTTTTTTTTTCTCAACAAAATCTAATCTAAATAGAAAGACTTCTGTGTGCAGTTTCTTTAACCTTCCAGGGAACAGTATTCCTCTTCACTTGGTTCATTGCCAATTTTTTCCCATTATCAGTAGTTTGGAGAAACAAGAAATGAAACCCGATACAACAAGTAACAGAGTTAGTAACTTGGTTTCATTGGCCCAGGTCATGATTGCGTCCTTCTGATGGCAATTACAAAGAGTCTTGGCATAGAAGAGACCTGGTTTCTGCCCCAGGAAAGCACAAGGAATAGTTATCAAGAAGTAGGAAAATAAATGCAATTTCCAACATCCTTCCATTTACTTGTCAGAAAATGCTATGGGATAAGGTAGTCTTTAATATTTTTGAAAATAATTTGAGAGTCCCTTTAATTGAGGATTTTAATGGCGTAAATAATACCCAGCATTAGAGAGAGAAAATATTCACAAATATATATCATTTTAATGAAAGGAATTGGAATTTTATAAATATCTGATTGTGCAACTGGATCCTGAATTATACAAAGAACAAATGAAAGTGACAGTTGTTTTATTTTTCATTGAGATACAATATAGAAAACAAATTTAAAAGCCCCCTCTCAAAATAATTACTTAAATCCTGAAGATTGCTATTGCATTCAGCCAAAAAGTAGATGTTACATTTTATATTTCATTAGTGAAACCCAGGTTTTCTGTAGATAACTAAGTTCTTCTAGGAAGAATGTAGCAAAGTGTTCAGAAATACCTAGTTCTTTTATACATGCAGTAATTTCCAGTAGTTAAATATGTTTTTTCCAAAGCTTTTTTTAGTTGTGCAATAATTGTGTCTAGGGGTTTTATGGGTTTTTTGTTGGGTTTGGGTTTGGGTTTTTTTTTTTTTTTGAGGGAATTATGAGTGTTTTTTTAAAGATAATTTAATGCAGATTTCCTGTTGATGTCCAAAACACAAATTATTTATCTTGCATAATGTAATATGTGAATTAGGGATTATTTTATTACTATGTATCAGTGAGTTATACACACTTTCTTATTTATATTTAAAGAGCATCTTTGTAAGTAATTGTTTGCTAGCCGTATGTTTTGCTGCAAGAAGTTAAAAATGCATATTGGAAGACCTGGTTTTGCTGGATTGTATGCAAAATTTCATAATATGGGCAGGCAAAAGTATTTTTTTAGCAGCTGAACGCAGTGAGTTTGCTGTAGAGGACTGCATAGACTACAAAGAGTGTAGATGACAACATTGGGACCTGCAGAAATCTGTCCTTCTCCACTGTTTTCCTCCTGTGTTTCTAACTATATGTTTCTGTTGGGAGTGGTTTTAAAAATACAAGGCTTGATTTGCTTTCCATCTTCTTAGCGCAGTGCTTTTCCTTGAGATATAAAATAAGGTGGGTTAAGTGATAAAAGAGGGTGTAATGATACAGGCTCAGTTTGGAAGAAGATCATTGCATAGTTTAGTAGGGTTTCGCAATGGCGTAATTCAGTGCTACGCAGAGATACAAGCAAACTAGCTTGGAATAAGAAGTAGTGTAGCGGTAGATGCATTTTCCTCTGCTCAGACTAATAACACTCCTTCAGCCGAGCTCAGCTGATTCTGACACAGCCGTAGTGCTTCTGATATCTGAGCTAGCCCTGCACAGAGCTGATGGAGCCTGCAGCAGCTTTACCTTTTCAAGACGCTCCATTGGAGACATGGTGGAGGAGGCATTCCTCCACTTGTCCTTCTAGGTCTACTCCAAGAGCAGTGTGCATATGCCGTGGGGTTTGTGCTGCAGCAGCTTTGGGCAGAGAAAGTGCTGATGCCAGCCGGTGGCCATGGTGGCCATTTGAAGTCAGAATCTACTCCACTGAAGTTGCAAAGGGATGCAACAGAGAACCTGATTCTTTTGAAAAAAAACCCAAACACATGGCTGATGTCCTTGAAATACAGCTCCTAACAGAGTCTAAAAATTGATACTTGAAGTCTGGTATGAAGTGCACCATGCACAGAGTGGCAAATTTTAGCTTGAAACAGCAAGAATATCATGTTTCTGCAACACCCTAAGAAACTATGAGAAGGAAGGGGGTGAAAGAGGAAAAGAGGGAATTATTATGTTAATAATTTTGCACTGAGTTCAAAGGTAGCAGTAACATGTGCCATGGGCTGCCTGAATATTGGTTGTATGACAGTAAATCTGTGCACAGGTTCATCTCAGTTAGATAAACTTTTTGTGATGCAGCCAGAACTAAATCAGTTCCACATTTCTCTCTCCAGTTTTGTTCTCTTGTTTTTATGAAGATGCATGGAGGTGTACAGGTGCCAGACAAAAATATCTGACTTTGCTGAAGCCTTGAGCCTAGACTTTCCATAGGTCCAGGCTTTCTTTGATGTGTCTTTTTAGTGTCCTCTCAGAAATTCCAAACAGATTGCCTAATTGTTGCCTCAGACAATTTCTGTGCATTTGCTTTCTGCTGCCTGATGTGTGTGATCCTATGTTATCTTGGTGCCCTGTTATCTGTCAGAAACAATTTAAATCTTAATATGAAGAGAGCAAGATGTGCAAAAACTGATTTGATGGAGAGAAAGGGGAGAGAAGACAGAGTAAGTTTTCACTAGCTTTTAAGAATGTGTTTCTAGAGCAACAGTTTAGAAATTGCACATTTCTGCAGAGCCCAAACCACTCCAGACCAGTAAATCTGACTTTGAGATTAGTAACAGATGAGTCACTTATGTGACATGCTGACAGAGGGCCAACTTCTGGCTGCACTACATGTTTACACCAAGATACATAAGAGAGTAGAATACTACCCGAAATGTACTTTCCCATTACTGTGTGATTATAAAGAATTACTTCTATGACCCATATATCCACTTAAGAAAATTATAAAGCATTAGCCAACAACTGTACTGACAGTTCTGTATAACACACCTGAAGAATGCTAGAAGTAAAATCCTGGCCACAGAGTAGTCATTCAGATTTCTGCCATTTATCCCCGTTTCTAGGGTTTCCATCATAGGAGAGCAAGCTGTTCATGTTATTTTGAGATTGGCATAATGGTTTTCCCAGTACAAGAGAGCAAATGTTATCATACTGCTGACAAAAATGGAAAAATTCTGGTAGATAAATTTTTTCATTTTCAAGTCCCTTCACCTTCAAAGCAAGCACAATACTCCCATCAGCAAATACCCATTTAGTGTCCTGCTACCCTCAGGAGTGGTCTGCAGTAGGCACCACAAGTCCTCTTTCCAGGATTGGAATTTACATGCACCATTCTCGAAGGAATAAGATTAATTACTACTTGTGAACAACGGGCTATGTGAATTATTTTATCTTTGTGTTTATTTAATTTTCTTCTAAAAAAAATCTGCAGAGAAGTTTTAAGATTAAAAGATTCAGCTTTGCGTGTCGCCTGATATCTCTAAAGATATATCAAAAGATAATTTCTTTGGGCACTTTGATTGTTACTGCAGCTAGAAAATTGGATTTTTAAAACAAAAGCAATTAACCAAATAAAAGAATGAAATAGGATTCAGTGAAGTAATTCTTGCTAAGAAAATTAAAAACTTCACCCTTCAACTTTTGATTTTTGCAAATGGATCTATAATGAGAAATTTGCACTTCAAGGCAAATTGATTGCTGTGGAGCACTGTGCAAGTGCTCAGGTTTGCAGACCCAGAGTTGACTGCAGGATCAAAACAACATGGTTTTGTGAGACTTAAAATTAAATAAATGAAAACACAGAATACTTATCTATCCAGAGCATTCTGGTATGGTGTGATGTTAAAGCCTGCCAGTTTATTCTTAATCCTTGCCCTCCAATTTACATTATTAAAAATTTAAAAATATGATCTGATTCAGCAATTCTGAATCCTGACAAATGTTGTCTATTTGTGGAATGTTTATCTTACTGGCTAAGTAGATGGCTTAAGATATGGATTAAGATTAAAGTAATAATAAAAGAGAAACATTTTTGAACAGTGTCCAGACACCTAAGTTTCAAGTATTTCATTGGAATAGTGTGTGGCTTGTTATTCCTACCTGTATGGTTTCAAGCTATTTGTTCAGAACTTTCCTAATTTTCCCTTTGTTTCTTTCGTTTGCTTGATACATGTTTTGCCTTTGGTTTCCTTTTGTTCCACTATTTGTGCATTCGCTGCTTCTTTTTCTTTTTGTGTGTTGTGCGTTTGGGGAAGGGTATGTCTGTTCAAGATCTCGTTGTTTATTGTAGATAAAATATATGGTGTTGTGGAATAGCATGGGGATGCATTTGATTGAAAAGGCACTGTAGTGTTTCCTGAAAAAGAAGGGGAGTTGCATTTGTTTATAAATGCATTATTTTGGTACTATAACTTTGAACATGATTTTGAATTTTTTTTTCCTTTTTTTTTTTTATTTAATGAGCATATAGTCATGCAGGTGCATGCGTTCAAGCTAGCAAGCCCAGCATGCTTTTCTTAAGGCTTTTGAAAATTTGGTACACAGTTTGTGTACTTTTACATACCTATACTTTTTTAAAATACATTTTTTGGAATCTGAAGTTTTCTTTTTTTCCTCCTCATTGTACCATGGTATACCTGGTTTCCATTGTACGTAAAAACTACCCTGATCTGCCTCTCCTTTTATGTATCTCGTGTAATAGATTTTGCAAAAGGTGCCTAGAAAGCATTGTTGGTTTCCCTATAAAAATGTGGTTTGTCCAAATTCTTTACTGTCTACATGATTGAGAGATGGACTGATTGCCCTATTTTTCCTTGATGATTTGGAGTTGTAAGAGTTGTCCAGCTGTTGCTTAATAAAATTTTGCAGACTAGAAAATTCCTCACTTGTTTTTGTTGTATTCTGTATCTTGTCAAGCACCTTAAATACTTTTAAAGCAGATGACAAATCTGTGCTGAAAGGACCTGAATAATAAATAGCTAGGTGCCATTATGCTTTCTCTTTTCAATAACTGTACCTGCAAGTTTCACTGAACCTGATGCGTGTACCAGCCCATCATACTTTGTGTTATATGGGAGGATGGATGGCAAAGATTTCATGGTAATAATGTTCCTATCTGCCTGGATATCAGCCGATTCTTGTGCTGCTTCTCCTCTGCTTGCTTTCCTTTTTGAGGAAATTAACTTTGGGGTTTGTGGTACTTCTCATTTTGTCATTGAGGTACTGGCAACTTTAACGTTGCCACAAGGGATTTCTCTGCCCTGTCATCTTTAACAACAGAATAAAATGCTGTGTTGGTCAGTGTTCATTCTGTGGTTTTGACCTAAAATAAGCATTCCGGAGGCTGAGGAAATAAAAAAAAGTAATAAAGTAGCTTACCTTGCATAATAAACATCCCGGCTATGGCATAAATGAGAGAATCCTGGCATGGATCCTCGTAATGGACCCAGGTTACAAGTGGGGCTTTGCAGGGGTCTGTGCTGGTTACTCACCTGTTCACCGTATTCATGGGTGGCCTTGAGAAGAGTTTGAATATTGAGCTACAAAGGTTACTGATGATATGAAGTTATTCAAAATAGTAGAGGCAATGGCCAGTTGTCAAGAATCTCAGAAAGTCTTTATGAAACTTGGCAATAAAATGGGAGGTGGAACTCAGTATAGGTAAATGTAAAGTGATACACACGCGGAAACAACAGTTCTAACTTCACATTTGCGGTAATGGCCTCTGAAGTGACCTCTACTACTCAGAAAAGACCTCCTGAGAGTTTGATAGATTGCTCTCTGAAAATACCAGGTTGGTGCTCAGCAGCAGTCAAAAGAAGAAAATAAAATATTAGTAGTGTTTGGAAAAAGAATTCACAGAAAAGCAGAAAATACAGGGTCACTGTATAAAACTGTCGGTCATTGCACTTTGCATACTGTGCAGTACCAGTCCCCTTGTCTTAGAAAAGGTAGGTTAGATCTAGAGAAGATTCACAGCAGGGTAACAAGGACAATCAAAGGCATAAATCAACTTCTACATGAGGAATAACCAGACTTTTCAGCCTGGAAAAAGAGATAGATTCAAGGGATTGCTAGAGAGCCACCAAAACTGGAGTAATGTAGAAAGGTGGGTAGGGATTCTCTGTTGATTGTCTCTTACTGCAGAAAAACTAGGAGCTATAAAATGAAAATAAAGTGAAATAAGAGTGGGGCAGGATATCAAACAAAAGAAGGTGGTTCTTCAAGGAGGTGAGTAGCAAACCACTTTGCCAAAGGATGCTGTGATGCAAGAAGCTTACAAGAATTCAAGCAAGACTGGAAAAGTGCGTTGGGACCCTGAACAAATTCCAACAGGGGCAGAAAGTTCCCTGAGCTGAAAATAGTCAGAGGCTGGGACAGTATTAGGGGAAACACCATATGAATTCGCTCTGTTCTTGCTCTTCCCAAGGAATCTGCAAATGGCTGTTGCAGGAGACAAAACGCTGGACGTTTGTAGGAGGCAAATCACCAGAATCAAACTGTGAACCAGCGTCACCATTCATACATCAGCATTTCTAAAACTGGCTTAAACCTGGAGTGTCAGCCTCTGGGAATGAGGAGGAGGGGGAGGGTTCCCAACCTGGTGTCTGAATGCATTGTACTGCAACTGCGAAAAGTCCTCTTCTAGCATTGGCACTGCTCAGGGAATGAGTGCTGGGGGTCTGCCAACAGTCACAACATCTCCCTTAGCTCTAGAGGAGTTTACAGGTGACATTCAAATACTACTAAAATGCAGAAATTATGAAATTAGTTGTTAAGTTTGGAGACAGAGAAAGGAAACAGCAATATAGCTTCTGTCATGGCACTCTGCTTTGGCCTTGTGCGGTTTTGCTTTTTGCTTTGGCTAGTTTTGGTGTTTCACTGGCCAGGTGATAGGAGCTGATTCATGCAGTTTCTTTCTAGATCGAGGTTCCAGCAGTTTTCAGGTTTTTCCTTCTTTGTGTAGAATATTGACTTAAAATATAGACATCTGCTTTCCTGCCCTTTTTTAGAGTTAATTTGGGTATTTCTGCCAGCTACAGCACTGGTAATTGATTCAATCATGGTAACAATCTGTATCTCCTTTGCTCATGGAACTGAGCTAATGCAGTTTGGTTTGTTGTTCTGGAAGAGAGTTTTTGGAAGGCACCTCTCTGCTGGGTGCAACTAGCTGAATTTAACACAGGTAGTCACTTGCAGTTTGTAAATAAACTTTTTGTGTGTATCAGTACATAAATGAGATTAAATGAGAACACTGGAGCTGTGACTAGCTCGTGAGGGAGAGAAGGCATGAAAGGAAGCAAACAGATCTGGGAACGTGTCTTGTTTGGGAGAGGTGACCACTGAGACAAGCCTGCCTGGAAATGACAGGCGATGCAAATTCAAAATCTATCAATTAACAGGGGCTGCAGTAAACAAATAAAAATGTGACCCCGTAGGAAAGTATCATAGAAAGACTCCTGTCATCATTTTCTAGCCTCATAAAGGGATTAATAGCATTTACTTGTTCTTTTCTAGATATGATTGTAGTGGTTGTTGATAACAGTGCTATCTTCTTTTTATTATTTCAATGAATACAAGGGCTATTTGTCCCCAGTGGCCTCTATTTATGCTGTCTGATTTAGAGATCAGAAGGACGTGTGCAGATATGTGCAGTAAAGGTACAATTAAGCAGGGGCTTTTTAAAAAAAACCCTAGGAATATAGCAGCTATACATATAGATAAGCCTGTATATATGATTTAATAACTACTGGCTAGATCATGAGCTTTTTCACCAAGACAGGTTATTATTGTTGATGTTCTCTGGTCAATGGCATATTCCATTTTTTATTGGCATTACTACCACAATAACTATCAATAATAAAATAGCAATCTTTACTCACTGCTCATTTTTTCAACAGCAGCCCAGCTTTCCTTATGCAATCTTAATGGGATACACTCTGGAGCTAAGTAATTACCTAGTTGTGAGGGAGTTGTACAAGATTAGAAAGAAACACAAAACTGGAGCATTTCATACCAATCGAGATTCATCTCAGACCTTTCATCTCACTCCTCATCCGTTATAGCTGTGTATTGCATATTCTCATTTTCTGTTCTCTTTAAACCAGTCACATTTCAAATCTCTTTTTGTTTGATCAAAGGCGAACCTATTCATCTGGGGGAATGATTTGCTTTGTTGTATCTCTTGATATTTTTATCCTTTCCAACTGTTCCACGTTTTCTTCCATTTCTCGCTTCCCCATGGATAAGGAGGAAAGTTAGATTTGAACTGCAGTAAGTAACTTTTCTTTGTTCTCCTCCGTTTTCATTGCACTCTGTGGTGAAAGTCCTCTCTCTTAAAACAAGAGTATCGTTGTTCCCTTTGTTGCACAGTTTTGGCAAGGTTAATTTCTTCCTTTTCTTTTCAAAGCCATTTAGGACTTTTTGGTAATCTGAAAGGATGTTTATTTTAGAGAAGAGTCTGTATGAGGCAATTATAGCAAAGGAAAGATACTAAAGATGATTTAAACATCATGGAGTCTTTTAATTGCCTCACACAGGCAGCCAAATACAGAGTCTCATCTTCAGAAGTCACGTAACTCTGATTTGACTTCTGAGTGACTTCTCTCGCTCATTTTGTGATGCTTTCTGATGAGGGAGGCATCTTTGTTTTCATCAGATCGATGAACATCCCTTAAGATTTTTCTCCTTGAGCTGGTGTGGTAGCTAGTATAATCTGAGGTGGCAAACGTTCATTTTGACAGGCTTTATTTGTGTGGCTTAGAGAGTCACTAAACCCAAGATTCCTGTTTTGTTCATAAAACCACTACTAGTATTCCTATTTATATATTACTAATAAGTCTATCCACAGTTTATAAGATATACAGGTTTTAGCAGATTTTAATTGTCTCTGATCAACAGAACATGTTAGTGAGTGTGAAAAAAAAAGAGTGGGCATCTTTCCAAAAAACGTGGTCTATCTATAATTCACACTGGAAGTTCTGCTATGAGCTTCAAAGGTTCCAGATGCCGATGAAGTGTCCTCTCAGGCCATAAACTGAGAGAGCATCCTTTGGAAAGCTGCCAGAATCCACAATTAGATTTCACTTCTGGAGATGACGGAAAACTTGAGTGAGAGTAAAATGAATCACACTGAGTATCATCAGAAATACTGCAGTATGTTTGTGATGAAAAAGCTATCCAAAGAGCAAGGCAATAGCAATTGAGAAGGGAGAGGCTTCTGGGAAGTCAGTGAAGCTGTCAGTAGTAGATCAGCAGCACATGAGATAGAATGTACCTTACTTCAGAAGAAGTGAGGACAAAACTCATGAGATGATGCATCACTTGTATTGGGTTATCGCAACGCAATGTCTACAACGATGGTCATCCGTGCCACCGTCACTAGGAAGGTAGTGGCTGTGGCAACTTTCTTTTTGCAGAAATTGTTACCGTGTGAATATTAAATGTGAAGAGAATCAAAATAATATTATAGAAGATGGTAAGAATTATGATCTAAAATTAAATATTCTGAAACAGAAAGTTTTGCATACTAAGAGCCATTTGCATCCATTAGGAAAACTATTTATCCAAAGATAATAACCTCATAGCAAGATTGCTTGCTTCTGTGAAGTTACAAGCAAGCCAATGAAGAAAAGATCCAAGAATTGCAGCTGTCCTAAGCTGGAGGTCAGGTGAGAAAGACCAAAACGTGGAATTCATGAAAATAAAGTGATATTTGTCATGTTCCCAAAGTTGTTCTGTTAGTCTACTATGTGTAGATTACTCAGTGCAAGAGACAAAGTTGAAAACAATTCAGTGAAAAGAACAGATGTTTAAAATGATTTTGAGTAGAGTTTTACAGACAACTGATGATGTCAAGTGTCTTTAAATTGGATCTCTACGTTCTTTTGGAAGAATCTTAGTGTAGCAGGCAATTGAGGAGTAATCAGCTGAAGAGATTCAAAGAACAGGATGTACAATGAAATTTACTCTCAAAATAGTGAAGTTAGGTGGTAATTACCTGAATGAGTTCGTAATCATACAAAACAACTGACAGCCATGATTTAACTTATTAATTTCAAGATAACTCATGAAGACCTGTAAGTACATACAACTTTAAAATATCGGGTGGGTGTTGAAGCTTTGTTTGAAAGCTCGAGATAAATGCAATCAGTGCTAATGAGGCAGATGCTGTCAGTCTGTTAACTGGCCAATTTCCTCTCTGATGTTGTGAAAGTGTGTAAAGTTAGGGAAGAAACACATAATGATATCAGGAGGAATTGTTTTAGAAGTGATGCACCTTCACAGAAACATTATGACTAGATGCCCAAGTAGAAATTTAAGATGTTTCCAAGTACCAACAGAAAGAATGGAGTTGGGAAGTGCTCAGGAAGGGATGCTGGAGGCATTTGCTCAGACAAATATTAGTTGCTGTGCAGCAGAGAGAGACAAAGGAGTCCTTGTGTATTCCCTGGCAACATTGGATGGGTTACAAGTGTGATTCCTGCCGAGATCATCATTGTCTCTGTTACTACAGAATGAATTTAATCCAAAGAATGAACAGTGATAACTAGGCATTGACTTCACCAGGTCATTAGCACTAGCAAATGATACAGAAGCTGCAATATTTATGTAATGTTTGATATTTCCAAAAGATGGGGGAAAAAAGGTGCCGAGAGAGGCAACAGAGGATCCAAAACAAGTATTCATTTCAAGAACAGAACTGTGTAGCAATGGAGAAAGGTTTTTAGTCCAATCAGCAACTCAGGCTGATGAGCAACTGATCAGCAACTGTGGCAGATGAGAGTAAGTTCATGTGATACATTCTCCATGTCATAAATGAGTCCCTGAGCTAATCAGTGACTTGAAAAAAACCTCAGACTTCATAAATTATCTTATGAAAAGCTAATGGACTTTTTTTGCATGCGGTCTGTGCCTCAAGTGATGGCTACAAATCAGCCACAGATACCCCTGAAGACATAACTATTCTTGAGCTTAGCCTTGGATGCAGCAATTTTATTATATCTTGCCGAGAATATCAAGTGGTTGGAACACAAGCCTGGACGAGATTCACAGACATCCATGAAGTGGAATGCTTCCCTGAGGCTGATGTTTGTGGAGCTGTAACACGCCTATGTGTTTTGTTTGGGATGATAACAGTGCTAGCACTTTTATAGGTGAGGAAAAGTTAGGAGATGATAGAAAACTCATGCAGGTGTAGCTTCAAGCACTGGTGATTTCAACAGATGTCTTTGAAACATAGGGGACGTGAAATCCTGTGATGGGCAATACTTGGTGTCAATAAGTTTCTTTCATTAGCCTTTCTTCCAACGTGAATGAAGTAGGTCCCAGCTGCCTTTGGGCATGCGCTGCATCAGTTTGCTCCGTGTACAATCACGCTAGAATTTGGAGGCAGTTGTTGCAATACAAACCTCTCTTGCTCAGTCCTGCAAGCTGTGGCTAAGCAACTCATACCCAGAAGAATCTGGATACAGAGCAGACGTCCGGGTCATCACCACCACAGCTGCCTTTCACATTTACTGTCGGGTGTGTCCTCCTCTGTCAGTGCACACGTCCAAATCAGTAATGCCTCTGCTTCAACAAAGTAGTGCAAACTGCAACTCTCTGCCTACCAGAAGATGACAGATACTGAGTATGACCATTTCACTGAAGATTTGTAAGACTTAGACGTGAATTATTTTGTTTGAAATAGAATCTTCACAAGTGTTTCTTACTATATTGACATGCTAAGGGAAAATACTGTGTTGTCTGTTCATAGTGCTTTTGAACAATGAATGTATATCATTCTTATTGTATTAATAATCAGTTTTTCACTGATAAATGTGTAAAGCTTAAATGTTACAAGTGCAAAAATATGTCACCAACAGGCAAGGCTTCATTGTTAAAAGCTTAATCATCACTTTGAAGTTACCAAAGGCTGTTGGATCTGAACAAAGTCCAGCAACACTGATGTCTTCCAAAAACATTATTAAACTTTGCTACTTCAAATGACACCAGTAGCTGAATTTTTTGACCTCGGTTCATTGACTCCCTGAGCTGAATGCTACTCCCAGGAGCTTTATACACAGCAAGCTCACCAAATTAACTGGATTTTCCTCCCAGGGAGTTCCTGACAACGGCTTTTCTAACACAGTGACACAGAGAAGCCCTATAACATTTGTCTGTGCCTGACTCAGAGTGGTTGAATAAGCTATCGTTTCAGCTCCTCAGTGTTGCATTCTGATAGCTTCCCTTTTATTGCCTTGTTCTTTATTTCCCTTGGGGTATTCACCAAGCCATTAAAAAGAAAAAAAAAATGTCAAAGTAAACACAACTTAATGTGATACAGCATGCCAGCAAGCCTCAAAGGAACCTGATTTATCAGTGATGGTAATAGTGTGTTGGGGGGGCAGGGACTTTTCATAACAGTGCATCAAGAATAAAGAGAGGGCATCCACAAAGCAAATACTCATGCCTGAGGTGCACCTGCGGTGGGACTAGGAAGACAGGATGGCTCACGCTAGTTCATCATGCCTGTGTAAATTCACTGAGAGGGCGACTTTCCTACGGAGCAGGTGCTGAATGAACATACGGACTGCAGCTGTAGGGTCCATATATAACCTCTGGAAAGCCGGAGGAGATCAGGGAACTGCAGACTGCAGCAGTGTCTTATGGTGTGTCACAAAAACATAGTAAATGCGAAATACAGATTCTTGCTGCAACAGAAATCACCTGGGACTGCAAAAGCAGTGGACTTGAGCAAACTAGCAGGAGGAATATTCATTGTAATTCCCTGGGGGATGAAACAGTACACCCACAGGCAGGCAGGAGAGACAGCTTGCATCATCAAAGAATTTCAGTCTTGAGAGTGATGCAGAGATGTGAAAAAGCAAGCTATGTTGTGTCCAATTGCTCATAGCACAGACACAATGAGCAGCACCCAGGGGGTGGACTGAGTTTAAATTGTGATTGATCCCAAGAGCTGTAATTTTAATAATTCTGAGCTCTCTCTGGTGGACAGCAATAACTGTATGGAATTCTACTATAGCTTGAAACTTACTGTACACCCCTGAAATAAAATGCTTCTAAAGAAATTCCTATCTCACACAAGGAGGCAAAAGGTACATGAAGGCACCGAGCAGGGTGTCAAGAGATTCCAAGCTCCAGAGCCATCTCTGCGACTTCAGGTCTGTAAGAAAATATCTCTCTATAAAGTACATGAGCTACAAGGTACATGAGCTAACTTTAAGAAAAAATGTGGGAGTCTACTAGCTATACTTTGTCACCCTGAGCGATGCAAGATGGTGTCACATACTACTGTTGGAGAACATATTGCTAGACTTGAACACACTTAACACCTTCCTTACTTTTCTCCTAAAATAGATGGGTTTGCACTTGTGTTAAAATTAAGTAAAAAATTAAATGTCCTGCCAAACTCATTTCTCAGACAGTAATAACCAGAATTGACTGGTGTCAGTTCATCCTGTTTCACTCTTTTTTCAAAAGGTTGAGACTTGGCTAGTTTGTCAAGAGTGGCATAGAGCAGACTGAAGAGAATTCCAGCCAACTGCTGTGCATTTTTAATGAATTTTATATAGCCTGAGAAATTTCAGGAGCCTGAGAAAATGCTCAGCTAACAGTATTTGAAAAAAGGAAGTAAGTAGCAGGCCAGCCATGCTGACCACAGCAGCAGGCAAAATAATAAAAAGGATGATATAGGAGTCAGTTAAAAACTGGAATATAAGGATGTAAACCATGAGAAAGTAATTTTAGGTGATACGTTATTATGGAGAAAAAAGAGATCTTATCCCACTGTGTCCTTTGACACCATTATTTGAAGTTATTACCTCAATTTGTAGATAAAATTTCATTCACGGGGCATTTAATGAAATACTGCCTGGTATTCTAATAAAGAAATTAACAATAAGTAGTGTGAACGAGGTGTGCTTTAAATGGGTTATGAATGAACTGAGAGATCTCACAAAGTAGCCTATGACATGGAATCATCACTGTTTCTGATAGGATTTTGCAGAAGTGGGTACTAGATCTGACAGTAAGCAGGACTCGAAAGCAAGGACAGGACTTTGGTTGATCAAATCTGGACATGGCACAAAACTGCCAGAATGGCAAGTACCACTAAGGGCAGGGCAGGGCAGTGAAACATTACAGACCAAATGCACTTTTGATGTAGAGAAATGCCAAGTTATGCATTTAGGACCAAGGAACATGGATATATCTGCAAAATCAGTAATTTAGCTCCGAAAGCTACAGATCTGATTTGGAGGCACAGGTCAGAGCAGACAAACGTCTCAATGTTAGCCATTCCAAGAGATCTACTTGCAAAAAGAGCAAGTACAATCCTCAGATTGGTAAGCAGGGCAAGAGGAAGGAGGGAAATGGTTTCACCTGATAAAATACTGGGTCTGCTTCTGCTGTCCATTTTTTAAAACTATCTTGGAAGAAGGGAGAGCGTTGAAAAACTGTGAAGTTCAAAAACTGAAGAAAATGCCTCACAGCAAGAGATATGTCTGTTTAGCGTATTTCAGAGAGGAACATAATTAAATAATTCTCACTATCTTAAAAAAATCAACTGAACTAAAATACTGGTATCAAAAGGCACTTTAATTTAGCAGGGAAAGGCACAACAAGCACTAATGACTGGGGGCTGAAGCCAAGTACAAAAAAGAAGCAAGACACATTTAATGATGAAAACAATTAACACTGGAACAAACTCAAAGAAGTCGTGGCTTCTCCATCCTGTGAAGTGTTCCAATCAAGACTGCTTTAGTTAAATGCATTTGGGTAGATGTAGAGGTAAATGTATGAAACACGCAATGACCAAATGTGAATTGGCGCCTGAGGCAAAAGTCAGTGTTTGTGAAGGTCTTGGTGCCCCCATCGGCCAGATGGTGACTTGGCTGCAGGACACTCCTGCTCCTTCACTGACTGCACACCCCGGGTTCTTTCTTTCCTACAAGGGGAGGAGAAGTTAGGGCCTGGGGATGAGGAATCCCCTTCTTTTGTGGGCTCATGATTTAGCCACACGGGTGCCTGGGCCCAGGAGCTTAGATATACGCTTGAGTCCTGCAAATTAGCTATAGCCCTAAATGACTGAGTAGGAGACAGGTTTGCGAGTTGGTTCATGCAAGCAAGAGCTAATTCACTCTAGTGGGCTGCAAACACATGCTGCAAAACCTGTATTATTGATGTTTTTCTATTACTTTGGAAAAATGGCATGTGCTGTTTATAACTGGGTATTCAGCTTTGTGGTTCAGAATAGAAATGACTGTCTGGACAAAGGAGACTCCCAACCACAGAATAAGACCCTGGTGATACTGCATGTTTCTAGTTAGATCTAGCAGTACCTAGAAGTTCTTACCATTAATTTATGTGCGACTGTGTACGTAGGCAATAAGCTGCTTCTAAAAGGAGATGAGAAGTTTGCCAAAATGTCTGGCACTTTTCACCATTTCCATGTTACTTTTAATTGCTTCCCTTGAGATGCACAGAAAACAGTTCAGAAACAGAAGTATTATAAATGACAGAAAAGTATTATGAAGTAGTTTATCTGAATAATGACATACAGTGTGGAGTGCAGGTGTTCAGGTGCTGGCAGTAGGAGGCTGCAGGGGTGTCCTCTGTGGGAAGAGGCCGAGGCTGCCCTGTGTTGGACACAGATGATTTCAGCCATCTCCAAAAGGGACCCAGCGCAGGACACAGCTGAACCCATCAGCAAAGCTGGTGGCACTTCTTTGGAAACATATTTAAGAAAGGGGAGAGACAGGAGGAGGGAACAAAAAGAGTGAGAAACAGCAGGGGAACACCAAGGTCAGAGAAGGAGGAGGAGGTGCTCCAGATACCCCACCACTGCCAAGGGCCTGTGCGGCCTGTGGAGGACACATACACACACACATGCACACACACCCTGGAGCATGTACAATCCCCTGGAAAGACTGTGGCCTATGGATAAGTCCATGTTGGAGCAGGTACACCCCAAAAGAGACAGCAGCCTGTGGAGGACCCACACCAGAGTGTAGGAAAAGAGTGAGAAGGAGGGAGCAGCAAAGAGAAACCTCTGTGTCCTGATTGCACCCCCTGCCACCACCACCCTGTCGCCTCACTGAAGGAACTGGGTGTAACTTGCAGTGGTAATTGGGCTGGAGGACTGGGGAGGAGAGGTGCTTGGAGGGACATGAGCCTGGGAAAGGTGGAGAAAAGGTGGTTTCCTTAAGTGTGCAAATGTTTGTTTCATTTTTTTGCTTCCCAGTATCCAAATCATTAGTCAAATATTTATCTCAATTGACAATAATTTAAGTTGAATTCCCCAAGTCAAGCCTGGTTTGCCCCTGACAGTAATTGGCAAACGATGTCCCTGTCTTTATCTCTAACCAGGAGGTTTTTTGCTCCTGTTCTTTTTCTTTTCTCCCCTGACCAGCTGGTTTCAGGGCAGGGTGGGGGAGTGAGCAAGCAGTTGGGTGGGAGTTTGGCTGCCCATCCAGGGTCAACCCACCACACATTTTTACTCTGAAGTAATATAATTTGCATGATTATTATTCTTGAGATATGAGATTATATCTCACAAGAGACCTGACTTTCAAAGGAAGGGTAATGGGCATCTTAAAATCAAAACAAAGGTGTTTTGCTTAAAATAGATACAGTAAAACCAGCAGGATATGACATAACATGTATTTTCTCAAACATTTATAAACTTTTTGGAATAATACAGCTATGTGGTTTGAACACTGTGTTTAAAATTTTCTCTAAAGTACACCTGCAGCAATACGCTGTGTGAGAACTGAAAGTAAAGATGTTGTTCTAGTTCATTAACTAAGGTGACCAAAACACAAAAAGTAAGCAGCAATATGCAGTTATATGTATAATATGCAGTTACTCCTAAGTCGTCACTGGTTGTTAGCTAGATATCACAAGTTGTTGAGTTTTTATTTCCCTTACAAGTATTCCTTTTAATACAAGTGGGATATTTAAGCTAATATATGCCACTGGTAATTATTATTCCAAGTACAGCTGACATTTGAAAGTTAGTAAACACACTGGAACACCATATTAAAATGCTGATTTATATAGGACGAGCAACCTACTCATGCTCCCAATTAGGCCATTTCAGTCTTCCCATTGCTTTCTACATCATAGTCAAGAAAATATCAACCCAGCCGAACTGAGATAGGCAAGAGTGTGACTCGTGCGATTAGGGTTTCCTCTTTGTCATCCTTAAAATCACCTTACAAGAGATTCTTCTTAACTTTTGATCAAAAGAGATTATAAATCGTATTTTATTTGCTCATCTTCACATCTCTTCAAAGCAGGACAGATTGAGGAAAGATTTGTCTCTAAAGATACAAAGAGAGAGAGATGAGTCTTTCTTGCTGCTGCTGTGAGGGTCGGGACTGCCAGCTGCAGCCAGCTGTGTAGAGCTTTATTCCTCCCAGCGATGACAAGGGCAGCTGTGGCTCCAAAGCCGCTGTCATCTCAGAGATGATTTGTTATGGATGATCTGTCAGGGGCTGTCCCAGCAGATGTCTCTGCGCCACCTCTTCAAATAAATGAGAAGCTGTGCGTCACGGTGAGCACCATGCTCCCACTGAGCTCCCCCAACCTTTCTGTCCCCAGCACGCTGCTGTGATGCTCTGCGTGCGCAGCAGGGGCTATGTGGCAACAGTTGTCATCACAGAACTGATTAGCTGCGACAAAGTAGTTTTCTGACAGGAGGAGACAGTCAAGCCATGATGGCCTGGGGTGAGGAAGTGGTTTTTCTTTTCCAGAATCCAGGCAGCAGTGAAGAGGAGGGCAAGGGGGACCAAAGTCATGAGGTTTCTACGGCGCTTCGCATGGCTTCTACTCATGCAATTTGGGGGATACTCCCTGGCAGCTCCTGTATGTGGCAAGACTCTGAAGCATATTTGCAGCTGGATATCAGCAGCATAGACTCTTTTGTCTCAAGAGAGTCAGTATGGATGTGTGCTTGTTTCTGTGCCAGCTGATGTGCCAGCCCTCAACTCCACTAGGAAGGAAGAAGGCAGTTGTTCTTTTCAGCCAGCAGCTGCCACTACCGCCTTTCTCTGGCTCAAAACAATTTTGAAGGAGGAAGCATTTGCAAAGCAGCTAGACTTCTGCTTGTTTGTGGGTTTTGTTCCGTTGCTGAAAAAAGAGGGACTTAAGCTGGCAGCATTTATTCCCTTAACTTCTCAGCACCAGCTGCCATTGCTTATGAAAGAGCCCCGAGTAATAATCCTGGTGCTTTTACATGGATTGCCGAGCTTTCTGTTTAGCTCCTATTGCAATGTAATACATGTGGTCGATGCTGTAAAAGGCTAACTATACACACAGCGAGAATCAGGAATAAAAATTATGTGGGGGACTTCTCTTAAGCTCCACCCTCAAAATAAACTCTGTCCAATACAATGAGTGCATGTAACAGATGTTGAGTTTGGTCACATCTCAGTCTTGGACTTTTGTGGCTTTTCTCTCCCTCATGAAGTCCAGAAGCACTCGGGAGATGAATTGAGTTCCAGATGCTTAAATTCTAACTGAGATTTGTAGGACTCTCAGTATTACTTTAGATTGGTTTGTTCTTAGATGCGGTTTGACAGAGGCCAGACTTGTAACTGCAGTAGCATTTTCTCAAAGTCATTTGCAGGTGGCTGAGCTTCCCAGACCACCAATGTGCTGAGCCCTTGGGAGTTTTCTCAGGCGCAGAAGGAAGGCATGGCCAGTGCAGTTCTGCGTGCTTTCAGGGTCTGGTCGCTCCCAGGCGGAGGGGGCCATGCACTGGAAACTGGTACATGCACACAACTCTGGGCACTGCGTGTTTTATTGACACGTTGATTTGTGGAGACTCAAAATTATTTCCTTACCTACTAAGAGTCTTTGAGAGGTTAATACAGACCAGAGTGGGAATACACAATTAGCTTGAGTCTTCATACAGTTGCAAACTTTACTATTCACAAGCCCAGTAATTTTAATCCTGTAATGTTTGATAATTTTTAGTTGAAACAATTAGGGTTGGGTTTTTTTGATAGCAGAAGTTGGTGGATTAGTACATGGTCAGTACTAACACCTCTGTGCAAGTAACCTGCAGGTCTGACTGTCAGCCTTCCATAGGGGCTGTGATTTCCTCCAGCGGCACTGGAGGTGTAGGGGACAGACACAGTTTGATGCCAGCCTGGATAGAGTTCAGCACAGTAGGGAGGAAACTAGATTGCATTTCTCTAAGGGTGCTGCTTGGCACCCTCAAGCAAACCCTGTATTTTTAGTTTTGGAGGAGGGGGAGAAATAGATGCCATAGATGTCACTTAGTTGTAAGTAATTAAATGGCAATCAGTTTTTAATCTTTGAGCCTATTTCTTATTACTTTGCTACACTAACTGCATAACTTCCAGCAGTGAATGTGTTTTTACTCAGCTGAAGCCTTAAATGTTTTATTTCCTCCCTTTGGTAAATATTTAAAGATCCCATTGATAATTCCTACCTCTGAGCCTGAGAGCTGGAAGCAGCACATTCATCACAGGTAACAAAGAATTTTAATTCTTGCTTTGAGGGAAAACATGGCTGAATCTTAATCACAAATGAAACATTTACAGGGAAATAAACACTTCCAGGAAAATCCTACATGACTACATCAGCCCCATGCACTGCAATGAGCAGAGTGCTGCCAAGTTATAGTGTACAGTCAGTGAAAGAAATGCGAGGGACCTGCTGAGCTTGTCCCGAGGTTCCAAAGCAGCCAGGCAGAAGCTGGTCAAGCTCTACCCTGATGCTGGCTGGGCTTTTTGCTCCTCTGTGGAGACTGCTCCAGAGCAACAGTCCTGTGGTCATTAGGAATCTTCTAATCTCCAGCCTAAATGTGTGTTTTTCTGTTATCTTGTTGCTATGCCTTCTCAGACTCAGAAATATTAAGAATTAGGAAACAGAAATTCTCAGTCAAAGGTAATCCTTCCTCTCTCTCCCTCCCACGTGCTGGGGGAGATTTATTGTCCCTCTCCCACTGTGCCACTGGGAATAACCTCTTAACACCACATATTGGTGAGACAGTGAAGTGGGGTTTTAAGTAAAAGTGCATGTTCTAGTATGTGATAATATATAGAGTGAGGGAAATGCTGAAATAAAAAAAAAAACAGTCCACATTCCTGAACATGAATGGGGAAGATATTTACATGGGAGGGACAGTACAGCAGACCTATATTTACACTCTCTAGAAACAATAGAATCAGAATTGTAGAATGGTTTAGGTTGGAAGGGACCTTAAATGTCATCTAGTTCCACCGCCCCCCTGCCATGGACAAGGACACCTCCCACTAGACCAGGTTGCTCAAAGTCCCATCCAGCCTGGCCTTGAACAATAATGACATATCAACAGGAGCATATTTTCATATTTAATGTGGATACCATCATTGCCACTAATTAATGGCAATTATTACAGTTCGAACTGACAATAATTTAAAACAGAGTTTAAATGGGAATTTGTTTATGAAGAAGTTTAATACAAATGAAGCTAACATGGGACTGTGCAAATTGACTGCATCTCAGCAGAAGCCACTCTGAAAATCTAAACAGCTTCATTCTTAATGTTGGACCATTTACAGCATTATGACCGTGAAAAGTGTGTTTAGCATAGGATTTCTTTTGCACAATGTTTGGAGTGCAAATTCACCCTATTTAGGTTGGGTAAAAGAGACAACAAAAAACAGGACGTTAATTTTAAATAGAGCCGGTATGTTTTTAAGAACAAACCAGTTTTATTTAAAAATAAAAAAATAAAAAAACACAGATGTTTTCAGCAGAGCTAATGCGAGGTCTCCGCTTACTTCCCTGTGGAGCTGCGGGCCGGAGGGGACAGGGCAGCGCTGGGCCGGGGGAAGCCCGGCTGCCCGGCATCCCCTGCCGTAGGGTGTTGAGAGGCTACCGACACCGCCGTCAGAGCCCAGCGGCGGCGGGAGCGGCGGCGGGGGCGGCGGCGGGGGCGGCCTTCCCCGGGCCGCGGGGGCGCGCAGCGGCCGTCCCTCTCCGTGGTGCTGAACCGGCTCCCGCCGCCCCCGCGGGCGCGGACCGTCCGCCGAGGGCCCGCCCCTGCCGCCGCCGCCGCCGCCGCCGCCGCTGCTGCTGCTGCTGCTGCTGCGGCTCCTGCGCCGCCCCCTCCCCGCGGCCGCGCAGCGCCGGGCGGGCTCTGGCGGGACGCCATGGCGGAGCGCGGGGCCTGAGGCGGCGCGGGGAGGCATGGAGGCGGATTTCGCCGCCTTCGGGAGCCCGCTGTGCGGCGAGGTCAAGCGCTTCTGCAGGCGGGTGCGGGAGACCTACCGGGAGATCAAGGAGGACCTCACCCCCTACAAGGATGACCGTTACTACCGGTACGGGCGCGGCTCTCCCCCGGGGCCCGGGGCCCGGGGCCCTGCCCGCCCGCTTTCCTTCGGGGTGGCCCCGGCGGCGCTCGGTGGGGGTTCCGCGGGGGACGAGGCCGCCTTCGCGGGGCGGGAACCGGCACTGGGGAAGGTGGCGCCCGGCTTCATGCGGCGACCCCCGGCCGCGCACCCGGCAGCAGCCGCTGCAGCCTCGGGGCCGACTTCGGGCGGCGCCCGGTGCCCGCAGTGCCGGGCGGCGGGTGGGGCGGGTCTGGTCTGCCTCGGGATGGCGGGGGGGAACGTGGTCTGGCAGCGCCTCCGGGCAGGAGGGGCGGCACTTCCGCTTCTGCCCTCGGGTACTAATGAGGTGATAAGAAGCAATCTCCATTTGCATTCCTCTGTGCTACTCCTTTTCCACTGCCGTGGCAAGCTAGGGGAACCGGGGCTAAAGCAGGCGTGAAACGGTACTGGAACAGTACAAAACTGGCGAGGAAATCAGTGGGTGGCAAAGGTTGAGGTCGAGAAGGACAGACGTACACAGATGGGTACATCTACACCCATGTTTCTTCTGTGCCTGGCCCTATCTTCTCTTTCCGTGAACGACCAGTGGTGGATGGAGAGCATGAATGTTTTGGGATTACACAAGGCTAGGAAGGACTCCAAACGTGTTGGAGGACTGGGTTATAAATTAAAATAATTTCTGGGTCAGAGAAAGGGTCTGAAATAGTAGAATGAAAATCGAGGGGGGAGGGGGAAATGCCAGGACCTACGCAGAGAGTGAATGCTACTCAGCCACACGAGTACGGGTTGGGGAATGAACAGTTATATAACATTTTTGTAAAAAAAGGGTATGGGAATTACAATGCTTTATAAAATAACTTCTTTCAACAATTATGTTGTATTATATATGTGACAAAGACAAAAGCAACTTGGGGTGTACAACAGGAGCACAGTTTGCAAAATGTGAGAATTAAACCATTTAATTTAGTCACCACTCCAGACCTTAGCTGGAACTGTGTCCATTTCTGGGCACCACACTTCAATGGCCTGCCAGTGGAAGAGAGCCTAAGGACAGAGATAGGGACAATCAAAGGCCTAGAAAATATAGCTGTAAGGAAAATTTAGGGTTATGCCAGTTAGGGGAATAGGAGTTTCCTGTAAAGAGAAACTTCATGCTCATTTGGACAAAATACTACCGAATAACTTAAATTGTGGCAAAAAAGTACCTATTAGACATTAAGAAAAAACTGAGTGGGATGGATGGTAAAACACTATAGAAAGGGTTATCCAGGGAAACTATAGTGTGTCCATCATTGGAGGTCTTTAAGAACTTTTGGCAAACACATACCAAAAAAGACATAGATCCAGCAGAAACACTCCTGAGACAGAAGGAAAGATTAGGCACCTTGTGAGGTCTCTTCCAGCTCTTCCATTACTATGAACCTGAGCGTAAGTACTTCCCTTTGTGCACAGTGCCCCAGTTCTCCTGCTTAGATCATTTGACTTCAGTACACTGTCTGTTTTCTCAAGTGAAGGAGCATGTGGTCCATTAGATTGAATTTGTCTTGTTGTTCACAATAGCAAAAACTACAGAGAGTTATGGAGTTTGGAAACACTGCCTGACAGCTTGGCAGAGTTTAACATGGCCACCACCCTGCCTGTTAAAACAGCAGCTCCTTGTACCTAAGCGTGGTGTGAGAAGCCATGGGAGGGGATAAGGAATGATGGAAATGTACCTGTGGGCATCTGGCAGTGCAATAATGAATATTGGCACTAGAATGGAGAAAGAAGGGAGAGAGAAGCTTTGGAGTAACAAATAAGAGGTCCTGGGAGAGGCATTTATTCAGCTTTGTTTCCAGAAGAAACACGAGCTCTCCAAAACAAATTGTTATTAACTCATTTTTATGACTAAAAGTGTGTATGGAGGGACTTTCTGTATTGAAGAGAGAAGATGCTACTCCACTGAATCAAATGAGCTTGTAGAGTTAGTGCTAGATTGCCCTTTCTTCAGTGAGAGTATCCCCAAGAGGTATCAACCACAGGTCGTGAACGAAATGGAGTAACATTGGGCTCTTGGCAAGGCAATAACGTTTCGTGACTTAGAAATCATGCTGGTACTTCTCTGCATTCCCAAGATCTTAACCTATATGACCTAGCATTAAATAAGTTTACTGTTACTGTCACTGCATACCTGCTGTTCTGGTGTTTCCCTTTAACATTATGGATGGATGTAGCAATGGCACCTGCTCTTTAGATTCCTGGTAAGGAGGAGGGCTTCTTGATGCTACCATGCATTCTTCTTACAGCCAACTCTCAGTTACGGGAAGGGCAATTAGATATTTCATCCTCTTCTCTATTTTATTTGGTCACGTTATAAAGGAGCACACTCAGGGATGTAATGGGGAGCCTTACTGCTCTGACAGCAGAAGGAATTTGGGAAATTTGGCTAAGGAAATGCAGTGTGGCTTGTATTTACTTCAAACCGTGAGGTTCTTTAAAATAATCACCTCAATAAGAGTAAACAATATCTTATACCAAACTAACAAAATGAAGAGATGGTAAAACCATATTAAAAAGCATGTTTTCCCCTCTCACACACTGTGTTCACAAATGTGCAGCTGTTAACCACTGCCAGCCTTAACTCTCTGCTCCCACTGGTTGAGAAAAGGCATTTGGCCATCAACTGGTGGTTTCCATTGCCTCCTTGGAAATGGAGCGGTCTAGTCCATTAAGTGATAGGGAAGCAGAGGGGGGGAGGGGGCATGAGCTTGCAAGTAATCAATACTTACTAAAAAAAAAATAATCCGCTGCTACAGTCTCACTCTTGATTTCTGCAAAGACAGCCTTCTCTGAGTGTCAACAGGAAAACTCAAAGCTGGAAAGCTTTGGAGCAGACCTGATACAGAAATGGAAGAACACCAAGCAGTCCTCTTTGTGACTGGCAAGCAAATAGCTTTTCTTGACTCGCCAGCACTAGCTGCGTGCTGCGCTGGTATGTGCTCATTCTCAGCGACAGGGGATTCAGTGTGAGGGGATGACCTAGCTCAGAGATGGCCGATGAAGCTGTTATCCCAAGTAGGTGTGCTCTTGCTGCACGGATGGCTGAGTCATTTCTGATTCGGCTCTGAGGCTGTCCCAGTTTAGTGACATGTTTTGGTAATGGTTTCCTTTAAAGCACATTGCTCTTGAATATGTGGTTCAGCAGCTGCCTGTGAACATCCTGTTCTTTGGGCAGGGTTTGACAACTAAGGGTGGCAGGCTCCTCAGCCATCTCAAGCTATGCCATCCTCGTGCTGCAGAGCCCCGGGGCTCTCACCTGCACTCTACAGATGGAGGGGTGTCAATACTAGTGAGTTTGTTCTGCCCGATATCCTGGAATAGTCTCTGAATTCTGTCTCCTGGTGTATTTCCCCACGAGCCAAGTGCTAGTTTACCCGGCCATCTGGGAGAGGTGGAGAGAGCAGGGTTAGCCATGGCTCAGCACACTGATTAGCACCATCTGTCTGGGTTAACAGTCCCCTTGGGCAGACATGGCGCTTTATGGTATGCTCACAAAAGAGACTGTATATTTACAGACTAATGGGCACGATGGTAAACAACCTCATTGGCAACACCAATCCAAGGTTGGTCTGGACTCGGTACACCTACGATTAGTCTGTGGTACACCAGGAGATGCTTGGTGCAGCAGATGAGCTCAGGGAAGGTAGAAGAAGGGAAAAGTGTTATGCTCTCCCATCAGTCCCGGTGACTGCCACGGAGCGTATCAGCCCTTGATTTATTACAGCAGCTTTCAGGTTTGTTCTAATTTATGCCCCTGAAAAATTTCTCCAAACAAGCCACTTGAATGAACAGTTTGTTCTCTGGTGTCTCTCCCTCCCACTCCAATATGTTCCTTCCTCCCCTAGCATGCCTCCTGGCCGGGATGGCAGGGCAGGCACTGCTGATGGAAGGCTGGCAGCCGGCGGCTCCCTCCTCTGCGCTCGGCATTTTTAAGTAAACTATTGGTACGAAGAGAGCTCAGTACCAATGGTACTAAACCATCTATATTTTTATCTCTTGGACATGTTGTCAGTGAGATATGCAAAGCTCGCCAGAAGACACCAGGCCTTGCAATCAGCTGACAGTTATTTCGGTGGGAGTTTCATAACCCCATCCCCTAGCTAACATCGAAGAGTTCAGCGTGACAAAAATGTTTTGATAAGAAAGCAAGCAATTAAAGTGCCTACCTGATAGAAAGGAGAGAGCAGGAGGGTGGCCAAATTGTGGTCTGACATCAGAGTTGCGTAACTGTAAGTAACAACTTAGTGTTCTTCAAAAATAAATTTCTAGGTTAATAAATGTTGGCCAATCAGCTTATACGTTGAAGCACTGTGTTGACACGGAATTTCGTAATAATACCCAGAGATTAAGATAAACGACCTACAATCTGTCCCTGCTAAATAAGGGATACATTTTAAACTCCTATCATGCAATAATTTTTGTACATTTTGTACAACAACAAGACTATACATATGATATTGTGAAATGTATTATTTACCTTGCAGCTTTAATTAGTGCTTGATGTTGCTTATATGGATAACGAGAGGTAATTATAGATGATATTGATATACTTAATTCCTCAGCTTCTTCTATTAGTGTTTCCAGTTCATTAAAACATAGTTAATCCTCAAAACATGTGGGAAAGGTTCATTCACAGTGCTCTGCTCTTTTGGCAAAAAGACCAGAGAATAGCACATCATTTGACTCAGCAATAAAGAGATGCTGTTTGTTTTTCCTTAGAGAAACTCTAGTGCCTGCGTGTTCCAGAGAAGAAACTTGAAGTTTGCCAGAGAAGGCTGTTGTGATGAGGCTACACTTCTTCTCACCTTCTTAAAATCTCTCCCAAGTGCTCAAAGTGTGAGTCTGTGAGAAGCCAAGGGGTCAGCAGGACCTTGCTGGAGAACTGCAGTCAGATTCCCTGAAGGTTCATGCTGCTTTCCAGAGCCGGGCAGTACCTTCAGTGGCTTCTTCAAGCCACAGGTGCTACCTCTCTCTTTTTCTTCCAGGGCTCAGTGCTGGCTCCTGACAATCAGGGGAAGAACCGAAATGACCCCAGTGTGAAGTACACAGCTAGGGCTAGATGGCTTGAAACAGCAGGAGGAGGAGACTAACAGTGTAGCTTCATGATTGCTTTAAGATGCCATAATCTGGCTGTGTGGCTGGAAGAAGCCATCCTACCTCTTCTTTCCCTGGGCACACGTTTCTGCTCTCTTCCTCGTCTGCCCACAAGTATTCCTGTAGCTGCACAGTGAGTGAGCAGATCCAGCAGAACACTTTTTTTTTTTTCTGAGTGACTTTAACTCAAATAATTTCCATTATTTGATTCGCCCTTCTATTGCACAAACATTTGTGCTGGCAAAGATCAATGAGCTCCAGAGAGGCTGGATTTCACCTTTTGTCACTAAAGCCATAGGTATCAGCCATGCAAATATAAACTGGTCATGAAAGTACAGCCTAAGCGTTGGGGTGGTTGGTGTAAGTAGGACCCTGGCTGCGCTAGCATTCAGCCTGCTTATTCATAGATCAGCCTGCCTCTTCTTGCAAGCCTCAGTCACTGTACACCATCCAGTTTCTACATCAGATGAGGCAGACGGTACCTTCTCGTACGATTTCACCCCAGAGCAGGTGAGACGAGGCACAGAGTGAGGCACCTTCTTGTACAGAGCCAAGTAGAGCGAGACCCTGACTCCGTGTTTGTGGAGGGAGAGAGGTTTCACAGTGCCTTCCCTCTGAGGATTTAGTTTGTAAACTCAACACCGCTATTTTCACAAAACTTACAGGGTGCAACCTATGTGTTTACAATGTGCTCACAACCCTTTGGAAGTTGGCAGACGGCAAAGAGAAATGTGTCCCCGTGGCTAATTGAAGTGAGCTGGATTTCAAGCTCTGCCACCCACACCGTTCTCCAAGTGGCTTTTGAGAAGGCTGAATCTGTCTGTGCTTCAGTTTCCTACCCGTTTAGTGAGCAGAATGTATTTTTGTTTTGAGGAGAATAAATTAATTCACGTTAGTGAGACACCTGTGTGCCAGAGGGATTGGAGCGGCCACCCAAACAGCCCAGATGTGCGCACGTAAATAGCAGGAGCTGTAACTCTGCAGCTGAGCTTCCCAGAATACTGGAAATCGTCACAGATGCTGTAAGTGTCATTCCGTCATTTTCTGGCCAGGGAGAGCTTGTTGGAGAATCCTGAAGTGTGCTGAAAGCAACACACAGCATGTCATAGTCACCCGTGACCTAGTGACTTCAAATTGTGGCTTGGCAGTGCTCTCCCATTCTGAGCAGATACGTTTGTTAGGTTGTCCTGGTTACTCAAAGCTTTATTTTCTGCCCTAGAGTAGTGATTCTTGATGATTTAAAATTTGCAAATGGCTTTCCTTCACCACTTGGTATTACGCATTTCTCAAGACAGCCTTTTTGTGACATTACTAAATGAACATCAGTGCTGTAAGTCACAGATCTAACTGATGGGATAAATACCAGTATCAATGACTGAATGAATTCCCAGCATGTTTTTTTTGGCTTTAGAGACATACTGGGTCCTGCGGGTCGCCAGTCATGACGTGAATTACCTGTAGGGCAACTGAACAAAATGAATAAGATTATTAACATTAAGAACCTTTAAAAAGTCACTGCAATAAAACCACCTAAAATCTTACCTAAGTAAGCTTTTAATTGAAGTATTTGATTGTTGAAGAGATAATTTTTAAATTTTATGTTGGCTGATCTATCTAAATGTTTCTGGGGTGATCCTGAGACGGCTCTTCCTTATGTATATGACAAAGAGCAAAGGTGGGAAGTTGCTCTGAATTTTGTCCTGGACTAGACACCAAGTACCCCCAGAGGTTTAAGTGACTGAGGTGATGGCTTTTTAGAAACAAAAAATGAATACAAAATGTAAGTTGGCAAATTCCCTAAATTTGCCTAATTCTCAAGATTTCCAGTCCCCATGGATGGTACGACAATCACTGTTGCCCGGTCTCAGGGTATTTAATAGGAAAGCAGAACAAACTCCAACTTTATCTCAACATTCGTGTGAGACTAAAATAGCGTTAGGGGCCACCTGGAGATTTTTATTACGTAGTGTGTTTAAAGTAGTAGCTTTAGGATTAAATTCAGCCTCTAATTTCGCGAGCTGACTGAATGCTGTGTTGAACCTGACCCACCGACCCCGTCTCTTGAATTTTCACCCCGCTGGACACCGCCAGCCGCTCTCCCCCCGCCACCGCCGCCGTCACCGTCGCCGCGCCCGGGAGCGAGCAGCGCCACGCAGGCCCGTGTCCCCTCCGGCTCGCCGTAGCGTCGCCGCCCCCCTGCCAGCAGCGGCGCCCTTCGGCCCTGCGGCGAGGGAGCAGCAGGGGTTGCCGTGACGTCACCCGAGTCGCGTGGCGGCCGGGTGACGCACGCGGAAGCCGCCGGGAAGCACCGCTGGCGGTTGTGCCACGGCGGCGGCGACGGCGGTGGCTGCCGGGCGAGGGCGCGGGGAGGAGGAGGAGGTGCCTCCACTGCGCATGCGGCGCCGGGATGGAGCCGTGAGTGGTGGTGGGCGGGGGAGGAGCCGGGTGGTCCTTGCTCGCGCGCCGGGGTGGGGGGGTCGGCGGCTGGCTGGGGGGCTGCCCTCGCGCTGGCGGTGGGAGCGGCCGTTCAACGGCCGGCGGGGAGCTGGCCTGAGGGGAGCCAGGTCTCGAGGTGGGAGGACGGGGCACGCACCGGCCCGACGGGGACGGGGACGGGGACCGGGACCGGGACCGGGAGGTGTTTGTTTGCTTGGGGCCGGGGGAAGAAATGCCTTTCGCTGTCCGGGTGCGGCGGTTCCAGCTTTTCCCCTGTTAAGACCTGAATTTTGTCATTCTGTTTATAGACGTTAATTCTCGTTAAGGAAATAAGATCAGCGAGGCTTAAATTAATGTTTCTGAGACTACGGTTCGCCAGTCAAACCTGACAGAAACTACCCACGCTTCTTTATAGAGAAACGCTGAGTTTTTTCCTCTTATGTGGTGAATAACACCCCCCTGCCCCGTATCTCCTCTCTCAGATTGTGTCTATTAAGGAAAAAACTTGTTTTCCCGGATATGTCTCCGCATGGACAGAGCCATAGTCGTGACTAATCAGTCAGATTTCAGTGAATTTCCCAAACAAGACACTAAAAAATACCCCAACCCCACCCACCCTGGGCACTTCAGCTGTTTAGCATAGTCATGGTTTGCTGTCAGCTAACAGTACAATGTAGTACTGATAATATTAATTGTATGCATCTTTTTATGTAGTCATGTGCTACCTCATTAGTTATTATCCATGGTGGAATACATCTGCAAGAAGAAATTCAAGGTCTTCTGAGGGACACTGAAGCAAGCAATGTCTTTAAACCATGAGAAAGTGCAGTACAAACAGATAGACCCAGTACTATGAATGTAGGTAGCATATATAATCATTTAAATCAAGGTGGGTTTGATGGTTTTATCTGGGAGTGAGCCTGAAATAGATAAGAGCAGTTGGAGGCAGAGATGTTGAGGCTAGTATGTCAGAAAAACTACTGTGCATAAAAGTGAGTTATTTCTGATTTTAATATCAACTCTGGGCTACCTACTGCTTAGTCCCACTTTTGTCACAGCCTTCCCATCTGTAAAGTGAGTCTTAAGTGAAAACTGTTGTAGAAAAAGCTCTGTTTTTCATAATAGTCTTTAGTAAAGACTGTGTTGTGCAGGCACACAAAGTGATTTGAAGATGAGGAATAGCCTGAGAAACATTTTGCTTAACCATTTGAGCCAAAACTTTACTCAAAGAGCAAGATTTAACCTACCTTTACATCTCACATATGAATGGCTACTGAAAGATTGCAGTTGTTACGGCTGTGCGTTTCCATAGTTCACTCCATCACAGATTGCATTAGTGCAGTTTAGTTTTTACTGACTGCCATTTGAGATGTATCAGTATATTTCTCTGTTTGTGTCTCAGTGCTTTCTGCTCCTTTGCAGTTAGTTTCAGACATATCCACTTTAATTATAAAAAACTTAGTTTCTGTCTGAGTTAGGATAAAATGCAGTACAGGTGGTAAAAGCTGCCTGAGAAAATCTGCAGACAGTTGGGTAGCCGCTCTTGAGCTTCAGACTGCCTTGGTTAGGTTGAGTAAAGCATCTTCCATTAGTAAAGCAAAACACGATTCTTTACTTGCTTGAACAGGTGCTTCCAGAGAAACCTTTTTTGCTTTCCCCATAAATGCCTTTCAAACATTTCGTTCTTTATTAGGCCTTTCAGGTGTAAGAAAGAAGCTGTTAGCGGGGGATCATCAACTTGTGCTTATGTGTATTCATAAATTTTGTATAATCTCTTTCCAAAAGGCAGATGTTAAACAATGAACATATGGGAGAATCATTTTATCTGCTTTGTATGTCAGCTGGTGATAGATTGAAATGAGATAATTAAACCACACAAGGAAATTCAGTTATTGCAGCAGGGGACAATGAAGAATACATCATCCAATAGGAATGCTATAAATTGTTGTTTGCTGTCATGGTAAATGTAGTTAAGATTTGGCCGAGTTCTTACATTTGCTCTTACAAAAAGTGTCCATGTTGCCTTACAGACCTGTAAAGTAGCATAGGCAGTCAGTGGCTTAAATGAGACTTCAGGAGTACCACTATAAAAGAAGAAGGAAAAAGACACCGTGTGTCCCTCTTCTTTTTGTTAAGTGGCAGCATGACTGTTGTTAGGTAGTTGTATACCCACCCGTTTTGACTACTAGGTGTTGCACCACCTGGAGAGGAGTTGGAATAAAGAATGAGACAATGTCTGGAACAAGTTTCTTCAAAAGCTTGCAAGTGCATCTGTGCTCTGGCAGGTGAATAAACCAAGGTGATAATTGCTGATAGCTGTAAAGCTGGGAGTGTTGGCTGGGTGAACTCTGGTGACTTTCCTGTAAGGACTGTGGAGATGAAGCTGCTTTTCATGTTCACATTATGCGCTTTGAAATATCTACAAAAACTTAGAAAACAGGAAGCTTATCACAAGACCCAAGAATATGCATGGCATATAGAATATGTATAGCATATATCAGAAGTAGCCTGCATCAGACTGTAGCTGTTAAGTGGATGCCCAGATGTAAGCTGTTAAGAACAGCATGAGCATATGTGATACTTTTCTGCATATATATGATACTCTTCCAGTCCTCAGCTATCTTTAACCCATCGACTTTCCAATCCAGACCTGGTTTCTGTGTATTGAATGGTCCTCAGTGGGTGCTCTTCCATGAAGCATTTGGTATCTACTTGAACCCTTACAATTAATTTAGGCATATCAGCATTTTATGTACCATTTTTATATATCAAGGATTTTCTTGTTATGGTTAGTATTTTGATATCTCAAGATAGTGTCCCATACGTGGTGTTCTTAGGCAGACAAGGAATACCAGGTCATCTGTGGAACTGAAGGAGCCCTTGGAACAGATAGGAAAGTGCATCTTATTTATTTAGTTGTATAGTTATTATAGTACTAGTACAGATGTAATAGCTTTCAAGTGGTTTAAGTGCATGAGGGCTGAGGTGTTACGACATTGATTTAAGGAAAATATTGTAGTTAATCCCTGCAAAAGTTGCGCAGACAAGTTCTGGTTTAAAATGCCTCTATTAATTGGCGTTTTTCAAAGTCAACTTAAAATCATATTTGTCTGTGAGACTTCTGTGTGATGATCTCTGTGACAGAGATCTGATCTGTTCCTGTTTATGATTGTGATAATTTCATCTATGATTTATCTTTTCTGCCTGTGCAGTCAGAAACTTTGCCGCCTTGGACTGGTTGCGGGGTTTTTGCTCGGGATAAGGCTGTGTGGCAAGGGAAGTTACATTGTATTTGCAGGTGCTATGCCTGGAGTCCTGTACAGCCAGTTTGTGCAAACTTGTAGCATTTACAGTTACTTGCTTGCAGTTCTCATTACTTCTGAGGCTTTTTCCTCCCTTCCCCACCTCCTTTGTGAGTTAAATTAAGATTTGGATCTTTCAAACTTTAAAGTAAAGGAATAATGTAATTATTTTTGTAGTGCCTCATTTGGAGAGAATGCAGTGATTCTTAAAGAAAATACAGGTTGTTATAAAATCTTTTTGCTAGTTTAAAGTGAATTGTTTGCCTTGCTTTTAAGGGCTGCCAGGCATGCAGGCCTGGAGTACCTGGTCCCAGAATTCAGGCTGGGCTTATGGAAAGGATTCCACCAGCTTTTCTGCATTTCTTCATTAATGTGGTGAACCAGTAAGAGTACCATTCAGCTGGTGAAAAGAAGTTTTATTCCAAGCTGAAACGGAGCGCTGTCCTTAAAGTCTCATGCTTTCATTTCTTTCAATGATGGTGGTCTTACAAATTTATTGAAAAACAACCCCTTACACACCCCACCCCCAGTTCTACAGCTTTTCCATATGAACTGTACAGCTTTCTATGATCACACCTACTGGAACAGCAATACAAAACCAACTGTAAGGTGTCTCAGTTCTGGCATAACTCAAACCAAAATGTTGGCTGTATTTTGAAACATGGTAGATTTGTCCTTTTTTAAACTATGCGTTTAACAAAAAGGAAGATAAAGGATGGATAAGTTATGTAGGATTAATTCTTTGATTGCATTTCCTTTAACAGAACCGTAAGTTCCTGTTTCCAAGAGAATGTAATTGGTCCTTTCAGCATTTTTTCCCGCCCTCTATTTTGTCTTTAACCTAATGATAATCACCAACCAGTTGTGAAAGAGATGTCATTGCTTTTATGTGTATTTATATTTACGTGTCTAATAATAAATAAGTTCAGGTTTGTATTTCCCAAGCTTTGGTGGAGGTCAGACAAGAATGCAGAGCCTGAGCATGCACATCTAGCAAATCTGGAGTTCTGCCTTACACTTTGTTAGGGGTGATCCTGCAGGGATGAAGTATATATAAAGGGTGTAGAAAACTCATCGAGATCCTGTGCAGGTAACTGAGTTGTTGGAGATGTCAGTCCCTTTAGGTTAAGCTGTCATTGCAGGAGACCTGGGATCCCGGATGTTTAAATTATTAACATATAAATTAAAAAAAATGTAACTTTTTCTCCCTTTAAGAAATGCTTTCTCTTGCTCAAGCCTTAGGACAATAGAAAACTCTAGCATAAAAATAATGGGCAAAATTCATACATTTTGGGATGCAGGTGTGTGTGTGCATACATATGTCTAATAATTCTTAGTAGTTCTCTTTGATCTCTAAAGCAGCATTAATATATTTTTTTTCTTGGTGTTAAATGTTACCTCGGATTTTGGTTTAATTTTCTTTGTGGAGGCATGAATGGGATCTATTCCCCCCCCCCCCCCCCGATTTAGAAATATGACCAACAGCTAATTCTGTGCTTTCTTTTACTTCCGTAGGCTGGCACCAATGCGATTATATACTCTGTCCAAACGGCATTTTGTTCTGGTCTTTGTAGTATTCTTTGTTTGTTTTGGTTTGACAGTCTTCATAGGAATAGCAGGTAAGGATGCTGTCTTTTCAAAAGATTACAGTTCTTGTATGCTTTGTCTAAACCTGTTGGTATTTCCAGATGTATTTAATTGCTAATGAGCTTATTGCCCCTGAGGTGCCTGAGGAAGCATTACTTTTTACAGGGAAGGAGAAGTGTTTCTTCCGTCTCATTTTTTCATAGGAGTACTACCTACACAGATTTGGTATTTGCAACTGCTTTGCAGGAAAAAGTCAGTAAAGTGAAACAAAACCAGCTTCATTGTAACATAATTTTTCAGCAGACTGCTACATTAATTTTCTTCTTTGTCTGTAAAAGAAGTCTTTTCAGTCTGTAAAATGGTGGTGCCAATACTAGATTTCCTGTGAGGAAGTTGATAACTGTTTGTAAAGCCTTCTAGATGTTTCGGTGATCAATGCCACAGAAATATAAAATATTTTAGTAATGTAAAAATATGAACTTCTGTTGTCAAACATGTATGAGCTTAGGGCTCTGGTTTCAAAGACCTTTGTGGGAGTCATGATGTGATCTGGGAGGCTAAGTGCTTAGTGTCTGGATACTTATCCTGGAGACCAGAGAGATATGTGGAAGTCTGGTTGACAAAGATGCAGAGTGTCATTATGCAGATGGAAAGTGTGGTAGCCCTCTGTATTTCATGTCACAGAGCTTTTCCAGGTCCAAAACGTACTTGAAAAAGAAGTCAGTGTGCTATCACTGCAGTGTTAATAAGCTAATGCTTTGCTGTCAGGATAGCTTTGTCAACACAGCAGTTAAGTGACAGACAGGGAGTAGGGAAGGGAGGGACTTGTACTCATTTAGAAACCCGCCCCCCCCCTTGTAAGAATTATTTAAGGACATTACCACCTCCCCCACTTTACTGCTTATTTCCATGTCACCCAGCGTGTTCTCCTGTGCCACTCTGACACCTTCTCACCTGTCTGTAGGGTTATCTCTACCCCTGCCCTGTCCTTCACTTCCCTTAGAATGAGGTCTGGGACTCATCTGCTCCTGTCTGCCTTGGAAAGAAGGGCGGGGGGGGTTAATTGGAGGCAGCTGTTTGGGCTTTTTGTGCCCATCCATGCCCTGTAGGCAGTACATTCTTCCTAATAGCATTAAATAATAAAATTTGTCTGTGAAATAAAACATTCTTTCCTGCTATTTGATTTGTTGTAGCAGCCTAAACTCCAAACAGACATTCAGTTCATAAGGGTTAACCACTGATATTCCTTTGACTTGCCTAAGGATCCTGAAGGGCATTATTTGGCCACTAAAATACCGTATAAATACATTTACAAAAATGCATTTCATATAAATGATAAAGGAAAAAAAACTTGAATTGGCTTAAAAAGTGAACCATATTGGTAGTTGTGTATTTATACTACCCAGTTGTAAGAAATACCAGAAAGTTGTTTTACATAAGACTAGGCAAGAAGCAGTGCTCCTGGAAGAGAAAACTGAGCATTTCATTCTTGATTGGTAGCAGAACCTGAAAGAGAGCTGTGTTGGTGTGTTACATTGCAACTATGTGCAGAGTGATCTGATGATCTAGTTGTCTTTGGTCCAGGGGACTTGGTGACTGTAAGTAACGCTTGGTCTTCTGCAACCTACTGGGGTCCCAGGATTTGCCTGTGGCCCCCTTCAGGAACTGGCACGGCTGTGGGATTCTTGTCCTTGTAAGACTGGTTTGCTGGATAGTTTTGTTGACAAAGCGTGAACACAGTTCATTATTATAACTTAATTATTTTTAAAATAATGCTGTTTACCTTGGGAGGAGACCCACCGAACACTTACTGTGATGTTTTTCATGGCTTTTTTTGACAGCTCCTGCTTCCTGTGAATAGAGGGAGGGGTGCTAACAATAGAGTGCTCCCTCATTAAAGGGTGCAGTCTGAGCAAAACTCACCAAACCCACTAAGTAAATGAAAAAGTGGGCGATACATCTGTATTTTCTTTGCTACTTGAATATGCCATTGCCCATACTCAACATCTCTATTTGCAGTTTGGGAAGCCTAAGAGAAATCTTGCCTCTCATCTGAGAAAACAAGACAGTTTAATCTGAGGTGGCTGATGCTCTTCCGTTTTTGTAACCCAAGACAGACACAGACTTTTTTTTTTTCCTGCAAGTTACATTCACATTCTTTCCCTTTTCCCAGTAGGCCTGTGTTATCTTTGGGGTGAGGCAAGGTGCAGAGCTCATTTTCTGTACCTGTGCAGTTTTCAGCTCACCACCTCAGGGTGGTTCTTTGCTTTCAGATGTGTTTCTGTAACTGAGCAAGACTAAAAGAAAAATAAAACCAATGTAATTTAATCACCATTTTTTAATAATATGACCACAGCATTGTTTTGGTCAGTTGCTTTAAAAAACTTTAATATGTGGTGCCAGCAGGTCAAGGGAGGTATTTCTCCCCCTTTACTCCATTCTTGTGAGATCCCACCTGGAGTATCTCATCCAGCTCTGGGACCCTCAACATAAGAAGGACATAGGCCTGTTGGAGCGATTCCAGAGAAGGGCCACAAAGATGATCAGAGGGCTGGAACACCTGTCCTATGAAGACAGGCTAAGAGAGTTGGAGTTGTTCACCTTGGAGAAGAGAAGGCTCTGGGGAGACCTTATAGCAGCCTTCCAGTATCTGAAGGGGGCCTACAGGAAAGATGGGGAGGGACTCTTTATCAGGGAGTGTAGCGATAAGACGAGGTGTAATGGTTTTAAACTGAAAGATGATAGATTTAGTTTAGATATTAGGAAGAAATTTTTTACTGTGAGGGTGGTGAGGCACTAGAAGAGGTTGCCCAGGGAAGTTGTGGAGGCCCCCTCCCTGGAGGTGTTCAAGGCCAGGTTGGATGGGGCTTTGAGTAACCTGGTCTAGTAGGACCCCCCATGGCAGGGGGTTTGGAACTAGATGATCTTTAAGGTCTCTTCCAACTCATTCTGATTCTATGAAAAATTGCTAGAGGAGTAGCAGTTATAGCAGTAGGACCTCATTATTATTTTGGTTGCTGCTCTTAAAAACTGGGTCTATGATCTCTCTGCCCCAACATTGGTTCATATCTTCTGGTAAAAAAAAAAAAGCAAACAACTTTTTTAAAAAGGCTCATTCTATTGCTTTTGTTAAGACTTAATGACTGAAATATGATGATTTATCAACTGTGAGCACTTACTGAAATTGTATTATGCTTTTCAAAACAAAAATGCCTTCAATCAATCTGCCCTGTTTATATGTACTTGAGAACTGAGAAGTCCAATGATGCAAAACTGACTTTACAGTGGGTGACAGTTACTGAAGTTAAACTGTAATTCTAATATGAAGCTTTGAGTGTGATGGGTGAAATTCTTCATTTTTCCATTTAAAGTCTGTAAGATGGTTAATATTGTAATTACAGTGGTTATAGAAGCCCAAGCAATGATGCGTGTTTAGAGCTGTCATGACAGCTAACCTGAAATACTTCTTGCACAGACTGATCCCATGTTGCTCATTTATGAACTTCCTTCTTTTCCATTGTTCCTCTGTCATAACTTTGAAGTCCATGGTCTTTGTGAAAAACTGCTTTTCTTGCACAGCTTTTTTAATACTAAGTTTGTGGCTGAAACAGTGTATTTTGAGGATTAATAAATTACATTAAATTACCATATGCAAAAATATAAGGGGAGAGACCATTTGGACAGGGAAGTCTTACTGTGACTGGGAAGCTTCTAGAGTGACCCAAATACACACATACATATATGTCCTGCCTGTGTCCTTACTTGCTATACATCTCTGTGTTTGTTTACACCCCAGTATATAGATACAGGCCTTTTCCTACTTTCCCTACTAAGGGGAAGCCGTACCACTGTCTACAACAACCTTATCAGAAGATATACAGAAAATGGGGCTAGACTCTTCTCAGAGGTGCATGATAGGGTGAGAGGCAACAGACACAAGCTGGAACCCAAGGAATTCCAGTTAGGTATTAGGAAATTTTTTCTTACTGTAAGTGTGATTAAATACTGTAACAGGTTGCCCATGGAGGCTATGGGAGTCTCTGTCCTTGGAGGTATTCAAGACTTGACTGGACATGGCCCTGAGCAACCTGATCTAACTAAACAAGAAAGTGGACTAGATGGCCTCTGGAGGTCTCATATAATATAAATTATTGTTTTCTTGCTTCCCATTTACTGCATACAGAACTAGAGGTAGGGCATGAGTGGATGGATGCAGTTGATCAGTATACGTTAAGTATGTGTGCCCATATCCAGAATGATTGGAGGAATGGTTGCATGAGAAGTCTGGTAGCAAGCTGAACATCTCCCACTACAATTGGACATGAAACTCCATTGAGTAAATGGATTGTATGTTTTAGGAGAAATTGTTTATAGAACTTTCCTGCAATTATATTTATTTACGTGACAATATACATAATATATTATAGCCCCAGATTTCTATAGAAAAGGAGAGGCCCCATATGGGTAAACTGAGAACTGTTTCTAAACAAACTTGTGGGTATCTTGGCTTGAAGAGAACAAGGTGATGAAAGTTCAGCACTAGCCAGAAAGTACTGTTATTGTGATTGTACAGCAAGTACAGTACATGTACATAAGAAGGCATTAGCATCATGCACTCAAGTATTTGCCCTGGTACCTGAGCCTTGAGTGCAATGCCTTATGGACACTATGCTCTATGTAAATCAGGTCATTGTAGCAGTTTGGCTATAGAAACTTTGTAGTGCAATTAAATATGGTGGGGGTTTTTTTTTCAGGTGTTTTTTGTAGCCTTTGTTGAGCTTCAAGTTGCTGTAACAACAGTGCCACTGGTGCTTAGCTTTTTTGTAGCTGAGTACTTTCATGATTGCAGTGTACAGCTTAGCTTGGGAGAAATACGATCTGGTTTGTTGTAGGAGTTTAGAGTACACGTGCAGGGCTTCTAACATGGAGTTCTTGATTTATAATTTACTTCCTATTTAATCATGCCTAGAAATACTATAGCTGAGAGGCTTAAAAGAACATTCAGGCTGAGTTTATTAATGGTATTGAAATGTCTAAGTGATTTACCCTTCAGCTTAAACATCTGAAAACTGGGATACTATTTACCTGCTTTGCAGGGAGGTATTTTGTACAGTCTTTTGAAATACTATATTTATGTCATTATTTATCAGTAATACTCATACTTCAATATTGTTTTCTTTCTTCCTTCTTATATATTGTGTAGGTCCTAATGTAATTGAAACTTCTATAGCAAGAACCGACTTAAATAACAGCCTAAAGGTAAGAGTTAAGAAATATTGTTGGATTACATTAATGGCTTTATTTGATGTCAGTAATGTTAAATATTCCCCTCTTTCCCCCAAATTATTTCAAGTATTTAGATTTTTACTGGAAAACTTCTTGGCCATGTGGGGCTTTCCAGTTTGAAATTGAACGTGCAATATTGTATTGCCACTGTGTTATTTCACGAGTGGCTCAGCAGCAATTTGTAGTCTCTTACTTCTGTGAGCAGGTAAGGTGGGGAATTCTATGTGTTTCTGCACAGCAATTTCTGATAAAGTAACACTTGAGTGTGGATAGAATTCCCTGGTAAGTTCATGTTGGAGATTCTGGTAGAGGATCCATAAATAGAAATTGAGATCATAAACCGAAAAACAATGCTGTCAGTGGCAACTAAGGATAAACCCTCTTGTGATCTTCTTTTCTATCAGCTGGGAGGGAATATTTCTCTTTCTTGTTAACTGTTCACTGTCACGTGACGAAGACATGAGACCTGGCTTCCTAACATGAACCTTCACATTCATTTTCTTGAATGCTTTCGTATTTTGGTTCTCAGTTCTTGCATTTTTATTTCTGTCTAACTCTTCCCTGTCAAGCTAATATCTAAAGTAATTTTTGTGAAAGTGCTGAAAAGGTTTTGTTGTTTCGTTTTGATTTTTTTAAAGTAAATTTTCTTTAAATATACTGAAATGTTTCTTTTTTTGGTCTGTTAGTCACCTATATAAGTTTGGATTTGTACTGGATTATGGGTGGATTTTTTTTTTAAAGCATATTTTTATATCAAATAAGAAAAGTGTTTCCTGCACATAGGTTTTGTCTGTTAATGATATCTTCCATGCTTTTTAAATGAATGTGGGATTTTTAGGAAACCTAGTGGAAAAATAGTTTTCATAATTATAGTTGAACAGATTTAAAACTGTGTAGCAGATGAGGGGTCGCAAACCTGACTTTTAATGCAAAGTGCTAGAAATGACTTTTTATTTTCAGGCTAGGTCTCAGGATTTTGCTTTTCATATCTGAACTTTTTTGTTTTATTGCTACTGCTTTTATGTGCTTTAAGTAGTTGTACCTTTCCTTGCTTCAGTGCTGTGCAAAATGTGTGCTGTTTAAGCTACTTCTGTGGAAGACTTATATTTTGAGCTGCTTGTCATACTGTCCACACAGTAGCATGTATTAAATCTATTCCCAGAAATATTTTCACAAACATAGTTAACGTGCCTTTCATCATTGTAACTACAGATATATCATGTAACAGAATAATGGGTGGTGCTAACCTTGTGGGTTTTTTAACAGCTGAAGCCATTTAATTTAAGTTCGCCACCACTGTCTACTTACAATCAACAGCTGTGGCTGACCTGTGTCGTTGAGTTGGATCAGCAAGATGGTGAGAATCTTACCTAATTCTCAGGAAACTGCTATAGCAACCTGTGTATTGTATCTTTAATTTCATCTGTCACATACATGATCCTGTTGATTTCTAGCTATGGTTGGTGGGTTTTTCCTCGACACAGTTTCTTTCCCTCCATGCCCTGCCTCCAGTAAAGACATGGACAGACAGCATTGATCTTGAGAACTGGAAGCAAGAGGTGTATGGGATACGTTGTTTGTTATTTCTGTGAAAGCAGTAATATCTAGAGAATCTGTGTCTCTGATGCTTCATTTTGGGGGGAATTAGATGTGTAGATTGTAATGATATTAATTATTCAATAAAAATTCCCCATAAACATGTGAGAAATACTGTATTAGTAATTGTCAATCTGTCAAGATTCAGTACAGGGCATTTGTTACTTACTGCCTAAGTATGTAAATAAAAAGTTTAGTGTTTTGCTTTTTTTTTTTTTTTATTAATATACTGGACCTCTATTCCACTAAAGTATAACTGAATAACTTTGACTCATCTTTGGATGTATGTTTTAAACTGTATTTGGAACTCTATTTGAGATTTCATTTCTGCGTGTAGCAATACCTTAATGTTCTCTTTTAATTACAGTATCCCTCAAAAAGAATGTTACTATGACAGTCAAAGTACTTGGAGTGGTGAAGGATGGAAGCACACCATATGTTAATAACCAAGTTCACAATCGGACAAGATTACTCAGTTGTGCACAAGTATGTGCCTGCTTAAACAAAACTCTGATGCAGTACAGTTTCTTTAAATCTATTTGTGTGCATGTTACATTATATTGCAAATGAGAAGTATGTATCTGTTAAGCATGTCTCAGGACAGACTCTGGAGTATAGTTTCATTTATAATTGCAACCTAGCTAGTAATGCTGAGCAAGATAACTACCTATCAGTCTTTTTCTGTTTCCTTCTATGACTTGTGTCTCTTACCCCTTAAAGACCTCTCTTTCTTGTTAGCATAGCTCTCTGCCAGCAAAGCAGTGTGTGCTGCAAAGTCACCTAAACGGATTTAGCAGCACTGAACAAAGGAATATTGATTGGATCTAGGGCTCCAGAGAAGAGAAAAGATCTCCCCCAACACCTAGCAGAGTCTGGTTGAACTCGGCTGGCATGTGTGTTCTGAAAAAGCCAAATTTCTTGCCACCTGTGAAGAAATGTTTAAGGTTTTGAGTTTCTAGTATAATTTACACTGAATTTTTTAAACTTAGAGATATCCAAAACAACTTCTCCAGATGCAAGTCCTTTAATAAGGGCATAGCTGAAGTTTTTTTTGTGATAAGCATATAGGGTAAATCAAATGTTTTCTTTATATATAAAGGCACATATATATTAAATTTGTAGAAATTAATGAACAGTGTTACATTAGATTTAATTATGCATAGCCAAGAGAGCAGTATGCTTGGGTTTTCTCTTTCCTCTTAACTTGTAGACATGAGTTAGCACAAGATAGCTCCATCTCACAATCTGATGACCTAGAGCTTGACTGACAGAGTTATTCAGATCCTTCCTGGTGTTGCAAGCAGTTGCTTTCACCAGCTTAACTGAAAAGCTAGCTTTGTTTATCGGTTCAACCTTTGATCTTGCTGACTGACTTTATCAGTTTCTTCTGCTTTGTCTGGTATCTTTCAAGAAATTATCTGCAGGTCTTGTTTCAGTCTTATTCTGACTGATTAAGATTGGTAAGGCATATAATAAATATCATCAATATCTGACCATTTGGAAATAAATTCTCCAACCTAAACTAACAGTGCATATTCTGGAATAAATTGAAGGCTTTTATATACTATTCTTCATTGTATATGTTCACAGAAATGCAGTGAAATCATTGTTGTTCACCTTGGCTACCTGAACTACACTCAGTACAACATATTTGTTAGCTTTGAAGATCTAAATAAGTTAACATACACCATCCAGAATATTACTTTCACAGTAAGTATAAAGTTTTGTGCTAGCAAAGGAAATCTCTTTAATTACTAATGCTGGAGAGCTCTGCTTAAACTGTAATAAAAGTTATCTCATTTTTGAAGGTAAACATAAAGATGCATCATAATTAATTTTCCTGTCACTATGAATGTCATAACTATTATACAGCATTTGCTGTTAATAAGGGTATAGACCAATTTATTTTAACTCTATAAGGAAAGGGTTTTTTTTCGGAACTGCTAATGCTATTTTCTGGAACAGATAAATTTAGTCTAATTCCTGGGAGACATTTTTAACACTAGACAAGCTAGTCTAGAACATCCAGTTTTCTGCATTTGCTTATAGAGCTGTTGCCTCTCTAAAGCATGGTATTTGTTTCTGCCTTTCCAGTAGGTGCATCTGAATTAGCAAGACATTTCCAGACTTTACAAAAGTGTGGACTAGAAAGATTTAACTGAAAGAAAAATGAAGATTTTTATTTTGACTGTACTTATGAGGAAAAGAAAAACATTTATTCAGCTAAAATAAGCAAGCTAATAAAATAATTCACTAAAATAATCCCTAGTGAAATAACTAACTCAGTTCACAGTGCTAAAGATTGCTTATAAAACAGATACATTGTCAGTTTGTGCCGATTGGCTCTAAAAAGAAATTTAGAAACATTTCCATTGGGAGCAAATGGAACTAAACCAAATTTATAATACAGGTTACTATGGTATATTATATCTGTGCAACGTTCAGTATGTCAGAGCAGGTAACAAGCAAAAATCTTACTGTAAAGCAAAAGTGTTTTTTATATATTAAATGAACTTCCTAGCCCTCCTCTGGACTCACTCCAACAGGTTCATGTCTTCCGTTTGTTGAAGGCCCCAGAGCGAGATGCAACACTTCAGGTGGGGTCTCACGAGAGTGGAGTAAAAGGGCAGAATCACCTCCCTTGACCTGCTGGCCATGCTTCTTTTGATGTAACCCAGGATGCATCATCTTGCTTTGCAGGCTGCTTTTAAGGAAGACTTGTGTGCAAAACCAAAAAACCCAAACTCAAAGCCCTGCTTTTCTGCAGCAACTAAAATTGTCAGTTTACTTCATTATTACAATGGTGATAATGTGATCTCAGTGAAATCATAAATTGCCTTTTGTATAATGGGATTCTCTACATAGAAGTTTCATTCTATCTTTATGCGTTAAAAAGACAACACAGTGGTTGACAGATTTAATCCATTAAAAGGTAAAGCTTCTTGTTCAGATGGGGAGAGCATATGTTGTACCAGGGAGTTTACATTTCGAAAATGGCTTCAAGAGAGAAGCATGCCAGGTATGAGGTAAATTTTCACAGAGCAGAGTTTATGCAAACTGATGTGTTACAATTAGTATTTGTACCCTTCTGATAATTAGAGGAGAAGAAGGAGCTTTTCCTTCTTAGAAAAAAGTCCTTTATTTCTAATTAGCTCATTTATTTTCCCCTTACTTCATTTTCTTTTTTCCATTTCTGAAACAAGAGAATAAGCTTTAAGAAAACAAAACCATTACAGAAAGCATGACTATACCTTATCAACGTCTTCATAATCAATTATGCATCTGACTGTTAATAAAGAAGAGCATACTGGATTTACTCAATTATTGGCATTCAGACTTTGACTGAAAGTGCAATTGAAATCAATGATGAACATCTTTTTTGTCCTAAGAAGTGCTTAAACATACCACAGCATACTGAGTACGTTACAAAGTGTCAGGGTAAAAGAGAAGCAAGGATATTAGGCTGCTTTGGTTGTGTTTTCATCAGATAGTCCTATGGGTGTGAATTTATTTTTGTCTTTCCATGGTGACATGGTGGAATTGGTTTATAGCTTTCAATTTTGAAAAGCCAGAGAACTTTTCAGTATCTGCAGAAAGTGCTAATTATTGATGCCGTAGGTACCCTGTCAAAACGTTGTTCATTGGGCTATTTATCTTCTGTTTTCTTGTAGTGGAAGACCTACAATCCAACTTTTTCACAAGTGGAAATATGGTTCCGATTTGTCTTTGTAGTTCTTACTTTTATGGTCACGGTAAGATTTTGTTTCAGTTTTTCTGGAGTATATTATGTTGACAGCTGGTAACACTGCTCTGTAGTGCTGTGTTTAGTAACTTAACCACAGCCAGCAGAGTTGAGATATCACTGAATGGGTGTAAAAAATGTTTCTAAAATACTTACATAGTTGCTGCTTTTATGTTTTTACAAGCGGTATTGAAGGGACTTTAAGAAAATAGGATAAAGGGGAAAACTTGTTTTTCTAAACTCTGATTTTGAATTGAACTGAATTTTGAAAAGGAAATTGTGATTAGATGCTAGAAAAAAATATTTTTTGGCAGTGCAGGTAGGCTCTGACATTGGAATAGGATGTCCAGAGTGTGGGCATCTCTCTGAAAATGAGCAAAACTCAGTTGAATATGACCTTGATCTAACTTTAAAGTCATCACTGACTTGAGCGTGAGGACAGGCCAAATGACCTCCAGAGGTCCCTTACAACCTAATTATGCTATGATTTAGCTTATCTCTCCCCTCCAACCTGAAAAAGAGGTTTTGGAAAAAAAACAAACCATAAAATCTAAAATGCAGAATTTTCAGAGTAAGGACACTGAAGAACTGAACACTTGCACAGCATTTTTCTCACATAGATGATGTCACTCAGCAGGTAACTGTGAATGTGATATGGAATCTGTTTTTTAAAAGTGAGTTTAAGTGGAAGTTGTTGGTAGTGTGTGACCAGTAATTAGGCAACATTTTTTCATACATTGTTGATTTGTGTGGTACTAGCTGGTTTCCTTCTCAGTTTGCTTGAGAGATTAAGTAATTTGCATTGGGGTAAGCCAGCAAACTTGAAGCAGAAGTAGAAGGTAGGAGATATGTCTCCTGTTTTACAGTGTTCTCAGTGACAAAGACCTCATGAAGTTGCCTTTGCAATGTGCTGTGTTATCTCTTTACTCTGGTAAAACCATTAAGGCTGTATTCCTTCCTTACAAATTTTTGTTGTTATTGTTCTGTAGTGTCTGTTTGCACATTCCCTCCGGAAATTCTCCATGAGAGACTGGGGTATTGAACAGAAATGGATGTCCATCCTCCTTCCCCTCCTGCTACTTTACAATGGTACTGGTATCCTGGAATTTTTAGAAAGCTCTTTTTTAAAAAAAAAAAAAAAAAAAAAAAATGAAAAAAGGGAGAGTGAGAAGGCAAAATGGAATTTGGCCTTGAACATATAAGCAGCTGTTCATAAGGCTTCAGAAAACTAACTAAAAACCAACCAAACAAATAAAACAACCCTTTTTAAGTGTATCAAATTCAAGGGCATAATGAGTAGGCACATTTCATTCTATTCAGTCACGTGAATGTCAGCTCTATTTGTTTAAAGCTCTGATTGGAATAGGTGACTGCAACCATATTGAAACTTTCATATAGCCACACGTAAGTGCAATTTCTATGTTTGTCTGCTAAGTCTTACTTCTTCATTTTTCAGATAATTGCACTTTAGTTAAAAATGGAGGCTACTTTTAGTCTGGTAAGCCACATCAAATTCTAGCACTCTCTAGCAGTACCAAAAAATTACCTTTCAGTCATTCTATGATAATTTTTTAGGTCATTGCCAAGAACCGTGGTTTAGTAGAAAGTCTAATAAAACCTGAAATCTTCTAGAAATGTTGGCAACCATTTCAGATTACTTCTACAGCACAGAGGATTGCTGCTGGAGACACCATTAGCTTTGTAAATCACTTTAAGATACAACTAACTTCAATTTCATTTACTGGTGTAATTTGAAAAATCCAGGGTTTTTTGTTCCTCTGAAGATACATTCTGCTTTACTTTTCATAATGGAAAAGACTGTGCTTTTCCGCCTCTGTTTAACTTTTTTTTATTATTATTTTGTTACAGATCCATTTTTCCCCCTTTCTTTTCTGGTGAACAGTTGGTTTCCTGGAATGCTGGATGATCTGTTCCAGTCACTGTTTCTGTGTGCACTGTTGTTATTCTGGCTTTGTGTCTACCATGGTATAAGAGTACAGGTAAGTGTGCAACATTATCTACTACTTACTGAGAGGACAGTACTTGTTTTTTCAGCTCTCTCGAAAGGGGACAAAGATGAAACTAAATTCTTTAAAAAGAGATATTTATTTTATTCTTAAAAAACAATGTGAGACATGAAGCTTTGGAGTTAAGATGATTTGTGGTAAAGTAGATTGTCTTGAGGCTACGATGCCTAAATGAGATAGATGGGACAATCCACTCTAAACTATTGCAAGACAGTCTTCAGTATTATGATGCCATTATGCTTTGTTCTTGCTTGAAGGATTTTGTTGTATATGGTAGTTGATTGCTTTTTAAATCTCTTTAAAATACTGCATGAGATAAATATGAATTCTGGAGTATATTCCTATAGTGTATATCTTCTGTAGTCACCTGTGCAGGTCTCTCAATCTAGTTCAAGTTGAACAAAACAAAGATGGTAGTTACTTCATTCTGTCAAGAATTAATGAAATCTCAGATGTGGGTTCACTACTTCACCGCACTATTGTTTTCTCAACAGGGGGAAAGGAAGTGCTTAACTTTCTATCTGCCCAAATTCTTTATTGTTGGACTATTGTGGTTGGCCTCTGTTACACTGGGAATATGGCAAACGTAAGTAATCTAAAATTTAGTCCAAAGATAACAAGCTGAGTGTGTTCAAGAATGAGAAGATTGTTTATAATTAGTGGTATCTGTTTCTTAATGCTCTGATGGTGATATAGGAACAGAGTTCAAATTCTTACATCTTTATGTTTTTCAAATTGTGACTGATTTGAAAACAGAATTCCCTATGGACAATCTAGTAGTACTTAATTTTATAAATCAGAGTGAGATCTAGAAATCACTACTTTGTCTATATGTCATCACTCCCTACAATACTCCCTCTAGCGCTACATCTGTAGTTAACTATTACACAGTTGGACCAAACTTTCTCAACTATTAAACCTGCAGAATTGGTATTGACACTGCTTATTCAAGCTATGCTATCTCTCCTTAAAACTGTGTTCTCTTGCTTGGTTTAGTGTTTTTCTCTTTTTTTCCAAAATACTGTGTTAATATAAAGGTGTCACTATTCCCCACCCAGAAAACTTCCTCAGTTTTGGTATATTTGTAGTTTCTAAACCTTTTTAGTCTCAAGTGTTTGCCTCTTATTTTATTTCTCAGAAGGAAGATACCTTCCAACCTTCTTCATGCCGTTATACATTGTTGAAAGCAGTGCAGTTGCAGGAGCTGCTCGTGCTAATGCCCTGTCAAGAGAATTGCTATAAGGGAAGGGCTTATACCACAGTTATTTCTTAAGTATAATTCTATCACCAAGGATACATTTAAACACTAAATCCTGAAGTCTTGTAGGAATTTACAAGATTATACATAACTGGGGAAATTAGACGTGCTCACAACTGAAATTTTCCATATTCCTTGAAAATTTGGTTTGGAAAGAAGGGGAATGTCACATAATGCAAATTGTCATGACTCCATTGGAATCGATGGCATTGCACCAATTTATACAGCCAAAACCTTTAGTTATAAACTTTGTATAGTAACTTTAAACCTTTTCTTTGTTAGTGGGTTTCTTGGTCAGTACGGCTTTTTGACCTTGTCTTTTGTAATGGTGTAAGTACCGCTTTTTCGTTTTGAATCTTTTCTAGTGTTAATGAAGTACATGATCCTACGTATCAATACAGGGTTGACACTGGTAACTTCCAGGTAAGTCAGAAATGTTTTCTTGCTATTAAATTGTAAGGTAGGGTTAGGCAATATAAGGAGATGGGGTTTGTTCTTCTATTAAAATCTGTAACACAATTTAGGAAATAGCAAATGCTGGTCAGGTGGTCTTATACTGACTAAGGTACTTTTAATTTTGCTTTAGATCACGCATAGGCCATATTGAGCTCCATCCCAATGAGAAGAGTAAGTTGTCTTGCAAACCTGGAGACTCAACAACACAAGTTTAGTCAGAGACTCATGACACTTGGGATTGAAAGAAATTTTTTTAAGCGTCTTATTACATCAGTTTTGTACATCTTTATTCCTGCCAAGATCCTCTGTCCTAGTAAATTTCAGACTTTCTTGTTTTAAAGGAAGATCTGATTTATATGGGTCCTTGCACTGTTCTCAGGAGCTGTGTTTTTAGAAAATCATTGAGATTCAGCTCACTGTGAACGCGGTGAACAAGATGATGACTCCTATTAAACATCCTTTCTTTACATTCCCAGAAAACCTACCTTGATGTACAGCCATCCTCATTTTGTACTTTCTTTCATGAGCCTACTTTCCCTGAGTAAATAGACCATTCTATGTTGTGCTTTGGGAGATAATGATATCTATTGAGGGAAGGAGTAAACCAAATCTTGTTAAATAATAAAAACTAATCTTCTTACAGGGAATGAAAATCTTCTTCCTTGTGGTGGCAACCACATACATTCTCTACCTTTTGTTCCTGATAGTGAGGGCATGTTCAGAACTTCGTAACATGCCTTATGTTGGTAAGGAACATTTCTTTTGATTCTTCTCCAAACAGGCTTCCTTCTCTTAGTGAACTTACACCTATGTCTAATAACAACTTTTCTCAATCTTTTTCAGATCTCAGGTTAAAATTCTTGACTGCATTAACCTTTGTAGTGCTTGTCATTAGGTAAGGCTTTTCAAAGTACATTTCTCAGTACTGTAACTTCTATAAACTTTTTTTCAGGGCTTCGAATACCTTCTGTTGATAAAAAAATTGTCAGTAAAACTGAGGAATGTCTTTCGATATGATTGTTATGGCAAGCATTTGTTAATTTTTTAACCCTTCTTGAGGCTTTCAGAGCTAATTTTCTATTATTTCCATTACCACAGCAATACACTGCAAAATTTAGAGGTTCACTTAAGTAGAGTCGTTTTCTGAACTGCTGAGTGGTCTGCAGTGCACTGTTCACCTCTTTCAGAGCTTTGTAAGCTTCACTTAGTCAAAACAGAAGTTTAGAATTAGTTTCTTTAGATTATTGTTAATATCTGTCTCCCCCACTCCAATGAGTTGTTTCAAATTACTGGTGACTCTTGTATTGTCTGTAGTGGATGAAATCTGAGGGAAATAGACTGGGGGGGTAGGGGAGGAGGGTTCCGCTTTACTCAGTTGACTGCAGACTTTTAATGAAAAAAGAGTCATTCTTAATTTAGAACTATGAAAGCAAATGTGTCTTAAAATAAATGGTCAGGATGTTAACAAAATTATTTTCTCATGTATTCTTCTATCAGCTACCATTTCAATTTTGCAGTTTAAAAACACAGTACACCTATATGCTTTAATTTTTTTCCACAGCATTGTTATACTCTACCTACGCTTTGGAGCACAAGTTCTACAGGACAACTTTGTTGCTGAGCTGTCAGCTCATTATCAGAATTATATCCTTGTGTTGTGATACTGCTCAACTAGAAACAATCTGTTTTCATGCAGAAGGTACTTAAAAGTCATGTACCTAAGGACTGAGACTTTTGACTTCTAGGTGGGCTTTTGAAGTTCAGTCCATTTTGATCGAGGTTTCGTGTCAGCATTTTGTAATGGCTGTTTGTAAAGATTATGAGCTGACACAGTTTCAGTCTAATTGGTTTATATCGCATACATCGCAACTGCATTTGATACTCTTCAAAAGGAATGAAGGCCTAGATGTGCATGCATTCAAGTAATTTTAACAAGTTATTGTGACAAATTTGGCTATATTTGCTGCATGAATTCAGTTTGCTGTATATCTATCAGTTGGCATGGGGCGTACCAAAATATTTGAGTAATTAACAGTTTAGAAGTCACTGAAAATGCGTTTGTGTGTTGGTCTAAGTCTACATGTGGAAGAGGTCATAGCAGAGAATTTAAGTGGCTTGAGAGAAACTATTTCTGATGTCAACAGGATTACTAAATGTATTTCTAGACCCGAACCATAAGATCCTAATTCATTCTACTTTCTGAAAATGCCTGTGCGATTGCAACTCCTCTGGCTACTTATAAGCTTACATATGTGTTGGGAGCTAGCAGAAAACAATATGTAAAGCCTTTAGTATTTTCCCAAAATGATGGCAAGAAACCACCTTCAGTGCTCTATCTATGGATAGTTTTTTCTCCATCCTTCTCAAGTGCTGTGCCAAGGAAGAACTTTTTCAAAAATAAACAAAACAAAACAACCCCACCTGAACACCCCCCTTACTCAGCTTTCTTTTACTGTTGAAGGCAGAACTATTCAATTTACCATGCATTCCACCACTCAAGAGTAAACCTTATCTCAGCAAATGTTACTTGTGTTAAAGCTAAAGCTTTGTCTTCAGTGGGAGCTTTACCTTGAAATAGCTTGAGTACATTTGTTGTCATGGAATTTAAAACATGCAGTTCTGTTTAACCATTCATGCTCTCAAACTTTAGTAAGGTAAACATTCTTTCCATTGAAACATCTTAGGTATGGTTTGGGTCTTGTATCCAAAGTTAATATGTGTGAAATTATATTGAGCAATATCCTTGACACACGCTACCAGCAGAATTCTTATCATTTTATGGTTTATTGAACTTTTATCTCTACACATTAGCCTTCGTGTATTCCCCCTCCAAGAATGCACTATATGGTAAGTGTATGCAATTGTCTGGCAAACTTAGATTACAAGAGCTGACATATTAGCAGATGCTGTGTAACATCTTTGTGTTTTAGTTGTTTCATTACGGTTTCAATTCGCTTTGAGTTAACATAAGCAGAAGCTGCACTGTTCCTGAGCAAATTAGTATTGGAAATATGAATGAACGCATAAAATGTATACAACTAATTAGCTAGACTTGAATTCTTACGCGCTTAGATCAAGCTTATAGTCAATATGATGTGTGCATATAATGCACTAAGTTTTGCACTGCCTCACAGACAGTCCTTAAGGAGCAACAATACTTGTACTTTGTTCTAAAAATAAGGTTAATATATTGGCACGCTGGCAAACTGGACTCTGAAATAGGTAATATGCTGTTGGAAGAGTAGGAGTGAAGCTGATCTCTTAACATGGGGAAATTTTGGGGAACTTGCTATGAGAAGAGGGCTTCATAGAGCCCATGTAAAGAGAGATGAAGGATTGAATCGGCGGCACTTCTATTTTTGCATTCCTACGTAGAGGATGTAATCTGACTCACATGCTGATTATAAAACATTATCCCTCTCTAGCAGATAAATATTCTGTAAAATAAATGTTTATACTGAGCGCATTCTCCACTTTAAGCATTAAGTTTAATATATAGAATCACAGAACAGCCCGAGTTGGAAGGGACCAGGAAAGAACATCTGGTCCAACCTTTCATGGGAAAGGGAGCTTAGATGAGATTATCTAGCACCCTGTCCAATAATATCTTGCATGCTGAGAGATATGCAGGGAGAAGGCACCAGATAGTGGAGCTGGTCCTTTCTCTAAACTTTTTAAAGATGGATAGAACTGTTACAGAAAAATGCTATTTTTTCCATTAAGAAAGACAAGAGAAATGGCTGGGTGAGGGTAAAGTGAAAAATTTGCTGTTGGGTTGCAAGAAGTATTAGTTTATCAAAGGCAGAAAGTAAAAAGCTGTGAGGAAAAAGATGTTTATAGCAAATTCCTGGATTTCATTTTACTTGCATATAATTATGAAATGCAGCTAAACAGCACAGATTATGCAAGAAATTAAAGCCTTAAAACAAGGTAGAGGGAATTGTCATAAATAGCCAATGGAAAGTATGTACTTCCTTTTGTCTCACCATAAAGGCACAAGTCTGTCCTTCATCTATTACGAGGCTGAAAAATAACTGGCTAATCATCAACTTGCATACAAGATTACAATTTCAGTCTACTTAATTTGTAATTTAGAAATAACCATGAAGTTAATGAAGTCTGTGCTTTTTAAATACATATGAACTTTTGAATAATGACTAAAAATAATGAAGTCTGACTTAATTCCTCTTATGTGCAGGTTGAAATAATATGACATAGGAAACTGCACAAAGGAGGAAATCTGCTTATAAAACATGGAGAAGATCTATCTAAAAATAAGATGAGATAGTTATGTCATCTCCTTAACTGTTAAGAATACCATGATGTTGTGGCTAAAGGGTGAAGAATTTAAAGGAGAGAATTCCTGTTTGGATATAGTTTTGTTGAAATGTAGTTGTAATTGTCTGGGAAGTCTTGCTTCAGTGTTGGATTAGAAGTACAGCCATGTTTCTATATTTAATGCACTAAATTAACACTTATTTATATTTTCCAGAATCACAGTTGAAAGACAACCCTGCTTTTTCTATGCTGAATGATTCAGATGATGATGTGATTTATGGGTAAGATTATAAAATACCTATGGAGAGTTATTTTTGGTGTGTTATTTTCGTAATGTTCTATTCCATATTCAGTACATAAATGAAGGCTTTACAGGTTGCTACTGAAAATATTCTGCCTAAAGAACAGAAATATAACCTTACTCTGAAACAGAAATGCAATGAGAATGCATGTTATTCTATTTTTTTCTCTTTTTGGTTTCTAAAAGGGATTGCCACAGCACTGATGCAAACAGGTAAGTATTAGGATACTGGCAGCCCATGGAGTGAGGGCAGCAAGAGATGTGAAAGGACTTCCTTTTAAACCGGGAAGGACTGCAGGAGCCAGGTGGAGTTAGCAAAGAGGCAATTCATATGTAAATGCTTTAGGGAAGGAGAATGGCTCTTCTTAAGTGTCCATCACTTAATGAAATAAGAATAATCAAATCTAGCAAAACTTCCTAGACTTCTGTGAGTTTATGTAATAGGAGAATTATAGTAGCAGTTAAAACCCATCCTGATGAGGTAGGTGTCTCTGTGCTGGACACTGAACAAACTTATTATCTGCCCTTGATGTTTTCACCTCTTACCAAGGACACTGAAGTGGTTGGAACAGTGAGGATGGGCTTAACACTGCAGTAACCTGAACAAGTTTGTGTTAGATTAGCTATATGCATTGGCTGAGATAGCGTGCCTTTGTTTAGTTAGATGAGTAGTAGTAGTAGTACCAGCTTGCTTCTATAAGAATCCTTGTGAAAAGTGGCTTGTAGTTACTGGAATAACTTTTATTATGCATCATCCCCTGGAGAGAAGTCAATATATTGTTCATATCTCCAACAAGGAAGGAAAACAGATACCAGCTGCTTGCCCAAATAACAACTTGATGCCTCAATGTGGAATAGAACTTTCCTGTTTATTTTGGACTTCCTATCTGAACACCGTGTTCAGAATTTTTAACACGTATCTGTTTCGCAGGAGTGACTATGAAGAAATGCCACTTCAGAATGGCCAAGCTATTAGAGCCAAGTATAAAGAGGAATCGGACAGTGATTGATTTTGATGTAGACAGACGTTCAGCTGGAATTAAACCAATCTTGAAGTTTTCCTAGATGGACAACTTCCTTGGCTTCCTTAGTCTGCTGTCATCTGAACACTGACTCCCAGGAAGGACATCCTGCTTCTGTTTCTGTTTACAAAGCCAAAACTGAGAAAAAGAATGCTTGAAAAGGTTGGGGTGAAAACGTAAGAAACCAAAATTTTTACACGTCTTATAAAATGCCTGACAGAAGGATGTCTATGGACTAAAGTCTTTAAGCCTATTTCCATTTATAAGTGTCACTGATTATATGCTGATTTTAAAATTGCTTCCTTGCTGCTCGGTTTTTTGGTTGGTTGGTTTTGGGTTTTTTTGAGGATTATGTACAGCATTTTGTCATTCATCTGTTGCATTTGTGTTAGCTCCTTTGTATATTGTCCACTGCTGTACGAAGTGCCTCATTTCCCTTTCAATTTTCTACCTTAGTCTTTTGAGCTGGAGACAGGGAATGAAGTGGTTTACAGTTTTCTCTCTTTTTTTTTTTTTTTAATGCAAGAAAACACAAGCTTTCCATTCTTTGTTCGAAGAAGTGATATAGACTTAAGATCATTTTAAAAATTCATTTAAATGAATTTACCAGATTTGTAAGTGTGAGATATGTGCAAATAGTCATGTTCTAGTGAGCCAAAATAGCCTCAGTGGTGCAAAATTATCTGTATAATATATGTTTTGTGACAGGCTTTTACCAAGTGTTTGTTTTGGGTTTGTTTTTGTTTTTGTTTTTTTTTTTTTTTTTTAAACAGCCCTTTCAAATGGAAATATTTAGGCAGCAACAAATCTCAGAAGGAAGCCAGTATTCTTCTTTCTGTTTTTTTTTTGTATGCTGGAGGAGATTGTTACACTTACAGAGAATACAGTATGAAATTTTCATAGAGAAATTTCAGAATTCAGAGAATTTCAGATTTCCAAACATTTTTAGAGGCTTTTTATACATCAGATTTTTTCCTTTTCCTTTTTCCTTAACTATTCATAGATAGTTAATCTACATCCTAGGAACAATTGTGGTTGCTCATGTATTGAACATGCATGAGAGTTAGCTTTTGAACATGTTCCGTGCATAGTTCAACTACTTTGTCATACCACAGTCACCACCTCTACTGATCAGAACTTTTACTAGTACATTTTGTGATTATCTGTATTCCAGTCTGTGCTGGAATGGAGTTATATGGGAATTAAGTATTCCTAGTACAATGCTGCTGCTTCTCTATTTAAAAGTTGGTTTTCTCCTACACCATTGCTCAGTTTTATATTTCAGTGGATGCTGTTTGTTTCTAACTACTTTTGTTTTCAGGTACTTGACCTGTCTGAAAGTATCTTTTTTTTTTTCCATGGATGTGTAACTGTGATTTACTCTTGTAAAATTTCTCTGCCCTGCTGCTGTAGAAAAGACTCTCGAAAGTACTGTTAATATATTAGACAGAAAATGGTGCTGGCTTACACTAGGGAATTGTACTCATCATTGAACTAGTTTAAGCAGAAGAGTGCAATGAAGTCCTACTAGACTTGCTGAATAGTATTGAGGAAAAAGTAGATTTGTTCTGTTTTGGTGCAACAACTGCTCTAGACCATTCCAATTGCAATAACCTCTCCTGGTTGCTGTTCAAGATCATGAAGGGGAGACTTCACAGCATAGCAGTTTGCTTAGAGGACCAAAGGAACTGCTTCATGTGGTTGTATCCTTTCTGTCATAGAATAGCTCAGATTAAATGATTAAATCAGTGCTCTGCTGAAGACAAGTGGGGTAAGATACTCTGTGTGTGTGAGGGAGAAAGCTTTCTAAAATTATGTAGAGCTGTGAAATTTTTTGAGGGTATTTTAAATATAAAACTTCCTGTACTAGGGATCATTTACTTGTTAGAAGCCAAAGCACTATTGTATGGCTAAAGCAAGGAAACTGCGGAGGGCGAGGGGAAGATTTTTTCCTTTAATTTCTTTATTAATTGGTGTCAGTTTAGAAGACCATATAGGAAAACATTAAAGAAGCATTTCAAGTTAGTGATGTTTTTTTTTCCAGTGAACTGTAGTAAGCTGTACCTTCAGCACTTCCTTTTAGACTTTTTTTTAGCAAGTATGGGAAATACCTTTGTATGCTAAAAGAGGAGAGCCCATTCTCATTTTCACTATGAGGCCTACAGCTGTTTGAATTTGCAAAGTCAGACTTGGGAGCCAACTAGGCATCCTTTGCATATCCCAAATCCTTTTGACTTTCACTGGAGTAACAGTGGGTGAAGGAATATTTACATGATCCTTATATATTCAGATCTTTTTGGCTCTGATATTTAATTCTGATCTAAATTGTTCTTAAGAGAAAAAAAAGATTTATTTGACCAATGTACAAAGTATTCTAATGTTTCTTATCACAGCCTAAACTGGTTGTTACAGTTAACCCTGAAATACAGTGTCATGCTTTGGGATTTCATTAACTAAAGAAAATATTTTTTTATCTAACTTTGAGATGATGGTTTTTTTTCTAAGCTGTTTTGTTTGCATTAACTTTTCTACATCACTACATTCAAAATGGAAACAGGAAAGCTGAGAATGGGAAATGTGTATTTAAGTATCTCACTATTTTCATAGTGAGAAAATAGTTTCTTTGTTAATTTTTAGAGATTATATTTAAGCAATGTTTTCCATGCAAAATAGTTTTGTATTGAAGAAGTGCTAGAGTGTAACGGTAAGCTTGGTCAAAGCACTGTCGCATCAAATTCAATGTACAGTAAAAAGGCAAAAGCAGTGAAGCAGATGAAGAAATAGTTTTGCTAGCAAAAAATCTCAATTTCACTCCTCTTATTTCCACAGCTGAAAAGCAGAAACAGTATTTGAGGAATATTACAGTACAACTTGTAAACAGCTTGGGAGTAGGTGGCATAAATTCACCTCTGAGTAAAGCATTGTAACCTAAGGGTGAAACAGAAGAGATAAGAAACTAACCTGGCTTTCCTTTCATTACTCCTAAAGTAATTAAGTATTTCCATCACTAGTGGAACTGTATAAAATGAGAAAAGTATGCAAAAAGGCCCCACAACATACAGTGTTCCTGCTCTAAAGGAGATGCCATCTATTAAATAACTGCAGGACTTCCACGTACACAACGATCAAGAGGAAATCAATAATCACTGAGTATAAGCCATTTGTGGCAATCATTTTCTGTAGTATTTACTTTAAAAAGACAGTTGGAGTTAGCTGGAAACTTTCCTAGGACTGGCAAAGAATAGGAAGCTTAGGGCTTATCACCAATAAGGAACAGCTAGTGCAACAGACCCGTAGCACTAATACTGGGGAAAATGGGAGGATGGCTTTCCAGCTAGGAAAGACTTTCATCTGTTGTCTTTCTCTGAGCCAAAAGACAACTTTGTACCCATAGTCACATAATTTTTGCCCCATTTCCTTTTGCTTATGCCAGTAATAACCTTTGCATTACTGTAAAACTTTTTTTAGAAGTTTGTAAATATGTAAAACGAGAATATGGAAAAATTGTGTACCAAAATGGTATAAAAATGTGTAAGATAAGTGCTCTGTTTAATGAGAAGCTGTAATTAAATGCTGCTTTGAGAAAGTGTGCATGAGGATGTGTTAAATATTCTATGTGTCTAGAAGTTGTGTTAATGACAGCAAATTATCCATTTATGTTGGAAAACTTCATGCTAATATGGAATATGAAGGAAAAATATTTTACTTCAAGCAAAAATTGGGTATTGAGTTTCTTGGATGACTATATGTGCATAATCATTGTTAAATATGTTCATAATAAAGTTTTATATCTTTATATTGTATCTTGGCTTTATTTTCCTTCTAGTGAATGACCAACTGTACCATTTTCATAACTTGCACATGTATTTTCTTATGCATATTTAAACTTGGTTAATTGCAGAATGATGGGATCCAGGAGGCTCTGTCAGCACAGGTTAACCAGGGAATTACATTTTGGGTTGGGTTTTTGGTGGTGTTTTTTTTTTGCTTACCCTACTTGGGCTTGAAGGTGGAAGCAGGTGCTGCTAATTTTCCTAAGCAATGCATTTGCCAGGTTACAAAGGGGAACTGGCACTCTCAAATGATTTAATGGTGGCTTTGCAAAGCCTGCTGTGGTGATGCTGGCAGTAGAACTTCCCTGGTGAATGTTAGCACCGTCTCCCTTTCTGTCAAAGGTGCATGCTTCATGTAGGCTGCTGTCAGATGCCTCTGCCAGCAGGGCTGGAAGTCCTACTTACCCTGCAATGATGCGTCCTCTTCAGCATGCCCAGGAAGGGCTGCCCCACCTTCAACCCACTGGCAAGTAATATAAAAAAGAAGTTTAGAGATGCTGAAGTCATTCCTCTCCTTCTTATAGCTCTGTATCTTCCAAGAGTCTGCTTGTAGCTGGTAGACTGCAAAAGTGATCAATCAGCTATCACCTTCCATTTGGGATGATGATATTCCTTGTATAAACTTGGAGAGACCGAAATCTCATTGTGTGCTGAATAAAATGGCTGTAAACATCTCTGCACAAATGTATATGCAACTTACTCTTGCTTTAACTTCGAAGTCAGTTTCAGTTAAAATAGTTAATGGTGGAAGACAGGTCATACTCATTTGTGGCATTTACACATATGATAGACCCCCCCCCCCTTCCCGTCCAGAGCAGGGCTGACATGCTAACGATTTCTACAGCTGTAGGCACATGAAGAGCCATGGCAGTAAGCTAGACACAGGAAACAGAGACTGACTTTATGATTACCTTACTGACTACTCCAGCACAAAGTTTGTGCTAATGTTTTGGTTTGGATTCAGTATGAGAACAACACTGATTAACATATATTGGTTCAGTTGTTGCTAAGTGATGTTTTACATTAGTCAAGGACTACTTCAGCTTCCCATAGAACAACACACCCAAACCTGCTGACAAAAGCAACTTTTTTTCCCAACTGACAGCAGAAACGGATAGGAAGAAGGAGGGTTGAAGCCCTGCACAGGGTTTTCTAGTCTGTTTGGATACACTAAGTAGCCTTATCACAGCGAGCACCCCCCTGCATCTACCACTATGAAAAACAAATCCTCCACTGCCATTTGATTTTTCAGTATTACGTCTTTCCAGATTGTGGAAACATACTGTTGTATCAGCAGTCACCTCACTCTAAACAGCTTTAGTTGAGAGCTGGATTCTGAAAACATTTGACAGGGCTTCCTAAATATAAGCAAAGGCAGGTCCCTCTGACTCTGGCCCAGAAATACCCTCCCACACTTGTTTTGTAAGTAGTTCTTTCAACTTCACTAGCAATGAGCTACCGCTTACGGAATCAGCATAGCAGTTCACAGAGGTAGTCTGAAATTCATAGCATGCTCCCATTTCTTTAACTAGCTGACAAAGAAAACCTTATCCAAGCCTATGCTGGAAACTTGTTTTACTTGTTATTCCTCTGCAGGAGACTTATTAACCTGTTACTTAGTCACATCACCTTGACGCAGTTTATTCCCCCTTTCAGAAAGGGTCATGTTTCACCAACTATTAGAACTCAACACACTCACTATCAATCAGCAAAAGCAACGCAGAAGGTAGCAGGTAAGTTCAAGACCTACTTAACACATGTAATTGGCTGCAGTAGTGAACGATCACCTGTGTAGGACTTGCTGAGCCCTTCCAGAATGTGAAAAACTTCTTATCTGTTTTTGTCCAATTACGACAGTTATTTGTTATTGTTCCATGCCCTAAATACCCTATAATCAGATTAAACAGGTCCCAAAAATGCAGCCAAGTTACGTTCTGATAAACATTAGCTCATTTTCTTGCAATTTAGTTGTGACTTTGGCAAAATTATGGAAGTGCTTTTTATTCTGTTATGTACCTCAACTACCTTGAAAAGAACTGGAACTTTTTTTTTTTAATAACAGAAGAATTAAGTTTAAATGAGTCACACCAATGGTTATGAATTTCAATAATTTAATGCTAACCAAAAGTACAAAGTGTGAAAGTCGGTGTCTCATTTCTATTGGTCTTAAAAAAGAAGTCTAGAGAAAGTGTTTACACTGCAGCAGATTTCAGTATTAGCACCTTGAAGAGAAGTTCTTGAAGTGTTAAGACAGTACGGCAACACTGGTACAATACTAAGTACAAACATAAACCATGTAACAGCATGTTTTCACATTTCTACGTTTGAAAAAAGGTACTTAAAAAGTACATTAAAAACAGAAGTTGTTCAGTGTATTCACAGTTTGAGTAGAGATGGAATCAAGTGCTGGAGTAGCAAAGAGAAGGATGAATGATTCCAAGGCAATTATATTGCAAGTCCAAAGGCACTGACAATACAATACATAGTCTTATTCTCCCATCTCACAGTGCAGGTTCCTACAAACACAAAAAAGGGTTTCAGAGACAGAAGAAAGTTACAGTGATTAAATGCATGCCCTTATATGCACATTTGTAATTGCTTACATTAAGAATCTTAAGAATGAAGCTTTCACAACAGCGAAGCATTTCATATATAGCAGAGTTAGCATCACAGCCAAATGGAAAAAATACCAAACTCTGTGCTGTTACTCCAAAACTATAGCACTTGGGGAAAAAAGTATGCTGCATCATCTTAAGGAGAGTAGTATTAAAGTTGCAAGCTTAAAAATCCAACAGTTGTGTTCTTACCATCACTGGAGTTGTCCCAGAAGCAAGAGCTTGCTGTATGTAGCCCAGCACCATTCTTTTGCATAATCACACAGGTCACTGTTAGTCAGGAGAGAAGCTTTTATTAATTTATCACTAACTTGAACTAGCGTTTAGCTACATTTTTGCTTAGCATAGTACATACGTACACACATAGGCTTATGTGTGTACATACATGCTTATGAGTAATTTACAGACAGGGCTCTCCCTAAGGTCTTCTCCCACCCCCTACCTATCAGCACACTTGACTGTACCAGCTTTAACAGAGAAGAAAAAGTTGAGCTCACCAATGTACTTGAAAGGCTTCCCCAGCTTTGTGAGTTGGCTTAGAGTTTGCTCCACCACACTTGTTGTCCACTGGTTCACCTTGCTGTGCTGGTAGGCATTGCCACCTATCGCACTTTCTATGGCCTATTGGTGACAAATACATAAAATAAGCTGCACTGTTGTCAATCTACAAGACACCCATGAACCATTCCAACATGGAACACTAAAGATGAAACCCCATACCCACAGAAAAAAATCCTAAATTCTGCTTGTCCATACTGATTGTTGGAAATGTTCTCAATTAAAACCTAAACTTGCAGGTCAGAGTTTGAGCCAGGCATAGGGGAAATTATCATAGTTTCCATCTTTCCTTCATTTTGTGGTATTTTGCTTATTTGTATTTCCTATCCTAATGTCCTGAAGCCACAGTTACAAAAAGTGTCTTGCATTTAAACAGTCCTGAAGAGACCGAAAAATGCACACAACAATGACTCATTCACACATATTCTTCTATGGAAATGAACTTCAGATTTTTCAGCAGAATCATTCTTGGGAAACAAAACCCCAAATCAAAACAAAAGACCCATGTAGTTGCTGGTTACTAATAGAGCAGAAGCCTTCAGCAAAATAATCCATTTTACTTTTGAGGATCGTTTCCCCTTTAAGATACAAATAAAAGTACCTTAAAGCTGTATGGTTTTCATCGATACATTTTTTTCCTCACAGAAATAGTTTAAAAAATAACCACAAAATTATTTCAGATTCAGAAGAGACAGGAACATGTATTAAAGCATGTGTATACAATTTACAGATTTTGACCAAAACAGTTGGTTTGTAAGAAAAAGATCACAACAGTCTACTCTTCAAGAGGAATTCTAGACACAAAAAATAAATCCCTCTGGAAAATTTCCAGATAGGAAATTCATGTTTCTTAGCAACAAGAACAGTTCAATCATTTCAAACAAACAAGAATTTATTTTGGGGGAAAAGCATCTCAAAAGAACAACATAACATGCATATGCAGAGAGCCTATAAAAAACCCTGTATGTTACTGAAACATAAAATCTATCACTATAGGGCTTAACATACAACATCCCCCTAGACATTCTAATAGGGATACACTGCAACCAGAGAGGAGCATATGAAATTATTTTAATTATCTTTTGCATTTGTAATACATATCGCAACCAAAGCTAGGTATCATTTCCACTTAAAGTATGTACATTGGTTAAATCAACAATTATCTACACTTTGATAGCAACCTACCTAGAAAATTTATTACTTATCAGTTATCAGATTTTCTGAAATGGCTTTCAGCATACAACATACTATACTCTCACACCAACAAAATGAAAAATGAAAATATTAGTTTACCTCTTTAATGATACTACTGACTTCATCAACAACAAAGGAAGTCTACAAAAAAAGTAGAATTTTAAATAATTAGCGGACACATTCTTCTGTTTACAGAGTTCAAGCTTTATTAAGAACATGCACTAGAAGCTTAATTTATGCTTGTCAGATTTCTTGCACGTCAGAAGATACCTAGTCTTCCTTTATTTGCTTATACATACTCTGGCTCCCTGAAACCAATCAAGTTAACATTCTTAGCAATCTCGTGTCATAACAGATGAGCTAATATTGGCTAGCTTTCTCAGTCAAACTTTTCAAATTTTCATTTTAAAGTTTTTTTTAAAATAATACATATAGCAGTTCTGTACATATATATTCTCATTTTACAGTAAGCATTAATGTCCACAATTCACAGTGGGGTTGCAGAGATAACCTCCATGTGCAGACACAGCTTACAGTTAAATGAAACTGACATCTCCAGGGCACTGATGCGGACAAAACATCAATTCACAGCTCAAGGAAAAGCTGTCATGACAATTTCTGCTGAGGATAAGAAGATGACTGCCCCTTGGAAACCAAAGAGGAAATGTAGCTTGCTGGACGTCCCACCACCTTCAGGCTTCTCTCAGGCTCCAGGGAGTAGAGATTAAGCATGTGGAATGGGGACAGAGAAGGTCCCCATATTCTACTAATCTTAAAACTACTACCTGTTTTATTGTATGGTTAGTATCTTTTCCTGTTTTATTCCCTCAGCTGTTGCTACCTCCCATGTAAGGTGGTCAAAACAAGCTGCCACCACAGCTGGGGGCAGGCTGCCAGCCATTCAAATGGACAGGGAGCCCTAACAGGCAGGATCCCGCACAGCACAGCTGTGACCTAGGCACCGCGTGTTTGCTACAGGTATCTCACAGCCTCACATCACAAACCAGAAGAAAGGAACAAGAAAAAAGAAATGCATGTAACAGCAAACTAATTAATCTCAGAAGACTGAATAAAGTTTTCAAAATTAACCCAATCAAGCGTACATCAACTGAGTTTTCACTGGGAGGTGTGTCAGCTTCTCCAGCTGGCAAACATGAATAACAGCGCAATTCGGATGTGCAGGCACAACGTAGTTACACCTGCTCAGGAGAATTTCAGCATTATATGCATCAAACTTTTGGTCAGAAGGTGAACAGTCTAGCCACCTGTAATGACAAGCGACATTCAGAAACATGTGAGCAGCTGAGTGTTCTCCCTGACAGAAGAAACAGCACACCCCGCGAGACGTGCAGGCAATGCCTTTTCTGTAACTATGCAGAAGCAACAACTTCCTCGCACACTTCAACATTTTTAAAAGCTTTTATGTGCTGTGGCAAACGCTTTTATTTTCAGCTTCTTGACTTTGATTTAGTTTCAATATGCCTCATTTGTTTTCACAGTCCTGAATTGTATGGGTGCTTACATTTAAGGCGCACCACTGTATTTAACCAAGTAAGAGCTGTAATTATCAAAATATCCTTTTCCCATAGAGCATAGGTTAAGAATACACACGCCAGACATACTGGCAGACACAAAGCATGCTGTCAGGCAAGACGATAACCCAGATACAGATTTTTCTTCACAAAGTCTAGAACTCTGCTCAGAAATGCCTTTGAGTGAGCACAAACACGGCTCACCAAAGTAAACTGAATTAAACCCAACCCAAGTTCTCAAAGGTATTTAGATATCTAATTTGTCTGGAAACAAGTGGGAAAGAGCATAGATACATTTGTGAATTTGGTTCTAGAGTTGCTGTTAATTCCTGACCTTCTCCCTTTTTTAAGGACGAGTGTGCATATGGGTTTAGATGCACAACAAAACAGAACATTCCGTGACAGTCCCCATATCCAGTTTTGCAATTTGTGTGCTGTAACTGAGCTTCCAAATAACACAATACTATTCCATCCTTTAATAAGATTTTGTGTTAAAAAGTAAAGGGGAAAAAAAAAATCAGAAGTTTTGTGATTTCTCTGAGCTACTCCTTGGGCTCAAGAAAAGCAGATGCGATGCTTCCAATACCTTGTTTAAAAGGGGTGTTCCAAGGCAACAAATGAAAACTGCAAAGCAGTATTGAATAATGCTGGAGACATTTCTGAAAACAACTATAAGACTAACGTTTATGTTAATGATATTTTGTTTAAAAAATATCTGTAACTGTCTAACACAGGCCAGGTCAGGCCCAGCAATCAGGACATGGCTTTATAGGATAGTACAAGCTCCACACACCTGCACCCCTCACACTGCTAACCAAATCACAATGCAGCTGTTGAAGAACAACGGAGCAAATTGCCACAGCTCAGAAAAACTGTCCCTCTGCAAGGCCAACATTTGCTGGGCAGTTGTGATGAAGGGTCTGATGATGAAGAAAGAGACCCTTAACTTATCTGCCTTTGTATCTTCATCAATGGGGTATATAATGGGACAGCTGTCTCATTAGCGCGCCCGTAGCGTGCAGACTATCTGCTTGAACGCTTCTTTCCGCGCAAAAATAGCTTGTTCGAGTCTTCCTCACGCTGATCTAAACCAGAGCCGGCCCACCGCCCGCACCGCAGCCCCGCAGCCTCACCCCGCGGCCGCAGCCAGACCCACCCCTCGAGCGCCTTCTCCACGGCATCTGCAGCGGCAGCCGGCGGGAGGGAAGCAGGCGCGGGCAAGAGGGAAGAGGAGCCCAGCGAATACCCGAAACGCAGACGAGGCGCCGGCCCACCGGCCCGGCCGGTAGCCACATCTGGGGACGGCGAGCTCCCGGCACGGCCCCGGCCCGCCCGGCGCCGAGGGGGGATGTGGGGGGGGACAGCAGGGCCGAGCGGCAGGAACAAAGGCTGGGCCTCTCTCCAGCCGTTGCCTGGGACGCGCGACTTAGAGACACTGCCAAGCCCCGCCGTCACCCCGAGGGAGGGCCGCAGGGGGACGGAGTGGGGGGTCCCAACGGCCCCGGGGCAGACTGAGGGGTGGGGTCCGGAGCGGAGAAGGCATCGCCCAAGACCCTCCGCCGGCCCGCAGCCTCCCGAAAAGCGAAGCCCCGAAGCTCCCCCCGCCCCTCACCCCGGCCCGTTACCTCCTCCCCCGTCTGGAAATCGTCCATCTTCCCGTTGGAGCCTCTCACGCCGCAACCGACACCCCGGCACCCGCCGCCAACCGCCCCCCGCCCCCCTTCGCCGCCGCGCCCCACGCGCCGGCCTCTGCTCGCAAGTGCGCCTGCGCCTCTGGCTCCGCGGCCCCGCCCACCTCTCGGCCTGCCGCGCCTGCGGAGCCGTTCCTACGCCTGCGCGCCCGTCTCTGCTCAGGTTCCGTACAGCCCTGCGCTTCCCCCCCGCCCCCGGCCCGGAAAGGCTGGCAGCGCACATGCGCACTCTTGCTCCCTCGTCCCCGCCGCCCCTCCCTTTACGCCTGCACGATGCGCTCTCCGCGTGCCGGGCGCGTAGCAACGGGGCCGTCACTGCCGCCACTCGCCAAAATGGCGCCGTTTCCATAGCGACAGCGCGGAGGTGCTTAGCCGGGATCGCCACGGTGTTGTCCAACGCCCCGGAGCCCGGGACTGAGAGCGAGAGGGAGAAGGCTGCTCGTCGTCGCGTTATGTTCTCCGTACGGATGGATGGATTTGCCGCTTGTGCCTCGCGGGCGTGGCTGAGGGCGGAGGGGTGGATCCTGGCGGGCCTTCCCCTGGGAAGGAGGATCTGCTGCTTGTTTCTGGAAGCAAGAGCATGGAAAGAAGGCCTGAGCATGCCATGTATGCCTGGGGACTGAAAAAAAAAAAAACAACATGGAAAGTCATGAAGAATATGTGTATTCTTACAGTTCTAAGCAGATGCCGTTACTTTTAGCAACCAAAATCGGCATCTGGACAATGAAATTAAAGGGCACACTTTTCATAGTTTGGTTTTTTTTTTTTTTTTTTTTTTTTTTCACAGATTTTGTGTGTGTGTGCAGCGTTGTCCTGGTTTGAGCGACACAACACTAATTTCTAATGCTTGGGAGAATGCACTTTTAGAAGACTCTAGTGTCTGAATTTGTGAAAATATTTACTTTATAGCCAGCTATGGTATGTGGGTTTCAAGGTTTCAGTGTTTTAGAGTTAGCCAGGTGTGGGGATGAGGAGTGAGACCGGACACTTGACCCAAGATGGTCAACAGGGTCATTTCATATCATGATCATTCAATAAAAATTAGAAAGTTTGCTGAGAAGCTCTCTCTCCCTTAATGACTGCTATCCTGAGAACTTCTTGCCCCAGTGCCGGGCCCCTGAGCCCTTCCCTTCCTCCTGAAACGACAGCGCTTGCAGTGTCCCACGTTTGCTGTCCACTGTTGGGAGTGCACAGCTTCCCACTGATAGAATTGGCTGAATATAACCCTTGTATATTTTATATTGGTGTCAGGGTCAATATTGCTTCTTTAGTATTATTAATGTTAATTATTTAGTCTTATTCTATTAAATCTATTTATATTTCAACCATTGGGTTTCCTTGTTTTTCCCTGATTCCTCTTCCTGGGTGGGGAGGGGATCATCAGGTGATAGAATAATTGTCCAAACAACAATAAATTGTTGTGGGTTTCTCAAACCATCACAAGTGTTTACAGATTGCCCAAATTACTGATGATACCAACCACTGAGAGATGATGTAAACAGTGGAAGATGCTCTTCAGGTTCAGAGTGTGCCATCTATTCTGGGCCTGGCTCCGGAGCAGACATCAGCCCTATGATTTGGCCTTGTCTCCAGTCTCCTGTCCAGGCCCTGCCTCCTGCTTCTCCTGCAGGAGAAGACCCTGACTGGTCACCTTACTTTGGGTCTGCGTGGGCACCCTGCAGGCAGCACCTGCTCTGCCCGCCCCGCTGGGATGCAGCTGGGGCTGCAGCTGGATGCTGAGCTCCTCCTTGGCCCTTCTCTGAGCCCTGCCCGCCCTCCCTGCTCCCGCCGGGCGGAAAGCAGAGGCAGGATGGTGAGGCATATGGGAAGGCGGAACAAGTGGTGCTTGCTTTGGCCAAAAAATTAAAAGGCTATAACTTGGTTATATTCCTCGCATGCATAAAAAAGTGCAGCAGTTTTCCGTGTCCGGGGGGGAGTTAAAATGAGTTAAAAGCGTGGCAGTTAAAGCTTTGGTTAAATATTAGGGGAAAGCTGATGGTAGGACTAACATTCCTCAGCCTGGGTTTGTGATACTACAAATCTGTCGCTGTGGGTAGTTACAATGCCCAGGTTATTTCTGGTCTTTCATTTAGTTAAAGATTTGCCTGAAGTGAAGGCCCAAGATCATCCAAATATCCTTTGTTGAATATAGCTCTGTACCCCACTAACAGTTGCTTTCTCTGCAGTGATACAGGTGAAGATGATTAAAATTGACATACACAGGTGGAAATGTTTGAATGTCTTTAACTTAATAAGGTTATAAAATTGCAGGCTGTTTAATTTTGCCATGTGAATAGAATTGCAGTGCTTTGTTTAATTTTAACTAAAAATAGTATTTCTTAAAATACCCAAAACACTAAGAAGGGCTTCTGCATTGTACATACAGTTTGTCTGGTAGAGCCAGGAACAAGAAAGGAGATTGACCTGCAAGAACAGCTTCTCTTCTTTTCCAGGCTTCGAAATAATTTGGATGTAATTTTGAACTTCATTACTCACGCTTGTTTCTGTAATAGAATGAATTGGGATATCCAATGCAAATAATATTTTAACTTTCAGATTTCCAGTTGTAAGGTAAACTAATTTTCTTCTTTTCGTGGATGCTTAAAAAAGGAATTCTTTTGAACTTTTATCTATACTGATTGCTTTGTTATTCAGACCTGCATAGAAAATTATTTTGTTTTCAGGAAAGAACTGTTTAGTTCTTTCCTGAAGAGTTTAGCAGAGTTTTCTATGTGAGTCCTAGGGATGTTGAGGTTAGTAGTATTTTCACATCTATAGTATCAGAAAAAGACATTATGTAGAACTCAAAGCCACTTCTCTTCCTGTGTGTGGCCTGAAGAGTGAGCATATTTGATGATATCAGTCAGCTTTTATGGTCTCTTGTGCTGAGTCTCTTTTTAATGTTAGAAAAATGAACAATTTCTCTTTGATTGCTGGCTGCTGTCACTGGTAACAAAACCAGAGACTTGGCAAAAGCTGTTGTAACCTTAGAGCTCTTCTTTGAGCATGTTTGCTTTTAGATCTTTTGGGGATATACCTCTGTACATACATCAGTCTAATTTTGGTGCTCAAAGGAAGGAAAGGGGGTGGAGAACAGCCACCATTTTTCTTTAAGAAAAGATAAGTAATGAGAATGCTACTCATCTCTTCAAAGCAGGGTACTGCCATGCATCTTTCTTTGATGGCTGCTGAAAAGGTAAGGACATTGTTTTAATCTGTTCTATATGACATTGCACAGGGGGATGCATTTTTACTTACTGGGTTGGTTGTTTGTAGACTGCAAAGATTTCATGGAGACACCACAACTGGAACTTTAAAAAGTGGGGTGTTTTGGTTTTGGGTTTTTTTTTGTTTGTTTGTTTGGTTTTTGTTTGTTTTTTAGTTGTTTTTTTTTTACTTTAAGTGCTGGGGTGGGATGTTATTAAAACCACAAGACATAACTTTGGTAAAGTATTATCAAAGAAGTTATAAATAATTTGCATGTGTGTATGCAAGGATGTGAAAATAAAACTGATAAAACCGTTGCAGCCAGGTAGTATAAAATAACACTTTTAATTTTCTTTACGAAGAATAAATTTACATGATTGGCCTCTGCAGAATAGAAAACAGCCATAAATTCAAGGAGATTTTGTGAGCATTTTTACTCTGAACCTCGTTAATCTGTGTCCCAGCTACTGATGTATTACATCCATCTTCTGGGTTAATGGATGAAGTAATCCAATTATCTCAAATCAATGAAGGCTGTGACTTTAGAAGATCAGTTTATTTATACTTATTTAATTCTCATTATTTTGCTAATACTTAAGGATCTGAAAGGACATCAATAATACATTACATGCAAAATTGCTTTGAGAAAAAGTAGCTTGCTAAGTCAGACATTTCTAAGTTCAAAAACTTAAAAAATAAGCTACCTTTCGCAAACTTAATCTTATCTTGGGTAGGCCTTTTGATTACTCTTCAGTTACATAACATACTATTTTAGCCTGATACAAAAGAAAAAAGCCTGGTCTGCTGAGATTGCACTGTGCGTGTGCATGCCTCCCTCTCCTAGGACGTGACCACGTTGGTTGTCCCATCTCCTTTATGATAGCTTTGAGACTTTACATGATAGTTTCAGAAAGCTACTGATCCATCTGCAAGGTGCCTGATGCTGGATTATTTTAAATATGTAATTTAAAATAATGCTTGAACAAAAATATTTTACACGAGCTTTGTGCTGAAAAGGGAGAAGTGTCGTGGTATTTACTAAAGAGGTTGCTGTTGCTTTTGGTTTTACATACAAGATGCTTGGCTTTGAGGTTATCTGACTGCGTAAAACAGCTAGCTAGCTGGATTCGATGGGTAACCATGAAAAGAGGGCATCTCTGAAGGTTGTTAAGATTGTTTTTCCCTGTCAAGGAGCATCATTACTGAAAACACCACTTCTTTATTACTGCCAGAAAACTAATCTAATGCAGACAGCTTTGGTGTGAGAAAGGCTCTCTTTTCTGTTAGGAGAGTAGAGATCTTTTCAGTCTAATTTTAACACCTCTGTGAGATTATTATGAGCTCAAGTCTGTTGTGGGGTACAAGGATTATCCCCCCGTTTTGGGGGATATAGTACTTTATTTATTCTTAAAGCTACCTTGTCATTAAGCTAGATTTTGAGTTACGTTTGAATGTGCAAGAAAAATTGACAGAACACAAAAATTATCTGAGCTCTAATCTTCATGAAGATTAAAAAAAAACCCAACACAACTGTAGGAATGTCGAGATGCAATATTGATACAGCTTCTGGCTACATGATGTATTTTAAGCTTTATTCTGTGCAGCCTGTGATCATCTTGCCCAGCAGTGAGAGCACCACAGAGGCTTTTTCCCGCTCTGCATAGCGCAGATACTGTAGGATGTAGGGCCCCTGGTACTTCGCCCTGCAGTAAGCTTGTTCTGCTGTTTGGTGCCAGAAGATGATCCTAGTCTTTCCATGCTAGTCCATGTTGGCAGTCTAATGCGCTTAGATTCAGCGCTTGTGATTTATCACTGTGAGTAGGATATGAAGTGTAGCAATAGAGCAGCTGGTTTTGATGATGGTGTTTGCGGTCTCGCTGATGGGCCAAGGTTGAATGCCCTCCTGAAGAATCCTGCTTTGGCAAGGGCAGAAACCATACCTCCCAGGGGGAATAGCTGTGAGCAAGACAAAGTGGAAAGGGAGGCTCCAAGCTGTTCCTTCTCTCACACCATTTAACTTTGTGCAAGCTTGAATAGCTGAAAACATGGATTTTTAAAAGTGTGTATGCATCTCTAAATAAGATTCTGTATGCCCACAATATTTTTCATACCCTAAGATGTTATCTGAAACCCATTTCCCAAATAAAACAAGCTTGAAATATGGAAAATTTTGTGCCATTCTGTGAAGGAGGGAGGTAGTCCTTTTTTTAAAGTATTTGAAGGAGATATCAAATAGCAACTATTTCTGTGCTTGCTTAACTGCAGATGTTGTTCTTAGTAACTGTTTTACAGTGGGACGTTCTTAATAGCTTTGCAAAACATTCATATATTTTCTTTAAGATCACTAGAGCAGTTTTATTGGATCCACCTAATAATGACTATCATGAATTTGCTAGCTTTTACTGATGCTTCAGTGGGATTTTCTGATTACGTTGTAGACATGCTAGTCTTTGAAATTACTGGGAGTTTATAGAAAGTGTAACTTGTGCTGTAATGGGTGTTTTGGTATCCCGTATAGCACAGAGGTCCCCGAGTTTGTACTGACTGCTCTTTCAGATTGTATTGACTTAAATGGAGCTCAAGGCTCTAAACATGCTCATCAATCCTGAGATGTGAGGTATTTTTGAGGTAAAAGATGAAAGCAGGTGAAGGATGCAGGGGCCTTTGAAAATGACATATATTGTCTTAAAAAATTGCTCAGGCTTTTTTGGTTTCAACTGAGTAATTTCCTGTGAAATTGCATCGGTAAGGAAATAAAATATGATTATGCCTATCTATGTCTCTCTTGTTTCCACAGGAAACCAATCTCTTTTTTTTTTTCTTTGTTAACACTGCTTCTATGAAATGCTTTGTCCTTTTGGTGTCTGTTGAAGCGTTTCATGAAAAAATATAAAAGAACGGAATGCATTCTGTTTATAAATACAAACCATTGCCTGCTTTTTTTTGAGTGAAATTAGGTAACTTAATTGGAGCAAGCTGTATGTAAAGTAATTTCCTGCACCGACAAAAATACGTTGTCACTATATATCTGAAGTTTTGTTGTTTGGTTGTTTTTTTTGTTGTTGTTGTTGTTGTATTGTTGTTGGGGTTTTTTTAAACTTAAAACTCACAGTATTTTAAAATAATGATCCAGCAATGCAGATAGTTGGTCACATTCTCAGCTGAGGTCCATCAGTGAAGTGACAGTAGGTGCTTTGGGAAAGCTTTAGCTTTCTGTCCCAGCGTCTAGAGCTTCTATCTAGAGCCTGACTGCATGTATTTAGTTCAGATTAAGTTTGAAACACTTAACCTGTTTTTGTATACATATCTTTAATATTTGGTGTACCATAAGTGGAAGTCTCTTACATTTCTTGTAATACACACTAAACAGTGGTATTAAAACTGAATATGGTGTGTAAGCTGAATTAGATTGAATAATCATTTTATTTTTCTGCTTTGCTGCAAAGAGTATTAAAATGATTTTCTATTTTAGTGGGAGTTTTACAAAATTGAAGGTCAGAATATCCAAAATACAGTTGTGATTCTGTTTTAATTCTATACTTATATATTTGTACATTAACACCATCAGTTTGGGGCAAAAATTGTTAGTGCATTGAGCTGGAAATAATATATATCTTAACTCTTTAGTGTTTATGTGTATTAAAAAAGGTAATTGGTTATTAAACTGTTTATCTAGACTTAACAGACATAGGTAATTGATAGAAGTGACTCTTAGAAAGTGTCTTTCCCTCTTTCCTCTTAGGCTTCTGATGTTTTGTCTTTTCAGTAAGACGAGATTAGAAAGAGGCTTTTCTGCCTCAACCAATATGACTTCTCGTCATGGGGCCTGTAGGCCTGTGTTCAAAACTAACTTAAGCTTCCTTATTGGTTGTTTTATGTTGACTGTACAAAAAACGTGAAGGTACATAGCTGAGTGTTAATGGACAATCTGGTGAGACCATCTGAAGAACGGGACTGTCTTAAAACCTCTCCTGTGTCTGAATTAGTGCATGAAAGGTCTGAGTATAGCAAAATGTGGTCTTCACATACTATTTGCAAGGTCTTGAAGAGGTGAGGAGAAGAGTCAATAATATGTATTCTTTTTTTCCCTAGGCCTGAAAATCCCAAGTCTACAAGACCAAATAAAACAAAGTATTCCCCCCACTCCTTTACACCATCTCTTGGTGAATTGTCTCTCCGTCTCGTGTCAATTAAAGCCCTATCTGGGACCTTGCTGCAAGCTCTCATCTCTTTTGGAACCACTCTCAGCAAAAAAAAGAAAAAAGAAAAGAAGTTCTGTCACGTGAAAAAGACAAGACTGCAGAGACCTTGCTAACTGTTCATATTCCCTGGGTAGTAGAGGCACTTAAATGATGACTTGTGTGAAGACAGACATGGTTATTTTTCTGTTCAAGGATATGACACAGTGAGACGTATCGCCAATCAAGTCAGAGCACAGGCACTTAGTAAACACTCAGACCCTGTTATACTCTATAAAGTAGTATCGGTCATTCTGGATGTAGTAGAACCATAGGACTGGTGTCTACAAAATAAGTGAAGTTTGGCAAAAATGGCCTGTGAATTTAATCTAAACTTCCTCAAGGAATTAGAGCGAGAGGCTGTTCTGGAAGTCTTGTACCGTGACCAGATGGTGAGAAAAACAGAGGAGGAAAGAATAAGGTATCTGCTGTTCCCCTATTCCTGTATTTCTGTTCCTTTTTCTCAGAAGTATTATTCTTCCTCTTTGCTGTCCTTCCGAATGTATTCCTTTTTTTTTTTTTTTTTTCCTTCTTGTTAGCTAAAGCCTTTTTATTCTTTGGGAAAACTAAGAGTTATCCAGAGCTTCTTGGATTTACTATTACTAATGGCTGCTCTACAGTAAAGATGGGCAAATACTGTTCAGTGAGTAATCTGCTTGATGAATTTTACTTCCAGCCTTCATATAAAATTCAATTGCTGCCTGTATTTTTCCTATGAAGACTTTTTGGCATTCTTGTCATCTTTCTATGTATGCCTATATAGTCCTGGTGACACAAAACATGTTCAGACCTCTGGCTGGCTTATTTAACTTATGTTATGCCAAAACTGGAGTTAAGAATCATTGGATACCTGCTCTTTGTGCTGAATGTATCACTGTCCCTTCTCACATACAACAGGTAGCAAGCACCCCACACTGTCTTGGAGGTTGTTACTAGTGTTAATAGGTGTCATTGGTTAGGAAAAGGATTCTATTTAATTATTTCACACTATGCAAGTATCTTAGTTGTGAAGGATAGGGGATAGTCCTCCAGCATTTTATTTGCTTTATATCGGGACTAAGGCAAGGATTTCCTTGCAGCTTGTACCCTGCATTGTCAGGTTGCATCCCCATGTAAAACAGGGTGTTTGTGTTGCTAAGTTAAAAATTTTTAGTCTCTTAAATGTAGAAGCTTAAACTTTGTTTACAGCAAACATTTATGTAAGTATTCATGGACATATTAAATGAGCGTGAAAAGTATGTAAAGGGTTATAACGGAAGTCTGAATTGGTTAGGTAATTCCTGACAACCGTTGATGATGTAGTTAACAATTAAAAACATAGATCTTGATTATTGTTATGTGTAATGGAAGCAAAGTCAATGAAATGGAGAGGTTGCAATATTTTGGTCTGATGTGGGTTTTGTTTAACTTTCAGATGATGCATTTGTTATGATTATTCTTACTTGATAGAAATTTTGATTCTTGGATAAATATAAAAACATCATCAAATGAAAGGGAGCACCATTTAGTCTCGGTTTTGGTGTGTGAATGCATAATCACTTGCATACACCATTTCAGTGCCTTGCCCTGAGCATGCATAACTGATGTGAACAGAACCCCATTTATATTAGACTATTACTCTGTCTGTATGCACAGTTGTGGTTGCATATGCAGTCACAGTGCAAAAATGCTGAGTGTAGACACTTTCAGACAGTGTTCAGTTGAAGTCAAACTTGAGGGCAGGTCTACCACTAGTAATGACATTGCACAGCCAGGGTATTAGCTTGTGACTTGCATCATGGGGTTTTTGGTCTATTTAAATTTTTTGGGTTGTTGTTTTGTTTTGTTTTGTTTTTTTTTTACCTGGGGGATTAGGAAACTGAATCAGCAGCTGCAACAGCTTCGGTGGAAAGGGACAAGAAATGTAAGCCATGAATATCAGGAGAGATCTTGCGCTCGCTGTCAGAAATCGCTTGGGTTATTGATGAACAGAGGTGCAGTATGCAACGGGTGCAGTCATCGAGTGTGCTCTGAATGCCGTGTCTGCCTGAATCCCTGCCTTTGGAAATGCACCGTTTGTTATGCTCATGGGTAAGAAATTTTACTGGTTTGGATAAGTGACAATTTACACTGGTTATCCAGTGAATGTACACTGGTTTTGTGTGTATCTGTTGCTTTAAACAATTAATGAAACAAAACTGCTGGCAAAATGAAAATGTTGGATGAAGTCCTGGTAGCAATGAAATTGATGGGAATTTTGTGTTATCCTTCCTGTAGTCAGGATTTCCCTTCCTGTATTTAGAAAAGTGGATCCTTAAGGTAAACCTGAGGTAGTGTGACAAAGATGATAACGGCAAAGCGTAGGAACAGTCGTTAGTTTATGAACTGTAGATAGAACTCCTTCCGCTGACTCAATACAGAACCAGTGCATCATAACAAGTTGCTGAAGGTGCTGTGGTTTTGGTGTAATATAGCCAATTTCTTGGCAATTTCCTAATCATGTTTTTTTTGCCTCATACTATAGGACTGAGAAACCTGGATTGATGAATAATTTGAAGTCATGTTTTATATAAATTTAAAAAGCAAAAAGCACTAATAACATTATCAGGAATTGTTTAAATGTGGCCAAAAATCCAAATTTATTTACTTTGAATTAGTTTACTATGTCACGTTGTTTTTGTTTTCCAGGAAACAATCTTTCTTGTACTGTATTGGTACAATTTTTATATCAAAATACTCTATCATAGTCCCTCCTATTCGTCAGGTTTAGAAACCATTTCTAAACCAAATGGTTTAGCTATATTTCCACATTTGATGGAAAATAATATTATGTAGGCAAACAAAGATAGTTTTGAAAATGAATCAACAACTGTGCTGGATGATATCTATCCCTGTATAAAGGGTGAGGATTTGGAAAAATTTTACTTTATGCCAACACAAGATTAACGCACCACTTTACTCCCTTGTAAGATGCCACAGTGAGATTTAAATAATGCCTGAGAAATGTAAGGCAAGGTGTTGGTCTGAAGCTAAATGAATTTCTACTACTAGTTTGAAGTAATTTTCTATAGTTTGGAAGAGACTATAAACTATCACTGGAAATACGTTCCCCGAATCCTCAGTTTATTTTGTAATTTATACATAAAATAGGCAAATTAGCTCAATCTATATTTGATACAAAGCAGTTACTAAATTTTTATGCGTATATTTCACTATCTGTGCTTCATGCTATAAACATTGAAAGGAAAGGTTAAAAAATTAACTTCCTTTATCTTCCTCTAGACATCTACCTCCACTTCCTGTGCTTTTAAATTGGTTTCCAGTTATCTGGTGGCCACAGTAGAAATCCCTTATAGACACTAGCTAGTTGTTAAGCTGCCTTGTATAGTGTTGTGCACCCTTAATTATTTCATAAGCTTGTCCAGATATTTAACGGTAAAACCAGGAAAGCATTATTTAAATGAAATAAAAGACATTTTTACTTTTTTCTTGAGGAAATTACTTTTTTGGTCTTGCTAATATGGAGGAACTCTTCAGCTGTTATTGAAATTCTCTTTATAGCAAAGTGACAGCACATTTGTTCTTGTTTAGTCACAATGGAAAGTCCATTAAAATTGGTCAGACTTCTTTTGTTGCCATCAGTGAGCTTTTCATCAAGGCTGCAAATCTTAAGAAGGGTAGGGGGTGCAGCAGTGTGATAAATGCTACTGAGCGCCTTTTGTTTACCCCAGTGAGGGGAAAAATCCGATGACTAAGAACTGTAAGAGCTGATTTTCAAGTCCTGAGCAACCATAATTTTGAGACTTGGTTACCACTAGAGTATTTTTTCCTAAACAGAACATTTTCAGCAGCAGCACCGGGAGATTCTCTCGTAGACACTAGGGTCACATTTGTAACGAACGTGCTTAAATGCTCAACACACGAGCCTGTGCAGAACTGGAGATTAAACTCTGGGAAGGTAATCATTGGTAGTGGGAAGAGTACAAAGGGAAGGCTGAAGATAAGAATCGAGACGCTACCAATACAGAGCCCTGGAAGATCTAGTGCAGCCAGAGATTTCAGGCATCTATAAATTAATAGATCTCTGTCCAAATTAAATAAGTATCTCATCTCAAAGTTGTTTTAACCTCATTTTCAAACTCATCTGTGTTCAGTTATGCACAAGGCTCTATGGTTCGGCATGAAATAAATAGTACAATCTACACAGGTAGTGAATTTTTTGAATATTCTGCATTGCTACTTACAAAGCTACATTTTAAATACCTAAAATGCCTTAAAATGAAGCAACAGAAAAAACCAGCATCCTACCTATAGTTTGTCTGTCTTAACAGATATGGCAGACCCAGGGGTTTTGTTGCCTGGCCTTTGGTGGGTATCAGTGTAGCTCTTGTGTTTAGAGATTTTGCTTTCTTAAGGAGGCAAGCCCTGCATGAATTTACTATCTGTATGTTGTTGCTGATTTCAAGCAAGTTTGGCAGAGGGAATGGTAATAAAGAGATTAATATCATAGGAGGAAAATGAACTACTGGGTAGAGAAGAAAGTTTAGCAGTGCCTGCACTGAGAAAATTTTTGCATTGGGACTTCGTCCTATAATAAGCATCAGAAAATCCACAAGGAACAGAGATATAATGTGTGCCCTAAAAATTAATAAGACATTTAGATGAGAATTTGGAACCTGAAGACTCCAGAGAATCCTCTCCTCAGTTAAAGAATTTTTTGACTCTCTAATAGTGGATGAGTTCAGATTGCAGACTTCATTAATTCTGTTGGAGACAACGAAATGCAAGAGTCAAATCTGCTGATGATCTGCTCGTGACAGAGCTATTTAGTCTGATATCATTTTATACTTGTTAATCATTAATTTTCTCATCCTGTGATCCTGGTACCTGTGTATGACACGGACATCATTGACGTTAGCCTCCACAAAGTGGAGAGAGATGGGCATTGAAGCCATGACACTGTCAGGGCTGTGGAACTCGGTGTTCCCCAGTAGCCATCTCAAGTTCTGCTTGGGAGAATATCCACTATCACTGACTTTCCCCATGCCTCAGACTTGGCTGCAGCTGTAAGCAGTGGTGTCACCACAAGTGCCTGGGCCTGTTATGCAAGTTGGTTGTATGGACTGGAGTGGACCCAGGACTCCTGGCTTCAGAGCAATGCCAAGAGGGGTATGTATTGCTTTCCATGGGCAGTCCTACATAGCAAAAAGGAAAAAAAAAATATGGAGGGGAGGAATCCTTTGGCAGACCCACAGCAAAATCAGTCAATGGAGTGAGCAGTCATGAAATCCTAGTTTGATGGTAGGATTAAGGACGACTGTTGGATTGCTAAATGGTTATCGAACGTTTGAAGAAATGCACTTTGGAAATGTTGATTCAAGTGTCTTTTGCTTGTTTTCCAGAGATGTGAAAGTAAAGGCTGGTGAATGGTTCTTTGAGGAACGTGCAAAGAAATATCCAGATGAAGGTAATTGCTGGAGCAGACCATAAACTGCTGTGTAATGTGTAATCCTCATTTAAGTGAAACATGGAATGTAGTCTGCCACTGTATTTAATGTTCTTCCACTCGGTGAGAGATTTACCAGAAACTATCATGCAGTGCGTTTGTCTATGCACTAAATAGTGCATGAACACAAACTAGCAGAATGCATTTAAAAGTGTAATTTATTTTGTATGAGTAGTAAGAAAATTGCTGGCCATGTCAATTTGAATTAATGAGCGTGTAAGGCTTCTAAGAAATACAATGACATGAAATAAATATAGAAATGTTAAAATATATGTGCAGGAAGGAAATGATCTTGCATCCATGGTTTGTTGAAGTTAAAATTTCAATTGTTTTCACTGAGAAGGTTCTAAAGCTTGAAGAAATGACAGAATGGAATAAAGACAGACATGTATAGCTATAAATCAACAGAGAGCTAAACACTTTCTGTATATTTTCTTTCAGCCAGCTGCACCATTGCCTTGTGTTCAGTCTTTTCATTGCAATTAAAAATACAAACCCCCAAAAGAAATTATAGAGGATGTGGATGGATTGCCCCGTGGGGAATGTGTTTTACCAGCGAAGGGCCTGTTAGTCTTCTTTTTCACCTACAGTGACTAATAAGGTGGAGAGGATTTCCTTCCTCTTTCCCTTGAAGCCTGACTGTAGCTAAATGTTACAGTTTCATTTCCAGTATCTGTGTGGTATCTAGATTTAAAAATAGCTGGTAAAAAGGAAAGCACTGTACCTGTAGTTCTCAGACACCAAATCTGATATTGCAAGATACTGACGATCCCTCTTTTCAGTAAAATAAATGACTTCTCACCTTGCATTATCAAAGCTTTGTGGCTGCTTGAAGCATTTTGCTAAATTAGTTTAATCATAATACTGTTGAAGTCGCAGTGATCTAAAGGATATACAGAAGATAAGCCTGCAGGGAGAAATATGTTTTGTTTAGTTCCTTTCATTAGACCAACTGATACAATTAAAGGGGTTAAAAAGTGGCAAACTTTTGAAACAGCAGCCGTAATAGTTATGTATCCTTCAAGCCTGGAGAGACAGTGCCCTCTTTTGGTTTGAGAATATAACACAAGTGAAGTATGCACTGTAAAATATGTTTGACTGAAAATATATGTTACACTGAAGTTTTCCCATGTTGCAGAGTACAAAAAAAAAAAAAGTTACACCAGCATGCTTTTTATTAGCTTTTTTTAGCTTCTACCTAAGGAAAAATATAATATTTTCATAAAAGTGGTAGAGTGTCTTACTGACTAATAAATTAAAAATCTAAAAAAATCATGTAATGCTGCAATAAATCAAGGTACCAAATATTACTTTCTCATAACAGAGCATTAAGTCGGGAATTCTGATTGAAATTTGTAACATCAATAAGTTGTTTATTGTTTCTACCACCACCAAGGTCTGCTACTTATATGTAGGTAATATGTTATAATTAATAACATCTTCAACAAAGCATAGATCACATGCTGCTTTCTGTATTAGGAATAATTAGTTACTAAAGCCACTCCAGATATTTTCAGTTGGCCATTTGTTACATGTGTTTAGCCTTTCTTTCTGTTGGCAATTGCTTGGGATTAAACTACATTTTTATGAGTCTTCATTGTTTGTGCCTGATGGAGCGCTTGCTCCTTGGTGTTCTTTACATCATGTGGCTGCTCACCTGAGGAACGTGACATGGTTGCTATTTCCCCACAGGGATGGCCTTGGCAAAGGGTTTTGCTCATGGTTGCTCATGCCTACTCTTGTATACATTTTCAAGCTTTCCAAAGTGTTTGAGTTTTATGGTTGAAGTGTTCTCTAGTGCAGTGGGCCCGTGCACTACCTGCACCTGGACCTCTCGGGAGGCTGAGAGCACTTAGCAGCCTGTAGGAATGGGCCTGTTAGCGTGCATACATGATTGTCCTCAGCATTTGTGATGAGCTTATCTGAATGTGTCATCGGCGAGAGGTGAAGGTGAAATCATGATAGTTTGTGATACAGGAGAGACTTGCGTGTTGCTTGGCAGGGATGCTGATATATTGGGCGGGGATTGATTTCGCTCCTGACTTGTATGTGCATGAGCTTCTGTAAATACAGGCCAATTTCTGAAAAGGCTCTGATTTTTAAAAGTATTATACAGGCATTAGTAACCGCTGTTGTTGCTAAATGACCTTTGGGTGTTGGTCTTTTTTTCTCCTTCACAGGCAGACATGAAACAGTTGGTGCAAAGCTGTTGAAATCTTATCAGAAACTGAGGTAAGACTCATAAAAGGACAAATGGTCCTAGGACACTGAGAATTTGCATAGGCAATACATTGTGTGTTATAAACCAGCCAGCAGTTTGTGGTTGTTTTTTTTTTTTTTATTATGAAGAACAAATTCCAATACTTTTGGAGTACAAATGATCAAAGCATAGAAAAATTTCCACTTTTTTCTCTCGGCTCTCCATAGAAAGGGTCTCAAGTACAAAAGAGAGTACTATGTTTACAGTAATAGTTTCTTATTTATTTGAAATGAAGGGATCTGCATTATTTTTGTTATATCTGCTTATATTTTTTGCATATCTTTTTACCCTATTATTTTTCAAATTTACACACTACTTTTAAATGGTCAGAGATTAAAATTATTTACTAGGTATAATAGCAATAACATCATTATTTGCTCAATGGGAGCTATTGCTGATTTGATTGCTTTAGAATAAATAGTAGACAAGAAGTTCTGTATACAGTAAGACGCATCCACTTGCCAAAACTTAAAACAAGTAAAAAATCCAGTTTACACTGAATAAATACTTTGACTTGAGGCCTAAGCATGACCTTACTTAAGTTATTATCAGTCATATATGATGAAATAGCAGTCATCTTAAACTATGTTGTAAAAAGAAACCTTCATCCTTAAAAAAAAAAAAAAAAAGTAAAATAAGATACAAAGAGATGGCCTCAATTTTATGATAATTATCTGGCGAGGCAGAGCTGCATAAATTTATAATCAGCTAGATAGAATCCTAACCAGGGCTGTATAAGGACTTGCTTTTACCTACATGTGGTAAAAGTAAAAGAGAATCAAAAAGGAAGTTCACTGGCTGCTTTTAGGGTCCGTGATTGTGCCATGATAAGAGAATTAGTCAGATAACAGTCAGATTTTTTTTTCACAGACCAGGGCTATTTACAACAGATGAAATGCTTGGAATGCTGTGAAGGGGTTTTAACAGCTCTGGGCCCAGGCAAGGAAGAATCCTTTTAGTATTGTAAACAAAGATGACTGTTTTCTGAAAACATCTCTGAAACAGAGAATTGTGTTTTAGCACTCAGGACACCGATTGTAATACTGCCAACCATATAGAAATCTAGGAAACCTGCCCTAAGTTAGGTCTTCATGATTGTTTTAAATAAATAATTCTGCCTAGAGCAGCACAAGATTGAGAAGGTAGAAAAGTAGTCCTAATTCTTATGAACAGGCAGTTGCAGCCTGTGCTGCAGCTCTTAAAGACAGAGGTTCTCAACCCAGATCTTTAGATTGCAGGAAAGACAGATAATAAAGATACTGTGCATGAACATCGTTTATTTATCTGTCTATTAACCTAACGTATTAATTGTTGAACTGCTTATTGTCTCAAATTTCTAGTAAAATTTCTGTCGTACCTCCAACTCCACCTCCTTTCACAGAATCTGCAGCAGGAAGCAACGTGATGGTAAATGTACGTGTCTGCAAAATATATGTGTATACGCACCTCTTCGGGTGTCATTTGTATGAAAAGGCCAGCCACAGAAACACAGTAAATAGCAATTGCTGTAGCATCATATTGCAATATAAATGCTGCCTTATGTTGCTTTGCCGTTTTTTTTTAATGCTGCATTGGTAGCAGGAGAGAAAGGTCAGAGTTTATCATGAGGGATGTTTTCAATTAGTTTTCAGTTTTTGAGGGAAGTGATTAACTGCTCTATTTGGCACTAGAATACCGCGCCTGGTTTTTTGCTCCCTCACCGCAGGAAGGCTGGACTGAGATCTCCTGAGCTCCCTTCCAGCCTGAAGGATCCCATGATCTGGTGATATTCAATAGTTGTTTATAAAGTGATCATTCCATGTGTTACTTGCATTACTGAGTGAAAAACAGTGAAATTGATGGTTGCTTTTGCATTACAGTTTCTGGTTGATGGAATAGTAGGACATGGCTCAGAACTCATTGAAATTGCCCTGAATTACTATTTCAGTTCATTTTGGACTGGACCCTCAGGCCTTGGTTTTGAAGCATGTTGCAATTAAGTAAACAAACATTCTAATATGTGCTTAGCTGGAGTTTGGTGAGAACTCTTTGATTCAGAGGCACAGGAGCATATGTAATAGATAGGACTTTCCTACTCAAAGTATGAAATACACTACAACAAATCAGTGGTGTTATTAGTTGTATTTATGAAATTGCTGTGTGATCTTCCTACAAGGAGTTCCACATATATCAAAGAGCTGATAAGCTCTGGAACTGAAAAGATTATCTTCCATCTTCAAACATTGGTGTGACAGTTTTCAACCATGTCCACATATGTCCTCAGGTGCATTTGTCTACAGAAGTGAGCAAAGGGCTGCAGCCTTACTATCTGATTGTTATGTGGTCTGTAGATATGTGATCATGGAAATGTTAAAACAGCAAATATTTTGTGTTTTCTTACTCTTGCCGTCTCCCATTTGCAGGAACTCGGACAGTCTAAAAGTTTTAATAAATCTGTGGAAAACTTGTTTTTGTCTCTCACAACACATATAAAAAGTAAGTAGCTTTCACTGCTTTGTCATTTTAGAGTAACCTAGTCAAATATTTCCATTTTTTGGCCAAATTGTTGGCCAGAAAATAGTTACAAACAAAGGGTATTGAGTAATGGCTGAAATGACTAATGCCAAGACTGAGCCAACCTGAAAAAATAATACAGTAAGTCTAATTCTCCTTCAGTATTCTGCTGGTTGTTTTACAAGCTAGTGATACCAACCCAGAATGCCTTTCTTGTAAAGATGTGAAACAACTGCTTAATGCTATTTTTAAGTTTACTGGATGTTCAGATGCAGTGTATTTAACTCGTGTTAGCACAGAGTGATAACCACTTTCTATAGTAGTGATCTTGGTGTTATCTGACTGAACCCCAACTGACCCTTCCAAAGAATCTATTGTGTAATGGAAGTAGAGTTTTATATTTTCTATCACTGGCAGTTTTCAAGAGGACTTTCTTCCTCTTTCTTAGTCTGTCTAGTTGTGTGGTTTCTTTCAGTGCAAACTTCTAAGAGCCAGTGAGTCCTAACAACTCTTTTTTTTCATTCTGATACTTTTGGTTCCTTCCATTCACTTATGCTGCCTGCTGTTCTTTAGGGTGCAGCCTGTGTATGCACCTCTAAGGCTAACTACACTCGGGACAGCCTGTCTTTGTGAAGAACAGATTAAAGGCATCAGTGACCAGGGGAAAACAACTTCTGAGCCTCATGAAGATTACAGGGGCTTGCAGATTTCCGTGTATTTGAACAACCCGTAGTGTTTTCTTACTAGCTTCATCTTAGACAACTCCAAATGTGAGTGTTTGGTCTTTCCTCTGACTTCTTCCACCCATCCTAAAGGCTTGTTCCCTTTTAGACTGTACAGATTTAATGTGTGTTCATACATACACAACATTAAAGCTATGCAGAGGCACAATGGCTGCCTCTCCTGAGCAGAAGTGTAGTGTAGGGCAGCGTAGGATCCTTTGTTACTGGAAGCAGATAGCTGAGGCAGCACAGAATTGGAGGCAAAGTAATTTATTCTGCTTTGTGTTAGTTTGAAGCCTGGTCATATCCCACAGTTACTGGTAAACACTGTCAGAACTGCAGCAAGCTAATTTAATAGTTCACTGCCACCAAAAGGAAGGTCCCACACCTCCCACATCTTTCTTCCCTCTGTTTCTGGCCTTATGCTACCATTGCTTTGCTTGAATTAGCACCAATGTTTCTGGACCCCTCTGGAAACTGATTTAGAATCATAAAATCGTCTAGGTTGGAAGGGACCTTTAAGATCATTGAGTCCAACCATTAACCTAGCACTGCCAAACCCACCACTAAACCATGTCTCTAAGCACCACGTCTGCCCGTCTTTTAAATAGCTCCAGGGATGGTGACTCCACCACTTCCCTGGGCAGCCTGTTCCAATGCCTGACAAGCTTTTCAGTGAAGAAATGTTTCCTAATATCCAATCTAAACCTCCCCTGGTGTAACTTGGGGCCACTTCTCTTGTCCTGTCACTTGTCACTTGGGAGAAGAGATCAACCCCCACCTCTTAATTAATTTGGCTAATTAAAAGGGCAGAACATTAACGCAGACAAAACACATAGGTACTTTGCTGGTTTAGTGAGTTAAATAGGCTTCAGGTGCGGTGTATACGTTGGAGACTGCACAAAAGAGAGTGCTGGACCATGGAGCCAGGGATTGAGGAGGGAAGAGCAGTGGTTACCGAGGGGGGTGGCAGCAAGTTGTTAGCGCAGTTCAGCTGTATGTGAAACCCCACTCAGGTGCTGTCATCCTCAGTTAGGGTAGAACCTTTTAATTTCTGAGAAAATAACAGGCTGTTGCAGTCACTGAAGTCAATAATTAAAAAGTATAGGAAGTCTTATAGAGAAAGACTTGGGCTTCATGACTTAAGAAAACAGCTCTTTCAGACGACATGGCCTCTTAATGAAACCTGGTACTGTGCTGATAAATGCTTTCAGTCACGAGTGTCTGAAGTTAGTACTCTATATCTTATCTAGATAAAAATGTCCTGGTTTGCAGAAGTATTTAATACACCCAGCTCTTGTGTATTGCGGTAAATATACCTGGAGAACCTCGCTATGGCTCTGATTCTATCACTGGAGCCAGTGTGTGCACATGTCTGAGAGCAGCGGGAACAAAGGATTAGCGTGTGCAGCACAATGCCTCTGTTGTACAGTCTGCTCTTTATGCTGTTACCTCCTGTTCCAGCGTAGTTTGGCAGCGACGGGGGATTATAATCCAGTGGTTGCCATTTGGTGAATGTAAAATGAGTTGATCGTTGTAGTTTTATTTGCAGTGCAAAATCACCCTTGGCACTAGAGATTGTGTCCGTGTTACTGACCATTTGGGTAGAGAAGCCAAAGGAGGACTAGACAAGACAACTGAACAATCATTTTTTTTTTTCTCACACTAACCTGCTCTGTAACCTGTTCATTTTAAGAAAGTGTGAGGCAAGCTTGTGTTTCTGCTTCTACTGCTGGTCAAACTACTCAGATTCTATCTACTCCACTAGATCTCTCACTCCAGTCTCTTCTACGATCTCTGATTTCACTGTGTATTTAAAAAAACTGGTTTCATTTACAGTCAGTGATGACTTAATTGAGCCTGCCTATGAATATGTCACATGATGCCTTAATGGTGTACACAGTGTACAGTAAACATCTGAGGACTGATTGCTGCTAAGAACAAAACTAACCCAAAGTGGCTTTAAAAATCGCACTTAAGAGTGCCGTTGTTTTTGAATACCATAATGACATATTGTCTACTGTCTGAAGTTCCTCCACAGAGGCTGATGTTGTGAGAGAAATATTTATTTATTCTGTATGAATTAAACATATGATAGCTATTTCATGTATCACTTATAAGTCGTTAATTCTTCATGAGAGACTATCTGGGATTTACAACTTAGTGTCTGCTGCAAAGCCTGCTAGTTTTCAACTTCAGAAACCATGGATGAGTGCTGCCCTTCTCTTTAAGTGAAGCTCTGACTGTACCCTGAGGAATAAGAAGCAAAAAGTGGTGCACTGAATGTCCAATTGTTCTACAGATTTATTTGACAATAAACTAGATGTCACTGAAATGCTAATTCAGTAAGGTACTTAAGCATGGACATAAGCTTATCCATATGAGTAATATTATTGAAGTCAATGAGGGCTACTCATGTTCTTAAAATTGTATGTGGTTTGGGACCAGAGTGGTAGTATCTCTCCTTTCATCCATATTTTGTGTAAATTTCTAAATATTTTCCAATATGCTCTGCTTTCTAATTTCCATTGTCGTGTCACTTTATGTTGTTATAACGATCTTGCTTTTATCCTGAACCAAACCAAACTGCTTTACAAATGAAACTATATATAGGGTCTGTAGTAGCTACTTCTGCAAGGAAATTGTGTTCGATAGCATACAAAAATTCCTTGCAGCAGCTATAATGATAGGAAGCAAGGGGTACAATTTCCAGTTGAAACAGCAGGAAAGATTTAGGTAGGCAAAATATAATTATACAAAATGGGACAGTCATTTGCCTTGCCATCTGTTTCCTACCCTTAGGAGATAAATACTAAAATTGCAGGATGAAAGTTTGAAAACTACAGAATTAGCCTATAAATCTACAGGATTGCTTGCAGTGTTTGTTGTAGTGACTTCTCTCTTTATTTTCACTTCAGAAATCTCTAAGTCCCAGAACGATATGGCTGACAGAAGTCTCCTATCCACAGATTATGGGCAGAACATGGAAAGAAGGAAGCAAAGAAGGAGCCAGTCTGACACTGCCATCAACATTACAAGCAGGGTATCCATATTATTATACACAGTCTCTAACTGAAAGGGCTGTTTCAGGAATGGAATATATTTGTAAGAATAATGACTTACACAGTGGCATTTTGCTTTTATTATATGAGCAGGGCTTAGCTGACATTCTCTGACCGTGGCCAGAACTCTGATTCTTCACAAGGTTTTTGACTGAGTCTGCACACTTGATCTCAGCCTAGAGCTGAAATGTTAGACCGAGATTTTACAAAGACCCTCACATAGGGAGGGAGAGGTTGGGTCGTTTTGCTCTCAGATGCTCACAGACTCTCTTGAGGCCGATTGATGTCTGTTCGGTGTGATTGTTGGGCTGCAGGGAGATGCTCTGTCTCTTGTCCTCCTCCTGCCCCTCTTGCTGCTGGACAGGACCAAGCTATGACCATGCAAAACCCATCCTGGCACTTTCTGAGCATTTTTAATTTGGCAAGGAGAAAAAGTTGACTGCTCTTAGTTGTTGGGCAACTTCCCTTTTCCTTTTGTTTTGGTTACAGTCTCTAGCTTTCAGTGTTTTCCTGAGAAGCTTGAGAAAAAGCCAGTCATCTGTTTTTCCACAAATTGTGCAGGGCTGGAGGTGATGTCACATATCTGCTTTAAAGTTACACTGAAGATTTTGTTTTGCACACTTTCACCTCTCAAGTGACTGAACTTTGTCCATACTCAATTTTCCACATAGTGGGTACTTACTGAATCACCTTGTTCATCTGAATGAGGTAGATGCTGTCTGCTAAGTGCATGAATTAGATGTTGAGAAAAGCTGTTGCTTTGGGCCAGACCTAATGGCTAATATTACTCACAGCTCCCTTGGTGCACACTTTTCACTTTCCTCTGAACTGTTAGATGTTGATAAATGGAAGAGATGGGATGTCAGACCACGTGGATGAGTGGTTTGAATTGGCCCAGCAAGGTCTGGGAGCTCTGCAAAATTAGTTCTAGTATTTCTGTATGCAACTATTTTCTAAACAAAACTGGTGACAATTATTAACTACCTGAGTGCTGCTTTCATTGTGGCAAACCACACTTCAGTGTTACTTTATTCCACTGGCAGAGCACTGCTCTTTTAATGCATTGAAAAACATCAGAGTTGGAGATGATATGAACTTAAACTCTGCTTCATTGCATGCTCATCACACACAGCCTGTCATGTGTAAAAGATGGATATGGATGCTTTGGCTTGAGCAATGTATTAGTGGAAGATTCCAAATTATTTTTGTGGGGTTTTAATTGCCCATTTAAAGATTTAGGACTTAATTTATGCCCACCCTTTGCATTACAGATTTTGAAAGATAGATTTCAATATTGTTTGTGCGTCAGAGCACTCTCTGAGTCAGGGAGTTTTTGTTTCATTCAAACTAGTTAGACTATATTTAAGCTAGAATTTTAGTTTTTCTAGAATTACTGTTGATCTCTTTTTCTTGTGAATGTCATGTTTGCCATTTAGGTTTTATTAATATTGAAGAAAATCTCACTTGTCTATCCCTGCACTTATATGATGGCTTTTTGTATCTTTACTGTGATTTTTAAAATAATTTTTAATCTTGGTAAATAGCACTATTGCGTTATTTTTCCATTTATTTTTTTTCTTTTCCATTTTTGTTTTCCTTTAATAAGGGTAGCTGTTAACATCTTTACTAGAACTATGACTTAAATTTAGGGCCAGAACCTGTTTTAAATTACACTTGCAAAACAATTACTCAAATGTGTAACAAAATATGATGTAGAAATCTTACTTGTGATTTCAACCCCAGAAAAAACTTTTCATTTTCAGAGAATGAATCCAAACAATATTTTTTTTTTCCCCCTAGAAAGTGAGCATTTTTCTCCTAGGAATGACTGGGAAGTAATAGCTGTAACTGGGCTGTTTTGAAGGTGTAGGGCATAACACTGGGGCACCACTTCAGTCTCAAGAGCACTATCTGGTTTTTAAGTATGTTTTCCAAATTTGTGATATGTTCAGTTTGATTCCTTCAGATTAAAGGTGAAAGAGATTATATTTAACTTCAGTAATAGTGAAAAACTGATCCAATGGCAAGAACTACCAGCCAGTGTAAAATCTGGATTTAGGAAGTTACCTGAATAGTGTTTCCTAGGGCCTCTCATCATCCAAATCTCTAAGTTCATTAAAGGAACTGCAATTATACCTGCCTCACTGGGGGAACAAGTAGACACGTGCAGGCTTTGGAAGCTGTTTGTGGCACACTGGTGGCTGTGGGTTACCCCTCCTGTGTCAGCAGATGCACGCTGCTGCAGACATTAGAGCTGCGCAAGGTGGGAGTCTTCTATGTGAGCTGCTGCTAACTTTAGCACTGGTAGTTATGTTGCCTTGTCAATCACTTATGTTCGGTTTAACACAATAGAGAAGTCTTTCTGATCTAAGTAGAAGCTAAAATTCAGTGTGTAGTAGGTTGTTGTGGTTAGGCAGTGAAATTGGTGGTGTTTTCAGGTTTTTATAAAGCAAAAGAATTTCTCTGCTGAGAAATATGATGTTTTGGTCGGGTTTTTTTTGAGATGATATTCTGAATGCGTCTTCAGTTTCCTTCTCACAAGAGACCTTAATGAATTCTTACATCTGTTCTTAAGGTAGGGCAGTTATTACACATAACAACTTCTATGTGCTATAATAACAGCATACTGGTTTGCATTCTGCACATCCTGTTTTTTCAGAAGTAATCTCAATATATTATTTCCTCTGTTGTCCTCATTCTTGAGTGTTTTCTGCTGATAATACTGGAGGGGTTCCCAGGTTTGTTAAATATATATTATCTGTTTCTTATATGCAAATAAGTCCCTATCCTTTTTGTTGATTCAGTCACATTATATTCTTTCTAGTCTTTTAGGTAATCCATGTTATATATTTTTTTAAAAGAAATTATTTTCTTAGATACTAACCATGTAAAATTTCTTACCTCACTTTTTTTCTACCCATTGAACAGTGAACATACTTTTTAGAGATTGTATTATCCAGGGGTAGTAGTGTGCCAGAATAAGCTAAAATCTATTTTCAGCATATTTCTAGATATAAGTATCGGTCTTTTGTCACTTTGTTCTATTAACTGTTGTTATTGATAACAGAGGTGGCTGAAGGTAGATCTCGGGGAGTTTTGCTACTATATATATATTTTTTTTTATCTGAAAATTATCAAGGTTTTCATGGGAAGATTGGAAAGGTGAATGGACTTAGTCAAAGCAAAGTCAAGAACATCTCAGAAATTTAAACTGTTTCTATAATCAAAGCTAAATAAGTTGTGAGTCTGTTTCTGTTTTCAAGTCTCTTTCAACCTATACTTATTCTTTCATGGGTAGACATGAGCAGGTGTCTTGTCTATTGCAAAACACTATTTTTAATTTTTCTTTTCATTTCCTGGAGGGAAGAATATTTTTTTTCTTGCAAAATTACTGTTTTGCTAAGGCAAATAAGGACTTTTAGTATATTGCTACTTTTGGTGTGTTATTAGTAGACTGTTTTTAGTAATTGCTGTGGTAGTGATCCTTAGATTATGTGGTGGTATGTTGATTTTAGAAAATTATGAATATAATGAATGTACTATTAGCCGAGATGAGAGAGTTGTAAATCAACATTTAAATTAAGTTACTACATTGATCAATGTCACGCAGGTGGCACACTTTCTAAACCAGAGCGGATTAGGGTTAGGGACTGACCTGCTGGGAGATAGCTTGGAGGAGAAGGATCTGGGGGTTGTGGTAGACAGTAAATTATCCATGGCCCAGCAATGTGCCCTTGTCGCCAAAAAGGCCAATGGAATCCTGGGCTGCATAGGGAAGAGTGTGGCCAGTAGGTTGAGGGAGGTCATCCTCCCCCTCTACTCTGCACTGGTGAGGCCACAACTGGAATACTGTGTCCAATTTTGGGCTCCCCAGTTCAAGAGGGACAGGGAACTGCTGGAGCGAGTCCAGCGAAGGGCAACTAAGATGATTAAGGGCTTGGAGCACCTCCCTTATGAGGAAAGGCTGAGAGAGCTGGGACTCTTTAGCCTGGAGAAGAGAAGGCTGAGGGGAGACCTGATTATGGCATACAAGTATCTAAAGGGTGGGTTGAAGGAGGATGGAGCCAGGCTCTTTTCATTGGTTCCAAGTGACAGGACGAGGGGCAATGGGCACAAGTTAGAACACAGGAAGTTCCGTTCAAATACACGGAAACAGTTCTTTACGGTGAGGGTGCCAGAGCACTGGCACAGGCTGCCCAGGGAGGTTGTGGAGTCCCCTTCCCTGGAGATTTTCAAGACCCGCCTGGATGCAGTCCTGAGTAATGTGCTCTGGGCAATCCTGCTTTAGCAGGAGAGTTGGACTAGATGATCTCTAGAGGTCCCTTCCAACTCTGATAATTCTGTGATTCTGTGATTCTGTGATTGTATTTACTGAATCTTCTTCTGATAGCATTCTTGAAAGAATCAGGACATTTTTCTTAAATTAAAAAAATTACTTGCTGAATTTCTTACAGGTTAAAAGTACACCCAGCCTTCAACAGCTCATCACTGGTGCCCAAAATGACAGTGAAATTCTGACCCAAAGGAATTGCAAGGAGGAAGAAAGCATAACAACCAGTCCCACAAGTGATGCAGTTTTCTGTGATGGCAAAAAATATGTAAGTTGAAGGGGGAAGGGCATTAGAACAGGTGCCTAATGGAGACAGATATAAAAGCTAAGATCTTGTGCAAAATATTGGTGTATTTTGGATTATATTACAAAATGAATAAAGAATTTTACTTGAGTTTGCATCTGATCAAAGACTGTCTGCCTTTGGCATGGTCCTCATAGTATTGCTGTGAACTTTTTGCAGCTTAAGCCCAATCAAATTAATAATGGATAATTGATAGATGAATATATCCATTAATAATAAATAATTGACAGATCAGCTTCCTCTGAATTTTGGAAATGCAACTAACATTCTTCCCATTTTATATTAGAGTTGGTATTGCGAACATGGTTCTTTCTGACCTAGTGGCTAGCTTTTTCTCTTAAAACTTCATTTAACTGAAGAGTTTTGTTATTTTGCAAGAACTGTGGTAATGGAAATGTCAGTGGAAATTCAAATGTCAGAATGTCAGTGGATGAAGAGGAAGCTGACAGTGATGGAAGCCAGGGGAGCAGTTCATAGGTTTAGGGGATGGCACTGAATCATCCTCTGATGGATGGCATTTTGAATACTGCAAATGAGAGGGAAGGAAGCCAGGTATAAATGAATTCAGTACATGCTTTAAAGTCTCTATGATTAACTGTGGAAGCTAATTTCTATGCATTAGTGATGAGGCTAAGCAGGGTGAAGTATCCAAAGAATCCATGAGTGATATTGTAAAGAAGAGAACTAAAATGACTTTTCGGGAACCAAAATTAAACCAGCCTGTTTACTTTGCAGAGGAGTAAAAACACACACAAGGACCTTGGTGCCCTCTTGTAGTTTACTGCACTGTGGAGTCTGAGGTGTTAAACTGACAAATGGATAGCAGTTTTGGATGACATTTGTGATTCTAATGACAACTGTTTGAACTGGGCTATAGACAGCCTAGGCTTAAAAGTGAAGTATTTTCTATAAAGGGGAAGGTTGAGTTCCATTAAGCTTCCCTTTATGGGTAAGTGTTGGATGTTGATTACCGCTCCGTGAAAATGTATCTTCCAAAGTATCAGGTGGCATTGCTTCCAGTCATGCCACCATGCGTGCAATACATGAAGTCATTGCTAAATCCCTGTTCACTGAACCAAAAGGATAAGTGATTTTTATATTGAATGTATGTGACTCCTGATCAGATGGGAGACATACGTAGTGATATTCAGTCCAAACATCATTAATCAGAACACCTATCCAGCCTCTCTAAATAAATAAGAGGTTATGTGGAATAAACGTTAGGGACTTTTGCAGAACTTCTTTTCAGACATATGAGCTAAGACAAAAATCTATTTGCGTTCCTTTGTCACGAAGAATTTTGGTGGCAAATAAGCATTTTCTGGTCAGATGAATAAAAATGTGTCAGTGAGTGAAAGAGCATAGCTGAACAAAACTGCAAGGGAGATTGATTACACTGATAACATGTCTCATGTAGGGGGCAAGATTACCTGCAACAAACATCAGGTCAAAACAGTCCTAACACCTCCTGTGACTTCCTTAATAAGCACCTGACCCTTCTTTTGTCAAGTTTGTACATGACTTAGATCTTATAAGATAGAGGAGATGAGTTCTTTAATTTAATTTAGCTGTTGGTGTCAATTTTAAAATGAATATTTGGCAAGCGGCACAAACGAAGAAGAGCACCTGCATGGAAGAGAGATATGATCTTATAAACACTACTCTCCACTCTTAGCTGCTGGGTTGTGCAATGCAGAACTCCTTGGTTAACCAGTCCTGTGTGGGTTGGTGTTTATTTTCAGAGGGAGGAATGATCTAACACAGATACTTTAGCGATCTAGGACAATGTTGCTGCGAGATTAATCACAACAACAATTGTGTCTTTGTGACATATGCTATGTAAAAAGTTTTTAGGGCTCACCTTAAAAAATATCATTCTAAGTGAACGGAGAGCAAACTGTTTTGATTGAGTTGAAAATTTGTTACCGTGAAGGCTAGATACCACTGTAGAGTTACATGTCTGTGCTGGGCCTTCATTGCAGTTTCATGGCCTCTGTAAATGCTGGACACAAATGTTGTGTCAGCATCCAAACCTTTGTCCCATAGGCAAAGGTAGATGAAAGGACAACAAAGTGGCTGAGGTGAGCTAAGAAACATCTTTAGGCACCAACATATGACAACTGGATGCCTTCGTATTTTAATCTTTTCTGACTCTTTCTGCTGCAGTGTGGAGTACGTAATTTTTATATGGAATTAGGGGATCTTGTAGAATATTTACTGGATGTGCAAGGCCACTTTTGTTTCCTTTAATGCATGATAGAAGGTAATGTCTCAGCAGAGTACCCTACTATGAACTATGTATTAGAATGCAGTCCAGTTTGATGTTTTGTATGTTCTTAGATTTCAGAGGTTTTTTCACTCTCTTCCTTTCAGACATTTATCCCATTTTATCATGGGAAGCCGCATAGCAGTTTTATTCAGAGACTAAGATCTAGATCTAGATCTAGAAGTTACCTAAGAAAACATTTCTTAGCCTAGAGAGCTTACTGAAGAGAAAAAGGCAAAGCAGTAGCATTGCGATTACAATCATAATTTTCAGGGCTCTTATAGAAACAACAGAACATTTTATACAGGTTACCTTAAATCTTTGTGATTTGCTGTAGCTCTACAGTCATGTCTGTCAAGATACTGATCTTTGAGGGAAATAATTGTTTTGTCCTGTTTGATCTGAAGCTACTTTTCCCAAACATTTGTCTTTTCTTAGGGGAGTTTGTATAGTCTTAACAGCACTTGCACAGAGTCTGGCAATTTTGGCAAGGCTAACATCACGGGAGAAATAGAGTTTGCCATAAGATACATCTTCAAAGCTTGCATCTTAGAAATTTGCATCAAGGGATGCAGGAACCTGGCTTATGGAGAAGAGAAGAAGAAAAAGTGTAACCCGTAAGTATTTTGTAGAGACAGAGGAAAAAAAAAAATAAGGAAAATATTCTGTTTTTAAGATACTTACGTATGTTGTGATTGAAGTTGATTGATATATGATGCTATGCCATATTAGCACTTTCAGAACATCCAACGTACATACCAGCCCTTTTTACATACACACACTGCAAGACAAACAGGTTTCATACCCGTGCTTATTCTGTCTGACCATTTTCTGCTGGTGACTGTCTCTTACCCGACTGCCTGGTGACAGGCAGGGTATCTGTGTTGCTGATGAGCACCTCTGAATCTCAAGAATAGCTGTTCAGATTGTTAGCTCTTAAGTTGTGCCTGCAAAATTAATGCATAGGTGGCTAAAACATGTGATGTCATGTTCCTAATTCATCTGCTGACTCACTGTGGGTCACTGGGTGATTGCTGTACTAATTCTGTGCTTCCATCTTCTGTAAGAAGAATAGAAATTTCAGATACTGCAATATGTTTTAAAATCTAAAGCTGTTTAATAATTACGTGTTATTGTAAGAGGAAGAAATACCTACTTCTGTGGATAAAATACACCATGGAAATGTTTGGCTGGATAGTTAAGCCTTGGTGATTTGTCTGTTTATCACTAAATGATCCTCTCTGATCATGCAACAACCACTCATAGAAAATTACCAGGCAGAATACCTAACTACCTGTTCGTGCTCCTGCTGTCACACCATGTTTGAGCACTTGAGTGACCACATTGGAATTTTGGAGTTGCAGTCACCGTCACCCAGAAGGAATATGGCTTTTGCGCATCTTGCAGAGGATATGCATAAAGACGAGTTTGGGGATAGAAGGAGCCTTGCTGGTAACAGCAGCTTGCGAAGCAGGGCAGTTTGGGAGCACTTCAGAAGTGGGTCAAGGTTCTTTAAGTCCTGGTGATTAAGCCAGGCAGACGGGTTCAGGAAGCTGGAAAGTCAATGTGGGAAGTGCTGTGTAGTGAATATTATGTTCTCTACTGGTATATATTTATATTTCTGTTGGTTTCCAAGCCAACAGAAGAAGTACCGTCAGTGTACCCGCTTAACGCACTTGCTGAAAAGTAGACTTTTAACTGCTGTTTAAAACCTGTTGAATTATTTAGCTTGATTGTTTTGAGGTCCGACTGGCTACTTTTAAATTAAATTGTTCTGGGGTGATAGAGTAAGAGGCTAAAACTTCTAGTACCTGAATATTTTAAAAAGGTAGTTTTACCTATGGATAAGTTTGGAAAGAATAGGGAAGATCTTTAAGTTTTGCACTGATGATATCAGATACAGCTGACTTTATTTACCCAGTAAGTTAATCAAGAGGCTGTTTTAAAATTGGTTTAAATTATAATATCTGAAATAAATACAACAAATACCATTTAAAAATATCTAGTGTTACGTTAACAATCACTCCTTTCCCTGCCAAGCTGTGAGCCAACACTCTCTTTGCTAATACTCTTTGTCATAACACAAATATAGCCCACTGAACTCATATTAAGGGAAATATTTAAGTATTGATGTTCAGTGACCTGTATATGAGAAACTGTGGGTAGGAGTCATTGGTGCTTGGTCCAGCTCAGCTTCTAGAATTTTTTTTATTGGTTTTCTTTGACTCAATGTTAGAGCAAGTTTGAGCACTTTAGACATTCTCCCACTTTCTCTCTAGTGGGTATTATAACAATTAGAATTTGTAAGAATTATGAATTATTATGCATTACTTGTATGATTGTACCTTTTTTTGCTACCTGGTACTTTGTGTGGTAAAGATGAGATATTTTCATCATGAAAAAGCAGCAGTGATCCTAAAGTTGATTGAGCTGATATTTTTTTTCTTTGAGCACATAATATGCTGGTTCTTTTCATCATAAAACTATCACTACAACTGACACAGTGACTTCCTTGGTGGCTATTTTATCAGGGGCCAAGAGTATGAAACCAAAAGGTTCATATTCAGAACCTAATCCTTTCCCAGTTAGACTAGAATTGGAACACATTAGCTGAATGATATACAGGGATCCTTATAGTCTGCCTGCTTTGTTGAGAAAGGATATAAATCACAATTTTCCATTTTATTCCTTGGAAAATTAGAAAGTCAATAAAATTGTTTAAGAATTAAGAAGAAACTCTTCTCATCTAATTAATTTTTTGTCTTAGTTTGGTTCTTGTCCCCCCCATCGCTTTCTATATATCCTTTTCTCTATCTACAAGGTATGTTAAAGTTTATTTACTTCCGGATAAATCTTCTCGGAGTAAGCGGAAGACAGCTGTCAAAAAGAGCACAGTGGATCCAGAATTCGATGAATCTTTGAAGGTACTGCTTTCAATTGTGTGTCGCTAGGTGCACTTTTCCATGGTAATGCCTCCTTTTGTAATGTACAGTCCTGCAAGTTCAGAATCGTCCTGATGGGGGCAAATCTAGGAGTCACTGACAAAAAATAATTTAAAAAATTATGTTTATTCAGTCCAAATAAGAGAAGATGCTTTTGGAGTTACAGTAGTAAATTGCAAACCATCAGAAGAGTCTGCCTTTGTCCATGAAAACCCTTTTAATGAATTCCAGTGTTGTTCTGAGTTAGCCTGTGGCAAAAGCAAAGTGTCTTCCATAGATGCTTTTTTTTTGTACATTCAGGAACTGGGTGTATTGCAGAGCAGTTAGTGTTTTACACAGGTATTCCTTTCGACTGATATCCCTTTTGTCAGTGCCACCTGGTAGTGTCTCTCTGCAGTTAGCTGGATGCTAACTGAATTCCACCACCTCTAAAATGTTGTCTGCTTCCTTTTCCCTGTGCGGCCGATGCCAGGCAATCTCTTTGTAGTGTCTAATTTCAAACATTAATAAACCCACCAGAGAACAGTAGTTAAGATTTTAATTCCTTAATGCCTTGCAATGTTACTTCTTGCATCCCTGCAAGAACAGTGTGTAGAAAACAGGAGCCGTTATTATCGCTTCACAGATACTTAATGAAATGTGAAGCTGAAGCTGGGTACTGCCAGCTGGGAGAGGTTGGATTAGTTTGGTTGTTCCCAGCTCCAGTTTTGTACTCAGATCACTACAAACCCATCTTTGTATGCATCAGCAAGCTGCAATGGAACGTAAGATGATGAGCTTTTCAGTAATGTGTTGTCTTGGAAGACATATGAAACAAAGTTAATGGAGGGACAAACTTGTATTATTGCTTCTTGAACTACAGAAAAGTTTCAGTGTTACCCTCATCTCTTGGTGTATATGAACATTGAGAATTTGTAGCACGTGAAACAGGCAAATGTTTGAAAAGACCATTGCTAAAATTCGATAACAACAAAAAAAGTTGCATGTAAAGTTCATATATCCCAAAGCCTGTATATGGGGTTTAATTTGGGAGGAAAAAAAGAGCCTGAAGTTGGAATAATTGGTCCTAATTTTATAGTGCCTTTTCAATGCCAGAGCTGTGCAGAACTGATAAAGGGAGAGGGAGAGCCGTGCCTCAGTTGGCTGCATGAACCCCAAAGGTAATTTAGTTAGAAATCTTTTAAATTAGTTTAATTATTAGTTCATCCAGAGTAGCAGAAATGATCAAAAGAGCATAGTGCTAGTGCAGGTAAACTACATCATGACACTGAGATCCCACTCGGTGAGATTCAGCTGCAAATTAAGGCACCTGCTTTTAGGCAGCTGCACACGTGAGAAGTGCGTAGGTGCTCTTGGGAATCACTGGGGGTGATTTGTCCGAAAGCCTACACCCAGCTTGTGATTCAGCAGCCCAAATGTGGGTAGCAATGCCCTTGTCCATGCCATCGCTTCCATTTTTCAGTCCAGGTGGGTGCAGGTCACCTGTAGGCTTGGTATCACATTTACCTGTCTCACGTGGGTATATTAAATACCCAACAACGTCTCAAAGGGCTCTAACTATGTTTCAGGAGTGGATCAGGGCTTTAATTAGCGGTCAGCTGAATTACTTCCTTGCCCCTACTGACTGCGTTGAGCAGATGTCCACTGACGAGAATGGAAATTTTAGCACCTTCATTATGTGTCTTAATCTTGAACTGATCTCCAGAGCAGCCAAATTCTGCTGGGAGCGTAAAACAAAAATATAAAAAACCCCAGCAAAAATGGTCAAGAATTATTTAAAGTTCTGAATGAATAATCAAAATCTTTAACAAGGCGGGCCAAAGTATTCCTGGAATGTTGTTTCATATTTGGGTGAGCATTATTTAGCATTTAAGTAGTGGGGTGATATGCAAATTGCAAAGCCCATTCAGACAACATGGTTCTGTCTGCATCCGGATGCCTTCAGCCATGCGGCTGGCCTTCCTTTGAGCAGGCTGTGAGCACGGGTCTGCATTCATCCTGTGTCACTTTGTAAACGCTGTTTGTCTTTCTAGTACAAGATTGAATACTCACAGCTGGGAAGTCGGCAGCTTCAGATATCTGTGTGGCATGCAGGAGCACTGAAATACAGGGTGTTCTTGGGGGAAGTGGTGATTCCACTGGCAACGTGGAATTTCGAAGATAACTCGATGCAGTTGTTCAACTGGTACCAGCTCAAACCCAAGGTGATTCTTAGTTTTTGTGCTTAGTTGTATCGTAAGAGCATGATGTAGTGGAAGCTATGAAAAAGAACACCCTTCTGCGGTCACTGAGGGGAAAAATGCTGTCAGCCCAGTCCATTAGTAAGATGTGTTGCAAATATAAACAAGCTGTGAGAATGATGTGGAATAGAACGATTGCAGTAATGCAGATTTCTGTATGTCCCTTTCTTCAGCTTGAAAAGCCCGAAGATGATCTTATCCAGTACAGTGGTGAACTCCTTGTGTCTGCAAGACTTTCCGTACCAGCCCAGTATAAAAATTTCCAGTTTGAAGGTATAAAATGTTTCAGTATACATGAACCCCTTGGCTAGAAAAGAATTGAGATCAATTGAGGACTGACAATGTGTCCATATAATATTCCTGTATGATGTTGATAACAGCTACTGCACATGGTGGTTTGTGGTGTATTGTATTTTAAATTAATTAAAATCCAAACTTTTGCCAACTTCACCTTTTTGTTCATTTTAATGCCAACGAAAGCGGCACATTAGAATGGCAGCAGTATGATGCATCCAGCTATTTGTCTGGACAGCTTGTGCCTGTTGTGATGTTGCCGGTAGACCTTATCCTGGAGGTGATGCGGCATTTTTACTGCCCAAGGTAGAGACTGCCAGTTTAGGGAAAAGGTGTCAGGGAAGTGGCTGCAAGGGTACCAGACCAGCACCCTCAGCTTCTTCCAGTGGTCTCATTTTAGAGATTGTTTCATTTGGAAGATGTTAGGTTCAAAATGTAGTGTCAGAATTCAGGTTTTGGTAATGAAAGACTTGGAAGGTACCTTAAGTATTGCTGTAGTGTGTCTGAGCAAGCACCTGCTGGTGGAGTAAAATAAACACTTGGGGAGGGCAGGGTTAGACAACCTCATTTTCCTTGGCTCCCTACATCACAGGGAGGTATGCAGACACTCGGAGCTCTAGTAGTACGCTCTGTGTTGAGGACTGTAGCAATAGGTAGAGACCAAGAGAGATCTAATTAGTTGTTACATTAATTTTTGTTCCCTTTTCTTTTCCACATGACCCCAAAGTTATCAGCTTACTTTCTTCCATTTTTCCTCCCTATGCATGCCTGGGTACTGGGTTTCTGCTCTGTAACTGGAACTGTAACAGAGGAGTGGTGTCACGCTGTGGGTTTGGCTGTTCCTCCTGCTTCTGGCTTTGTTTTAGAGAAACCCTCCTGTGGGTACTGCCTTGTGTTTACTTTTTGCAAATACAACAGAAAGCTCTGTGTTGGCAACAGAAATCACAAAGAACCCTGCTACTCGTTGCTTGCTTTTTTTGTGTGCGCGTGAATCATAACACTGTATAAGCAGGTTAAAATTTTTCAAATGAACCTGATACAGCACTAGGAGCCCTTATTGGAGTAGTGCTGCTTAGTCATTTTCCTACTTGGCTATAGCAGCATCTTAGGCTAGCAGCTGAACTAACTGGTTATTTAATGTGATAAATGCTCCTGTTTCAGGAAAGAAAGACCAAGGAGTTCCTAAATGCCAGCTTCAGGTTATGGTGTCTGGGGCCAAGAACTTGCCCGTGCTGAGATCTGCTGGAATGCAGAACTCATTCGTTAAGGGGTATGTATGAGACCTAACACTTCAAATAGAAAATGTCACACACATTCTGTGCAAAGGTATGTATTAATGTGTTCTCATCAGGAGACTGGCATGTGAAAGTGGCATTGTCCACACTTTTAGTCAGACTTCCTTGTAATGGTGACATTTGGGTGTCTGCACAACAGCAGCACTCATCAGGGCAGTGACAGGTCCCAGCTGCTCTTTGGGTCCTGAATGAACTTCAGAATTTACTAGTGTCATTAAAATTTAGAGTTCACAAGTTTAAGTACCTGCTTTTAGATATTAAGGGGGGGGGGGGGGGGAAGTGCAAACCAAGAGCGCATTTTCATTCCTATTTTCAGCTGTGCCTTTGCAAAATTAAATATAGCTTTGGATACATTGAAGAGGAAACTTTTATCCTCTTCATTCTAGACATTTTAAAAGAGGAGGGACTGAGTTTTTCTTCAGTGCACTGCGTAGCTTATATGTAGGTTCATTTTACTTTCTTACTGTCAGGCATCAGGTGCCACTGGGGTACACTTAAACATCTCATGAAGCCATTTCACCTGCTGTGGCACCTATCTTCAGTGAAATGGGTGAACATTTTAGCTACTGAAAGGCAGGTTTCAGGCAGTTTTGGATAACAGGACAGGGAGTAAAGACTCCCTCAGCAGTCAGTGACAGCAAAGGAAAAGCAGATCAGAAGACCTTACATGCACCCCACCCACACCGAAGGCAGACAGGAAAAGGGGCAAGTCCCAAGACGCCACACTGGCACCGTGTTCTGCCTTGCACTTAAGCTGAACTTTTTGCTATTTAAGGCAAACCAAAGGGCCCTAGTTGATTATTGCAAATGTTCTGTTTTCTGATTGAGAAATCAGTAACCTTGCTGAACTCTCATTGTTTTTGGGAAGTTGTCTTATCCTTCCAGACCAAGCAGAGGTAAAGCAAAAGTCTCCTGTCCTGAAGAAAGAAGCCTGTCCCCAGTGGAAACACTTGTTTGTATTTGATGGTGTTACCCCAGCACAGCTACAGCAATCATGTCTACACTTGACTGTCTGGGACCAGTCAGCTTTCAGCTCAAGCGATCAATTCCTTGGAGGAGCCAAGCTTGGTGCAAGTAAGTGCTTTATCACGGAAAATTGAAGGTAATTTGGGAAAAAAATCATTTAGGTTACATTCTAAATAATAATATTTACACTGTGCTATTTATTACCTGCTGTCATGTGCCTGCATGTGCAGCCCCTATCCAGAGCAACTTGCAATCTTGGGCTTTGATCCTGCAAGAACCAATGCATGTGTTTTAGGTCAGAAGCTCAAGCTTCTTTAGGAGCAGAAGCTCAAGCGTGGCAGGGAGAATTTTCAGGAAAGCCATTTGTCAGGGTGGCATCTTTTAGGGCCAGAGCCGGAAGACAGACACAGAAAAGTTGAGTGGATTCAACTGATCTAGAGCTTCTTTTGAGACTCGTTCCTTGAGCTCTTTTTCTAATAATTGGCTGCTTTGAACTACTGTCTTATCAAAACGAAGCGTAAGAACTAATGATCTAGTAGACTCCAACCTCGCTTATTTGTGCTTATTATTGTGCTTATATACCTCCAATCAATAGGAAGTATAGAAAGTGAAACTTGCGCAGAAAGGCCTATTGCATGTCTGAGTTCTGGGCTCTGTTCTAACATAAGTGAGCCCTCTTTCTCAAGGCTGAGCAACCCTCTGCTCACTGAATAGGTCCTCTTTAACTGGTAGTTGAGCAGGGAAGCACTGTCACTTGCAGGCTGCCCAGCAGGGCCTCTCACCCCTGTCTTCCCAGAGAATAAGTGCTTGGTTTCAGTATTTGAGATGAAAAGCTTGAAGATTGAGGCGCTGTCACTTCATTATGGTATCAACATGCGCTTTAGAGGAGTATTATTACTAGTACTAATAAGTCAGTGCTGTGCCAGCTTCCTCATGAGCTTCTTTTGCTTGTCCTACACAGCATTTTCCTTTCTGCTAGAGCAGGGATGACCTGATGCTGAGCGAAGATAACTATCCAAGCCCTAAGCCTAGTAATGCATTAAAGTCACTGGAGATGAAGTGAAGCAGGAGGCTTTGTGCCGTTCCGCTCTTTGTAGTATGCACAGTTGCTTCTCTGCTTTTAAGTCATACAACCGAAACATTGGTCTTTGCTGCAGTCTGAGAGAGTGTGATCCTAGTTTAACAGGATGTAAATAATGCTTCAAATGTGTAACTACAGTTTATTGCAACTACTATCTTGGGAGGCAGAACAGCTGAAATTGCTGTAGAACTGGGAAAAGCAGGTTGGTTGTTATGTAGTCAATTGGGCCAAAAATCTGGTAAGTGAAAAGTAACCCTGTGACCTTTCTTTTTGCTTTCTCGCAGAGGAATTGTTTGGCTGTACAGACCTTGTTTCTCAGTCAGTGCTCCAATGGCAGGAAATGCTCCACAGCCCAAACACATGGATGGACTTCACACTTGTACTGCATTCAACTAAGGAAAACTTTAAATCATGAGATTACTGCGCAGCAACTTTTCCTTCCCTGTGTGTGACACAAATTCAAGTGGCACATACCTTTCAGGTCTGGGGAAAGGTACACTGCAACAGCACCTACTCCAGCTTTTGGGGAATAGTTATGCATTGGAAAGCATGTGATATTCTGAAGGTTTTATTTCTCCAAAAGTTAAGGTGTTGTCTGTCTCTCTAGCTGCAGTTTAAGGTTAGTCTTGTTTCTTCAGGAGTGACAAATGCAGTTTGAAATGCATTATGCTGACAAGGCAACAGTAGCCAGATAACGTGCAGTTTTCCATTTCTGGGCACAGCAGAACAGTAATTATTTAATTTAATTATAGATATGAATACTTCTTAGAGAAAATAACTGTTACCTTAAGGAAGTTATAAGCTTTCACTCTGATCTGGACGTTTTATACATGTTCAGAGAGAATTGAAAACTAGCTTACCTTTAACTGCTTGCAGCAGACAGGTGATGCTAACACCTCTGTACTTCAGAATTATCTACAGTACCAGTATTACTTCACGTGACCCTAAAAAGCCTCTGGCCTGTGGCCACACGCCTTCTAAATATGTGCTGTATCATTGTGCTTAAAATAAGGTAAATGTATAATTTCTCCCTCGGTAGCAGTGTGGGACAACAGCTAGTAGAATAAGTGTGGTTGTAGGAAGTTCCTTGTTCTTATCAGCTGCTGATGTAAGACAGTGTTAACAAGTCTGATCCATACAGTATACAGCACACGACAAGAGTTTAGCTAAGGTTATTTATTCATCTGAACTGGTGGAAATGCAAGCTTAAGGCTCAACTACTGTGTCGGTTCACTTTGGCTCAGCTCTGTAGTGTTACAGTTGGCAGAAACTTCACATACACAACTGTAACCAGTGCTGTTGCCTCCTTTCTTCCTTTCTAGGTCAACGTGGCCTTTAAGGACTTTAGAGTTAAAGACAGGGATCCATACGCTAAGCTCAGGAACTAAAAAAGGAGTAGCACACCTTACACAAAATACAGCCCATGCAAGAAACACTTGACTACAAGTCCTTTGTTACTTTGCAGATCTTTTATTTAGATGTTTGCTGCTGCAAATAACAAAATAAACCACACACAAGATTCAACTCAAGTATAAAGCAGCATAGGTGTTGTAAGTGGAAGAGAAAAGCTGACAACATACTGTATCTCACTTTCTAACAGATTTTCAAGGAAAGGGGGAGATTAGTGGGGAAGGAATGGTCACACAGAAATGCTCTCCACTAGAGAGAATACAACTGTGATATAAACAAGCAGTCCCTTCATCTTTGGAGTCTGAAACTTTAAATCAAACATTTAAAAAAATTAGAAAATTTGTTAGAAAAATAGGTGCAGTAAAATTGTATATATTGGATTATGTGTACATATAACAGTTTTAATTAAGTAAAAAAATGATCTTTACAAATAATGCTTTATAGCAAATAATCAGCTGCACTCTATCAGACAGTCTTGTTCAGGCATTTTTACAGATGCAAGTCTTATTAAATCTGAAAAGTAACAAAATATACAGAGCAAAACTATTTCCCTTTAAACTAGTATTGCAATCCACACATTGCATGTTTTTATGTATATATATATATATATAAATACTACACTATAACTGATCAGGAATGAAGCTGGAATTCAAACACAGTAGTGTATTAGATTCCAACAGAGTATTTGCTTAGTTGTTATGTGAGGAAGGTATCAGTGTCCCTATGCCATCACTGCAGAATTTCTTCAGTTGTAAAGAGCAACCAGAAAAGCCCAATTTCTACACAAAGTAGTTCTGAGGTGTTGTCAGTTCTTCTGGGTGTGGGGGGTGGTGGTGGTGGGCATCGAGGCCAAGAGAAAAAAAAACAGGGTGTAAATGCACACGTGTATACACATACATACAGGTACTTGCAGATCTCCAGTTCTACAACCCATTGTCTTTTCAACTGTTGGACTTTTAACTAATAATACAAAGACATATGGCACAATATTCACCCACAGTTGCTTATTTTTAGACCAAGCTTAATCCAGCATCTGCACAGGACACATATCTTCAGCTAGAAGCACAGCCTATTAAAATTTTTCTTGGTTAAAGAGAGATATGACATAAGGCCTTTTGGCACTAAGCAAAGGCATGAGCAAGTTACCAAGATCAGTGGTATTATGAGTTTTTAACTATACCAAATTTAATAGAAGGTATGGAATAAAAGGGAGATTCAAACACCTCTGGGTTTAGAGAACATTTAACAAATGTCATGCAGTGACCCCTCCTCAGGGAAAAAACACAACAAAAAAAAAAAAAACAAAACAAGAACACAGCATCAAGATCTGCCTTTCCCACAGTCCTGCCTTCTTGTTACAGCATCATTACATCGCCTCAAACTCATCAATTCTCTGCTTGGTGTTGCCTTGCCGGATCTGCCGCAGTGTCTTGTACTTGTCACGTCCCTGTCGCATGTTGTTTGAGTGGATAATATCATTGTGGGTTGTCTTATTTTCATCTCTAGCCTGGGCCAGCTCATCTGTCAGTGCCTGGAATATAAAGAATATTAAATACAGATTAGACACGAGAAGCTTTCAGCTCATGACAGTAGTGTTCTTTGGTGAGAAACTGACAGTTGTTAGGTGACTGGACAGATCAGTGATATGGATACAACATATGCCTTCCATAAACGCTATGGATCATGTAAGTAATCTCAAAGCCTGAGCAATGAGAATAATCTTTGTATACCCTGTCTTTAATTCAAACTCCCTACAGGAACTGTAAACAAAGAGAAACTATCAGGCTTTATGTGCTTAACCAAGTGGTTAAATGATCTATTTTCCAGGAACTGATTGTTTCAATTACTCCCCCTCCTCCAAATATTTTCTTACCTTCAGTTGTCTCTGTACACGTTCATTCTTCTCTGCTTCAGTAATGCGTATCTCCTCGTTACGGTCATTCCTGATCCCCTCGCTGGAGAACTCTGCACTGTAGGCAGAGTACTCAGATCCTTCATCTTGCAAGTTATCTTGGACATGGTAGTTCACTGGCTCATAGACAGGTGGTGGGGGTGGCGGCGGAGCAGTCATTACCAGGTGTAGCTCCTCCTTTGTCTTTACCAGATCCTCCTGGGCTTCCTTGGCCTTTGGGAAAAAAGTGAAAAATATTTTCATGCATTTCTTGCTTTAAACCAGCTTAATGAACACTTCAATGCCTATCTTCCCAGTTTTGTCAATCTACTATGAAAAGCAAGAAAGAATTACGTCTCTGCATCTGACAAATCCGTTAGTCTTATGCAGAACACCTTTTTTTCGCTAGTGATGCTATCATCATCCACTGTGTAATGTGCAGGGGATCTAAACAAAGAACCTTCCAATAAAACACAGTCTAGGAAAAATAGTTCTGTGGGAAACTACAGCCATCTTCATCCTGTTCTCCATTTGAAGAGCTGTAGGTTGTGAATATGGGTTCCACATCGCAAGAACTTAGATTCCCAAATTGTCATTTTTAATGCAATTACGCAGTAGGCAGTCAGCTTCCGTGCTGCTTCAGTGGTTCTGCCCTCTGATATGGTCTGCAGCATTTGTTACAGGGCACTGGGAGCACTGCGCACTGAGCCTCGCATGGTTTACTTCTGGGTTTATTGCATCAAATTATTCAACTCTCCTGACCCAGGTACCAGGAAGTCACTGACAACAGCACACACTCCTGCTACCTGCAGTGTGACTGCATTTGCAACATCTTCTCTTGATTGATTTATGTAGTGTTTTCAGACATTACATCATGTATTAAATGCATCATTTACACATTCGTCCCCTCCCCTCCCCTCCATGGCTCCAACACAACGAGCACATTTTTAGATTTTATACAGGCTTACACCTTGAATTTTGACTGAAGGCTTGTTGGAAGAAAGGTGTTTTGCAGGCATATTGCACATTCATCACAAGTCTCCCCTGGTCTGCTGGTGTACAGATATTTGTCTCTGCATGTTTAGAGAAGTCATACCAGGCTAAGCACTGTGGTGTGATCTACTGAACTGTAGAACTTCAGAGCAAATTTGTAAAGATACTCACTCTGATTTGCCACTCTTCAACCTCACTTTCTTTACGCCTCCTTGCCTCCTCAAGAAGTGCAATCTTGGCTGTATACTCAGCAAGCTCTGTAGCCTGTTGAATAATAAAACTGGAATTATAAGGACACTTAAAAAAACAAACCAAACAAAAAACCAAACACAAAACCAAAATGCTGTTGACTGAGGAAAGACCCAAGCATTACACTCCACTGTAATAGAGACTGAATAGGAAATTAAGAGCAAAAAGTAGATTGCTCATGATAAAAACTAGTGCCATAATGATACTATCACATGGTACTTCACTGCACTATGTTTTTTCCTGGAGAAAAAGGCTTTGCCTTACTCAAAGGGCACAGTAACATGCCTCTATATCTTATCCTCAAAATGACTGGGTCTTACCAGCTGTTCCTGGCTCTTCATCTGGTCTATAGTTTGTCTCTCCAGCTCCTCCTTGGCCTGCAGAGCAGCCAAACGATCTGCTTCCAAGCGTTCTGCTTCCTCCTGGGCTCGTCTCCTTTCCTCCTCCAGCTGAATGGCTCTTTGGATCTGATCCGAGAGCTCTGGAAAAAGACAGATCAATGCAGTTAATCCACAAGCCTGGTCAAAGCGAAGGGACTACAGACAGTCTCTTAGGTAGCTGCAGAAGTCATGACAAGCACTTGAGTCCAGCCTGCAATACCCCTTCACTGTGCACCTCAAAGTAGTTTTTTGCATAATACATCAAGTAACTGAATTCAGAAGTAGTCAGCTGCACATTATAATTACATCTTCTGCAAGATATTTGCACTGAAGTCCGTAACACTGACATGATTCTGCTGCCCTTAATTGACAGTTTACTGCAAGGACCAGATGCTGCTGTCTCCAATCGGCTCATCTGTGCACTGAAACAGCAGCTCCCATTTCCCTGCAAAGACTTGCTCCCAAAGTACTTTTTCTGTTAGGAGTCAAGTAAAAAGTACTTGAGAGCTGAACTCTGTTACTCACTGCTGGAAGAGGCCATACTACTCAAACCCTCTTGGCAACAGGGGAAAACGGAGTTTGTGCGACCTTCAGTTCCCAAATACAATCAGCAGATTTTATGCTACTTTCATGCTTTGGATGATCTCAGCAGTACATGCACATATGTGTATCTATCCATATAGGCAGATATTAACAAACCTTGCCAAGAGATCGCGGTGTCATCAGATTTAGGCTAGGTGTAGGCAGCAAGCCGTATAAACCCTCTATGGAGCACAATACACATGGTCTGGTCAGCCCGCACAAGTACTTTACCTTTCTCTGCTTTCTGAGTCTTCACCTCATACTCTTGTAGCCTCACCAGCAGCTCCTCCTTCTCCCTCAACATTTGTTCTTTCTCTCTCTCAATTATCTCCCTCTTCTTCTTTTCATTTTCTAGTTGTTGCCTGTTAGAAACAGATTTCATGCTTGAAGCTCGCTTTCAGACCTAAGCTACAGCCAGGCAAGAAAGTTGGCTGGCCATCTCTCCAGGCAGCTCAAGGGGAAAAGACCATGTGACTGCCACAAAACAAGAGCCAGAAGACAGAAATACATATAAGCCTGTTCCTTCATCACTTTGGAATTTTTGCTCAGTTTTGGATACCCCATTTCATAAAAATATTTGTATTTTTTATTGCCCGGTCCAGAAATTTAGCACACCAAATAGCTACCAGAAAGACCGAGAGAAAACCAGGACTCTGTTCTGCACAGCAGGAGATTTAATGTTGTTACTTCTGGCACAAGGCAAGTCAAAGCATAAAAACAAGAGCACTGAGGGAACGAAGACAAACAAGCCACAAAGACAGGAGAAACGCAGCAACATGATTTCTCAAATCACAAGCAACCTGCAGCCAGTGGTAGAAGCCCCATGGAATTGCTAATCCTTTTTCCTTGCCTGTAAGAGGTCTCCCAGTCCCCTCTCCTCTCCTCACAGTGTATGCGTGTGCTCCCTGCGAAAGTTTGTCCCTTACTCCCAACCAACCCATGGTCCAACACATACATCAGGTCCTAACACTCAAGAGTAAGGAGAACCCTCTCCAGGTGAGTGCCACCACACAAAAGCCCACTGTGCTTTTACTTGTGCATTTTGTTGCAACTCTCAAGACTCCAAACAGGACAGGAGACTACATGGCCACAGTTCCAAGCCAGAAGAGTAACGCTTACAGTCCCGCTGCAGAATATCCCGAGTCCACCCCATAAGCCAGAGCTCTAGAGCCACACAGCGTGGCTCACGGCCTTTCTAAGCAAAACCCATGTTACCGGCTGCTGCCCTGCTGGTACAGCCGCCTGCTGAACCCTGGCAGTCTGCTGTTGTTTCTCTCTGCCACCCCATCCCCACTCTCCATATTCAAGCTTACCTTTCCAGTTGTTTCTGGTGCTTCTCCTCCCGGGCCTGGGCTTTCATCTGTTGCACCTCAATGGTGTCAGGCTTCCTGCGCCGCATATACAGTTCATGGTTGCCCATACAGAGCTGCAGGATCCTCTTGTTAATTCTCAGACGAGGGGCGTAAAACACAAAGTCCTAAAAGAGAGCCACCACACAGTCAGTTTTCCAAGTGTGTCTTCTCTTCTCCCAGCTCGCTGCAGACTCATCATCTTGCCACTAATTTCACTGTATTTGAGACACATACACAGGCCATTTAAATAAAGCAGCAGGGACTGCCAACATAATTTGAAGTGAAAACAATTATTACATATATTCTCAATTTCAAATCTACATAGAATTGACAAATTACTCTTCTAGAAAGGCTCTATAGACAGATAGGAGCAGCCTCACATTCACAAGCCCTGGTCCTCATGGGGGACTTCAACCACCCCAATATCTGTTGGAGGGACAACACAGCAGAGCATAAGCAATCCAGGTGGCTCCTGGAATGCATCAATGATAACTTCCTTCTCCAAGTGATAGAGGAGTCAATGAGGAGAGGTGCTATGCTGGACCTTGTTCTTACCAACAAGGAGGGGCTGGTGGGGAATGTGAAGCTTAAGGGCAGCCTTGGCTGCAGTGACCATGAAATGGTAGAGTTCAAGATCCTCAGGGCAGCAAGGAGGACACACTGCAAACTCACTACCCTGGACTTCAGGAGAGTAGATTTTGGCCTCTTCGGAGGTCTGCTTGGTAGAGTACCATGGGATAAAGCCCTGGAGGGAAGAGGGGCCCAAGAAAGCTGGTTAATATCCAAGGATCATCTCCTCCAAGCTCAGGAGTGATGTATCCCGAGAAAGAGGAAGTCAGGCAAAATCCCCAGGAGGCCTGTGTGGATGAACAAGGAGCTCCTGGACAAGCTCAAACACAAAAAGGAAGCCTACAGAGGTTGGAAGCAAGAACAGGTAGCCTGGGAGGAATACAGAGAAATTGTCTGAGCAGCCAGGGAACAGGTTTGGAAAGATAAAGCCCAGATAGAGTTAAATCTGGTCAGGGATGTCAGAGGCAACTAGAAAAGCTTCTACAGCTATGTTAGTGATAAAAGGAAGACTAGGGAAATACGGGTCCTCTCTGGAAGGAAATGGGAGACCTGGTCACTTGGGATATTGAGAAGGCTGAGGTACTCAATGACTTTTTTGCCTCAGTCTTCACCGGCAGGAGCTCTAGCCACACTATCCAAGACGCAGAAGGAAAAGGCAGAGACTGGGAGAATGAGGTACTGCCCATTGTAGGAGACAAGCATGTTTGAGACCATCTAAGGAACCTGAAGATGCACAAGTCCATGGGACCCCATGAGATCATCTGCCAGTTCCCTCAGGACCTGTGGATGTAAGTTGCTAAGCCACTAGCCATCATATTTGAGAAGTTGTAGCAGTCTGGTGAAGTTGCCACCAACTGAAAAAGGGGAAACATAACCCCCGTTTTTAAAAAGGGAAATAAGGAAGACCTGGGGAACTACAGGCCAGTCAGTCTCACCTCTGTGCCTGGCAAGATCATGGAGCAGATCCTCCTGGAAACTCTGCTAAGGCACAGAGAAAATAAGGAGGTGACCAGTGACAGCCAGCATGGCTTCACTAAGGGCAAGTCACGTCTGACAAATTTGGTGGCCTTCTATGACGGAGTTACAGTGTTGGTGGAAAAGGGAAGAGCAACTGACATCTACCTGGACTCGTGCAAAGCATTTTACACTGTCCTACAAAGTATCCTTAGTCTCTAAATTGGAGAAACACGGATTTGACAGATGGACCACTCAGTGGATAAGGAACTGGCGATGGTCGTGCTCAAAGAGTTGTGGTCAACAGCTCAATGTCCAAGAGGTAAGCAGTGACAAGTGGTGTTCCTTAAGGGTCGGTATTGGGACTGGCACTGTTTAACATCTTTGTTGCTGACATGGACAGTGGGATGGAGTGCACCATCAGCAAGTTTGCTGACAAGACCAAGCTTTGTGGTGCGGTTGACACGCTAGAGGGAAGAGATACCTTCCAGAGGGACCTGGCCAGGCTGGAGAGGTGGGCCTGTGTGAACCTCATGAAATTCAACAAGGCCAAGTGCAAGGTCCTGCATGTGGGCCAGGGCAACCCTATGCACAAATACAAGCTGGGCAGAGAATTAATTGAGAGCAGCCCTGAGGAGAAGGACTTGGGGGTGTTGGTTGATGAGAAGCTGAACATAACCTGGCAATGTGCGCTCACAGCCCAGAAAGCCAACCATACCCGGGTCTGCATCCCCAGCAGGTCAAGGGAGGCGATTCTGCCCCTCTACTCTGCTCTCGTGAGACCCCACCTGGAGTACTGCATCCAGCTCTGGGGCCCCCAACATAAGAAGGACATGAACCTGTTGAGGAGAGTCCAGAGGAGGGCCACAAAGATGATCAGAGGGCTGGAGCAGCTCTCCTGTGAAGACAGAGAGAGAGTTGGGGTTGTTCATCCTGGAGAAGAGAAGGCTCTCCAGAGACCTTATAGCAGCCTTCCAGTACCTAAAGGGGGCCTACAGGAAAGATGGGGAGGGACACTTCATCAGAGAGTATAGCAATAGGATGAGGAGTGATGTTTTTGAACTAGAAGAGGGTAAATTTAGGTTAGATATTAGGAAGAAATTCTTTACTGTGATGGTGGTAAGCCACTGGAACAGGCTGCCCAGGGAAGCTGTGGAGGCCCCATCCCTGGAGGTGTTCAAGGCCAGGCTGGATGGGGCTTTGAGCAACCTGGTCTAGTGGGAGGCGTCCCTTCCCATGGCAGGGGGGTTGGAACTCTGTGATCTTTGAGGTCCCTTCCAACCTAAACCATTCTATGGTTCTATGAAAAATTAAAAAGCTTATTCTGGGCAAGGTGCCACAGGACTCTACCCATTGCGTTAGTGTCCTAAACGCTGTCGCTAAACACTGTCATCTAGAATCCTCCAAATTAAAGGGAAGCTTCCAACCCACATCTTGGGTGGACTGGGTATTTCACTGTAGCTATAACACTTGCTGTTTTAAAAGGAGATACAAGCATATGAAAAGACCCAGACAACTTCCAGAATGCTCAGAATTAGTGTCCAGATAAGTTCTTTCAGGCATAGCTTCAAACATAACACCACCCAGAGGGAAAAGCACAATTGGCACAGAGGGAGGAAACATAATTGAGGTTTTCAATGTTAACACCTTTCTGTATCAGCCTCTTGCAAGTCTCTTATTTCAATCTCAGTCAGATTTACTGTCGGGGAGTGGACAGCAAGCTGTGATCCATAAACAGGAAATTAATATTTTGTAATGTGTACGACACATCCAAGAGACTCTTTTATTGAGAGAAGCATGCCTGACAGACCAGCTTCTATCTCTGTGGAGTTTTGTTGGCTTTCACTAACAGCATCACTGAGAGAAGCTCCTCTCCCCCCCATCTCAGCTTGTTATCTGGAGGAGCAGCACACTGTACTAGTATCCTTTAAATTATTGGAAGGATCTTTTTCTGTTAAAGAGATTTATAAGCCATCACCCTTTGCCAAAGCCAAACTGCTTATTATTTCACCGGGCTGTACTTACCCACCAAGGCCAAGTACTGGGGTGGGGGAAGAGAAGAGGCCTTTCTCAACTATTCCAACAGTTTCACAAGACTGACAGAATGAGATCCACCTATACCAGTTATTCCACTTTATGTTCTCAACAGGTCAAAGTAAGTTAATTCTTCACTAAAATAACTCTGAAAACATGTTTCTAAGTATTGAAAAGCAACATTCATGGGTAGCTACCTTTCAGTTCTCCACAGAAATCATACTCCTGCCATTTACCCTAGTATTCAAGAGGGTCAATGAACACCATGGTCCTTAACTGATTTTTACTTTTTCAGTAGCGTGGAAGTGACCAGTGAACATTAAGACAAGAAACCATATGTACCCATGTGGTTTTGCAGTAGCATTTGAATGATTTTTGTGTGGGTTTTTTTTTTTTTTTTTTAAATGAACAACAACAAAAAATTAACCACCAGCTTCCATACATTGAAAGAAATGGGGAGAGGACTAGTCTCAGTATAATCTGGCTACACAGAAGACTCACAGAACTGGTGAAGACTCTCAGATTTAACCATAAGGCTACCTAGTTTGCTAGAATAAAAAGGACTCTGCAGTTGTAAAATCCTTGGTTTTCTCCATGTTAGATACCACCATAGGCTCTTTATTTATGCTGCACAGAAAACCAGACAGCTCTAAATAGAGTCTAAATACTAAGGCTCATCTTGCACCTAGAATATTTGCAGCTTTCTCCTCCCCAAAGACTACTTTATTTTGTGATGAAACAGTATTAGTTGTTCATATGCAGTATCCAGGAATCCATTCTAGATATACTTACTGGTGCCTTCTTGTCAATAGGCTTTATAACAAACTTCTTGTCATTGAAAGAGATATTTCTGATTTCGCTCCAGGGGAACCCAATCTTTGGAGTCAGTCTGGACAGAAGAGAATTATTTTTAAGAGAGGCTGCAATAAACTTTGGGTTTTTTTTCCGCACATTGTTTCTAACACACAGACTCAGTGGGATGCAACACTTCGCACAACTCCCCCAACAGAAAGACAGCAGTTGAACCAAAAACCCACAGGGAGTAGGAAAAGAAGCCCAGTCACCTCCCTTACAGAGTCTCTTCTCATTTTGGTCAGCCACCCTACTGACCTTTAGCTATGCAATAGGGATGGTCTCTACTGAAGCCACACACCTGCTTTAAGTTCATTTCTTTGAAATGAAGGCCTAAAATCCACAGTGTGCAGACTTAGGTATATGTGCTGTGCTTCCTGGAGGCTTCTCTTACATCATGGGAGGCACAAGCCAAAATAACTCAGCTGCTTCCCACATGTTCTAGCACCCACAGAGAAGTCCACCCTGCTGTGTTACAGCTAGCCCAGTTACCTCCACGCTGCCTTCACTTCTGAAGTGCTGGGCAGGCACAAACAATTGGTAGAAGCAGATTTCTTGTCGTCTGTTTTCTCCCCTAGATTACAGGCAAGGCTAGTAACAAAGAGCCCTGTTCTTTCCTTCAATGCAAACTGCTCTTTCAGCCCATCCCACAAGTCATCAAGCAGAACTTTACATGTTGGCTGTGCAACGAGCTGCACTACGTGACTCTCTCCTATTGGAAAGTATGTTGATGAAGCAAAGGGCAAGACTCAAATTCCAAGCTCTTCCTCACTGCCTAAAAGTTCAGGTCTGTTTGTTTAAAATTACATCTTTAAGCTTCACTAATCATTTGAGATTTTCCTCTGCTTTAATTTCTCCAGACTCTTGCATATGAAAAACATCAAGTTATTCCTGAAATCATATGTTTCCAAGCCATTCCAGTACTTCACCCTTACATCCCTGCCCAGCTCTGCAGCAAGTTCTAATATTACAAGGACTTGCACATTTGACTGTAACTAATTCCTTTCATTCCCCCCAACCAAATATTTCAATGTTTATGTTTAACATCACATTATTATTCTTTTATTCTTCTCTTATCAAGGAAGGGTATATTCTCTACAGACAGCAGTTAATGATTAAGAATTGTGTCTTACATAAATGATAATACCAACAAGCAATCTTCTTGTTATTACCTAACCCTTCCAATATACGTGTCTTTGACACACACTGAAGTGTTGACAATTATTTCTAGCAAATGGTTTGAAGACACAAGTATTTCATGTTCAGCACTTAGAGAATAGTCTATCATCACAGTGAACCACTCGAACTTTGTAAGAATCCTTTCTATGGAGCTCATCAGTTAAGGAAACAACCTGGAAATTTTGGAGGAATTTGACTCATTGGCACAGAGATGGAAACCTACTGCACAGCATGATTTTGCTGGGCCCAAGCATAAAAAAACCCCTAAACTTGCTTCATTTAAAATCAGGCATCAAGAATAAAATACATCCTCTTCATAACTTAGCATTCTCTAACCTTTAACTCAACTGCAAGATTATAGAACAATGTGTGTGTAACAATAAGAACTGTGTTTCAACCCTAGATAATACAGTATGACAGACAACTAAAATAATTCACTTATTAATGAAGTTCTACTGCAGATTCTGCTCTTTGAAGCAGGAAAAAAAAACACAAACCTGGAAAATACCTAGAAGTGGGACATTGACATACACTGCAGTATAGAGGCTTGCACACCTATAGCATGGTCTCATTTTCCTCAGGTTGAACTTCAACAATGAAACCTTTGCTTTTTCACCTTTGCCCAGGTCCCCAAATTTTGCACGTACAAACCAGAGTCAAGGTACATATTGCTACTTTTCTAGTCTCCATATCTGCTCAAAAGACTTAATTACATAGGAGCAGGAATTACAGCAGAAACAAGCAGTTTATTCCAGCACTGTATTTGTTTTGCAAACGCTGTTGATAGCTCTTTACAGTCAGTGGCTATATTCTGTCTGCATCTGCAGCTCGAAAAACCTGTTTGTGTGACCATGGTTACATAGCAAGACTAGTCATTCAAGAGTGAAGTATTACATGAGCGAAACTACTTTTCTTTCAAGTGACACTCCTTGTTTTCTGGGTGACAGCACATACTAGCATTCCAGAAAAGACTGCATTTCTCTTTGCCATCTTAACAGAAGCTCCAGAGAGTTCCAATTAATATTTCTGTTGCATTCAAAGCATTTTGGAGGCAAAGATGTAGAACAGGTGAAATCCCTTCTGTGTAACAGTGATAGTCTGTGATAGATGACATGAAACTAAGGCTTGGAAAGTGGATGGGGGGAGGGGGGAAGCAGTCTAGATAGCAACCTTCATCTGAAAAAAATAAATCTGTTTTAACTCCCCTTCAATCCTTCAGTTGTGGAGTATTAGAAGAGACTAGCAGGCTGTTCTCACCTTCCTTTTATGTTTATTTACAGATGTAGTCTATCATTTCCCACCTACTATCCAATTAATAATGGCTCTGCCTTTACCAGAAGGGCTGATTAAAACTATGCATACCTCAGCAAGACCTGATTTCATTCCTCATTCAAGGTAACTATATAGGTTCACTCCTCCCTGGGTTCTGGGTGTTATCTAGCTTTGGTTGTGTCCATCCCATAATCTGTCTTTTTCAAAACCCAGCAGTTGTAAACACACATATCATTAACTTCACTATGGGAATGGCCTTAGACTTCCAGCACTTGCAGATATGTTAGCCTATCTAGGTTCCTGTATTGTATCCACTGTTGGCAACACCTGGCAACCTGATTCAAGGAAAAGGTTGGTAAACTTCTTAGTTCAGGATTCAGCTCTACAACTGTGCACGATTTACCAGATGGCATTGTACAACTGACATCTCTTTTTATATAGTAGGTAGCATTAGCAGGTCGGGCTACAACGGTCAGGAAAGTCATGAAAGCATAAATGATGTGAAAGCTCATTTCCTAGCACAGCTTCACATACTGATCCAAAATTGGAACACAAGCAAGTTCTAAACTTTGCCCTGATCCTGTAAACGAGAAGTGTCCCTTGGCTCCCACACCAGCCCTTGCTCTAGGAGATCAGAAGTGAAAACAAAAGCCTTACTTATCATCCTTCTCATAGATGTTGAGCCCCAAGGCATCAACCCCCAGCCAAAGGTCAGTTCCTTTCTTATTCTTGATTTCAAAGTAGTTAATTCCATACATTTCCAGGTCTTGAGCAATCTTCAGATATTCCAGCATGGCATTCTCTCTGGTTGAGACAGGACATACAGGAGATGTTAGTTTCTCATTTATGTGACTATCTCAGAAAGCTGAAAGCCCTCAGAAGAAACAAGTAACTTTTTCTAAATCCACACATTGAACACAGAAGTTAAAACTGAACATTCACCATTTGGGACTCACTTTAGAAGTTATGATACTACACCTATGAACACAAACACACAGAGTACTCGCATTTACCAAGCCCTAGTATTTCTAGGCAGAAAACCAGCAACATTAATCTCTCTCAGTATTCACCCTTGTCTCAAGGTACAGTTAGTAGGAAAGGTATAGTATCTGAACTTTCCTCACCTGCCAATGCAAATGCTTGAATGAACATAAGGTTTGACATATACCTTTACTTCTCCCCTCCCCCCCTCAAAGTCATCACTGATACACTGTACCAAGGCCCAGGATATTCAAGAAGTCATCCAAGACACTGTTCTCAGCACCAGTGCAAATATCCTACTGAGTTTTACCATGTGATTTGATGTTGTACTAGAAAATACACATGAAGATTTCCCCCACACAGGTGACTCTCGTAGTCTATTTCAAAAGCATGTTGTAGAACTGTAACTTAAGGTAATCAATCAGCAACAAAGTGACCAGCCTAAGGACCAATACAAAACACTTACTTGAGCATGCCACTGTGTTCAGCATGCCACACCTGGATCCGTTCTTCCCACTGCTCTCTGGAGAGTTTATGCTGGTCCATCACCCTACAAAAGGAAAGAGATATTAGCAAGATTAGACTTCATGTTTTGCAGTATCCATTGATGCTGATCTTTGGTATAGTCTTACTAAAAAAGTAGTTCCACACATAAAGCCTTACTGAAACCAAGAGGAAGATCCTACTCAGCCCAAAGATGTACTGTGTGAAGCAGAGCAATTCAGAATGAACAAAAGCTCTCTGCAAAGCCTTTCTGGTCACTGACCAGAGACATAAGAGGCATAAGCAGAACACTGGAAAAGAATCTCATACACGCTGTAGACACCACAGGGTTAAAGCAAAGCAAAAGGTGCAATTCCTGGAATTAGACACTGCTGCAGAGTGTCATCAGGAGGTGTAAACTGAAGCCATTTTCCAGAAGCCATTTTCCAGATAACATACACTTATCCTGTGTGGGGACGGACTAAGTAGCCTCAAGATATGCTGTCCAGATACAAGATTTTTAGGACTGTACATTAGGATTAAGGACATACAACCCAACCTTCTCCAGGGATGACACATTCTTGACTGAATGCTGCTCTTTTCTTCTTAAAGAGGAGACAGTCATACTGCCAGTTACCAACATGGCAGCAATGTTTAGGAAAGAAAAGCTGAATTCAAAACTATATTTCATATTCCTAACCAACCCAAGGAAAGAGCACAAAAACATCTGTCTAATACGACAGATAGAAATAAAAGAAGGAAAAAAACCACAAATGCATACAGTTCAGCTAAAAATAAAGATAATGCTTTCAGTGAAACTCTTTGTATTTAACTAGAACCCACATTCTTGACCTTAAAAAAACACCTAAGAAAATGGGAGACTGCATCAACCAACTCCTTCACCTTTGGGGAATCAGACGTTCTGAATTGAGGTATCCAGGCTTGTGCACGTCTTTGTTGTAATCTCCAAATTTGGCCTGCACAGCATAGGAGCCAAGAAGTACTGCTGTTTCAGGAGGACAGTAGATCTCATCGCTGAGGATCCCTTCCTTCACCTGCAGGAAGAAGAGCTTCTGTGTGATGTCCTGGATCAGCTCTTCAGCCACATCCTCTGGGAAGAACTTGGCACGAAATCTGAACTGGAGGGGATTCTCCTTTCTGATTTCTTGAGCAGAAACCTGAGGACAGAGGTGACAACACAACTGAGCAGGGCTGCAAACAATAGAGTAAGTTGCCTTTACACAGAAAAAAAGGATTTGGGGCATTTGCCTTAAGGGGTGAGTGACTGACAACTCATTACTGTAATTCCTTAATTCTGGCTGCTTACTGGTATGAGAACACAGGGGAGACATTATGTTTTCCAACTAAGCCAGTAAAATTCTGTTTGCACAGCAAACCTTGGTCAGGGGAGAATGATTTACCGTGCTGTATCAGATGGCAAACCTCCATCCAGTATTGTATGTGTTTGACAGAGAACAGCCCCCTGACATTAAACAGGTATGTCCCTGACTGTCCCATCAAGAAAAACAGTTCATACCTGCATAAGAATTGCAAGTCCACAAACAAGAGCACATCAGAGGCATCAGCGCTCTGTTACAACTGCCCATCCTTGAAGTGACCTATCTTTCTGATCAGTGCAACAACTGATCCTGCACAAGCAGAGATTAAAACCATCACTAGCCAAGATGTTCCTCCCATCACAGCAAGAATAGCTGCTTCCACCCAACAAAGTACAATATCGAGCTGCTGCTGTACATCTGACAAATGCTATAAAGCTTTCTACAATTCACACAGAGAGAAAGGGCAAACTTCCACCATGCCACACCTCACCCAAATAGTTCTCATGGAGGTCTCAAGTTTTCTCTAAAAATAATCCTGGAGTTATGAGAATTAAGGAACAATAACAACAGGTACGAGGTTTATAAAGTTGCAGCCAACACCACATCAAGAATCATGCAAGCTTTAACCTTTGTTCAGCAATTAACCCAAAGTCTGTTACCTTTTTATCAAGCTTCAGCCAAGTCTGGAATCCTTTGTTATCCATATACTGAAGACCAAAGTACCACACTTCTCGCAAACCTATGGTTTTAACCACCTGCAACAGAAAGGTTAAAAAAAAAAGTTATTATAGGTAACAGTTCACTGGAGGTCCAGGTCTCCTCTCAAGTCCACACCACAGCATCACCTGTGGGTGCAGGCAACAGCCTAAACCTACTCATCTGGCATCTCTTAATTTCATCTTGTAGACAGAGATATACAGCTGCTGTAGTAGATAACAGCAATGGCATAGGCTAAACTACTTGTCCCACCCAGTTCCTAGGAGAAGACAATTCTGGGGAAACCGGGAAAGACAAACAGGGCAAGTGTTAGGCCACCAAGTGCTAGACTGGTACACTGGCCACAAGTGGGGCTTCTGCTTGCTCGTATCTACTGGCTCTTCTTAAACCCGTACTTGGTGAAGCAGACAAGTTACTTTCACCAAAGCTTATGGTGAGATGGTCTGTAGTTGTGTTAGTACTGACTACAACTAGTTAGCAGTACTAATGGCTCAAGTGATCTTGTCTGCCAGTCACCAAAGATTATTTGGCTGGAGGAAGCAACTGAGGGATGCTTTACACAGCTGCTGCAGTAAGCTCCCTGTGCAGTTCTGAGAATTAAAACAAGCTGCAAGTGTTCTCAGTTAAGGTCATTCTTTTTTTAAACTCACACAACGGCTGATTTTGAAGGAAAAACACATGGATGGCCCAACATTAGGACAAATTTCATATATTATAAGTACTAACCAGACAAAAGACCCAGAAACGCCATCAGTTGACTGGACGGCACCCTTACTGGTGAAAACAGTCCTGTTTGGACACATTCCTTTTCCTCAGTGGAGGAGATAGTCTAACAAGTTCCTGACCTCCTTCTACTCTTGACCACTTGTTCTTATAGACCAGTAATTTGCTGCCAGCTCATCTACCTGTAAAGCTGTGCTCTAGTCAGAGATGAGATCTGGAAAGATCGACTACATACATATCTGGATCACTTTCTTGATGTTATTTGCAGAATAGCCCCTCAAAAAGTGATGTAGGCATCCCCATTAGGTAGCTGAACTGAGCGGAAGGCAAGAGCTTTTTAAAACTACTTTGCAAGTTAGGCAAGTGTGACACACTCAAGACAGTGTAGTTACATGTGCCTCAGTAAGTCCAAGATCTCAACCAAGGACCTGTTTTACCCTCACAATTTATAGTATTGCTGGTGACGCTCTGGCTGAAGAGCAGACTTGAGAGAGACAATGATTTTAGGATACTTAATTAATTTCCCTTAAATTTTCTTACTGGTGAGCTAGAAGCCAGCAGTCTGTACCTGGAAGCGAGAGCTTCCTGGGGTTCTTAAGGGAGATAGGGAAAAATGCACCATTCTGATTATCACTCTGAGAATTACTGTTTCTGTGACATTGTTGAACAACAGGCAATCTACAGAGTTTAGTGATATAAGCAGACCAAGAAAATTGCATAGTAGTATGAGAAATGTCACTAAGCAAACATGATTTTTAAGGATAAAGAGGTCAGTACCTACTAGTTGAAGAAATAGCATAGCTTCATAGCTGGACACGGTGGGCTGTATTCAGTAGGCTACAGTTTATATATTCTACTTCAGCAGGGCTAACTAGAGTTTGTGTTAAAAAACCCACCAACCCAAAAAACAAGAGACCCCAAACCCTGCAACTTTTTTTTTTTTTTTTTTTTTTTTTTTTTTTAAGAAGAGCTGGGGTCTGAAAATACTTCAGCCTTTACTCAACTAAAATTCCTTTTCCCTCCTCCCCCAAAGTGACTTGTTTCACCACAGAACAAGTTTTCTGACAGCCAGACATATTTTTAGAAGGGTCAGAACTGCGCTTTACTCAATCTAACAGAAAAGCAGGGGTATGCTGAGTGTGGTACTTCCTGTTGCACAAAAAAAAAGTGTTGCAACTTCATTAAAATAGAGTTACATAAATCAAGCAGTTATCAGGTCATTATCTCTGAATGTCTCTTACAACAGAAAAAGTACACTTTTCCTATAAATCAAGTTAGAAAGCTTGTAGAAGTTATGACCCCCAAGTTATTCCCAAAACCTAAAGGTAAGGAAGGAGAAAGTATTAAGCTAAACATCACAATTTGACCATTTGGGTTCCAATACAAACAGTGAGGACATGAATGTTTTAGTCTGTGTTCTGGGAAATGGTTTGTAAACTTCCTCCATAGCAAAACAAGGAAGAAATAAGAACCAAGCATTATATTCAAGATGGGAGACGCTCCTCAAACATATGAAGTAGCAAATCTTAAGTCTGCCCATTCCACCCAGAAATACATTCACTGCCAGAAACTGCCAGTGACACACTCTCCTCCATTTGAATCTTTTCCTTATGGCCAAGATAGCACACGACTGCCTGTGAGGTACTCCAGCCAGCTGCAGAGCCCACTGGGTTTGTTCTCGGGAAACCTCGGACCATTGTGGTATAAACTATGCACAGGCCTGGCTTAAGTCAAGCTGAACTCAATATTCACAGGTTTCCCACTATTTTCTCCTTTCTATAAAAGGGAGTTATAGTCCACTTTACATGCAGGATAGACTTATGCTAGCAAAGCCTAAAGCACAAGGGCACTGCCAGAGTAGTTTTCCTAGCTGACAGCAGGCCAAGAAATCATCTGGTGTTTTTTAAAAATAGCTTTTCTTCAATGCCCTTTTTCCCCCACAGTGGTTCAAGTGGGGCCACTCCCCATACCTGCAAAAACCTGTTGCCTCCACAGGCTTTATCTGAGTGTAAACTCCATTTGAGATAAGGACCTAGTACAAGGCTTGCAGAGCAGAAGTGAAGAGAAGATGTCAGAACAGTCGCAACTAAATGTATGGTCTTCCCTTTCCCTGGTTTTCTGCTGCACGCTTCTGCCTTAGTGTTCTCTTGATGTGCAGAAGTGCACTCCAACAAGCTATGGACTACAGACAAGAATTTCCAATCACAGGTTTTAAACACCAGCCATAGGATGTAAGGAGGAAATCTTCTGTCCCAATAGTGCAATAACTGCTGCAACAAACAGTCTTCAGAAGTCTGGAACCACCTAGACAGCAAGCTAGAAGTATCTTGGATCTGAAGCATCCTGCCTTTTTCCGTATTCTTAGGATTTCGTGCTTCTCAGCTGGAGGTCAAGAAAGTAGTTTCTCTTCTGCCAGAGAGATGACTCTGACTCTTAACAGATGTAAACATTAGTGAATACATGGGGTAAAAGTCCTTATTGAATCCTTGTCATAAATAACATAGGACATATGTACACTATCTGATCTAAGGCACTGCTTTTAAAAACCTGGCTTTTAGTCATTTGGATTTTTGTACTCACAAAGATGAAACACGAATTCTGTTTTGGGTTAACATGAAAGGGGCTGGAGGAAGAAATTACCCTGATGCAAGGGTGGTCAGCAGTGAATGGAAGGTCAAATACTGGTTCCATAAATATTTCATATGCACTTCACCAAATTTCCAGTCAATGCATACTTGACGTTTATCCCACATCAGTAATAATCAAAAAGGAATTAAAGTTAGATTTAATGCTACACACAATTTGTAGTACTCTATTTTGTACTGTGAAGTTCTGCAGCGATTATAATTTGGTTTCCTCCTTTCACTCTCATCAAGAGCCCACTAAATGTTTTTTCTGTTTGCTGGGGGTCTAGGCTTTTATGAGTTTTTGGTTGGTTGGTTGGCTTTTTGGAAAAGTACTTCTCACTGCACAGTTGCCATAAGGCCTGACACGTTCTAGCTAACTCACTGAAATGAGAACTTGTACCAGAAAAAACTTAAAAGGAATAGACACTGTTTAGCCAGTTCTGTCTACTTGAGTTAAAGCTCAACCACCCTTTGCTATCAAGGCTAGCAGGGGACAAGGGGAGAATTGCAAAGGAATTACTGTAACACTTCATAAACAGCTTAATACACATAACTGAAGTCTGCATAAATCAATTCTTAGTTTTCAGGGTTCCAGCAGGAATAGCTAGAAGCAAGCTGCTTTTTTTTTTTTTTAAATTCCAGAACAGCAAGTTAAATTTTTCTGCTGAAATCTAGGCCTTGCTTCAGTTTTATAAGAGCAAGCTACTTAAGAAAAGAATAATAAAGTTTTACAAAGTGCTCTTTGTTTATTTTAGCTGTCTTTATCTGACATTTGCGGGTCCATCTCAAAACAGACCTGTATATTGTTAATGCAGCAGAAGGAAGAAGAATAGTAAGGGAGGAGAATCTTGGCTACTCATGCCCTCCACCTCCCTGGGAACCCCCAGAGGCAAGCTGGACAAGTCTCTGATCCATTTTGCTGCACAAGTGCTTCCTACAAGGCATGTTGCTATGGTTGCTGCCTGGAGATCACAAACTCATCTGGTTTTCCAGTAGTTTGGCAAACTTGAACACCTGTGGCAAGGGACTACCTCCAACACAGCTTCTGAATTAATGCAGCTATGCCTATGCCTTCGTCAGCCATCTGAAGACCTGATTTGAAGTATTTTGCACAGGGACAACACTTCAACTTTAGAATTTAAGAAATAAATAAGGGCTAAACTGCATTTCAAAGCAAGAGATGAGTTTTTACACACTACCTATGCTGTCTAGACATTTTCAATCCCCTATGACACTTCATCACCCAACACTGCTAGGAAGTCAGGTTTCACTAGAACATAATGTACCTACAAGGATTTTTGCTTTTTTTCTTTTATTGTGATGGAATTTAGAGATCTTAGTTCAGAATAGGGCCCTTTGATTAGTAGGTGGAGAAAAGAAAGGTAGGTAGGTTTGGAATCCAGTCTTAAGAAAACACTATAGTCTGAAATGTACTCCAAGCTTAAACAACAAGAGCCCATACCAACCCTTCACTGACCTGGTCAAACAGCTGTTTGCCTGTAGTGTTTGGCTGGATGGCAAACTCCAGCTCTGCATCCATAGTAACAACTCGAACGTTGATCTAAGGAGAAAAAACAAAAAGCATTGTTCAAGATGTATTTAAAGCTATTTCTCAGTGTTAACACATTACTTTGTGTACAACAGTCTCCACACTTTGATACACTACCATAACCTCTATAATATACACACTTAAGCCCCACTTAGATTCATGTTATCATACCAGAAAACTTAATTGGGACACTGACTTTGCTGTCTTATCCAGGTTGCTCTGCAGGTTTTCCTACTCAACACAAGATTGGACCAAGCCTCTGGTTTAACAAGAGGGCATTTTAGAGTTGATTGTTTCCAGGCCTAAACCCCCTTGGAATAAGAGCTCCTGTGAGTCCACAGCATAGCTGCCTGCAGGCCATCCCTTGGATTACGAAAGGCCCTAATGACTAAATTAAATTTAAGACTTATAATTTAACTTCCATTTCTATTAGAGCTGGAATTAATCTGAGGTTTTAAAGACAAAAAGCTGAAGATTATTCTTACGAAGCAATCAGCATTAACCCAATAAACATTCATTCCCTCATAAAAATCTACTCAGCACATAAAAACAGCAGTTATGGGTACAGAATGATAATGCAGGGCAAGAGTTCACTAAGCTATTGCTGTTAGTGAAGAAACAACATAACCAGATTTACTGTAATGGCAGCAGTAGACTGCAAGACAGAGGTTACTATTGTATGCAGAAGGCAATGACTAGAAAAAGTCTATTAGCAGCAGTTAATCAGGAGGCAAAAGCAGCAACTAAGCTTGCAGGGAATAGCATAAGGGCTGGCAAAATGGCAAATCAGGATAGGATTATCTCCAACTGTTCCAGCTACAGAAGACTGTATTGCTAGACATATTACACTATGCCTCAAAAATATCCCACCACCCCAAAGCAAATTTAAAAAAAAAAAAAAAAGCAAAACACTGAACCCCTATGATTCAGTAGTATAGTTCCACTAAAAAGTTAGATTTGTAGCTTGATATTTTAAAGGAAAAAAGAAAAAGTGGTCCCGTAAATACAAGGCCAGACAACAGATAAGCTATGCACGAACACGTAACATTTTCCCAACATTTTATAAATGCCACATTACAGAAAGCCAGAGCTAACAGACCAGGAGAGCCTGCTACAGCTGCAGCACTGGTGCCCAGTGCAGAGGCACACATTGGAAGAAACAAGAGGAAGGGGCAGAAAAGGAATAGAATCACCTACTACAAAACTTTGACCCTGCAACAGTTTCCAGCCACTTAATTATGTATATTTAAAATCTAGGCTAAACGTCAGGTAAAACAATGTTACAGCTAACACAGAACTGTGAATAAAACAAGTTGCTTCCACTAGGTTTGTCAAATATATTAGAAAATTTTGCATTCTTTTTAGTAAGACGTGAAGGCATCAAGTGCCTTCTAACCTTCATAGAGATTTTTCTTTTTCCTGCTCTCTCCCAGATAACAGCGAACTCTCCTACAAAAAGACTAAAGGCAGTTTCCAAGACATGGAACCCTAGAACTGAGACAGAGAAGGTGACAGTTTAGGTGGCCTTGTCACTTTCAAGCTGCATTTATAAAGCAGTGTTCTTTAAATTAGGACTTTAAAAAAAAAAAAAAAATCCTCTAAAAGCAACAAGAAAGAACAACCAAGAAAGGTTTTCCAAGAGCTCCTTTTCCCAGCTGTAGCATTTGGTGTCCATAACGGAAGTACGCTTAAGGCTTTCTTCCTGTGCCTTAAGAACCAAAGGTTTCCCAAACCCTGCTTCCAGTGTAGGAAGAGAGGGGAAGTTCAGACACCACATTATCAGGAACAGCAAGACTGCAATTTGAAGATGTGACCTTAAAAAGCTCCTGTTGCTTAATCCCTCTCAACAATAAATCCCTAATCATATTCTAATCCCCCTCTACCCCCTTGAACAAAACATATGCTCGTAATCCACAGTTTTGTATTGTACAAGTTATTTGTACTTCTGGCTGAAACACTACAGTGGGTGTAAAATAAGTATCACTTTACAAGCTAAAGTTGAAAAGATGCGCTTCCCAATCCTTACCAGAAAACCTGCAGGATGTTGGCTGAGCACAGAGTTCCAGTCAGTACCAGTACGTTCACCTTTTATTCCCATCTCACAGAATCACAGAATTTTCAGAGTTGGAAGGGACCTCTAGAGATCATCTAGTCCAACTCCCCTGCTAAAGCAGGATTGCCCAGAGCACATTACTCAGGACTGCATCCAGGCGGGTCTTGAAAATCTCCAGGGAAGGGGACTCCACAACCTCCCTGGGCAGCCTGTGCCAGTGCTCAGTCACCCTCACCGTAAAGAAGTTTTTCCGTGTATTTGAATGGAACTTCCTGTGTACTAACTTGTGCCCATTACCCCTCGTCCTGTCACTGGGAACCATTGAAAAGAGCCTGGCTCCATCCTCCTTCAACCCACCCTTTAGATACTTGTACGCCATAATAAGGTCTCCCCTCAGCCTTCTCTTCTCCAGGCTAAAGAGTCCCAGCTCTCTCAGCCTTTCCTCATAAGGCAGATGCTCCAAGCCCTTAATCATCTTAGTTGCCCTAAGTGGTCTCCTTAGTGGTTATTTGCTAGTACAAAAGGTAAATTCCCTAGTCTAGGGGAATACCCTGTATTACTCTAACCCTAAAACACCCTGCTGGATACAGTCCCCTTCCTAAAGGATTGGCTACATAGTGAGCTATTTAGTGCTAAAGCCATCTACTTGCTACACCTTTTAAGAACTATTTCATCATTAAGACCAAAAATTGAAGTAATCTGCTTTCCACTTCAATCATCTAAAGCCATAAGCATGCCAAAACATGACTACTTGGTTATCCAAAAAGCTTTCAAGGACATTTGGGGTGTGTGGTAAAGGTTAATTTCCGTGTTCTTAAAGGGCTGAACAACCAGCAGGATAAAGAGGAATTCCCTGGTGTGTCCTCAGACAAGCTGCTAGCCACATGACAGGCAGAGCAAGAAGAGACAGGGCCTCAAGCAGTTATCACTTCAATGAGTTGATGACTGGCTGCGAAAATCCTTTGAGTCTCCTTCCTGCCATATTAAGTCCTCTTGCTTCTCATCTCCAAACCTTAGCCTTGATTTCAAGAAGAACATAATGGTTTTAACAGTGTTTCTAAACGGATGTCCTACAACCACTCCACACAAGCTTTTAGCCAGAGAGAAGCTGGTAGTGAAGCAGACAAACAGAGCTTAAGCCTCTTGAAACCCTGGTTTAGACAGTCTGAAGAGACCTTGATGTTTGGCATTCAGCTCAGACCACATGAAACTCCCCATGGCACCAAGACAACTAAATCAAAACCCAAGGTGCTAACCATTTCAAGATATAGTTGGGGAGGGAAACAGGGAAGAACTCAGACTAATTTCTGTCAACAACAGAAAGAGCAAGACACGGTTAAGACAACTTTCACAAGTGAAGTCCTGCTTACTCTGTGTAGGCAAGGCAGGTCATTTGTAAAATCCCTACCAAATCCTTGGCAGTAACCCCCAGGACAAAATTGAAGTCATAACCAAAAAGAAAGCAGTTTTTAATTGTTTCAGAACACAGGTGTGTGGAGCAGGGAGAACACATGGCTGTTATACATGAAACAAGCATTTTTAAATGCACACAGAATGCTAAAAATCCTTGACAGTAAGATGTAACTTCGGTCTCAATCAGCTAATGCCATAACACTTTACAATTATACTTTTATGTCCACAACTAACATACTTAAAATGAACAACAAATAGGGCCTTAGAAGGTTTGCTTGAGTCTATGAAAACATCACAGAACACAAGGTTCTCCGCTTGTCTTAGGATGCATAAAATTCCTAACAAATTTGATCCAGAGAGGAAAAAACATGCTGTTGAAAAGGCAATGCCATTTGCATTAAAAGGAAAAAAAGGTCCATGAATTGTAACAGACAACAGAAACCAAAGAAGTTACTACACCAAATAACTGAACACTAATTCCATGACTTCAGAGTGTTCAGGATGGACTGTAATGTTACCTACACCTCCAACCAGCACGAGAGAGTAAAAGTGAGATGAAAGATGGAACTGGAAAGAACTTCAGAATATAGTTTAAATAATCATAACAGTATGGAAAGTTCTTGTACTAGAAGTTACAGAAGTTAGAATGAGATCTTCCTTGCTTTAGCAATTCCTTCAAGTCATGCATTTGTTATTACTTTTTTTTTTTATTATTTTTGTTAAGACAACAACTCTTCTAATGCCAAGATCAATCCATGGGACAATGCAGCCTTTCAGAGACCGCACACCATACAGTATCTAACTTTGAAAATTAAAGTGCCATTAGAAAAACATTCAGAAAACATTGTCTCTTAAGGAAGCAACACATTGCCAAACAGCTGAGTGGCGACATCTTCTCTGTGTAAGATCCAAGACCTAGATAGGAACCCAAGATGACATTGCCTCTTCAATCCCTTCCTCTCATAAATACTGAGTTTCCAGGCGTGTTGGACACTCTGCATGTGTGGATAGTTTTTTTTTCCTCTTTCTGACTCTTCAGCTACAGCATGTTGGTTCAGAATCTGTCTCTGGTTGCAAGCAACACGGTATATTTGAACCATCGCCCCCTTGATACTGCAGCTCCACTGCAAAACATCCTACACTGAAGGGGAAAAGGAAGGCAGAACAGGAAAAAAACCCACAGCCCTCACACACAGTAAGCAATCATGGATATTTTGCATCCTGATGCATGAAATCCAATACCCCTTAAGTTCACTTGCATAACATAGTTAGTTCAGCGAAACCATGAAGTTGTGCAAGTCATCTAAAATATCATACAATTTATTTCCAGTGAATACATAAGATAAAGGGTAGTAAACACCAACTTTTACCCACATACACAAGACAAACCAGTACTTAACGTGCTGCACATCATCATTATTATTATTATTATGCAGCTCTAAATGCCTCAGACAATGCTCAGGAATGTTTTCTTCCTCTTTCCAAGGAGGGATAAAGACCAGAGTCTCTTAAATAGCAGGTTTACAAGTGCAAATGCTAGTGAAGTATCTTTCCAAGTGGTGACAATTAGCAGTACCATAGTGGAGAAACCTAGGTAGGCATGCCTTCTTTCTTCAGTCGCTGGATGTCTGGAAATCCCAGGCAAACAGCTGGAATACATAAGCAGATCCACAGAGGGGATAGGGCGTTTTGAAGTGCTGTACCTGCACAGCACACATACTGTGAAAAACAGCATGCAGGCCTGTTAAGGTTTCTTGCACATACAAACTGACCGTATATCACATAGACATGCTTGTGCTGAAGGAATATTGCAGTCTTAACAACAAATAAGAAAAAACAGTACTATTAAGAATACTATTAAGAAAGCACTAGTATTAAGCTTGCATCCTCACTTCTATAGGTCTACTCTTCCACCACACAAACAGTAACTACTATTGTACTTGTAATAAGTAACAGACAACCTTTTTTCCCTGAGTTGCAAAGCATCTCTATGGATGAAGTAATCTCATTTCAACCTTAGCAACCAGATCTGTACATAGACAGGTGTAGTGATTAGGTAATCTGGTAACAGGAAAAGCAATTTCATGTAGCAGCATCAGAAGGGCACTGAAACTGCTCCCTATTCTCCCACCTTCCATGCATTAGTGTTCGTTGGTTCCAGGCCCAACAAGAAAGAAAGATACTGTGCTAACTGATGGAGTAACTGTAGTCCCAGCTCCTGGAAACTATCTTGGGAAAATTTTCAACTTCGATTAGGGGAAAAAAAAAAATCCTAGAGGCTCCAGAGCTCAGAGCTGACCTGCCTAACACTTCAGTGTCTGCATTCCTCTGTCCTCCACAAGTTACTAAGGTAACAGCTAATGGTTCAGAGACGGTCAAGAGGAGAGGACAACTCCAGGAGCATAAGTAGCATGAATAACCCAAGCAACTGGAGAGATATTAGTTCAATTTATTGTATTATTCTTAAGTACTTATGAACACAGCACTTAGAGCCAGTTGTTTCTTCTTTGACAGAATAACCTGCCTGATTGATCAAATCTTATCTAGTAACATGTTTGATGTGATCCCATGTGACATTGACTTGGCATACAACAAATCTGAGCCATGTGAAATTACAGCCGAATGACAAGTTGGTGCACCTAAATTTTCCATAGCTTCTGTCAAAGCAAGAGACAACGTCATGAATATCAAGCAAATGATCAATTCTATTTGCTTCTGCAGGATTGCCAAAGCATGACTTCCCTCCCAGTTGGGCTCAGCACCTTCATCTTGCTGGAACTACTGTCAGGACATGAATTCTGACCTTTTCATGGCAGGCCAAGGTCTTGAAAGGGGGATGTGAGTATGGTGGAGGGAGTAAGAAAACACAGTTAAGTATTCTCACAGTCCCTGGAAGATGAAGTGCACTTACAAGTTCACAAAGAACACCTAGTCAAGAATTAAAAAGAAACTCTTTAGGAGGACGGGGCTGGACTTCAAAGATCTTGGCAGGTCTGAGAATAGTTACAGGTGTTATACTTGGAGAGGTGAGAATGGACAAGAGGCAGACAAAGAGATGAACAAATTACAGGCTTGCAAACAATGGGCTACAGCAGGACTGTAGACAAGGATGTGGTCTATTATAATCCCCAGAAAAACACCACATTTCCTGGTGTGATGCTATTGCACAGAAGGAAAAATTACATTCTTTATGTATTTGTCACTAGAAGCATTACAGAAGGTCACTATTCTGTTCTGCTTGCCTGATGACTTGCCAGTTGGAATGCTGTCACCCAAATTTGAATGCTTCTTCTGGAAGTTAATCAAGGGAAGTCTGCATCAATCTGCAGGTCAGGTGTTTTGGAGTTGGTTGTGGGGTTTCGGGGGGTTCTTTTTTGTTTCAAAATGGAGTTGATTTCTTAGCATGGCACTGATTTCTTCCAAATGTTGTCTGAAGCATGAAGGGTTTATAGAGGAGACGGCAACTTTTAAACCCACATGGAGGAAAACACCAAAAAGCCCTCTTATTTTGCAGGCTGGGTAACAGGAAAAGAAACTATAATTGCTGGAGTGGTAAGATATTGGGATACTACATAACCACTTCCATGCAGACTTCAGACAACATAGGTTCACGTCCTCCCCAGTGCTACATTTCTATGATTTAAAGGACCTCTGAGAAGCTAAAATGAGAAGGCAAATGACAAAACTGCAATTTCTCTTCTGGGGGAAGGAGAATCTTATTCTTGTGACAGTGAGAAAGAGATGTACAACACAAAACTGAAGAAAGCCTTTCAGTAGGATCCACATGATCCTGTCCTGCTTCCGTGCCAGAATCTGTTCTGCACTACCTGTGCAACACCTAGCATTTCAGAAAGGGCAGTGGCAGCACAGCAAAATAGTCCCAAGCATTCCCTTCCACACTGCAAAGCACATAGTTTGCTAACAAGGGAGAAAACAGCCTTATCAGTTCACAAAACATGAGTAGGGGATGGCCTCATTGGTATCCACTTGACTGACACAGCAAGCTCATTGCACCAATTTAACCGACCCAGTTTCTCAACATACCGTGTTAAATCAAAAAGACCCAACTGCAAACCGAAGGACACGTTCCATTTCAAATATCATTGTGTTAAACATTGCTTCCTCATTGCAAATAAATGGGAACATTAAGTCACGTCCAACTAGAATTCCTCTGAGTCTATGAAGCAGAGTGAGGTACTGCTGCATTTGCAACAGGTAAAATCAGAGTTGAATAGGCCGGTCTTTGTTCCTTAAAACCTTGCTCACCTTCCCATGAAAGGGGAAAATACCACTGAGGGTAAATACCCTTATATATAATGATCTAGAAAGTTAGTAGTTACTTTAAAATTGTCCAGCACAGTTGTTAGCCTTAACTACTAGTCAGCTTTAATGCAACAGCTTGTACAACCTTTTTTTTTCCTATAGTAATCCTCAGTATTTAAGGAGCAATAACTATACTGGCTATACTTAAGTGAATTTTTTTAAGTTTACTCAAGGCAATAGGAGCCTAGGTATTTGCTGCTCTCATGCAAGGTGAAAAAGCTTTAAAAAAAACTTCTGTGGAAGTTTTTCTGAAAAGAGAACAAGTACTTTGAGGGGAGGCCAAGAATAACTTTGACATGAAATCCGAAAGCTGGAGACTTTTTTGATGGAGTGGGGGTGAAGTGGGCTCATGTGGGCAGGAAAACCTTGAATACCCAGATCTGGGGAGTCATCCAGGAATTCCAGTTTTAGCAAAGCAGGCTGAATTTTCAGAACAAACTTCCCCCTCCCCGCTAGCATACACAAACAGATCACAAGAAAGCCAAACCATTGAGTTTGGTTTTACAGCCAGGTCACTTAACTCTTCATTGTGAGACAGCATGAAACCTTCCTCATAATTAAACATGAAGATAGTCCTAGAACATAAATTCAAACTTTCATTATTTTATTTGTGCAGAAGATGGCACACTAAATTACATGCCTACCTCAGTTTCCTTAACCAAAGCCTGATATATCTTCCGTCAGCATATAACAACTGCATAGCAGGCATCTGCGTGAAAAGCTGAGAAGCAGCCATGGTTGTAATTCAGTTCTTTATCTTAGGTCAAGCAATAACACTCTGCGTGCCAGAAGATCATGAAGATTTCATGCAGGTGTGGCAAGTGTGCGTGACGCTGCATCTCTGATGGCCCTGGTTCCCAAATGCCTTGGCCTTGGCCAGACTTCCAGCATTCTCCACCTCTGATCAGCTCTGTACAGTTAATATTAGCTGCTCAGTGAAACAGTAAAACCAAGCAAGAGCTCTTCCCGGAGGGGGGGGAGGGGGGGGGGGGGGAAAGGGGGGAATCTTTCTCCTCCACCAAAGTTTCCCCCAGCTCTTTCCTAATAAGTAAACTGCATCATTCTGTCCCAGTTAGGGAGAGTTGAAAAACTGAGACAGAGGCCTTTTGAAGATTTTAAAATTAATTTTTTTTTTAAATCTAAAATTACCTAAGGACAGCCCCACATTCTGACAAGACATAAAGCAATACAGTTTAAGCCTGAAAGGTCACAAGATATTGCTCTTAAACAGAGGCACATACATTCAGGGAGACCAGATGTTTTTCATGCAAAACACTTGCTTTCTCTGAGGGCTGTAGGAACGGTTTACTCTGAACAGAAAACAAGGCTAGGAAGCGGCAAGAGGGTTTATGGTGTTCTGTTGAAATACATTAACATTCACTTTAAAGACTCTCTGATGCTATATACTACTACTAAAATTGTTGAAATATCTGTGTTCTTTAAAGAAGGAACACACAGCCAGTGACAGCAGGCTCAGCGCAGCATGGCTGCCTAGATGAGCCATTTGCCCCCAGTTGACATTAGGATGGATTTAGGAACACAGACTGCAGCAACAATAGCTCCTTTGTCCCTAAAGGATAAATACAGAGGGAAGCTGCAGGGCACAGGATCAAACTCCTTCATACACAGACTATTTAATCAAGACAGCCGTTGCATCTAATTAAACATAATGAAGTTGCAAGACTAAGGCTTTACACATGAAGTTTAAAGAAAGCCCCACAACCAATCCTCAACTAAGCTTTACCTTAAGAAGTCGCTCAGAGTCCAGAACGAATCAGACTACCCTTTGTGGTCTTCCATCAGAAACATCAGCATGGGGTCAAGTACAGATAATATAGAGGTTTAAGATCTCAAGTTTTATTATAATTTCAAAGTCTTTTAAACAAGTTAACATCTCTGATATTTATGAGTCAGCTACACGAACTAATATGATCTTTCTGCAATCCCCACAGGGGAAAATAAAAAATAACTAAGTATCTTATAGTCTTGACCCAGGACACAAACACCATTTCATACCTCTGCTTGGCTTGTTCATTTGGAAATGACAGACAGGCAACAATTTATGCAAAAGCTGAACTTCACAGTACCAAGTCACAACAAACAGGGGCAGGGTCTGAAGACATGAATGATCTAAATAAAAGCTATAATAGCCTCAGAGCTTCCCCTGAATCTGAGCACCAATACTGGTGCCTTTTATTCCAGTGCTTATGCAGAGGCACAGGTTCTAGAGAGCAGTGTGCATGGAAAAACACAAAGCCATTCTGAAGAGTCAAAAGTCTGACAGATACTCAGTTGGAGACCAGGTAACACCACCACCTGTCAGCACACAGCACTCAACACTTTCAGTAGACCCTGAATGAACAGTACTAGCACAAGTTACAATGATCGCTCTTCTGAGGCTGCAGACTGGCACATTATATTGGAGCAGGTTGGGCTGTGTGAACACAAGGAGAGTCTATGACTTACACTCTCATAGGATTATGCCCTGAGAGGTTAAAGGGGACCAAGAACCAAATGTTGCAGAAACGTTCTCAACAACTGTGCTCTTCCCAAATGGAGACATTACAGGATACAAAGCGGTCTTTTTCATCAGATGTGAACTAGAAGAAGCTTGAGGACGTTTAAAGGCATGGAATAATTTCCATGCAAGGATCAACTAAGCTGGTCAGCACTTGTCAGTTTGGAAGAAAGTTAACTGAGGCTAGGACATAAGAGCATATAAATTCATGAGTTACATGAACAGGGTGGACAAGGACCACGTGTTCACTGCTCTACCAATAGAATAACTACAGAGCATCAACAGTCTGAACAAGAAAAGAGTTTTTCAAATAATTCTGTAGCAAGGAGTTTTGTAGATAACTTTCCAAACAACCTGAAGGTTATCTAGGACAGCCTTTGTTAAAGCATACTGTGGACGCTGGAGTTCACATGGTTTCAAGGAGAGACTGGACAAGTTCACAGAAATCCATTTAGTAACCCATTATATAAGAACTTTCAGCCTCCAATACCTCAGCAGCTCAGAGGAAACCAATGTTGTGTGTCTTTGAAATACTCTTCCTCGAGCATCAACTTTTGGCCAACATCAGAGGCATACTATTAAGCTACAGGGGCTTTCTGCCTGACCTGGAAAGACCAGCCATGTTCTTATAGAAGTCAAAGTGCAGAATGAGCACAAACCACGTTTACTTAAGGAGAAATAACAGTGTAACAAGTCACACAAGGCCTGGTAATGATGTGTGATCATTCTGCATTCTAGTTATGAATCCATTTGTCAAAGAGGGATTTACTGATTCGATACCCCACCCTTCTATTTTACCTGTTCCATAATCAGGCTCTTTCATTTTACCTCACGGTCTTCAGTGGAAGATATTGCATGGTGTTTGCGAAATTTATGAGTGGGATTATGTGATGTGATCACCTCCGATAGCTTGATAACCCAATCTATGTCCAATACACTACAATGCTCACACATCCCAACAAGGTACTTCAAAGAGTATGCAACAGGTACTATTTGCTCCTAGATAAAGATGTGTTATTTCAAGTCCTGGAACATCACCTAAGCACAAAGAGACTACTCTTGAGAAGTTATAGATCATACAGGAGAAGTGACTGGAAGGATTGGCAAAATACCCCTTCCTGACTCCTAAAACAGCTTGAGGGCTTGAGTTTCATACTCTTCACAGGCCCTTCACTGTAGAAGTGTGATGGCAAACAAACATGCCCCAGTGATTCCCAAAGTGTACCCAGAGGACAGTGGGGGCAAAAAAAAAAAAAAAAAAAAACTTTCAAAAGCTGGATCAGTTTCTAAAGGGGAAAGCTATTCTCTCCCACACTCAGATCACCAAGTATCAATTATGCAAATCCACCCACAAATTCACACCACATACTTTGTGCACCAGGAACTTTATCTATAAACACTTATCTCTACAAAGACAAAAAGTTAAGCAAGCTAAGCTTTCATGATTGAAGTATATTCAGCTATATGTTAAAGAATAACTTCAGCTCCCACAAAGAACTATGAAGCCCAGATCCTACAGTTCAGACTTTGAGGTCCTCTACTGAGCTACACAGGTTAAATTCAGGCACCCTGGTACAAATGTGAGATTCTTTAATCTCTGCTTCTTCAGGTAGCAGGCAGCTCATAGATCTGCTTTATGCATCTGCCAAACGGTGGTCTCCTGGCAGAACTGCGAAACTCTGGACCCATTTCATAAGCCTGCTCAAGATTCATCAACTGGATGTCCACTTGCATCCCCAAAGAAGCCTTTCTCACATACATTCCACACTGAGGTTAGAACACCCACAGCAAACATGGACATTTTCATGCAAAATAAGAGAGGAAGGGATGGTGATAGTGATGCCCGAGTTTTACACAGCAGCTAGAGCACTTGCTCATGAAAGTGGGAGGGAGAAGTAAATGCACAATAACCCTCTTTCAAACAGGACAATTCCATACTCCCTTCTCAAAACTAGCAGAAGGCTATAGGCCTTGTATAGGGGTGCCAACACCTCTTCTACTGAACCTACATAACAGGTAGCTAAATGCAAGTCCTTGGTCATCAAGCAACAATTTCTCTTGCTCGCTCAATTAGAAGATGAGTCCTGCATGTTAATTCTTAGACTTTTACTTTAATTGACAGCTGATATTATCAGTTGCTCATCAGTCCCAGCTGAGAATATGGCTGCTACTCATGCTCTCTCAAAGATGAGAGCAGATGCAGGGAAGGCATGTGATTTTTCCTCACTATGAAGTAGGAACTAGAAAGAGAAATAAAATCTGGATCTGAACAAGTGAGCAATATGGAGGCAATATGGTTAGCTGTTAACACTGAGCTAAACCTTGTTTCTAGACTCACATAGCAACAACTTTCTCCCTTTCCTAAGGGCAAAAGATCCTGTTCGCTGCTCAGTGAAAGCCTGAGGCTTCAGTTGCTTCTGCAAAGAGCTGTACTTCTCAGCTCACAGGCTAAATGTTATCTAATGCTGAAACCAGGCTTCAAAGCAAGCACACAACCCAGCTAAAATACGTTACTTAACACAGTGTGCAGTGTGGTTCAGCGATCTTAGGCAGCATTGCCTTCCTTCAAGGTCAATTGGGTGATTATGGGATTTACAGTGCACATAAAGCTCTTTGGACACAGAGTGCCAAATAAGAACAACACTGATGCAGGAATCTTCAGTGGTCATCAAGAAGTCTTATTCTCAAAAAGTCCTGACGTATCGCAGCTTGTTTTTTCATAGACAGAGGAAGACATTCATGTGGGCGGAGGGAGGGAGAAGAACAGGAAGGCTTATCTCCCCCCTTCTGCTCTTTAAGAAGGCTAAGAAATTCCTTAAGTAGTGACTAACATAACAGTTAACACCCTTGATTTCTTTGCAGCAGTTAACATCCCAGAAGAAACTGCCCTCAGAAATGCTTGCTCAGCTCTTGCAGTAATTCAGGTTTTTGGCACAATTGTGAGCTCATTCTCTTATAACTTTAGTCATCTGTGAACTACTCCCTAAATTTACTATTAATAGAATCCTCCACCTTCCTTTTGCAGCTATGAGTGAGAGTTATCACATTTGGCAAATGGAAGCTTCCTTACATTGCCATTTTGCACCAGAGTATACCCCTCCTGGTATTGAGTAAGTATACCATATGCCATAAGATCTGATTATGATTATTATTTGTATTTAGAATAAATTCCTGTCACTGCACTTGCATGTCCCTAGGCTGGCTTATCATAAACTTGTTGAATTTTAATACCATTATCTGTTCACAGATAGCTAAAGGTTTGGCAGAAGACTTGCACACTGTCTTCAAGGGTTCCCCCTCCCTCCTCAAATTCATGTATATTCAACATCAAACAGGTATGGAGGACTTGTTGAACCACTTAATGCCTAGCACATTATTAATAACACAGGGCTGGGAAAAACCTTTTGAGTCATCAGTTCCAGCTCCCCACTCCTACAGGCAGCAGCATTAAATTCTGTCCTTATCAAACTATCTTACGGGATATTAGGAGACTATTCCAAGACCTAACGAGACCACCAAGCAGGAAAAAACACCACCACACACACTTAACTGCTCTAATTTTTAAAAGTATCTTAAACAACAAATTCTGCTTAAAGCAGTTGTTCCTCCTCTTTGGCGTTTATACCCCTTACAATTTATACAGCCAAAGGAAGAGGTAACTCGTTTAATTGTACCAGGCTAAAGCAGCCAGGCACTCTCTTGTTGTGAGGTGGTTTTCTCCTCTAGTCATCCCAAACCCCTTCTCTAGGTTCTGCTTTGAATTTGTCTCTCCTGGACACAGATGGTAAGTGCAACCTATATTCAAGGAAAGATCTCACTATCACATTCTATTACTGCTTTCCATTAGAGAAACCCTATGCATTGCAGATGACACAGACAAGACAGTCATCTTACCACTGATTAATCTATATACTTCTAGCCTATATAGTGAGGGACCTTCTTCCCTCACCCCTCCAAGTTTAACGATTGCAATGGGACTTTATTACCCCAGTCCTTCAATCCCCTTTATATGGTCGCCCTCTGCATCAGTAATTCCTCCCCCTCAACAGCATGGCATTAGCAGATTTCATTAGTAGATTTCATTAGTATGCTCAGCTTTCTGACCGCAGGCCACCAGTAAAGGTATTAAAAACCAGCACCTCTTGATATTATTCATTTGTATGTTCTCTTTAGCACCAGAAGCTGTTAGATTGCATTTACTGCTGTCCTCTCTTTACACAGTTTTATATACATGCACACAAGTATTAAAAGTTCTTGTGTGACACTATCTCAAATGCTCTACTGCAAAGTTGACTTTATTTCTTGTGAAGCTTTAAGTTTTTCCCCCCCAAGAGGAAACAAAAAAAATCCACCTTCGATAAAGTAACAGAGAATGCTGGTAGGTCAGATCAAATTAACAGGTCTATAGACCACAGATCACATTTCCTTCTCCTTCTGTAAGTAACATTCATTAGCCCACAGCCATGCTGTTCCACCCACAATTTATTAGATTGGTTTGTTTTGCAAAAGGATGTAATTCAGCTAAAACACCATCCATTCAATAAGTCACACAGAAATAAACTAGCAACATGCATCTAGGAAAAACACAGAGAACACACAGACACTCCAGCAATGAAAAGATGCAAGGCTGAGCAAATAAGTTCATTTAGCATTTCAGCTGTTTTCAGGTAATATAGCAAGATTTGGGTAAGATGACATCTCTCACACTTCCTTACATAATAATTCACCACCTGCAAAACCTGATGAACCTCTGCACAGACTAGATGGAAGTTTCGTATCTGAACTGTTGATGAACTCCCAGCTATAAACCCTTATGCACTGGGTACAAGAAGTTATATATTTATAGCTTACCTCAGAGATCTTGTTACTTTGTAACTGTTACACATGGCAGAATGTCTGTGTTACATTATAAATTAATGCTTTCCCATATTAACAAATATATTTATTTCAGAATTATTTTCTGGACTGTTACTAAAATATATTTTGAGCACTGTAAACATGCATCAGATCCAACTAATTGTGAGTAAATGTCACCACAGATTTGGAATATAGTTGGCTTTCTAGCACTTCACTTTGGCACTCAATTAAAATACAAAATCACTAACATTCTAGTGTTATTTGACTTACTATTTGTTTACTGGGAAAGGATAAATTCCAAACATGATCTGCAAGCTTCGTGTGTGCAAACATAATTTTTAATAAAACAAAAGTTTCATATAAAGGTTTAACTTGGTGGGTTTTGGGGGTAAGTGTTGCCAAAATCTTGCTTTCTGTCATCTTAATCTTTACTTGTAAAGAAATGATGACCAATATGTCCAACTTCACCCACAGCAACATGAAGTCTGCCACGTGACATCATATTTACTCACACCATATAGACAAGACACATGCAAACAAGCATAGGTAATAAATATATAGTACCAGTGTCAAGTACCCATCAGAAACTAAAACTGTTTCCCTGTGCATCCCAAGAGTTCATTCCTCACGCATGCCAAAGGCTGTTGTCATGCTTGTCCTGAGCACAGTTCTACCCCTGGAGTGACAGCTTTCCATCCTCTCCCCCTGCTCCCTGCAAACTGACAGGAATCCTATTTAGCTGCATTAAGAACAAATGAGCTGGGTTGGGAAGGAGCCAAATCCAGTCTCAGTCTGAAGCAGTCAGACCAAACAGTGTGTTTTATTAAAATAACCTCTGCAAGACTCCACTTGTCTGTCTACAGTAAGGTGGAAGTTAACCCTGCTGAACAGTAGATTTTAAAAAAAGTGCTTATATTGGACAAGCTATTGACACAGTCTTGTCCATAAATCCCAGCCAGTAGGTCACATCTCAAATCATTAAGAGTACAACTGTCCTTCCCCAATGATAGGTTGTTTACACCATCCACCTTTGTTATTCACTGGCTAGTCAGCCAAGAAACAAACAAAAATCACCACCTATGAGGGAATACGAACATAGCCATGCCGGGTAAAAGGATGAACATAGTTGTATTTATTTATTTATTAAGAGATTAAAGAGGTTTTCCACAGCTATCCATGGCTTCCAGTAAGACTTAGTCCTAAACCAGGATTTCAGATTATTCTGACCAGGATATTTCAAGAAAGCACTCTGCAATTAGCAAATGGCTAATAAGGCAGAGAGAGATTATTCACACACAACCTTTTACATCTATGCTTTGTAAACTATGTATTTTCTCCCCCACCTGCAGAAGGGTCCTTTCAGTATACATTTTTATATGCAGTAATATATCACCTTCTACTGATGAAATACACCTAAGTGGATTGAAGATTTAGCAATTCTTAAAAGGATAGAGCACATTTTTTGTAAGTTTACAGGAACTGCAACATAAGTTAACCTAAGCATTCTTTTTAGGGGAAAAAAAGAAGTAGTAGTAATTTAAACTAACTTTTGTGTTATGGTGGTAAAACATCAATTGCTTATTACCATAAAGATAAGCTTGTTTACTCCCATTTCACAGGGTGTGTGTAATTAGTACTCGCATAAGTCCTCTACTGCACTGCATTTTAAGGAATATTGCCTCTATTGAAAATAGATAGCAACAATAATCTGTTCTGATTAAGCTCTTCAGAGTTCAAAAGTGCGCCTGCTCCAACGACTGCTCAAAGCTTTACATTAGGCAGTTAGTTCCTCAAGGGAATTGTTGTTTATAACTGGCAGAATAGTAGATTTTAAAACAAAACAAGCAAAAAACCCCACTAGCAAATCGAGGGGGGTGTCAAGAAAAAAAGGAGAGATGAAAGAGACAGCCAAGCTTGCTCAGTTAAAAAAAAAATACAAAAAGAAGAAACAGGTTTTTGATAATGACTGTTAGGGACTACTGCGTAGAACTGCATTAAGAGACCCTGGCATTTAGTTTTCAGATCACAAAGCAAATGGGGGGGGGACACACACGACACGTTTACAGACACATAGAAGTTTCCTGTAGATAAATACACAGGCCATGCAAACACCAAATGGAAGCCAGTGCCGTTTTGCCATCTCTCGTTAAGCGAGAGCGTGATTAAGTTTTTTGGTTGTTTTGTTTTGGGTTTTTTTTTTTTTTTGAAGAGTTGCTCGGGAGGTCTGTACGTTCCCAGCACAGGAGCGCTGCAGAAGACGGCGCAATCCACCCTTTGCTCTCTCCAGGCGCGGCTCCCGCGGCTCCTTCCCGCTCTCCCCGCGGCGGCGGGGCGGAGGGGCGGCGGAGGGAGGCCCCGGCATCCCCAGCCCCCCCCGCCGTCCCTCTGCCCGCCCGGTACGGCTCCAGCGCCGCTTCGGAGGGAGCACCGAACGCCTTAAACAAGCCGCCCCGGTTATTAAATGAGCCGCTCATTTTGGTTCTGGAGCGCCCGTATGCAGCGAGGGGTGCCCGTAGCTCCCTCCTCGTTACGGCGCACAACTTCTGCGGGTGCCCGAGACGAAAAGCCGCCCCCCTCCAACCCCCACCCTCTCCGGCACGGGGGAAGCTCAGGCGGCGGCGGGGACCCAAGCTCGGCCCTTCCAGCGCGGAGGCGGCAGGGCCCCGAGAAAAGCCAACGCCGCGGCACCGGGGGAGGCAACCGTCCCGTCAGACAGACCCTAACGGCCAGCGCCGGGCGGGTCCCCTCCTCTCCTCTCCTCACCCACCCCGCTCCCGCCCCGTGCCCCACTTACCGGCTTCGGCATTTTGAGGGCTGCTGGTACTTCTATTCCCCAGGCAAACGTTCATGCAGCGGCTGCCTCGCCTCAGCCGAGCGCCCTGTGAGGAGAAGGAGGAGGAGAAGGAAGGAGCCGCTCCCGGCCACGGCGGCAGCACAGCCCACGAGTGCGGCGCCGGCCGCCCGGCGGCGGTTAAGTACGCAGGTGGGGCCGCGGCGGTGACTCACCGCCGCCGGCCATTACCCGCCGCTCCCCCCCCGGCGCTTGCCGAACGCGGGACCGGCCTCGCCCAGCCCGCCAGGTACCCCCGCTCGGCCTCGCTTCGACGCCCCCGGGACACAAGGGGGGGGAACCCGGGTCCGGAGCCTCCAGCCGCCCCCTCTGCAGCCCCTGCGGGGTGACAGGCGAGCGGGGCCGCCCGCCAACCGTCGGGCAACAGGTACCGGTGAGCGGGGGCGGCGGCCCGGTAACGCGCCGGGCACAGCCGAGCCGTGGCGGGGCCTCCTTGTGTCGCTCTCTCCTCAGTGCCAACCCCGCGCGGGGAGACCCCCACCCCCGGCGCCGAGGCCCGCCGTAACATGGCCGCCGGGGCTCGCCACGCCTGCACCTGCACCTGCCCCTGCCGCCGCCGCCGCCGCCGCCGCCAGCCGGGCAGGGCCCCACCCGATGCGGTGCGGCCCGGCCCGGTCCGGCCCGGCCCGGTCCGGCGGGGTCGGCATTTCCCAAGACGGGAAGACGGCTCGGGTCGGCGTCCAGCTTAGGGGAAGGAGAGGGGTCTGAAGGAGGGCTACCGTGCGTGGGCTCACGAGTCACCTCCAGCCCGGGGAAGGGGGAATGAGTTACTGGTTCTTGTGATGGTGGGCACTGGCGCTTCTTCTGTTTTATTGCTAGTCTGTAACAGCCGGTGTGTTTCTGGAGTCCAAAGCTGGGAGATATGATTACTTAACAAAACACAGGATTGTTTTCTGTATTAAATCATGTTTTCAGCAACAGGCAGCAAGAGAGAAAAGTTTGAAAAGCCACCAAAGCTCAGAAACAGGAAAGCAAAGAGTATACTTCAGTTGGCCCCGATCTTTCCTCAAGACCAAAAAAAGATAATGCAAGTAGCTGAACAATCTACAGGCGCACAAAGATGACAAAGTCTGTGTCTCTGCCCCTTGTTCCTTCTCCCTTCTCTTCACGAACATGCTCCTGCAGATAAAGTATCCGCCGGTCCTGTGGGATCTGCGGGCCTCCCACAGCATCTCCTCGCTTGGCTGGTCGTAAGAGCACATTGTATTTACATAGTCATGGGCAACGGCCTGTAGGACGCAGCTCTTCCGCTGTGCCGGCAATGGCATGTAGCTGAGCTGTAAGATTACAGAAATGGCACAGCTTGTACCCAGGCGGCTGTCTGCAACATCCCCACTTCGAGCGGCGCCTGGCTGTTTGGGCAGAAAAGGCATAGGACGGGAACAGGGAGGCACAGAACAAGGCAAATAACAACCCACTGAATGGAAAATATATAGGACAGTGGAGAGTCTAGGAAATATCAAGGGGTAGTAACAAAAAGGACAGCACTAACAATACAGTTCCTGCACTAGAGAAGGTCCAAATGGTGCCTTCCCTCATAGAGTCCACTAGGCAGCAATTGGTAGTGCCGCATTCAATTAAAAAAATCATTACCGTGTTAGGTTTGTGGGAAAAAGGGGAGGGGAGCCAAGTCAGCAGCTGAGAGAATTCACGGTTATATTCCTTTCCTGTTGCATGATCCTGAGGGATTAGAGGAGGCTTTACCATCAAAATGGAGCCATGGGGGTGGCAGCTTGCAACGGCAGGTAAGAAGTCATCCAAGCTGGACAGATTCTAAGAAAAGGGCCATGGGATCAAACATCTTTGGGAAACAGATATGGCCTCCATTTTCAGATGAAACAATTCTACTGAGATTTATTTGGATCAGGTAAATTTAACAAAGGATGATTTGTGAGGAGACTTTCTATGCTCTTCTGTTAAGCAATAAGTTTATGTTGGGATTCATGCCTCACTCAGTAGGATGATACCGGGGATGGACCAGACCAGATTATCACAGTGTTTTGGGTAGGCCGCCGAGCACAAGGAATGACTGCTTCAAGTAAGGAGTGCTGTAAGAACCCAGCTTTTGCAGCTCTCACTCAGAACCCTAAGTGGTGTTCGTGGATTGTTTTGGAGGGTGGGAAAGATTAGAGATGAGATATTTTCATTCCTTAGTCTTAAAATCCAGATTTTGCCTGTGATTGGACAAAGAAAAGCCAAAACAAGTATGTCCATCTTCATACCCTAGAAACAGAGTATTGCACAGATCTAATGGGAAGCCCATGTCTATCTTGTGAGATTTTCATTCCCAAAATCCTTGTCCATGGTTCAATATGGGCTTAGAGGCCATCACCCTGGGGCTCCACCTTTGAGTGATTCCATGTCAGAGTGATGCCTCATTTAATAGATCATAATCTCTTCAATGCCTTGAATCAGTCAGGTAAGTGTTTGTTTCCATATTTAGTTGTATATCCAAGCTTAAACCCCTGATTTGTTTTATTTTACATTTACCATTGCTTCCTAACCACACAGACCTAGAGGCAAAAGGAATTTCAGTGACTAATAATTAAGTGTGGCAACATACAATCTTTAGGTTCCTGTTTGCCACAGCACATAACCTTGTGCCATTCTCCCACAATCACCTGCAATACATGGGGAAAGGTAGATACCTCAATGGTATCCATAACTACCAGCCTACTCAACGCCACTCCACCCAAAGCCAACCACCATGAACATGTTGAGCTTACACACAGAGACTTGTCTTCTGTGGAAGGAACCAGAACAACTGCCAGCTTGGAGCACACATGAGAGATCCTTCACCTCCTTCTTGGGCTTTTGCCTTCTGCTAGGTGCATTTTCAACCCCCCTTGGCTGCAGAGCATAGTGTCTTATTAAACACTCGGTTAGGTGAGGTAGCTAGGTGTCTCTGTTACAGTACAAATATCTCTTCTTGCTGGGTCCCTGAGCTCTTTATGTTTCTGTCCCCACCTCCTCCTGAAACGGAAAGCATATTGCATTTTTGGAGCATGGGCATCATGGGTAATACTGAGAATCATCATCTGTGAATGCTTACAGACTGAATCCCCTTTGGACTTCAGGCGAGGGAACATTGAAGCAGGCACAAAATGGGTGCAAAGGAATCAACGCCCATCAAGACAGCCTGGGGCAGAAATACAAATATAAAAAAAAAACCAAACCAGATTTAAATGTAGAAACCGGAGAAATTTTCACATGAAAAAAATCTATGGAACTTGGTTACTTCTAGATTTAGGCATTAGCTAAGCAAGAGAGAGCTTTTACAGCCACCCCAACTACAGCATCTTCAGTCAGACCTCACAAATAAGCATAAGACCCAAATCAAAATGAAGCCTTTAAATTACAGGATTAAGATCTCCTCTGATCTAGCACTTATTCTTAACCTGCTTTATTAAGAGGATAGCATTAATAACAATTTACAGGAATTACTAAGGCAGAGGAGGTGATGAAAGGATCTCGATTGCTCAGCAGGTCAGTAGCAGAACCCAGTTTCTGTTTTCTTCTCTGTAACAGTTCCTGTACCTTACTGACCCCTAACCAAACTGTGTTGTCATCCTCATTGAGCCCGCCCTCCCTGCTTTAAAGAGAAGACCCATTTAATTTTCCTGTTCTACTTTAACCTGTAATAACATTCCAACTTGATGCAAATAATTTACAAATTCCAAGTATTTGCCAGAATTTTCTCAAGCAAGTCCTATCACTATAAAGTGGCTTTTACTTAACAGGCTCGGTGCCAGCCAATTTTTAGTCAACATAAAACTTCCTAAGCTGGATCATCCTGGAACTGGGAAACATGGAATCTTGCACTCTAAAAGCACCATTGTTGGTCTAGCCTCAACAAGAAGCAGCCTTGAACTTCTTGTTTCTCCATATAGAAAGCTTCATCCAAGTTTAGGATTTTTGTCAAGGCATAGCTGGAAGAGTTTTGCAGCGCCTCTGCTGGTTCGTTTGCAGTTTTACTTGGGGGCTTTTTTACTAACTGGAAACCTATAGTAGCTAAGTCTGTCCTCTTGACGACTCACAGACTGTGCATTTAGTATATCAGTTAAAAGAAAGGACATTCGGTATAGAGGTTAAAAGAAAGGATGCCACATTCTGCACCCTATTGTATAGATTTAACGAGATTTGCTCTAATCTAGGACAGTCAAGAGGGTGATTTTGTCAATTGGAAGAACTGTAGGAAGAAAAGAACCATATGGTTTTATTGACAATAGTTTCCTTTTCATTGTGCATGACTGAATAGGCAGTTTATTCCCCATTGCAGCTTCTGAAATTTTGTCATTACAATTCCTGAAATGTCAGACGTCAGGAAGGGTAGCCAAGGACCTGCAGAGTTCTAGTTCTGTCTGCACTGAGAGCTGCTTTCCCACTACCCACACTGAGCTTATTGAAAACCCGATGAATTCAGGTCACAGTTGACCAGGATCTATTGACAAAGCACTGTTGACATTCTCTGGGTTTCTTTTGAAAGGGATATACGAGGTAGAAGAGCGCAAAGCTTGTGCCTCATTTTTGGTTGTTCCTAAATGCGAAGCTGCTGCCAAATTCAGTTAAAGTTTTTTTCCAGTAAGCGTGGATTCCCACAAGTTTACTTTGTACTAGCAAATGGTTAGGTGGGTTCAGGCCTGGAAATAAACCTCATTTTATGATCCAATGGTTACATGCTGGAAAACCCTTATCTTTGCATTAATTTGATTTTCCAGGTGCATCCCCAAGCGTTCCTTGGGATTACCCGACCCTCTGATTGATGATCATGGAGCCCTATGGGGACATGCTAGGTTATGAAGAAATGTATATATAATGAAGTTTGTGAAGGATTATTTTTAAATGTGGTAAAAAGGAAAAAGAAGCAGACAAGCTTTTATCTGGTTTGTTCTTACCCATCATAAAAAGAGAGAAAAGCTTAAAGGAAGATTATAAATATGTTTCTTCTCGGCAAAAATTCTGAAAAGTCCCAAGGCCAGTTTGCTTTCCATTCTCATGTCATCTTAGTAACAACTCTCATAACACATTCTTCACTCATCTTCCATAGGAAACTTTCACAGGGAGTGATGCAAAGTGTGCAATAAAATCTTCTTGTGGACTGAAACAAAACGTAATTTGGCGTTTACATTTGGAGTATGCTGAGACTGAGAAATTATTTACAATGGATGGGGAAGGGAAGACTTAGTGATAGGTAAAATATACATAAAATATTACTCAAAGTAAAGGCAGGTTTAAACATGCATGTGATCAAGGAAGGAAAATCTATGGTAATCATCTGTGTAACTGAAATCCACAAAGAATTATTGATCTTACCAACAAAAATAAACAAATAGAAAAAGCACTGAGAGTTTTCTGGATCTATTGAATGAGAACAACCATGTCACAAAGCATTGTTTAAAAACGTGTAAAATGACGAATGAAGTTCATGACATACTGAATTTGTGGAGATTATACCACACATGTAAATCCAGCCATGTTTGTTGAAGACTCAAAGCAAATGGAAACTAGGGGCAACTCAGCTTTTACGTCTCAAAATGAAATAATGATCTTAATGCGTATGATAAGAAAGGAAAGAGGAAGGGAGTTCCCTTGGTTAAGTAATCTCTATTCCACCTTGATATCTTCCTTTGTGCTTTTTTATTTGGAGTCTGATTAAAAGCAGAGCTGAGTGCCATATACTGCAAATACCCCCTGCAAGTCTGAACTCTTTCTATGGGGACCGGCTCTTTTAGTTTTGGTTTTGTTTTTTTTTTTTAACATCAAACTAGAGATGCATAAAGACAGTGTTGACAAAAAAGCAGGTCAAATAATGAACTTAGTTCATGTGCTTCACAAATGGAGCAGAGCACAGATGTGTGCTTAGAGCAGGTGTGAGTAGTAAGGAAGGTGGAGGCAAAATAAATGCCCAGTGGTTGATAGAGGGAAAAATAATTCATCAGTCTATTTACAGGAGTTTTTTTTACTCCAAATTGTTTTATAATTATATATACTGCTGACATTTGGATCACTGTCACTGTGGGAATGAGGCTGTAAGAGTTCAAAAATAGAAATAACAAGCTATTTCAACTTAACTAAGAGTGCCAAAATTCAGAATTTCCGGGCTAAAATAAGAGTGTAGAGTACAATATACAATTAATGGACATAGAGTACATTTTCTTTTCCTGTGATATGATGTTGACTCACACCTTTTAAGATCAGAAGGATCATGTTGTTTGACTTTCAGCATAGACTAAGCTGTTGAGTTTCGCCTGGTGATTCTCAAATCAAGGCTGTAACATTAGAAAGGCCTCAAATCCCAGTCTCAAGACTGAATGACAGTGATTCCACCTCCTGGCCAGTTCTCTCTGTGGCCAAGTGCTCTTTCAGTATAAGTTGTGAAAGTTGTTTGCATTGACTAGTACTTGTATTTCTCATTCAGTTTCAGAAGATGCAGTATCTATAATGCAATTTGCAGTTAAATACTGAGTCAAGATAAAACATCTAGCATGGAGCTAAGTCAGTAATAGAAGCTGTGCATTACTGTGCAGTTTGGTGCCAGCTATCAAAATAAAAGACCATTTTCTCTCATTTTTCCCTAATTGAAAAGGAAAGAATTGCTTGATGCAGAGGTTACTCAGTAAAGTTCAGAAGGTTCCAAATGTCACTCTAGCCTATTTTTCCAATCAGTACTGTCTCATTCAGATTATCTTCCCATATTTTGCCTAGCCTCATTTAAGTGCTCTACGCAACATGGCCTCTCCCCCTTTGAACATGAGAGATCAGGTTTATTTTGTACCATAAGGCTGGTTAGCTTTAACAGCTGCATCCAATAGCAAGAGAAACAGTAAATATGTAATATTGGTGCTGCTGTTTATTACTGGTCATACATTAGCCCTCCTGTTCTGCATCACTTGCCTCTGCTGTAGACAATAACATTTCCAAGCGCCATGAGGAGCTAAAGTTGTCTCTGCTCCGCTCAGGCCGCAGCTGCCCAATGGCAGTGCAGGCTGCACAGGGAACTCCCAGCGCTGAATTAGAAGTGAATATACAATGGAGACTTCTCTCGCAGATAAAGGAGTGTAATTTTGACCTTAATATATCATGAGTAAGACACTAAGCTGGAGTCTGAAGTACAAGAATCCACCTATCTCTTGGGAAATCCTCTGTTTGCTCTGTGATAACACAATAATGCTGAAAACAGGCGGGCACTGATAAAGACGCAAGACCAAATACAAGGTAGGTATAAGCAGGGTGACATTGCTAAACAAAGAAGAACACTGCCTACTTTCACCAGACTTTAATTTTAACTCTGCTATTTTGCAAGGGTTTAGCTGGAACTGTACCTCAATTAAATATTCATTCATGAGAAAAAGCTATTTGTGTTTCACAGCAAACAGCTCATACACAATTTACAAATGGCTACATATATCCTTAATTAGTTTTCAACAACCCTGCTAAACACTGAGTGCAAACTAAATCCATTTTATGTCGAGGCTGCAGATACACAGTCACCTTATCTAATCAGCCCCAGCTGCCTTAAAGCCTGTAACTCCGAAACAAAGAGGCTACCAAACCAAATAACTTCTGTGAGGCCTCGCTGAAGGAGAAGGGGATCAGGTTGATTACTGCTCACCTGCCACACTGAGGCATGCAGGCAACCTGAAACAAAGGGAGTTTTCAGTGCTTCCCAATGACACACCTAGTTTGTGAAGTAATTACCTCTGACGCATGACACAAAAGATAAACACCCAGTCTTGTAGCATGTTGGCTAGCAACTCAAAAACACTTTGGAAAATAATATCGTTGTGCTACCTTTAAAATAGCAGGTGGATTTCACCTGTTTGCAGCAGGTAACTCAGGACCCAGGTACTAACTGAGTACCACTCGAGCCTTCAAAATAGAGCTGAAGTGCTGCCTCAGATGTAACCAGGATTTCACATAGACTTGATTTGCTCCTAGGCAGAACACGGCTCAGCCCAGTGTTTCACTTACCAATAAGCTGATTATCTTTTAAAGGTGACACGATGAATTCTTTGGTCTCTTTTAATAAAAGGCAAATGTAAATGAGGGGGCAAATCTATTTGGTTACGCGTAACATGTAACCTTACAATCACCTTCTGTGCTGCGGTTTCATCTGCATGACCTCTCAGCAATTGGTAGCAACGCCTTTGGAGTCAGATTTGTTGGTCCACTGCTCTGTTTTGACCTTCAAATGCTTACAGTGTGGGAGGAGAAGGATGAGGTGCTGCTGGACTCCAGAAGCAGGGTGTTGTGTCCCTCCACCTGGTATCAGTTGAGGGTGAGGATCTGGTGACTCCAGAGCTGATGGTTCATGAGCTAATTGTCCAGTATGTTTAATTATCTTGGAGTGCTAAAAACATTCTTATTGCAGCAATCAGGCATGAAGTAGTTTCTGTATCCAAGAGGTTTGTCCATTTTTCCCAACTGTGTCATGTGGCCTTAAGGACTTTGCTTTGCATGGTTTAACACAAACACATGTCCATTAGAGACCTTCATAGACTTGCCTTGGATTATCTCCAAAGCCATCCCCAGCTCGGTGCTGGATCTGAGAGAGACCAGGAGCACAAGAGCTGGAGACACCTTGTAGACGTGGGTGAACCATATTGTCCCTAAAGCATGCCACACTGTTACACGTGGCATTTTCCTATGAGAAAGTGGGTTGCCCTGTGTTGTTCTCCCTGACTGTGGTCTCCCTGTCAGGGCAGATGGAGAGTGAGGTGAAAGTACAACATCAGCTATGGCCTTTCACAGAGTTCAGTTTTGAGGCCAAATGCTGTTAGCGCTTACAATAAGGGCTTCACAGTAGGCCATACCAGCTAACATACACTGGTTTTGACACAGTGCGTTGAAGCGCAGTCACCCCAGGCATGGTCTCAGCTCATTGTCTGGGTGCTCCGGGCCAAGGGCCACAAGCGGCTTCTTGTCTACTGTCCATGGGGAAACTGGTTTTTGTGAAAGCCCGCGGGAAGGGCTGGGCCCACTCCATGCAGACACGGCAGGCCAGGCCTGTGTAGCAGTTTCCCTGCCCAGCCCTCCATGGCTGTTCTGCAGGGCAGGACATCAGCACAGAGCGGGGAAACGGAGAGTCCTGGCTGTGGGCTGAGCTTCCCTCCACCTGCCTGACACTGTGGGGCAGGAACATGCCAAAAGGGCCTTAGAGACGACAACAAAACAGGGTGTGTGTGTGCAGCTGATTCATGGGGTGGAGGAACAGCTGGACGTGCTTGCAAGGAAAGCCACAGGTCTCGCAGGCGGGAGACCCTCCACGATGCAGATGTGGCTCTGGGGCATCCTGGAGAGCTGCACCCAAGGTGCTCCCAGAAAGCAATGTGGACAGGACTAACGAAAGCACCTCACCGACGCTATTCTCTCTGAGGGGAATCATATCTAGCATAACAGCATTTTTTCCAATGGTGTTCAAATTGATGGGAACTCTCCTGATCCCTTTAGGAGGCTGTCCCATAAGCAAGCAATGTCACAGCAAGGAATAATTTCCTACTGTATTATCTTTCTTGATATCTAAATGTGCTCTTTCCCTATATTGCACTCAAAACCCTCCACCCCTGTCGCCTGAAATAACTGCTCACTCATCACTGTAGTGGGTTTAGCCATGCTGTACAAATCCAGAGAGATAAGAAACAATATTCTTTAGATAACAGCACAGACTTGCACAAAGTTCTTTCTTGTCTCAGAGTTCAGTCTGCACCCTTATTTTAAAAGAAAAAAAAAAAAAGGAATGTAACAAAAATCCCCTCTTTACAGGGATTACCTTCAAATGCAGCATGTGGTATTATCAGTGCAGCACTAAGGACACTTGAAATAGTGGTGTTGTTTTAAGTAAGATTTCTTTGCAAAGAAATGTGCAGCTGATGCACGGGGTGGAGTAATGGCTGGACGTGCTTGCAAAGAAAGCCACCATTTTCCCCACGGTTGCCAATGTGCAATATTTGAAATGATCTCTTTTTCTGTGCTTCAAGCAGCAATTAAGTATTGTATTTCAAATGCCACCACACAGCAACTGGTGAGTAAATAATGACTTAAATAAGGAGTAAGAAAAAGTTTTGTTTGCTTTTGCAGGTGTTAAATTTCAGCAGGACAATCTAACTCAAATAAAGCCCTAAACAAAAGTTACTGGAATTCCTGACTGACAACCTGAGTTTCATGTTAGACAAGGCAGATAATCAAAATTATCTCTCCTGGATCTAAAATCTCTAACCACTGTTTTTTACCATGGCTGTAAAATTCTGAGTTTGAGTGTTTCCACTTCAGGTATAAAATTTTTGTTTACATTTTTAATGCATGGGAGAAACAATTGCAACAACTGCCTTTGGTTAAATGATTTATTTCTGCAATGAGTATCCTTAAAAAAAAAACCCAAACCACAGTAAAACTTGCACTGGCAAGTACATTGCTGGATTTAAATGTGAATTTAGATTATTTTCTTGTTCTTCTGGTAACCTGGTTATACTCCCTTGAGAAGAAATGCAGTGCTACAGATCCAGTACCCAGATGGATCAAATTCACATCCTGTAAGCAATCTTAAAACATTACGAAAAAGGTAATTGAATCATGTTTAGACCCAGTAATTAATTCTTGGAACCCTTTTATGGGAAACTCAGCTGCAGTGAAACCCTGCTTGTAGAGCAGAGAATGAAAGCTGCGAGTTGTTTCAATGCAAACTAGCGATGCTTGTGAGCAAGCCCCTTCCTGCAGGACTCAAGTGTGCAATCCTGCCACAATGTCAAAGCCCTTCGGAGTCAAGATGGTGGGACCAGGCCCGTAACTGAAAGGTTTCGTGGAGAAAATTCCATGACTTCACTAGGACAGGCTCCCATTGTAACCCTTAATTGGTTACTTTAGATTACTCTCTCAGCCAACCCTTGTTAATATGAAATGATAACCTTGAACTGTGTTCATGGTTTAAGTATTATACAAAGACCTGCATGCAGCATGCAGGGACAAAGTCAGAAATTCTTTTGCACTTGTGTGAGGTCAGAATCAGGCTGATTCTGTCAGCCGGATCACAGGATTGCAGTAATCCAGCTGTGTATGGGCCTTATCAAACATTAGATTAAGAGCTCGTGCATGCCAGTCTGAAGATGGAGTTTACCAGCCTGATTCTGCTGCTTTTAGCCATGGTGCTATTACTGGATTTGCTCTGCTCTGCAATTCCTTTTGCATCTTCCAACCCAAAGCTGCTTTTTCAATGCTTGTTTACCCAACGCCCACTCTATTTCCTTTCACAGCCTGTCAAGGGTGCTCTTCAAGCCACCCCACGGTTCAGCTTCTCTTTGAGCCCTGACTCCTCACCCCAGCTGGGGAGGCAGATGCACCAAGGGTCCTGGTTCTCACCCCAGGCAAGGAGGGAGAGAGAGGAGAGCCTGGTGGAGGGAGGAACGGAGCCATCCCCGTTGTTCACAGGAAGGAATGAAGGTTAGGCTCATCCTGAATTTGCCTGGAACACTCTCTCATCAAAGGACAGCCGGCAACCAGGAAGAAAGAAAGTTTATCAGGTGAGGGTTACTTGGAATTGCCCATCCAGGCCCTACAACAAAGGCCAAGCCTTACAGGATTAAGAGTTTTGTTCTGTGTAATATGGTTAATAAAAAAACCTGCCCATAAACAGGGTGAGCTGGCTCCAGGTGTTCTGAGCTGCGAACAGGCTGCTGTGGGACACACAAGGACCTTCACCAAAGCACATGTACAGGACAGCTACAGCAGCCAGTAAACGTTATATTATCCTAACAGCATAGCAAGTTGGTTTTACTATTCTTCGTGTCTTTTTTTCATTAATTATTAATATTCAGTTAATACGGCGGTAAGCAGAATGTACCCACAGGTCTATCCATAAAGGAAGTAATTTACTGCCTGCTTTACAATGGTGCTGTGTAAACACTTGAGCAGCATTAAGTACTGCATTTCTATGGGAGCAGTGGCATATTCAGGTGAGGAAACACACCACTTTGGAGAAAACCAAGCACTTTTGGTCCAGCCCCAGCCTGCATTGCTACCAGCCTGCAACAGTGTGAAAATAAATCAATGTTGTTAATGAAAAAATTGAGGAACTGAAAATGATCCCAACACATTCCTTAAAGCTCAGTGTTTCTGTTATTTCCACAGGATTTCTGCTTCGTGTAGCTTGAATACATCATTAGAAAGGCCCTGGCCTTACTCCAAAACTCTTGTGGATTTCAGTCAGTCAGGATCTGGCCCAGGATGGGCACCTGAAACCAAAAGGGTGAGAAAGGGAGCCCAAGAGACTATGATTACTTCCCAAAATCTGAGTGATTTCTTAAAAGCAGCTTAAAATACTCTTCAAAAATTAGAATTATTTCTAAATAGGTAGCCTCTCTATAAGAGGCAGATTTTCCTCTATTCTTGTTCCCTAAGTCACAGAGCAGGTTTCAAATGTGATTGAATTGTTTCTTTCTCTGCAGATGTAACACTGTTTCTGGCAGTGCAGTTTCACTGCTGAACAGCAAATGGAACCAACCCTGACAGAGACTGGGATCTGCAAGACCCTCCTCAGATTTGCAGTGTTTCCTTGCACGTATCTGCACTGTTGGCTGTGACCCTGTGACGAAGCATGTATCTCTTTGTGAGGCTGCTGCCTCCAGTTCATCTTTGAAACCATCATCCTCCAGAATTCAGTGAAATGACAATACTTGTTTAACCCTGTATGTATACTTGCGAGTCTTGCTGAATAAAGCATGGGTCCAGCAGGCATTCCTGTACAAGCTCACGGACAATAGTTGACTAATCTGTGTGGGGAGAGCTGATGGACAGCTTCTCGTGACTGATCTTCAGTAAAACTAATTTTCATCCTTAAGATTTTTAGAATCATTTCAGTATGGTGCCTGTACATCATAAGTCACTGTGGCACACATACTACCCTGTTTTCTTGGAGACATAGGAGCTTTGAATTTTTACTCTCTACCCTCCCACATTCCGGTGCAATTCCTTTCCTTAATGAGCATGCACACAAAATGACCTCTGTATTCCCTTCTGCAAAATTGTGCACTGTTTCCCTGAAATCTGGAGCTCACATTTTCATGATAAAAGGTGCAATTATTTTCCTGTGCAGTAACATTTGCATCGAGACTGGCTTTGCAAACAGATTTTCAGCCTCTCATTAGGTTGACAAGAATCTGGTCAGCCTAGTAAGCAATCTTTTGCATGCAGCAAATTCATTTTATTTAAGCACCCCTTTACATTAGTCTTTTGAAAGAGCCTTCTGAATGCAAAGGCAGACACTACTGCTTAGTCTACCCTTCCCTGTGCATTACAAATTGTTTACTAATGAGGCAGTTAGAATCGAATTTTATACAATCGATCATGAAAATGTGTTAACGACTGTAACCTAAAATTAACATCTTTCATGACTATAACATAATTCCCAAACTTTCCTCAACTACAAGCTGTTCCTTAGCAGTTACAGTTCATTCTTTGTCATTCTGGAGTCTCAGAAAGCTCTGAGCACAGCACTACACTGGTGACCAAGGCACGGGTAAAGCAGAAACTGGATCTATGTAATTCTTAACCACTACTCACAGATCTTGCCACTCCCCCTGCCCCCCGCCCCAGTAGATGAGATTCAGTGAGCGCAAAACTTAACTGACATTCTTTAATGATGCCTTTGATTTGTGGTAGTGGCGAAACTGCTCGTCCCAGTAACCCATAATTATGACATTTAAGTGATAAAACCCACAAAAACCAACATCTCCACTAACAATGCAGTTTCACTATTTAAATGCTGGGGAATTACTTGCATTTTACTTTTGGCACAGGTTCTGATTTAATTCCCAGTTAAGTCAATGACAGCCTAGAGACTCTCTCGCTTTGCTTCAGTGATAGGGGATAAGCCCAGCATTCAAGGTTTATTCTCCAAATATTAGTAGTAGTGCTCCGCTTATCAGGCAGTTGATATTGTTAGCCCGAATGCAATAAAATCTTTGCGTCCAAATATAAGCTTTTGTGAGATCTTAGCTGACAGATGGATTTATCAATTGATAACACAGTCTTGAATTTCTCCTTAAACTTTGGTTAACTGAAGCGTTTGGGAAGTGTGGATCTTTCCAAAACCACTCATTGAGGAACAATACTGAAATTATGTTGCCTACTCAGGAACCTTACTGTCAGTGAACTTTGACTTTCCAATCATCGTAAACTGTCTTTAAATGAAGACCATTCTAAAGCTGGAATCTAGTTTTATTTTTGTTTGGATAAAGTGACTAAAGACACGACATGGACCAATCTAACCAGGTATGAGGTAGTTTTATACTAAAAGTGCAAACTTTAGTTTCTGCTCCCTCCTAAACTTTTCTCCCAGTAAAGACAATTTAGAGGTGGGCTTACAAAAAATTCCATGAATCTTTATGCACAGAGGGCGTGTCCTCAGATACACTGGAATTCTTGAAAAGACTCTCATAGGCTTCAATGGACTTGTAATCAAGCTCTGCATGTGAGAGGCAAGAGGTTCCCTAATTTCCATTTCCAGACACGATCAATAGTGATGGAAGCACTCAGCTCTGTGAAATGTTGTGCAAAATTTTATAGTACGCTGTTGTATATGGCTTGATAGTGGTACAGATGTGACAGCCTGGGAACCCCTGTAGTATAGGATAGGGTAATTCCTGAGTAAACCACCTTCTGAAAGAAGGAGGTTTTCTTTTAATGAATTAATGGGCAGCAAATGCTGGAAGGAACGCGTTTCTCTGTCTTCCTTTCAACAGTGCTTCATATGTACAGTAAATACAAGTAAAGCATGATACACCTCTAAATATATGTATAGAAGATATACAGCCAGGATTGCTCTTCAGAAATTACAAAACACTATCGGGTGACCAATAGCATAATCTTTATCTTAAACAATCCAATACTTTTGAGAATAATTTTTAAGCCATAACATAAATAGGTTCTGAAATCCTACAACAGAAGTCAGACAAACAGAAATAGTTTCTGCAAAGTTTATATATTGTACTCCGCTTGCCAAAAACACAGTCTAAATCAGGAAATGGCATGAACTAAGCCAGTCAGAGTCCAAATAATTAATATTTTACTATAGGTGTTAGCAGACAAGACTGTAAAAAGTCTTTCCTCCCCATTTGTGTGCTTAGCATGTGATAGGCCTATCACCTGCCAGAAACTGTCCAGGAGTCTTTTGGCTCAGGCTCCAGATTAACACAGATCTTGCCTGCACAGACAAACATCTTCATCTCCTGTGGGAGGTGAAGGGCTTAAAAAAATTAGTATTTCAGAGCCACATCAATATGTTGTTGCATTTCTAACCGGTCTGACTGCTGGAAGATGCACTGGCTATAGAAAACTGGGGATTTCCCACAACACCCAACTCCACGTGGCTTGACTTCTGCATCCTCCTGGCCACTTCATCCAAGAACTCCAGGGATGATGATTCCTGCAAGACTTAAGGGAGGCAATTAGCACTGCTTGATCAGTCTCATGCTACGTTTGCCAAGCTAATACTTGCAGTTGAACCTTTATCAAAGTGCTGTCCTAGTTGAACAGAGTTTGGTGAATCGGAGAAACATCCACACCTGTGTAAGAATATTGGGCAATTGGATCTTGACACCACTTCTGTTGAGCTCTTCGGCCACATGAAATGGCAATCTGGTTTTTCATCTTTCCCAGTAGTGTTTCCCAGCTTTAATCTCAGGTGTATACAGAGGTACCAGCAGACCTACTGGAAACATGAGGAACTGCAGCTGCTAAAAGCGTACAACCTAACAATAATCACGAACTGTTTCTATAAATAGAGTATGAAAGACGCACATGGCTTTTAAGGGCCAGGTGTTCTGGAGGCTATTTCTGAGTGGCACTGAGTCCTGATAACATATTTCATTAAGTGTTCACAAACCACTGGTGCTATATGCCAAAAATAAATCTGCGGTGACCTGATCCATCCAACTCTGTGCCACCCTGTCATGCAGGAGCAGGGATGTGAGGATGCTCCTATCTAGAGACCACTATCAGTAAAGCTGAATTTAGGATTGTCCACACATCTAGAAACAGGACACAGCCTGGCTGCTTCATGCAGGTTCATTTTCACCGGTGTCAGTGGTATGCATAAGTACCACAGCATGCTTCTATTGCTAGACCAACACCTAACACAGCTGTGGTTGCCACAGCTGGTCCCTCGCAGCCGCCCCTCCCCTCAGGTTTATGCTTAAGTCCAGCTGCCCCTGCGAGCCTTCCATCTCTTCGCTGGACACGGACGAACAAGCAGCAGCACAGGACGCTCTCCCCCTCTGCAGGGAAAGCGAGGGAGGAAACCCCTGAAATGTGCCTCTGACCACCCCTGCCCGCAGACCCCTGCCAATCTCGCCCTCGGAGGCTGCTGTCCCTCTCTAGCCTGCCCCGGTGGCCCCGCCGCCGGCAGCAGCCGTCCTCCGCCCGTCTCCACGGGGCCTCCCTCAGCCCCACCGCCATTTTGAGCGGGGAGCTGAACGGCCGGGAGGTGGCAGAGTGCCGCGGGGCAGGGACAACGCGTTGTCTCTCACACCTCCAGCTGGGGAGGACACCACAGTCTTTCTCCCCAGCCCGATGAGGCTGTGATGGAGCGACACCCTTCCAGCCTCCTCGGGAGCCGCTCCATCCGTGACACCCGCCTCCCCCACTCTGCTGATGGGACAGCCACCGCCCTCCCGGGCCTGGGCCCTGCGCATGCGCACAGCTGCCGCCCACCACGCCACACCCCGGCCACCACCCGCGCGCCCCGGGGGAAGAGGGGAACGGTGGGACTTTGCCCTGGGACAGCAGGTGTCGTCACAGAGGCGGCGGCCAATGAGCGAGCGCGATTAAAATAGCGCGGTATAAATACCAGCCCGCGGGCGGCGGTTGGTACTGCGCGGGTGCAGGTGTGGTGGTGGCGGCTGGAGCCGGGGCGGGTGTTTGGGCCTCCGGCCCGGTGCCCGCCGCCTTCCTCCGCCCCAGCTGTCGTGCTCCCTGTCACGGATCCTCGCCACCGTCTCGGCCGGGGCGTCCCGAGGAGCCGTCTGGGCGCCAGCGGGGCGGCTGGCGGGCGGGCGTGCGTCCCTCTGCCTCAGGAGAGGCCACGGGGACAGGGCGGGACGCCCTCGGGGCTTTGGTGCCCGGCCTCGTTGCTTCGGCTCCCCTCAAGGACTGGGAGACTCTTGCTGCTGGTGTCAGTTGATATCTTCCTTTGACGTGTGCTCTCTTCCTCTCTCTGAGGTGGCTGAGGGTAGCCAGTGCCTTGCCATCATGAAAAAGCACTGTTCCTGGCAGTAATTTCCTGTGCGTGCTCTTAAAACAGCATCTGTTTAAGATTTGAGACTGGCTGTTGCCAGTGAAGGAAGTGGAGTGATAAAGCTTATCGTGTTGGCCTATATTCTGCCATCTCTCCTCCATTAGTCTGAACCACGCTGCAATGGAAAATGGTTTCAGAGGTGTTACAGGGCCAGGCCCTTTCTGGGTAAGATCCTGCTGGAAAGATTAAGGCCTGCCCTGCTTGGGGCTTTGCTGCTCAGGCCTCCTGATACGATACTGCCATGCACAATTGATACATAAACCAAGAGTATCCACCAATGGAGAAACATAAGGTGAAGTTGTCTTTCTATCCCTTTTTCCTCTGGGAAAAATGAAAATGCATCATCTGGGGGCGAAGAGAGGACGAATGTATTAAAACAAACATGACTGATAATGAAAGGAAATGGTCTTCTACTTGAACATTTTTGCTTTATTTTTAATATGTGATCAGGAAAATGTTAAAAATATGCTGAGTTCCTGACTATACTCAAGTTTGCAAGTGCTAGAAGTGTAGTGGATCACTTCGATGTGTTTTTACTTGCTTAAACTATGTTGGTTTTGTGGAAATGCCTATAGCACACCTGTTCTTGGTCTGTGCTGTGCAATTGTGTTACACGTGTTCTTAGCTTACAAATTATATATACTGCGTTGCTACTCACAGCAGATAAGGTATCTGCTGTAGAATCACCAGGGTTGCTCTTTTGATGGGTGGCTTGGTTTTTCTTTTCTTTTTTTTTTTTGGTGAGATAATAAAGAATATGCATTTGCTATTTGGGAAGATACTGTGCAGTGTATCTTCTGTAATTATATATATATTATCACAGCTGAATTATCTGAGTATGGAGTTTATTTCTATCTTTTATAAAGTTGCTACCGAATTCAGGGAGAAGTATTTACTAAAATGTTTAACATAGCAGCCGAGGGGGAAGAGGGATCATCAAATGAAATTAAGAGGTTGCAGGTTCAAAAGAAGGTACCCCTTCACACAGAACGCAATTAAATTTTGGAACTCATTGCTACAGGATGTCAGGTATGTCAGAAGTTCAAAAAGCAATTAGGCATGATCACAGAAGAAAAATCTGTGCAGGGATGTTGAACACAATCACCTCTGATTCAGGAACCCTTTGAGGTGCAAATCCACATCCTGCGGAAGCCGTTTGGGGAGCAGCCTCCCCTGTCCTCACACTGTCATTAGGCAATTCCTGTTGGCTGCTATAGGACACGGAGGCCTGGACTGTATTAGAAATGCTGCTGCTCTGACCCAGTATGGGCATTCCTATGTTTAACCATCATTTCGTTCAACTTTGTTTTTTTCCACAATCTTTAATCAATCATAAACAGCAATTCTTGCAATAAACTTCCGTGATACCTAAATGCTGTTTCCTTATGCTCTGTACATCTCTGTCCTTTCTTGCCTGTCACTTTGAGTGGGGCATGGAGGGTTTCTTTGCTATGTGTAGTGCTGCATTATCAAGTTGAGCATTGGTCTGTGCCTGTATTTCCTAGGCAATTATTTGATATTAATAAATATTAATAATATTAATAATTAAAATATTAATAATTAATGGCCATTTCTGAAGATGGCCACAAGCCAAAAAGTTTGCTGCTTGTATAAACATCCTAAGTGAGAAACTGTGGAGCTCTGGTGCTCATTTGCTGGCAGAATTAGCCAGATGGGCCACTTGAGAAAGCGATTAAAATACCAGCAATACCTGCCTAAAGAGTTACAAATTCCACGCTCCACATCTGCAACACTTGTATTTATTACTTAAGAGCACAGGACCAGACTTTGTGAACTTGCTGACGCTAAAGGGGGAGATCAAGGGTGAGATGTCGGCGCAGTGCAACAGGCGTGGGGGGCTGTGTGGTGCTGCCCCCCGCCTCTGCCCTGAGATGCCAACAAAGTGCTGGTGCTGTGCCTGCCCCGGTGAAGCCTGGCGCTGGCTGCGGCCCACGGTAGGTCTGTGCACGCCAGAGGCATTCCCCTGCTCCTTGTCTGCACGTGGCAGTGCCTTCAGCAGAGGGATGGGGTGTCTCCAAGGGAGCGTGGAGGGCCTTGCAAGGGGCTAAGCAGGCACCTACTGAGGACCACACGCTGACAGCAGTTTTGGAAATTGGAAATGGGGTCAGCTGGGCTTTGTCCTTGGATTTTTTCTTGAAGCAGGGAGATAGTTACCTTGTGTGACACATGTAGCTCCTGTTCCAGCCTTGCTGCCGGAAGGAGATGGCTCAGTGCATACATTTTCCATTGAAGAGTCAGTTGTCCATGTGTTTTTTCCAAAGACAAGCCTAATTTTCATGCTTAGGAATGGAAGTGCCCTGAGATCATATGGGGAACAGGAGCCTGATCATCCCATTGTGTTGAGCAGTATTTGGCATCGATCTTCTGAAAAAGCCCTAATTCCTTTCCTGCCAACGCTGGAGAACCCCTGTAGATTCTCATGTTCATTTTAAACATAATGGAAATCCAATGTATCAGTCCCAGGGCAGCAGGGAACAACCTGGGGGAAGACCCTTTCCCTAAGGAGAAGTGAAAAGAGGAAGGGCACATGATTCTTCTGAGGAGTATCCTTGCTCTACAGCTAGGATTTTATATCAGTGTACAGCTCTTGGCTTGGAGGCACAACCTCCCATGTGTATACGGATCCAGCTCAGGATGGATGTGGGTAACTCAGCAAAAGCCAAATGATAGACCTGTTGTTTTTCCTGTTTGTCTCACCCGTGTTTTTGCTGCTCTGCTGATTTTGCAGGGGATCGGAGAGAAGTTGCATACTTACAGAACGAGAGACAGCATGTGCTTATTGAGTTTGACAATGGAAGCCAGTCTTGCTGTGAAGTCACATTTCCTTTATGCAACTGCCATTTGTGTTGCCAATAACCATGCAGACCATGGCTTTAGCAGCCCCTCAGAGGTAACACTTTCATAAGGACAAGCAATTCTTCAACAGCTGCTTAGACATGCAACAGCACCTCAGACTCAGATACTTTGTATAATGCTTTTCCCCAGGAGCGTGTTAGCATATATTGTAAGTAATGACAATAAACCTGAATTTATTCTTTAGTTGGAGGTCACAGGCCTGGAGGGGATGAGGTAGCTCAGGAAGCTCGGTCCCATGGGAGCGGCAGCAGTGATCGGGCTCTGGTCCAAAAAAGGCTGCGGAATAGTTATTCCACCTGCCCCACACTCAACATACGTTTATGTCACATTGGCTGCACGCCTGTAGCCGCCTTTCGTACTTCCCGGTAACTTTTAACAAACCTCAGACTGGTAGTAGATGTCCAAAAGTCACAAGTATGAGGTCCCATAGGACAAGAGAGGCCACGGGCACTGGCACCATGTCCTTGTGGTTGAGGGGTTTTCCAGTCTGAAGTCCCACACTGCTGTGGCAGTGCATGATTTTTCTTTCAGAGGCTGTTGCTGCCAGTCCCCAAGTGCCTCTGTCTTAAAAGTTGTTTAAGGTGTGGGTTCTTCTCATGTTCATATGGTGAACCAAATGTTTCCTTTGAACCATTATCATGAATGTACTTGGGCACAGTTTGAGCTTCTATTGAGTGCCAGTTTTGTATTCTGGTTCTATATATGCATGAATGCTTGCACACAATAAAGAAACACTTTCTTCCCTGAAAGCTCATGCAAAGTCCATAGAGGAACAGGAAAAACTCTCCTGACTCCTGTGAGTTTCAGCTCCTGAACAAAGCCTGACTTTGGTACCCTCTTCATTTTCCTTCAGCTCATCCCGGCTGTTCCCACAGGTGCTGCAGCAGCCTTGTGCCGCCCATCTGCATGGCCAAGCAGTTCCCGCAGCCCAGGCGTGGGGTGTAGGTTTCTTCCTGTGGAGCAGTTCATCAGCCTGACTTTTGTGGGAATCCAAGTCATCAGTGGCTGGGGATGCACAGGAGATCTTGCGGCTCAATGGCGTTTGGAGGACAGAAATGTTTTCTTGGAGTGGGGCGGTACCTGAGAGTCTTTGGAACAGGAAAACTTTCATAATTGTCTAAAGGGACAGAGGTGGTAATCTGCCACACAGGGATAAAGAGGGAAACATGGAAAGAAAATCAAAACTGTAAATTTATGGTTTTTTTTTTTTTAATTTCCAAGAGAAAGGCTTGTCTTTATCGACTAGTATCTCTTCAGACAGTGCTGATTTACAGACACATATATAACTTTTTCCTTGAATCTGTCTTTTTCACTAACCAGAACTAGACAGTGCCTGTCATTTAGGCAGTTATACACATGAAAATACATTAATTTAGATTTGTAATTTTTACATTTTAATGAGTGACATTTTTGCTCTTTGTTTGGTGTGTCAAGCTACTGTTGGAGTGAAATCGCAATTCAACAAAAAATTCAGAAAATTAAAATTTTTAAATTGTTTGTTGGAAATAATCTGAGTGTACTTACCGAAGCATATACTGAATCAATATTTATTAAACAAAGGCAATACTTGCTGCATTTGTGAATTCCGGTGTTAGTGAACTGATTGTTTGCAATGACCATGTTCTTAAGATTTTTTAATTAGTAGATTTTTATGCCTGCCTGGAACACAAAAATGTTTCTCAGCTACTTCACTCATGGTCACCCAGCGTCGCGTGTAACCTCAGTAGAAGAGACAAGCTTTGGGGAAGCCCAGAAGTAGTGTCACTGCTGGCCTGCTCTGTCTCTGCCTGCAACCCTCTGCCACAAACCTGCCACTGTCCCCAACAAGCCCCTGTAGTGCTGTGGTCCCAGGTGGCTCCCGTGGCGAGTCCATCCTTGGCACTGCATGGAGCAGGGACCTGTGAGGCTCTCCATAGGCACTTGTCAAGTGTCTGGTGTAAGGACCTTGTGGGCTGCTCTGGCAAATCCTAATGTGTGTGGGTTTGGCTTTGCTGCATCAGTGAAATACCCTCCTGAAGCAGTGTATGCATCAGGAAGGACTGAGTTACTGAGGATTACGGATCAGGGGTGGCCAGCAGTGGATCCTTGCACACGGCAAGTGGGGTTCCCAGGCTGGAGTGGTCTCACATGATGAGCAGTGGGTTGTGGAGGCACAGACACTGCCAGGAACCTCAGGCACCAGCTTTGTGAAGAAGTACATTGGCAGAGGCGGCTGCCCAGCCCCATGGAGAGCATGGGCGCATGGACAGCAGGTAAACCCACGCTGGAGCTCTCTCCTCTTCCCTCACCCTTGATCACATGAGGATTTTGGCACGCAGCTTACAGGAGCGTGAAGGATGGTCACTGTGAAGTAGCCTCACTTTTCCTCCAGCTTCAAGACATTCACTTCCAACTGCTACACAGCACAGACCCAAGGATCAGCCGTAACTCTGTTTCTGTCAGGTACACAACTCTTCTACCTCTCATTACCAACCAGCCCCCTCCCCATATGTCAGTTTGTCCCCGCTGCATGTTTCTAACGCTGCTTTGTGCAAATGGTTTAGTGCAAAAGGAAGGAAATGCAGCAGAACCTGCCCAACCACTGATCTGTCTACTAGCAAGATGCACTCCCTGGGTCAGTACAGAGCAATTTTTATTGGCATAGAAACAAGACAGGCATCTAAGTAAATCCTGTTGCTATTGCTATTTTTACATTACAGTGAACTTAAATAATTGCCATTCAGCCAGAGGAACGTGACTGACTGTGGAACACAGTAATGTCCTTCCACCAGCAAAGAGTCACTTGCAAAAGGTGGCTCAGGTATGGCCATTGTAATGTTTTTCGTATAAGCTTGGGTACACCTTATCCATATAAAGAAATATTTTTCATCAAATAAGCATTCCTGGTGCCCATACTCCTGTTATCATTAAACAAATATTGTATTTAGGGAGGATGGGAACAGGTTTATGAGTTTTTTACCAAACACAGCCATTAGCTGGTAACAAAAGAACACAGATTGCACCATACTTCAGGGCTGAAATAATTGGTTCCCCTATTCTAATACATTCTGCAAATTTACTGTAAGATAATTTTTACAGTGTAGTATTATCTTCATGCCACTTCTGTTTTCTTAAGCATAGACTTAAAAGCATAGATATGGTTTACAGGCTCACATTCTATTTGTACATTCTAATGAAGCAAAAATGGCACTCTCTCATATGAATGATGCTGCAGGAAAAATATCTAAACATCAGTTCTCACATAACTTTCCATAAGTACCCTCTACCTGCATTAGACCAGGTGGAGGTTTAAATCCCAAGCAGCATTAGCTAAAACACCACAGACTTACCTTATAGTATCTTGACAATTTTACACCATAAGCAATCAAACTCTTCACATTCTACACTTAAAAAATGTTGTTATGAAATCAAGAGTGTGTCTTTCTAGCTATGACTAAACATGCTTTCTTTTCTATAGTTGTGCGTAGATCACATCACTGCAGGTAAGTGAGGACAGGGACTTCCTGAACAGCACTTTTAATGTTATGTGAAAATCAGATATGATGTATGAGCTTTTGAATTTCTCTTGAACATGGTCTTGACCTTTCATAAGCCAATATTCCGGAATTGTTGCGATGGATACAATTAATTAATTTTTCTTATAGCAACTTAAGAACAAAAATAATCTCAGACAATTTGAGTACAACAATTTAACACTCTAACTAAATTTTCCAGCTAATAAAGCACAAAGCAAAAGTGGCATAAATGAAAATCTTCCAGTTCACTACTTCACCCTTGGGCAACTTCCAAAACAAATATTCAAGTCAGCATTTTGTTGCTTGAATCTTTTCACAAATCTCCACGACAATCCTCTTAGTGATGCTAAATCTCTTGTATAGATATGACAAGACATCCAGTAATTAGTAATGCCTAAAACTGACATATAATCCACTAGAGATGCTAAAACATTTACAGTTCTCACAAGCCACACCTTAATGTCCTTTTAATTTATTTTAATGCAGATAAAGTTAGCCATAATGAGGCTGATTTATATGAAGTCATGGCAGGAGTCTCCATCATCATGGAAACAAAACCAATGTGAAATCTCGGTCCCATTGACTTCAATACCTAAACCAAAATTTCACTCCCAGCTTTTGACTCCAGTCTTGTGTGTCATCAAAAGAAGCAGAGCAATTGTTCTCAAAAACTAACATGCCGGTGTAGTGAGCATGGATTATTTTAATTTCAGACAGATTACATATATTTGGATACTTTTAGGATAATAATAATAATTGAAAAACCTAGCACGGTTTGTTGAATTGCTGCAACTTAAAAACCAGAGGGGTTTACAGAGGAATATGCCGTTTTTGCAAATTGTCCATGGCGTGCTAGCCTAATTTTGACCTCAAACCATCTGACTACATACGCTTAAGTTTTACACATTGAAATCTGCTGATCCTCAAACCACTGAGTGGATTTGTTGGTGGTTACATCTCATTACTTCTGATTTTCAACTACCTACAGAGAGAGGTGAATATCTGACACCTTCCAAGGGAGCTTTTCTGTGTAAGCAACAGCTGCCCTGATTATCACTGGATGTCCCAGCCCAGGATGGAGGGAAGGCAGGGTCTGCCTGTGAAACCACACCTACAAGTGTTCCAGTGAAAAGTCTGGATGTTCCTTTTGAGGGTATGAGATGTGGAGCCAGTACTTGTCTCTTCCGGTGTCATTTCTGACATCCCACTCTCAGACTGTGATCTGGCCTGCTGGGTTAGCACACACGGCAGATAACACTTTGAACCTAAAGAGCTTCAGGAACAGCAGCCTTTGCTCTGTTGCCTGCTGAGATACCCATGCGAGGCTGTCAGGGCAGAAGAGGCAGATGTGACGATAGCTTTCCTGTTAGTCATTTCCTGGCACCCCACCGGCCTCCAGGCCCATCCTGGCTGGATCTGTCCCCTCTGCCCGCCTTGGGCAAGGAGGTGAGGGTGGCTTTTGGCAACCCCTCTGTACCAGCAACTTCAAGCCCTATGGTGGATCTCTGTAGGATGACCCTAATCCTCTGTTTCCAGCTACAACCATTTTAGAACAAGCCAGAAGGTAGAATTTTATTACCATTTTGGTTTTCAGGTTGTCGATTTTGCCCTGAAGCTATGAAAAGCATGTTTTTCGGTACCTTGCCAGGCTGCATCAGTAAGCCTGACACTAGTCTCCCAGTCACTCCCACGGCTGTACGTTTAGGGAAGTCCGGTCCCCAAGCCTGTCTCCATCCAACCTAGGGAGATTCTGGCAAAAAACTTACACAACTCAAAATGCATGATAAGCAGGAACAATGCTAGGAAGGGCTTTACACTGAATAAGCTCCGCATGACGAATACGAAATTAATGCCTGCAACGTCAACCACCCGTGGCCATGGTGCAATCTGTGGACAATAGGTGGGTGTGCAAGCCTGCCTTTGAGGGAAGGCTTAAACCACTCAGGTGAATGTGCTTTGCTTTAGTGTTATCAGTGACATCTGGTGGTAATAGACTGTAAATTCAGTTTAAATCTCTTTAAAGGCTATGGACGGGTTTAAATGGCTAATCCCAATTGAAGTCTTTTACAAAGTTGTATTTCCCATAGTGTATTCCTTTCTGACAAAACCATATAATGACCGTGTGCCATCCCAGGAGCAAGGACTAACCAGGACACTGTCTGTACACAGCATAGTATTTTTTGGTGGTGGGAAATACTGGAATCAAGGAAGCAACCAAAGTGTGCCTGGAAAGCAGTTGATGAACACCTGTTCTTTATTACTGTTAGCTACATATAGCCTTCGTAAGTATTCCAAACCTCATAGCCCTTCCAAATCAATGAACATGGCAACAATTCAACTCCCAATTTGAAATACATAATTTGAGTAATAAATATGACAAATTAGAAAGGTGAAGGTGGAAAGAGTTAATAAAGAAAATAGGACAATACAGAAGTGCTACAGAAAGCTCCATTGGTAATTGATGGGTTGTGTTTTCCACAAAAAGACGGAATTCTCATCAACAGAAGTGAGTTTAGCAGTGGACCACCAAGATGGTTGGGGCTGGAGCACTTGTCCTGTGAGGAGAGGCTGAGGGACTAGGTCTGGTTCAGCCTGGGGCTGAGGTGGCTTCGGCAGAGCTTGACAGCAGCCCCCACAGCACCTGTGGGGGGTCAGCAGGATGACAGAGCGGGGCTCTTCCCAGCAGTGCGTGGCAGGAGGTTGGACTGAGACCTCCTCAGCTCCCTTCCAGCCTGGGCCAGGCGTTGATCAGCTGAAGCAGCAAATATGGAAGAGCAGGGGCAGGCTGGTGGTGTCTGTTAGCATGCTCCAACCTCTCTGTACATCCCAGAAATGGTGTATCTGGTTGTAAAAGTTATAAGAAAAGAGGTTTAATAGGAATGTGATGGAGTTACTCATCAACAGTGCATCCTACAGCAACATTCTTATTGGGATGTTTATTCAGTAGTCACATACAACACTTCTTACTTAAAAGGAGAGAAAATTCCCTCCCCCCTGAAGACCTACTTGAAGAAGGGACTCTTAAGTGTACATACAGGCACATATATCATAGGATAAAATACTGAACAGACCAGCTGTAATTATCCAAATTGTACCCTAACAAAGAAAATTCAGGGTCCTTGTTAAACTGAAAATAAACCCAAAGGAAACAAACAGAATTGTAATTCAAACTCAAAATCACAGCAGGAGGAAAACTACAGGAGTGAAAGATGTAACACAAGTATAAAAAGTGGTTAGATCTAGGACCACCATGGTGGACATGCATTCGTCATAATTTTGTGTTTCTACACAAGACAGGGTTTAGATTGTTCAGGTGTTTCAACTGCAGCCTCTGAAGACTGACCAATAAAAGAACCTGAATACATAGCTTGAACTAGCCCAAGAGACAGCTGATATTTTAATCTTTTTCAAAAGCAAGGACACGATTATTGACTGCTGAGGAGGTAAGCCCTTGTTTTGATGAAAAGCGGTGGTCACCTGACTTCTCAGTCAACCATGGCCCATGATTATCCTTCTCCTTTCATGTAGGATGAACATATTACTCCATAGCTCAGGGAGCTTACACAAACAAGTTAGGAGACTTTCATGGTGTACACGTGGCCATAGACAGGATGAGCTTTTCTGTTCCCGCTGGCACAATCGGGCACACTACAGAGAACAGCACAGCAATGATGGCTGTGTAACACATGAGAAATAACATTTTTATAGCAGAGAAAACAATTGGTGTTCTTTAACCATTCTGCTTCTGCCAAATGTATTGCATGTCCCAGCCTCAACACACTTCAAACAGCATAAAGCCAGCAGAGAGGGAGTAGTGCAGCATGACTGAAACTAACATGATTTCAGCTGAAAATCAATTACCTAGATGTATGTAGTAGTAGTTTTCCAACATTAAAAATGTTTTAATATAGTTTAAAAACAAAAACACCACAAAAAGCCATGGGTACTTGGAGTTCTTGCTAAAAAGACATCTGCTCTTTCAGCCTAGAATCCATTACTGAGGTGTATGTAGTAGTGATTTTCCAACATTAACCTCCTCTCTATTGTTTCTTCAACTTCTGCCATCAGCCATGGAAAGAATTCTGTCTCAGTATCTGTAAGAATTGGGTAGGAAAGAAGCAAGAAAAAGTATCTTTTATTAACGATGAATGACAGGATCTTGGGGCCGTTTTTCTTTTGCTACGATCATTAAGGGATGAACATCATTGCTGGAAGACACTTGCTTTGCAAGAGCCAGATGAAATCTCCCAGGAGTTGCTGGGTGTCTCACATCCTACCTCTTTTACTGAGGTTCCCCAATGAGGTTCCCCACCTTTACATCTGGGCCAGAGTCCCAATTATTTCACAGCTTGTCTTTCAGTACTGGAAATGGTTTTGTCTCTTCTGATGAGCATTCAGACAGGCCTGTTTTGCTCTTAGGAAGTCCTACCTTCTCCTCTCTGTATCGCCTGTCCTGCTCTTCCAGGCGCTGCACTTCAGCAAGCTCTGCATTACGCAGCTCTGCATAGGCATGCTGATGTGCCCACAGCCGGGCCAGCTCTTCTTCCTCCATGACTTCCAGCAAAGCTTGCTCAACTGTTTTCCCAATCAACACTTCCAGGATCGGCTTGACTTCAACGTCAAAGTCAAACAGCTGAGGATGGGAGTCAGGGAAACAGAGATAAATGTCTCTTGATCATTATCGCTCTTAGCATCTTGGCAAGGAGAAAAGGAGGATGAACAAAGCCCCTGTGCTGAAGGCAGGCCTGAGAAGTGCAGGTGGGGGCCCAGAGTCAGCCAAAGGAAGAAGCATGAATGCAGCTGGGGGCTAAGGGATGAGTGGGCTGGAGTGAGACACCACACACCTTACCGCAGCCACTGTGCCAGGGAGAAGCAGAGCCCTCACCTGGACCCTATTTCTGCTCACCTCTGGGTTCCCAGCCCCTTCTCGAGCTGGACACTATTTCTACAGGGAGGCACATTTCTCCACATTGTAGTCCTTAGCTGAAAGCAGCAGAACGAGTACACATGGAGAAGCATCTTCCTTAATTTTGCACTTAACCTCACAGCAGACACTGGAGACAGTTTTAATACCTTCTGTGAGGATAAGTTCCTTTCTGTTTTTGCCTCAGTTTTGCATCAGAAACACATTTTATACTGGAGGCATGTTTTGACAGTGGACCTGCCTTTACTTTGCACTTCTCCTTTTCCTACTTGTATGGCCACATCTCCTCCTCTTTCTTCTGGGGTGAAGAATGGAGATGGTTGCCTGTCCAGAAAAACACCTTTCTGACTCTATGTGCACCTCTTTTGCTGCTATTCTGAATGCAGCTCTAGAAAGCAAAGGCTGCAGGAATTTATTGTAATTTTTAAACCTGACAATTCAGTAATGCAAACATTATCAAAGAAATGAACAGTAAAATGACTTTTGTGAAGCCAAAACCAAACCTCAAGACCCAATTTAAAACATGAAGCAGGCATCTGTACATGCTTTGATGCAATGTTCTCTGTAATGTCTGCTGCTTTTCTTGAAAACAGTTTCTGAAAGGACATTTCACTCTACGGACTTGTGATGCCAGTGCCTAGAACTTTGAGTTTCAGCTCACCTTGAAGAATAAACAGCTCTTGGAGGAGTTAGCTTTGATAAGGCAAGTACAAAAAAGGACACTGATAGGATATCAGCTATGCTGAACGCGTGTCTGTCTTCTCATAGCCTGTTCCTCCTGAGAAGCAGTGACAAAACAGAGACCTCCGGATCTGTTAGGTTAGGAGAACGATGCTCTGTTTCGAGCCCTGCTAGAAAGATCCTTGAGGTATCAGCGCATCTGTAACAGAATGTGCTTGAGACAGATGTTTAACATCACGATTTAATTTTGTTCTGTAAGTGTTATCATTTTGAACTTCTGGAAAGTGTTCCTGTAGGAAAGCAATGCAATAACATATTGAACCCTCTGCAACTCTCTGTGTTTCCACAGATGTATTCCCATATCAAATTCAAGAATTTGGCCCAGCAGCCCCAGTCTGTGACATGCCTGGGCCATTCTCATACCCGTGGAGCTGTCTGTGTGCTCCGGTGACTCCTCAGCTGAGGCTCAGACAGACAAGGCAACGTCCTCCCCAAATATTTCTGAGCAGTTGTTTATAAGGAACTTCACCAACACTGTCACCTGCACAGAGATACCACAGACAAATTGATCTGCACTGCTGATACAAACAAAACACCATCAGCCACAGCTTCAGCCCTGCTGTCCAGAGGGCCCCTGGGTGGCAATGCCCACCAGGTACCCCTTGCTCTCTGTGTGCAAAGTATTCAGGAGCTGTGGTACGATGTAGGGGACTGCAGGGCAACTGCTCCTTTTGCTCAGAGGAGGCGAGACGAGGGGCAGCCTTGCCCATCACATTACAGGCACCTGAGCTGAGGGGCACCCTGATGTCCAGGGGTGCTTTTGCAATGGTGGTGGGATCCCTACGGATGGCTCTGCCCCAAAGCGGGTGGCTGATTGGTGGATTCAACTCACCTTGTCATTCATCTCCTTCTGCACTTCCAGGGGGAGTGTGTTGTCCATCTCTGGGCTCAGCATATTTGGGCCAACGCAGATGGCCAGGTTGCCAGAGTCCATCCTGTTGGTCTCAGCATTTTGGCTGATGTGGTGGAGCAGAGACAGCAAGTGCTTGAGCAAGACGAGGTTTGGTCTAGGCAGTTTGTCAGCCACCCTGCATGAACACAAACAAAGTGTGACGTTAATTAATGGTGCAGCAGCCACTACTTCTTTATTTGAGCAAGTCTCAATTAAACTCAGACAGATGACGCTTCCTCCAGAGAGAGGCACGTGTGTGCTTTTTGACTGCTCAGCAGAAGTATCATTCAGAAATCCCCAACGGCAGCTGAATGTGTGGTTAATTATAAGATCTTGAATTACAAGGTCTTGACAGAAAGGCAACCGTTACAGCAGTCCATGTAGTAGATGAGATGGCACCAGGAGATGTCACTGGAGGCTTCCCGAAGGCACGTGAAAGCCTGCGGTTGTGCTGTGCAGCTTTCAAAGCACTCCCCGTCAGCCTCCACATCTGCTCTTTCCAAAGAGCAAAGCATGGCTGTGGTCTCCATGTGCCCGACTTCACTGCCAGCAGGTGTGAAGGTTCCCTGTCAGTGCCTGCCCCACAGCATAGTGACTACATTAGATGAGGCACTGCGGCCTCTCTCCTCTTCCTACGCTACTTGTTTCGTAGGTCAATCTCAAATAACTTCAGGAAGTGCTGCTGCAAGAGCCCTCTAAGCCAACCCCCATGGAGCAACAGCAAGCTGATGTAAATGACAGGCTTTTAAGTGAGACTCTCAGTTTTGGGAGACATTGCTGGCTACTACCAGCCACTCCATCACATTGGGGCTGGTTGCAAAACTTCCTGGTTGCAAAACTCTTTCAATTCTTGAATTTTTTCCTGCATGCTTGGCTTCTCCAGAGCTTGCATCCACTTCTCATAGAGGTCGGCTGACAGGAGTTTGGAGGGAATATTTCGGAGGAAATCCTGCAAGGCCAAGACATTTAGATGAGGCTTTGGACACTAACCCTGAGCACATGGAGAGCATCACTGTGACTCGGGTTGAGGAGACACAGAAACGGAGTGTGGTTTGGTGTGGGTCTGGGCCTCCAGAGGGGCTGCTCATCCCCATTGCACAGGGACTGGCACGCAGCCGCTCTCTGCACATGGGTCTGCACAGCTGGGCCTTGGCCTGCTGCAGAAAGTGTCAACTCCGTTGTTTTGAACACTGAGGTAAAATGCAGTCATGGATGTGTCAGCTGGGAGGAGATGGTTTTGACTTTGTGTTTGATAAGAAGCCTTCCACACCTGTGGGTTTGATAAGAAGCCTTCCACCTCCCCACAGGTCTTCTCCTCATGTCCACTGCTGCAGTTTGGCTCTGCACCCATGGTGGCACAGGGAAGGCCCTGGAGGTCTGCAGCTCCCAGGCCCTGCTCAGAACCACAGCAGCATCCCTTAAGTACGTGTGTGTGCGGGTGCAAGAGGGAGAGGAGAGGGGACAGGTAGACAGTGCCACAGGCACTGGACGCCAGGAGATGCTACAGCAATCATAGAATCATAGAATCATAGAATAGTTTAGGTTGGAAGGCACCTTATAGATCATCTAGTTCCAACCCCCCTGCCATGGGCAGGAACACCTCCCACTAGACCAGGTTGCTCAAAGCCTCATCCAGCCTGGCCTTGAACACCTGGGATGGGGCATCCACAACTTCTCTGGGAAACCTATTCCAGTGCCTCACCACCCTCAGAGTGAAAAAATCCTTCTTAATGTCTATTCTAAATCTCCCCTCTTCCAGTTTGAAGCCATTCCCCCTTGTCCTATCACTACCTGCCACAGGGACATGTAGAAAGACACTGTTGTCACCTATTGCACATTGCACACCCTGCACACCCATCTGGAATTCCCTCCTCTGGTAAGCCCCAAAGGCATTGACCTTTTGCAAAATCTACTCATACTTATAACATGAGGAGCCAACACTGTATAGGTCACCCTACACAGTCTACATTAAGATCACAGACTCACAGAATGGTTTGAGTTGGAAGGGACTTGTGCCCTACTCAGTCCACACTAAGATCCTGGGTTTCAGGGCTTTCTAACTGCAGCTGCCAAGTATTTCCACGCCATGTCTCAGCCCTGGGCTGAACACTTTCAAAAAGTTCAGCAGAACAGTTTCAGCCTGACCTTTGAATGAGATTGGAGGAAAAATACATTTCCCTGCTGCCATGGTTTCAGTTGGGATAGAGTTAACTTTTTTACTAGCAGCTGGTATAATGCTATGCTTTGGATTTGGGATGAAAGTGATGCTGATAGTGCACTGATGATTTTGACCAAAGGTATATTCCATACCATGTGATGTCATGCTCAGCATATAAAGCTGGGGGAAGAAGAAGGAAGAGGGGGACATTTGGAGCAATGGTGTTTGTCTTCCCAAGTAACCATTATGTGTGATGGAGCCCTGCTTTCCTGGAGGTGGCTGAACACCTGCCTGCTGATGAGAGGCAGTGAATGAATTCCTTGTTTTGCTTTGCTTGCATGTGCGGCTTTTGCTCTACCTTTTAAATTGTCTTTATCTCAACCCAAAAGTTCCCTCACTTTTACTCTTCTGATTCTCTCCCCCATCCCAACTGAGGCAAGTGAGTGAGCAGCTATGTGGTCCTAGTTGCTTACTGGGTTTAAACCGCAACACCTGCCTATATTCAATGATCTTTTCAGATGTCCCAGTAAGTAATCCCTGTCACTTCCTTGGTATGGAGCCAGATTTTGGTGTTTTAGCTTTACAACACCATCATGAGGTTCCCCAGCCAGGAGGTGGGACAAATGGTGCAGCACAGCTCCAGCACACTTTGGGAGAGTGAAGCGGGGGCTTTAGCACACAGATAGGCAGCATGCTGGACTTCTGCTTTGTGTTTTGTGGTTCTTGTGGCGAACTTCCTGCAATTTTCAGGAGGAAAAAGGAAGTGGCGGCATCAAACTGCTGAAAACCAGAAGTTATTCTCTGAAGCAGATCCTCAAAAAAGTTTATATCCCGCGTGGGGTCAAGAATACCTGGGTAAATTTTCAGAAGATTTCAAGCTCCTGGCTGCTTTGAAAACATGGCCAGGGACACTGTCCACGTGGAAATCAAGTCCCACAGCTCACTGGAAATGACAGGGCACCCCCTTCTTGCTACTGTTTCACGTCTGAAATCGAATACACAGAAACAAACCCGAACCCCATGTAGAGCAGGCTGTATAAAACCAAACGAAACGCTCAACAGCCACCTGAAAAATGCATGCTGCGGCTCGAAAAGCACAGATTATTGTGGGCTCATTACCAAACCCTGTGCAGGGAGCAACCTTGTTCTGTTTGTACACTGCATTAAACACATTTAGTCTGCAGTCCCAGAGGCGCAGCTGGTGATTCATCTCCTCCTGCACCTCTGGCTGCTTTCCCAAGAGCAGAGCTCCCAGCACAGACCCTGACACCGCTCCTACCCCGTTCCCTGATAAGTAGCCACCTACGTAAATCACTAACATTCTCTTCCCATGGAGACGTTGAAGGAGTGCTCAGCAAACATTCAGCTATACATTATGCTGTGTACTTGTAGCAATGTTTCCAGAAGGAATGCATTCCTGCCGTCTCACTGCTCAGGATCCACCAGCAATTCCTCTGGTGCTCTTTGGCCTAAAGGGACAAATATTGCCTCATCCCACGCCACCTGACGCCTGTTTCCCTCCAGACCATGGGTCTGGACTTCTTTGCAAGCAGATCTTGCCAAGTCAGGGCTGGGGACAAGAAAAAGATGCAGATGTGCTTCTTTTCCAAAGCGTACAAACCCTTCAAGATACAGTTCCTGAGCAGTCATCGTGAAACATCAAACAGAGATGTCTATCTGGGGTTGATATGAATTCCAGGCTTGGAAATAAACCCCAGGAGAGTCCCTCAAGAGCAACTGTATGACTGAACCAACCAACCCAGGCTCAGGTTGCCTCACCCACGCCGCACTCTGCTGGCCATCAGCTCTGCCAGGCAGCGTTTATCCCAGGCACAAAGCTTTCCTGTGGCCCAACACAAGAGTCAGGTACTCTCTGGTGCTAAATCTCTTCCCAAGTAGAGACCCACTGGGCTCCAACGGAGCACACACAGCCCCCCCGTCCCACGTGCACGTAAAGACAGACGCTCCTTCACTGTGAGGGCCCTGCCAAGGGCTCAGCAGATCACGCTTCTCGGCCCTCTGATCCAATCCACAGAGCTTCACACAGCAAGCAGCACACAAACGAGAGGCCGCGCATCTTTTCTGAAAAAAACTCAGGGAAAGAAGGATTATGGTGTTTGTCTTCCCAATGCACTGTTACACGTGCTGAGGCGCCGCTTCCCACAGAGTAGCTGGACATCTGCCCGCTGATAGGAAGCCATGAATGAATTCCTCTTTCTGCTTTACTTGCACACACAGCTTTTGTTTTTCTTATTAAACTGTCTTTATCTCAACCCACGAGGTTTTTTTCCATCTTATTTTCTCCCCCTGTCCTCCTGAGGAGGGGGAGTGAGAAAGCATCTGGGTGGGGATCTGGCAGCCAGCCACGATCAATCCACCAGTCCTTTTCATTGCCGCCCAACGTGGGGCACGAGATAACGACAGTTTTGATCTTTGCACACTATAGCTGCGGTAGCTGATAATTGGCAGGCTTCTGCGCAGGTCACAGAGTTTGCTTGATTTAGCCAAGCTCGATTTACTGTGTAACAAAGCCTAAGGCTCGTCAGTGACTGCTTTCAGCTCCCGACTTTGCTGCACCGCTTATCTCTGGGTTTAGCTGTGCCTGGGAACATTCTGATAAAAGCAGCGGCCATGCACTTGGCCCTGGCACGGGCACAGGTACTACTCCTGTGCCGGAGGGCTTTCCTGCGGAGAGGGTGAGGGATCGCACCTCCCTCTTCCCCTCCAGGATTGATGTGGCCACCTTTGTTGCATGGGCTCCTGAGGTCCTCACACATCCTTTTGTAAGATGCTTAATTAATGTTGTCATCTTTTTGTTGTTTGTGTGGAACGAGGTTTCATTCTGATGTTAAGAGGATATAGTTTGTGGGTGAGGTGACAAGAAAACATGCCTTTAGGCTGTCGATCCCTGGGTGGTGGGGCGCGTGGGAGGATTTGAGCCAGTGCCTGGGGTGGTTATCACCTCCGATAGCCTGGGATCTTACGCCTCTACAGGTGTGTAATCCCATTGAATTGGCGCACTACTTGATACCTACCCCAGTGTAACCCAGCAGCTCTTAGCACTGTTCTGGGGCTTTCTCTCTGTCTCTCAAGCCTCCATTCATCAGAGAAGCACGGTTGAGACAAGGACCCAAACCACATCTGGAAACACCATGAATAAGACAGGGACACAAGCCCCAACTACAGTAATCAAAAAGAAGCACTGGATGCAGAGGTCAACAAGTCCATAGTACATGAGTTAGTACAGGATGAGAAAGATGAAGGGTCTGATCAGGAAGCTGGTCCTTCAACAAGGAAGCAAGAGGAAGAACTGAGAGAAATCACCCCAGAGGCAGAAAGTACCTGGTCCCTAATCTTGGGCAAACTTTGAGATATGCGGAAGGATTACAACCACCAGCCAGGCAAGCAGATTGCTACTACTACTACAGAAGAAGGCATCCAATATCTGAGAGAATTAGCAGTGCTGGAAGTCTTCTACAATGACCTGGACAACAACCAGGTCTCCAAAGATTCAGATGATGTCCAGTGTACATGAACTATATGGAGGAGGGTGGTCTGAAATGCACAGACATCATATTCCAAACATCTGGTGACAATGGACTAGCCAGACTTTGACATACCAACTGCAGAGAGAGCATCCCATCGTCTCTGATGTTTTGAAGAAAACCTGTCTCCCTGCTTGTCCCCGTGGGCCAGCATCTGGGCTGGCAGGGGCAACCTGCAGAGCACCCGCTGCCAGCCAGAGGGGCAGGGAGCCCAGGTACATGCTGCGTGGCAATCTCTGGTTCTTCCTGCGTGACCATGGGGAGGACATGAAGAAGTGGGATAGTGAGCCCGCCTCTAAGTTAGGAACCCATGTTTGCAAACTGAGGAAGAAGAGAGCTGCTAAGAAGGGGTCATCCAAGATGGCTGTCAGTTCAGCTGCTCTTGAGACAGTAGAAGGCAACCAGTCATTCCCCAGGAACAGAAGAGGACTGAGAATGCCTCCCTTGATTTTGCTGAAGGGACTACTAGTCTGACACTGCAGAGGTCTCCAACCAGGGACAGAGGGTCCCTGCCTTTGGCTAGGAGGAGGAAAGGGATGACTAGGTATACTGGACTGTGTGCATTTGATGGCCTGGTGCATTGGATCCACAGAAGTATAAAGCTTTGGTAGACATCAGTGCTCAGTGTACCTTAATGCCATCAGGGTACGGCAGGGAGGAACCCATCTGGATTTTTGGAGTGGCGGGGTAATCCCAAAAGCTGTTGGTATTGGAGGCTGAGGTGACCTGAACAGGGGACAAGTGGCAAAATATCCCATTGTGACTGGCCTACCTGTACAGGACCAGCCATGTAAAATGTGCTCTACACTGCAGCCGGGGAGCATGGCCTCACCTGGAGCCTCTGGCAGAAAATGCCAGAAAAAACTTGAAGTCTACCTCCAGAATTTTGGAGCTGGGGGCACTGAGGATCTGAAGCCTGCTATATCCCAACTGCAAAAGAGATATATATAGCATATGAGGGCGTTTGAGCCACCTCAGAGGTTGTTGGCACAAAAGCACAGTTCCTCTGGGCACCATGATTACATGTGCGGCACTGGACGTTATGCTACATGCAGTAAGTGGGTAACATTGATCATGCAACAGGCTCGAATGGGGAGCTCCAGCCACCTAGGAATCCTGGAAGAGATCATGGGCTGGCTAGCAGGCAGAGATTTCAGAGTGTTGCCCAAGAAGCCTATGAAGCACCACTCTACGAGTTACCAGAAAGTGAAAGGCAGCATCCTTTGTTTACCAACAGATTCTGTTGTGTTGTAAGAAACCATCAGAAGTGGAAAGCTGCTGGGTAGACTCCCACATAACATGTTGGTGAAGCTGTTGAAGGAGAATGCAAGTCAAGTCCATTTGCAGAAGTGAAAGCCATCCAGCTGGCCCTTGAGATTGCTGAAAGAGGAAAGCGGCCAGTACTCCATCTCTATTTTGGCTCATGGGTGGTGGCAAATGCTCTGTAAGGCTGGTTACAGCAATAGAAGCAGACCAACTGCCAGCACAGAGGTAAAACTGTCTGTATTGCTGCATTGTAACAAGACATCACTGCCCAGGTAGAAAACATTGTTGTGAAGGTACATCATGTAGATGCTCACAAGCCCAAGAGATGCTCACAACCGTGCTACTGAAGAGTATCAAAACAATGAGCAGGCAGACAGGCCACCAGAATTGAAGTGGCTCATGTGGATCTAGACTGGTAACCTAAAAGCGAGCTATTCGTAGGTCGGTGGGCCTGTGAACATCAGGACATCTAGGGAGACATGCAACATACATAGGTGCTCGTGATCAAGGGGTGGACTTGACCATTGAAGCCATCACACAGGTCACCCATGAATGTGAAACATGTCGTAAGCAAGTGAGCACATGAGTAAAGTCTCCTTGGAATAGAAGGAACCTGACAGATTTGACTATATTGGACCACTGCCACAAACCCACCAAGGCAAGGGCTACGTGCTCATCATGGTAGAAGCCACTACCGGGTGATTGGAATACTGGAATACTGAAAACTGGAATACTGTGTCCAGTTTTGGGCTCCCCAGTTCAAGAGGGACAGCGAACTGCTGGAGCGAGTCCAGCAAAGGGCAACTAAGATGATTAAGGGCTTGGAGCATCTGCCTTATGAGGAAAGGCTGAGAGAGCTGGGACTCTTTAGCCTGGAGAAGAGAAGGCTGAGGGGAGACCTTATTATGGCGTACAAGTATCTAAAGGGTGGGTTGAAGGAGGATGGAGCCAGGCTCTTTTCAATGGTTCCCAGTGACAGAACGAGGGGTAATGGGCACAAGTTAGAACACAGGAAGTTCCGTTCAAATACACGGAAACACTTCTTTACGGTGAGGGTGCCAGAGCACTGGCACAGGCTGCCCAGGGAGGGTGTGGAGTCCCCTTCTCTGGAGATTTTCAAGACCCGCCTGGATGCAGTCCTGAGTAATGTGCTCTGGGCAATCCTGCTTTAGCAGGGGAGTTGGACTAGATGATCTCTAGAGGTCCCTTCCAACTCTGAAAATTCTGCGATTCTGTGATTCTGTGATTGAAAATATACCCTATAACGCATACCACTACCTGAAACACGATCTTGGGCGTTGAAAGGAAAGCTCTGTAGTGACATGATGCCTCAGAAAGAATCAAGTCAGACAACGGGACTTATTTCCTGGGCCAAGAAACATGGCATTGATTGGGTGTATCACACCCCCTATCACCCACAAGCTTCTGGAAAGATGGAATGATACAATGAACTGTTCAAGACTGCTGAGAACATTGAGTGCTGGGGGGTGAAAACGCTGGGATGTAAATTTAGCAGAGGATCTGCTAACCATCCTGACCCTGCCCAAACAATGCCCCTACATACTCTGGGAGGAGGGAGTGCAAGTGGGGAAGTGGCTGGGAAGGGAAGTTGCTCCTCCCTTGGGAAAAAGGCAAACCCATTCATGGGATTGTCTTCGTTCAAGGGTGTGGGTGCACTTGGTGGGTAATGTGGAAGGATGGGGAGATCCAGTCTGTATCTGAAGGGAATTTAATCTTGGGGGAAAAATAAACTGTGAATCGAGTTGTATGCTGTAGGAAGTAATGCAGTAGGAACTGCCTGAACTAATGGAGAATGAGCTTCACCAGGAACCAGGCAAGAGCTGTAACGATAATACCCAAGGTGATCTTGGGGCCCAACAATGCCACATGCTGCTTCTTCTGTCCTGGGCAATGACCTAGAGAGATGGGGCCTGTTCTTATGGACATTTTTGGGGGGAGGCCCATGGAACGGGGGAATAATAACTCTATATATGTCAAGGACCAGGGTATAGGGGCCAATGAGGATGTATATACCTGACGGTTGGATGCAAAGAAGGTTCAAGTATGTAGTATAAGTGGTAAGTGTTGGTAAGAGGTGGCTTCAGGAATGAGAAGCAGAAGAATGGGATGGTCAGAGAATACCTGGATGTATTAGATAACATGGGACCTGAGCATGACACAAATGGTATGGAATAAGGGATGGAGATTGTGCCGGGTTCAGGTGGGATGAAGTTAGAAAGTTAACTTTCTCCATCACAGCCTGTATGGTGCTGTGCTTTGCGTTTGGAGCTAGAACAGTGTTGGTAACACACCACTCCTGAAGAGTGGTTGCACAGTGTCAAGGCTTTCTCTCTCTCTCTCTCTGTCTTCCCCACAGCCCCAAATTTGGGCAGGCTGGGGCGGGCAAGAGGCTGGGAGGGGACACAGCCAGGACAGCTGACCAAAAGGATATTCCCCACCACATGACATCGTGCTCAGCAAAATAAGTTCAGGGAAAAAAGGAGGAAAGGAGGATGTTCGTGGTTATGGCATTTGTCTTCCCATGCAACCATTACATGTGCTGAGGCCCTCCTTCCCAGGGAGTAGCTGGACATCTGCCCGCTGTTGGGAAGTTGCGAATGAATTCCTCTTTCTGCTTTGCTTGCGCACACAGCTTTTGCTTTTCTGATTAAACTGTCTTTACCTTGACCCACGAGGAGGTTTTTTCATCTTATTTTCTCCTCCTGTCCTGCTGAGGAGGCAGAGTGAGAAAGCATCTGGGTGGGCATCTGGCAGCTGGCCAAGGTTAACCCACCACACTCACATGTGCACACATGCTCACAGGCTTTGTACATATATCTGAACATAGATGTGTACTCCCCAAGAGCTAATTCACTTAGTAACAACAGCAGACAAAGAAGACTGAGATAGCTTTTCAGATGGTAAAAGTAAATTTGAAATAAACTTCAGGTTGGAGAATTGCTATCAATTCCTTGAACTAATTATTATTATTACTGTATGGCACAGAGCTCCCAGGGGGGTAAGAGTGAGCAACATTGACTGAATGTCGGTGAAATGCTGTCCCTGCCCCAAGGATAACCCAGGCGCCAGCGCAGGTCCTGCACCGTTCAGGTGGTCCGAGCAGTGCCATTAGGGACACCTGAGGGGAAACTGTCAACAGAAGTGATGGCAGCAGAGCCTGAATCTCAGTATGTACAAGACGTGGCAGATGGAGTGCAAAAGCAAACGGGCTGCCTGGCAGCAGGCACTGTAGTAATGAAGCGTCACAGGAGCTCGCAGACTCCTCTCTGATTTTACTGGGCTATGTTCCAGAGTGCGTTTTCACTTTTTTTTCCCCTTAAGTAACTGCAAATGAAAGCCTGCTAAGCTCTTGGATAAGATAAGTGTCTCTTTAACTTCTCAGTCTCTTATGCATTTCAAATAGCTTTTTTTTATTATCTTAATTGGTGACTGCCTGTTTTAATTAGGCATCACAGTTAATCTTACACTGCTGACACATATGAGGCTTTATGCAGAGCAAAACATGGAGGTTTTTTTTAGCATGAGCACCAAAAGAAACATGAATTATAAGAAATAAGATGAGCATGTTTGCAATTCTGATTTTCATTTTCTTCCTTTCACCATAGTCTTCAGTTACCACCTTCTAAAATTCTCCAATATTTGACATGCAGATAGGTCCTGGCCAAGACATTGTGTGAGCGTAGGAAAAATTTCTTCCCTTTGCAGCGATCCAGAAAATATTTCTGATCTAAACGACAATAGGCAGAAAGCAATGGTCTGTCTCACTTCTCTGAAGCTCTCAAGCCATAATTTTATCTGTCCAACTTGAGCTAATATCAAATAATAAACACATATGTAAATGTAGAAATCAGTCACTCCTGATCATGTTGTCTGGGAGCATATTGCAACTTCCACAAAAGCTGGCCCACGTTCATGTCCTGGAGGGCTTAACTGAGCCTTCACAATAGTTGCACTGGTGATGCCAAACCTCGTGTAACTTCCCCCTTGATTTTTGCAGGCTGCCAGAGGGTGTCACAGAGGGAACCCAGCACCTTGGAAAGAAGTCTTATTAATGTTTTATACAAGAGAGGTGCTCAGCGCTAAAGTTGAAAAAATACAAGAGGAAAAAAACCCAAACAAACCAAAAAGCCCCCACAACTCCCTGGATCACACCGAGCCAGGAAAGGCAGGGTAATACCGGCAGAGCTAGGGGGCTGATTTGCAGTGGCTGGCTGTACGCAAGCAAGGGCAGAGCCGCTGTGATCAGATGCAACTTTTGCGGGAGTCTGTGTCTACCTGTTCTTTTAAGGGACCTGAGTGATTTTGAAAGGTGCGAGATTTTGCTGGGGTATTTCTTCCGAGAAGTGCATCGTGGACAGTCAGGGACATGATAATTCATCTCTCCCCCTCCTCAAGGACAAACTCTTATTAACCAGCCCACATTTGACAGCATGCTTACTTGTCCTTCTCATGGGAAAGAGCAGTTCCTATGGTTTTTCCTAGCTAAAATGCCATAATCTGGACTGCAAGAGGTAGCGTCCCATCCGGAGGCAATTCTTCATTACCTGAAACGAGTCTTTCAACTTTATGTCTAGCTGCCAAGCAGCACAGCTCAGGGAGAGCAGGTCACTTGTAAAATATGATGGTTAAGCACAGGCAAGTCTGTAGAAGAAATAGCCCACTTTGAACTGATAAAGTTACCCCGTGCTTGGGTCACTTAGGTTTCAGTAAGAAGATGAAGCATGTTGGGTAGTAGAAAGTCAATCCTAGTTGTTTATGAGCCCTGTGCAATTCTTACCAGAGTTAAAAGGGTAATTCCCCAAACCTGTGCCCAGGAGGATGCTGAGGATGTGTTTTCCAAACTGAACTGGATGCTTATAGGGACGATGAGTGCATTGTAGAGCCTTTACCTCCAGACCAGTGGCAACACAGCCCCCTATCCCTAATGTCCCTTGGCCCCATCCCTAATTCCTGCGTGCCTGATGGACTCAAATTTGAGCTGCAAGTTCCCCAGCACCACCGCTCCTTTTTTTTGACACCCTATGGTGTTGCATTCATACCCACCACTCTGCCTCAGTAGCAGACCTGGCGGGGGGGGGGGCGGGGGGAGAGAGGGGGCTTGTCTGCGCCGCCAAGAAACAAGCAGCTGTGAAGGGTCTTCTCTTTGTAAGTCACTTTTCACTTCATCTCTCCCTACGCCTATCGATTTTTTGCGCCCCCCCCCCCCCCCTCCCCTTTTACGGCGAGAAGAGGGGGAGCCCGGCTCGGTATGCTGGCGGTCCCCTGGCGTTGGGCTGCCGGGGGCGGCAGCGACTCCTCCCTCGACGGGGAGGGCTGGGAAGGGGGGGTGGGGGGTGAGCCAGCATCGGGGTCTCCGCTCACTCGCTCCGGCTCCGCTCCCGAGGCGGACCAGCCGCGGTCCTCCGGCCGCCGCCCGGAGTGATGCCGGGCCGGCGGGGCAGCGGCGGCGGCAGCGGCGATGTCCCCGCGTCCCATGCGGTGAGTGCGGCGCGGCGCGGCGGGGCGGGAGGTGGGGAGCGGGGCACCCCCCCGCCTTCCCGGGTGTTAAAGGTGATGCTGGCTGCCGGCGCTGCGGGTTATTTGAGGATGGATAGAGATTACTGGGGAGCTGCCGGGGTCTTCGAGCCTGGGCTTGAGTTTGGTGAAAAGCACAACCCGAGACGTCTCTTGCATCAGTCTAGAAAAGCGCTTCCTTGGGCACTGGACCAGTCCCGTACTGCGGGGCTCAGCGCGTTGGTGCTCCCAGCTCCGGACCGCAGAGTGCTCCTCATCCTCGGAAAGAGGGCCGCGGGAACGGGGTGGTATGAGGGTCAGATTATCAGAGGTCAGGCAAACGTGCAGTCAGTCCCCCACCTCCCGCCAGAGACAGAATTTGAAGAGTCTGCTTGCGTGGTCAAACTGCTCAGACACCACTTTAGGGCAGCAGAGTCCTGGAAAACAGAACAAACAAACCGAAACCCTCAGCCATGAGTGAATGCACATTGGTTAAAATAAAGCTGGAGGGTTTCTTGGCTATATCTGTGTAAGGGAAAGAGTTAAAGAGGGTTTTTTTGTTGTTGTTGTTATTGTTGTTCTTGTTATGGAGAGGTTTAACATCATCACAAGAGACATGTTTCGCATTAGTGCACGCTGTGAACTCTGTCCCGCAGCACCTGGTAAGCTGGTGAGAGCCCAGGACCAAAGCCCGGTCCCCAGGGGGGTCTCAGCTGCAGCGATCGCTGCTGTCAGCAGGGAGAGGAGCCCCGGCCACCAGCGCATCGATTGGGAGGCCAGAAGGGACCGTTACATCATGTAGTCTGACCTCAGACAGGAGCGAGTTGCTGGCTGGGAAACAAAAAGAAAATTGCTGGGGACTGAATCTCTGCACTGAAACACAGTATTTCTTCATGACACTGTCAGCTTTGACAAATAGACTCTTCCACAAAAAATGAGATTAGTGGCAGGGACTCTCTGCATGTAACGTTTACACAGAGAAGCGTGCATCATAAGTAGAATCTTCAGAACTTCTAAATATAATGACTGGAAGTGTATTTTACATGTCAACTGATCTGGCTTTCCATTGTTCCTTCTGGTCTTCAGAAGTAGGGCTGCGAGCAGAAATGGACTATTTTTCAGTAAGAAAGAGCTTACTGAAAAAAAAAGAGTTAAGAGGAAAAAAATACGGTTTGTTCAAAGTTGTCAGTACAGACATTGTAAAAAATTGAAATTTCAGATAAGCATAATTTTCTCTCTCTTCTTTCCATTTCTTTCTTTTTAACCTGTCTTTATATTTCTAATTTTGGTGAGAAAGTAGGAAAGGAACAAAAAGAAAAAAGTAGGTGATTATTTAGCAGATAAAGTCGGCATGCTGACTGCCCCAAGATCAATTTTTTCCTTGCTTAACTTTCTTTAAAAAGTAAGCCTTCAATATACACTGAAAAAATGTTATTTTCTTTAGACATAACAGAGCCACGGCACTCGCACTCATAGCATGGGGCTGGATCTATCTTACTGCACTTTGGTGGTCAGTCTTGTCTTCACATCTAGTTTAATGGATCTGTCTGACAACTATTTTGCTTAAGCCTGGTGCTTTTTCAGAGTACCAATGGTCTCCAAAAATGGAGCAAAACAGTACCAAATAAGGCTCCTCAACTTACATCCTGCTTTTTCTGATATTAACAATGTACATATACCCTTTGCAACAGCACGGGAATGGAGCATCACTGGAGTGCCGGGCTTCACCGGGACATGATCCCAAGACACAAGAAGGGTTAATCACCTCCCTGGCCCCATGCATCCACCAGTCCAGTGCACCATCTGCTACACACCAGTGGGTCCTCCTGTGAGCCTGAGAAATGTGTATCTACCGCAGATAGTCATGGATGTCTGGCTTGCATGGCGTGGCAGGAAAAGGGATGACAGCATTTGCAGTTAATGAAGTCCAGTGCAAAGCTGCACCCCACAGTAATTTATTATCTTGGGAAGCAGGGGTGTGATGCCAGAAAAAAACTGGCCCTGTGGGAGGGCAGAACACCAGGAAGGCAGGACCAGGAGGGTGGGAAGATGATGATGATGATGAGGAACCTCCCGGTGCCACTGCTGCTGGGGACAGCAGCAGTGCCTAGCAGAGCATGTGGGGGGCATTTGTCACAGCTGGCTCTTAGAGAGCCTGCAGCAGGGCCCCTGTGGGGGCTCTAAATCACACTGATTGCACAGTCAATAAAGAAAATCTCAGCAGTCCCCATAACCAGGCTGTTGGCTTTTAAACCTCCTTAGATAAAAATCTGTTTATTGCTGTGTTGTTAGAATTTCAGAGCAACTGCACTGACCCCAGTGATGTTAGTAGCACAAAGTAGCTTTGGAAAAGGGTTTCAGTATAGACCAGTTTGAGACAAATTCCAGTCTGGTTTATTCCATACAAGCCAGGAGCCACTCCATTGACCTTGGGACGGCTAGCTTAAATTGAGAGTGCTGCCGCTTATTGACACCAGTAATACAGAGACAACGAGATTTGGTCCCTTGCTCCCACCACCTCAGTCACCCCCCTTACATCCCCACCTCATCTGTTCCCACCATGCTCACCCAGGCAAGGCCCTCTGCATTGCGGTGCTTATATGGTGCTGGCTGCACCCGCTCACCTCCCTGCGGGAGGGAGCCAGACCCTTTCCCTTTGTAGCCAGACAGGGAGCTACGGGTTAGGATGCCCCAGCTGCGGTGACCACTGGGGCATTGAGGCATGGCTGTGCCAGGAGGGAGAGGTGGTCCCGCTTTCAAGGTGGCCACCCCATGGCTCTTGCCTCCTCCTTGCTGCTGGCCTTGGGCGAGAGACAAACCAGGGGAGAGGTACAGGCAAAAGCTCATGTGAAGGACTCATACCCCCCAGAAGTCCCTCTTTCTCCCCTTTTTGGTGGTCTGATGTGCTGGGGTGGTCACAGCTTCCCCTTCCCCAGCCTCCTCTGCATGTGCACATGCCTGACATGGCTGGGAGTTTTGGTGTGTCCCCTGGGAAAACCTGGTTGAGGAAAGGCAGCTTTACCTGCCAGCTCAGAACCCCTCCAGGCTCCCCTCTCTGATTCTGCTTTTGGTGTCTTGTGGGGTTTTGTTTAAGTGATCACCTAACGTGAACCCTGTGAAATTACTGTGTTCCCACCAGTGACGGATCCTTTCAGGAGAAGGAAGGATGTGGATTTGCCATCTTCACAAGGACCCTCGCATACCATGGTGGAGGGGGGCGAAGAGGCCTTTAGTTCATCTCTAAGGATTGTAGAAGTATGTTTGTAAATTTGGGGGCATTTCTGAAAGTTCTGAAGAAACAAAAGCCCTAAGTTTTAGAAACAGGTTTCGTTTTCAGCTAGTGCTGGCCCTTGCCTGCTGAAGAATCTGGGAACCTAAAAGTCTCTCCAGATGGCAAAATCATGTCTCTGTACATCTCTGAAGGAGGTAACACTTTGAAAGGTTTTTGGAATGAGTAAAAACAAGTGATGCGTTTGCACCTATAAGCCAGCAACATGTGGTTAGCCCATCCGAGGAAGAACGACTAAACTCTAGATTTTCATTTTTTTTGATGGAGTGCTTTGAGCTAATAAAGGAATTGTGACTTCTCTGCCAGTTTCAAAAAGCAAATCATTTGGTGCCAGGCTTGTTCAGCACTCTCAGTGCCCTATATCCCACTGCAACTTGCAGAGCAGTGGGGTTTCTTTCAGGCTTTCCCTCCCATTCTCCTGGTTATGGTCCAGTCTTCAGGCAATTCTCCTTGTGGATGCTTGGGATGAAGCCCTTGTGCGGTGCATGTAGGTGATTTCATTAATCAAATGGTTACCAGTGAGCACACCTGAAATTCTGCAATCTGCAGATGTGATTGTTGTGTTATCTGCTCTGTGCCTCGGAGTGAGAGTGGGTTACAAGCTAGAGTAAGAAGGGCTGGAGTTTAACTTGCAGCAGATACTGTGATATCCTCCATGAAGCAAGAAAAGGTTTCTGTTAAGTGGAGGAAAACCCCTGAAGAGAGGAAGTATGATGTAATTGATAGTCAATACTGGCATAAATGGGTTCAGATTCTCCCAGCTCTTGGCCACAGGCAAACCTGATTTGACTTCTTTGCGCCTGCTGCACTCTTTCATTAGAAATCACACATAGCTTTTTGCGCTGAAGTAGCTGCAACACTTGGGAATGAAGTCTTCACGGCGTAATATTGTTTAGATCAATAAATCAAATGAAAATGACCATCCTCTCCATGTAAATTAAAGATCAAACACAAAATCTGACAGATATACCCAGATTTTTCACCACCAACCCCTGACCTTTGCATGGCCCATCCGTACTGGCTTTCTAAGGGGTTCCCAGAGAGAGCAGGGAGGTTTTACCAGGGATCACATGGGAGGCTGGGGAGGGGAAGGCAACCCCAGTAAAGATGCTCAGTAGCCATGAAGAAGCACAAAGGCTGGGGGGCAGCTCAGCAATCACGGGGGGCTGTTGGGAGCTTCTCATGGAGCTCTTCTTGCACTGATGAGGACTCAGGCCAGAAGGAAAAAATATACACCCCATGTGGGAACTTGTATGCAAGCTCTCCTAACAAGGCATTAATTGAATTTTTAAAACCATAAAAACTGAATGATCTTTCCATGTGGAAATAGCCAGTCCCAAGCCCACGGACCTTGATGAAGTAATTTATTGCTTTTGCCTGGAACATGTTGCATATGCTGGATTGATTCCCTACATCCCAGTATCTCACACTTCCTAGATTTATTCCTTTGCTACTGAATCCCAATAGGAAACCTCTCACCTGGTCCAGGCAGGATTAGTTTTTTCAATTCACCAGGAGGAGAGGCCATCACCTAGAGACCTAAGGGAAGGAATAATTTGGAAGGACTTTTCACCTGTGTCAGTCGGCAGCCAGTGCACTCCTTCTGCAGGGGACAAGCACCAGAGCTGGGTGAATCAAGGAAGGTCTGCCCCCTATCCTCACTGCTGGGCACAGGGACCTGCTTCCCCCCCTCTGCAAGGAGGTAGCAAACTACCAGGGACCCTGTCCCTCACCCAGAGCTGAGTCTGCTAAAGCACATAAACCAGCTGCAAAGCACGATGGCTTCTGCAGGATGCGCCATGGCTCCCCACCGCACAGGAGTGACACTTGGGTTGGTGCCCCAGCCTCTCCAGAGACCCTCCAGCATCACAGCCCAAAGCCAGGTCTCACTCTCCCTCCTGTTTGGAGAGGAGGAACATCAAGTCTTGTGTTTCCACTGGTGCCAAAACAAGTGTGTGTGTACATATCACGGAATCACGGAGTTTTCAGAGTTGGAAGGGACCTCTAGAGATCATCTAGTCCAGCTCTCCTGCTAAAGCAAGACGGCCTAGAGCACATTACTCAGGACTGCATCCAGGCGGGTCTTGAAAATCTCCAGAGAAGGGGACTCCACAACCCCCCTGGGCAGCCTGTGCCAGTGCTCTGGCACCCTCACCGTAAAGAAGTTTTTCCGAGTATTTGAACGGAACTTCCTGTGTTCTAACTTGTGCCCATAAGTAACTGTTAGAACTGTGTTCTAACTTGTGCCCAATATGTAACTTGAAACATATTGCTCATTTAATCTTTGCTATATGCACTTGGTAGATGAAATTGTGGCAACACTAGAATAACAGGAATAACAGTAACAGGAATAATTTGCTTTATACTGGTTCAGGGAGAGGAACAAACCTGTTCTTCCCCACAGTGCAGCACTCTTTCTTTTCCCTTTTGGTGACGCCTTGTCCCAGGCACCCTGAGCATCAAGCTGCCACCAGCTGTAAGCCCCATCCCCACCCCAAGCAGCAGTTGGGAAGGTTGTGTTTCTCTGAGCATCCCCCGGAGAGCATGCCTCCGGCTGGCCCTAGGTGGGTTCCGAAATTGTTCCTGGCTGACTTCTCAGTGCCGCTTGCTGGCAAACGTTGCACCACATTAAGAAAGTGGTGTCTACCCTCCCACGTGCAGCTTGTTTGGGAGTCTGCACTGAACAGTCCTCGCGGGTTTAAAGGGAGGCGGGATGACAGACAACACTGACAGTTTTATAAGCTGGTACGGTCAGAGCTCAAGATACAAGGGAGTAAGCTGGGGAGAAAACAGACCTCTGCCTGGGTCAGGATTCTCCATCACTGCCCCAACAGTGTACATCTATTTCCATCACTAGACTGAGGATTTATCCTGATACTGCAAGCCCAGCGATGGACAAACCATGCCCCCGACACGTACCATATTTTAAAGTGGAGCTGGAGAACTGCCCCAAGCTAGAGTCCTGGTGAGCTCAAGCATGAGGACAACACCCTACAGCATCTTAGGAGAGTAACCTTTCCCCCGAAAATGCTTAAGTCCATGTGCTCTGCTGTGACCACTGTGTGAGCAACACAGGCTTGGTCATGTACTGATCTTTTGTTGAGCAGCTGCCTTCAGAAAAGCTTCTGGTAATAATGAGTAAATGTTTATCAAAAAAAACAAAACCACCGCTGCTCTGATAACAGACACATGTACATAATAAGCAGTTTCAATGTTCATTTCTTTGACTTCTGATTGTGTATTTTAAGGTATTTATCAAAGGTAGGCAACAAAAAGGGTCACAATAGTACAAGCATGAAAAGAACCATTGCTTTTAAAAACCCTCTCCTCTGAAGGTATGAAGCAGTGTCACCTACTCCTGTCACACAAGCTCCCAACTGCAGCGAGGCCGCAGGAGTAAATATACCAGTGTCAAACTGGTATAAACCAGGTGTAAACGAGGAGTAAATATACCAGTGTCATCCCTGGCATTCGAATTCTCCCCCAGAACCAGAGATACCCCAAGTGTGCCCACTCCTGTCTTCCACTGTTCCTAGCAGAAAGGGGTTTTCCAGTGTCTCACCGCAGTGCTGCTGCAGCTTCATGGCCACGTGTGCCGGCGCCTTTCCCTGCAGCAAGAGCAAGGTCACTTCTCTCACTATTGCTTTACTTTTGGCTGCTGATAACAGCCAGGAGCATCACCCATCTCCTCTGGGAAACTGTGTTTGCTTTGGGTTACATGAGCCGGTGGTCTCACCCTTCACAGTGCTCAGTCCCTGACATTCTCACAGAGCGCTCAGCGCCTCCGGCTCCGCTCCACATTGCACAGGTGCCCACCTTTGCGCAGGGCTGGTTTGCACTGACTCGGTGAGATCTTCTTGGTTTCTGTCCTCTAGGAAATTAGTCTGTTCCCATGTGCATGCACACACACACACACACACACTCACACACACACACTCTCTCTCTCTCTCTCTCTCACCTCCTCCATGATTCCCCAGCAGAAGACTGAGGCCACTTTTCCAGTTCTCCCAGGAGAGAAGATCTGCAGACACAGACAGTAGGGCTTGCTTGCCATTTGTAAACCACATGGAGTGGTATGCTGCTAACAACTTTCAGGAGTAAAAATTGAGAGTTAGAGGTGAAAGCTGCTGAAATTCTGGGACAAAGTTTCGATAAAAAGCAGATGGCATTTTAGTCATTCTTTTTCCACTCAGCAAACAGGGCCAAATGTTCAGAAAGTTGTCTGTAAATATATCACCCTGTTTTTCAACTATCTGAAAAAAATGCTGCAAATACAACTTTAATAAGACAGCGAGCCCCCCAAAGGGTGGTAACTCGCCCTTTATCGGCCACGACATCATGTCAGTGCTTGGCAGCAAGGAGCCATTTCTTGCCTCTGATGCTCCTCTGCTGTGTCACTTGTTCCCAAAATAGCCTCATTCCCTGGTGCTTGTGCTCACATTCGGGTGGTGGTCAGCCACACAGAGTCCGCTGTCCCGAAGCACAGATTTGAGGGATTTGAGCTCTCTAAGAGGTGGGCAGCTCCCCCATGGACTTGCAGGAGGCGGTTTACCACCTCTAGTTGTAGCCAGCTTGGCTGCCTCTGCAGGACACCCAGCTTCTTCTGGGAGCCCAGCTGGGCTCACCGAGAGCAACCCCCTTTCACCTTGCGTCAGAGAGTTCGAACACAGAGGTCTGTATCCAACCCAGCTGCTCCACCAGCCTTTTATAGTCACTGCGGAGAAGCGGGCACATCTGGGAAAGGACATGGCTCCTCTTCTCCCAAAGCTGGCAGCAGAAGTGGGTAAGGAAGGATGGTGTCCTGCAAGTGCCCATGTCTCCCCGCTGCCTGTAGAAGGAGCTCGGGGTGAGCATCCCCCATGCAGACACTGGTGCTGAGGTTGCCCTAATTTGGACAGACACCCACCGGGGTGCCTTGGCTGGTGGCCGTAGGGCTTTGCCTACGGTGCTGCGGCTGTGCACTGGCCCTGCAGTGCCTGGACGGCTCCATAGGGCAGTGGCTGTCTTGCCGACTGCTGCAGGGCTCGAAGCCCTGGCACTTGAGGGGAAATTTGGCAGCATCCAGGAGTTAGGAGCACAAACAGGATTTATCCTCTTCCTATACGCACTTTGTAGCAATGACTCCTTTAAATGCTCAAATCCCTCACCTTTGTGGGAGCTTTGCTGGATGATGGAAACTGATAACAAACTCATTTTCATTTTCAGCCCCTCAAGACTGTTCCTCCTCGCCGGTGTTCAGCACCATCGCTTTTATTCAGCAAAGGTTTGAGCAAGCCATGGTTGCCTTCAGCCAGGTACGTACATTGTCTGCTATATACAAACTGCCTGCATGGATGTTTAATGCCCAGGAGCAAGGTGATATACCTTGGCTTGCACGTGCACATGCCATGCGGCGCCGCTGTCGCCACCTGAGGACCTCAGGCGAGTTGTAGATGGGGGAGCGTACACATGGTGTCCGGGGAAGCTGAGCTGTCAGAGTCGTGGGTGCAGAGTCGGGGCAGCTGCTGGAGAGGGGACGGAGGGAACAGGCGGTGGGAACTGCACTTCCTGGCATTGCCCCCGGCTGCTCTTCTCGCCCTCCCAAACCAGGCCTGTGCGAGCCCAGCGGGAACGCAGCCTCTTCCTCCCATCTCTCCCACCCCATGACGAGGGCTGCCAGCGCTGGCTCCTTGTTCATCTTAGTTTCTGCCTGTGCTGCTGAGAAGCCTCTGTTGGCAGCTTCCCCCACAGAGCATTTAAATTCTTTGCTTTCCAACTGTTTTTCTTTCTTTTGGGTAGCAAAGCCTTTAAAACAGGCAGAAAACTTGTCTGTGATAGCATTTGCTGCCTTATTTTGCTACAGGTCATGGTTTGCCTAGCCAAACTGATGGGAAATTTCTGCTGACATTACTGGCAGTGCTTCCTTCCTTCATTAAACTGATTTCCAATAAGCAGAGAAACACTATCATTTGAACAGCAGCTACTTCACTGTAATGCCTTGACTTCCCTTGTATCCTCTAATAAAGCCAGCCCAGTTAGTTAAACAGCACTGCTAACTGGGCATGGTGGTCTTGCAAGTAGGCTCGTTATGCCTTAAAGAAAAAAGCTTACAGAGGAAAGGCAGGAAGGGCAGCAGTATCTTGGGTTTTCAGGTAGCCAAAGTCTGCATCCTTGAGCATTCCTCGCTTGGGGAATGGGGCAAGTTGTGCTGTACGAGCACTTGCAGTTTATTACTCTTCAGCTATGTCTCTTCAGAGTAAGCACATTTTTCACATTCGTTTCTTGACATGAACATCAGGAGCTGTCAGACTGTGAGAAAGGCTGAGTTTAACACATTTTTTCTTTCACTGGAAACAGTCCCGATTGAAATCTGCTCTGTGTGACACCTCCTGGCTTGCCATACGGCTCCATCTCAGAGCCCGCAATCATCTGAAAGCCTGGGGGGGACGGGTGGAACTCAAATACCGAACAAGTGCCCAGGACTCACTGCTCTGTTTTCTTTCATGTCATAATTTACTAGGTGTTACAAGCAAAAAATACTATCTCACACACACCCCCACCCCACCCCCACCCCCCTCCCAAGTCCTACAAACTCCATGAGCCCGAGCCTGCAGGAAAAAGGGGTTCTTGATGTCTCCATAGGAAGGAGACAGCAGCCTCCCTGTGTTGTCTGGTGATGGGTGACCGGCGTGAGGGGCAGTCGAGCCTCCTCCAGCCTCTGGCTTTGGCTTTCAGACCTCTCTCTGTGAGAACAGACCCAGTTGGGCAGGAAAGCGGTCCCAGTGCCTCCCTCTCCTCAACTCCTTCATGCACAATATAGGTCCTCCCTCTCATTTCTGCAGGAGGCAGCATTTACCAAGAACACAGTGCACTCCTGGTGGTGTAATCGATGTTGTTGCTGGTGCCATCAGCTAATTTGCAGCTGGTGCCAACAGCTAATTTGCCTGTGGCCTGGGTGTATGGAGGAGGGAGGTGTGCTCTGGCAGTCTCCCCCATTTTACTACCCCTCCAGACAAAGCCAGTTTAAGGTTTCTCAGCCGGACAAGCAGGCATCAGGTGTCAGCACCTGGCTGCTCCTGTGAAGGGAAAAGGGAGGGAGAAGCCAAGCAGCAGAACTGGGAAAAATAGCCCTTGGGACCTGAGTTTGTCTGTTTGTGCTTCAGGCAGTGGGCTGGGACAGGGCAGAGCAGGGGCTGCTGCTCCTTCAAGCAGCGGTTCAGCAGGAGCTGCTGCCTCCCTTCACCCCCAGCCTCACCTCCACTCCAGCCCGGCTGCCCAAGGAGCATCGCTCTCCAGGCAGTGTGGGCAGGAGAACTGTGATAGTTTTCAGACTCTCAGCAGCTTGGTCCCCTGGGTGACTGCCTGCTTCGCCTATCCCTTGAGCCTGGTGCTAATCCCGCCAAATATCCCAGGCAGAACCTCAGCTGCTTCACCGGCACCTGGCTCACAACACTAATGGCCACACAGGCCTCGAGTCACCTCATCTCACAAAAGGAAGTATCATTTCCACTGAATACATTTGGGTCAATGAATACACAAAACCTCTGAGGCACAGAAGAGGGTCATGTGAAAGTCAGGTTAAACCCAGCTTCCTTTGTGCCACAAACACAGTCCCTCTCCAAGACCTCCTAGCCCCGTGACCAAGCCACTGGTGGCTTCACTGTGACACGATGCAACACAGAGGTCCAAAAAGCCCTATGGAAAGAGCTTTTTGTTTGTGATCAGCACAAACTAATCAGCCTTTAAATGAAAAATGTCTTCTGTATTCCAAAAAATGTTGCTGTCTTGGGCAACATTCTAGATGTGCTGCCTGCAGACATGGTATAGAGGCTCTGAACCTACAGAAGCATAAATAGAAGAGTCTCTATTACACTTAATAGCAGGAAAATAGTCACAAGTTGGAATTGTCACAAGGAACTCATCTTCATAAAGCTGTCACCTTTCAGGATTCAGAGCAGTCACAGATAGAATTTCCCCTGAATTTTTCTGCGCGGGTAGTAAGCTATACAAATACCATGGAGCACTTACTGGAGCATTACCCTTCATAGCTGTTATACAGCAAGGATGAATTTCAAGTGGAGGCGAAAGCCTTTGTGATCTAGTTGCCAAGCCCGTGACCAATCTAGTCCTGACTGTTCTCAGTCTAAATGGTGATTTTCCCTTTCCCCTACAGAGGTTCACAAACTACCTGACTGGGCTAATGCAGGTGGTTGTAGTAACTGAACCATAAGTCGTTTCCAGAAAATTGATGAGTTTATTCATCTTGCAGATTCAGCTGCCTAGAGATTAGTTTCCTTCAGCTCTCAAACCAGTTCCTGGTTGCAGTAGCATGCAGGACAATCAACTAGTGCAGATCCAGACTTTGACTGATGAGTTAGCTCATGAGGTAAAGTCACTGCAGTGTCTGGTTTCTGGACCTACTGAGCAATTATCAATAGCATTAGGAAAAGGTAAGATAAGCATATTCCCATGCTTTCTGGTTATTAACCAACATGCCAATAAGAAATCCTTTGGATTTATGTTGGAAAACTATCAACCACAAACTTCAAGATGTAAATAGGGCAAACCTTTTGTTTTAAAGCACATAGCGAACTGAGACCCTGAAGGAACTTACTGCTTGGGATGTTGTCCAGAGGACATTTTCGTCAGGACATTTTATTTTTGTACCAGTCATCTTCTTCTGTGCCTCTGAGACTGAGTTTGCATATTGCTCATTAGGTGCTACCTTCATTACCTGCTCCTGGCAGGGAAGGCATTAAACAAAGCGCATCCTCTTCAAACATTTATGGGGACAGGATACCTACACTGATGTAGTGCTGGAGAGCTCAGCAGACCCAGACCAACTCTTGCCATGACTGCAGATGCAATTGGAGAAGATGAGAGGAGCAGTGTACTGAAGATAGCACCCAACTGGGCTTTCAGGAGAGTGAGGCAAGCGTAATCTGCAGCTTTTATTGTGACATTGGGAAAATAATTTCACTAACCACTGTCTTGATTTCCAGCCTGATAGTGAAGCTAGCACTGCATTTCTTTGCAGAGGGAAACATCTGTTTGGGGGGTTTTAACACCGATAGAAGAGGGAGTGGGGGAGCTTGGGCTTTGTGTGATCTTTTCTGTGTTGTCCTGGCTCCTGCAGGCGGGCAGCTAGGCAGCCAGGTCCAAGCAGGGAGGCACAGCATGTACTGAACTGTCCTACAGAGATGCTGGATCCCATCCCAACACTGAAGATCTGATTGCTGTCATCATGCAACCACATTTAGTCGCCTTTTTATTTTTTTATTTTTTCAATGGTGTGATAGACTTGCTTTGCCAAGCTAAAAAGCTCAGGGAAATATCTGCGGAGATGCAGAGGGGGTGAGTCATGCAGAGTCTGGGAGCTGACGGCAGCGACCCTTGAGTGGAAGGCTGTGGTTAAAGGAGGTGGGAGGGTTTTTTGCTGGCCACAGGACTGAAGTGGGCAGGTGTAGATGAGTCAAGTAAAGGCTGCTGCAAAACAAGATCTCTGCGGGTGAAATCAGAGGGGTTGCTGGTAACACCAGGGAGTTTTATGGGTCAACTCGAAGCTTCAATTTCCTTTCTATATCCTCCTACTCCTTCTTGACAATGGTTCTGCTCCTGCCCTTTACTTTTTCTCTTCATTCACTTTTACTCTCTTCTTCAATTTTTCATCCTTTGTGTGCTGATACTAGCTAAATGCTTTAGCTCCCTTGTTCAACCAGCTGATAATAGTACTGCGAGTTTTCTTTCATAGGCTGACTGATGGGAAAATAATGAGTAAAAAAATAATACCATCATAGCACCAACCGTATAGAAGCATAGTCAGTAGGGTACTGTCTTTCAAGGGAAAAGTGGGCATCCACCCCCCTGTGCTGATCCAGACGACCTGTATCATCTTCAGTGTGACATTTCACCTCTCTGCACCACAAGTCCCCATCTGTACCACGGGGTTAATAATGCTGCCTTTTCTCATAGGGATATGGCGAGGAAAGGAGTAGTTAACATCAGGAGACACTCAACAGAGCGATGGGGCTGATTCATTCGGAGGTAGGCATAAGATAGTCAGGAACTGCGGAGACCTGGAGCAAACCCAGAAGATGAGGTTTTTCAGGGTAAGACTTGTCCCTTTATCAACTGTTAGCATAACAGGACTCTGACCCATGCGGGGATCCCTCTTTTATTCGTATTAATTCGTATTAATTGAGAGCAGTTTACTTGAGAAAGAGTTTTGTGAAAACAGGCCTATTTATAAACACAGAAGTAACATATTCAGCTTCTCGTGCGGGTTGGTTCAAAACAAGTCATAGAAACTGTTCTGATGAGAAACTCAGAGGTTGGCTGACATTATTATAGAAGCTGCCTGCTTTCTTTGGAAATATTATGTTTTGTTGAAAAAAAAAACAAAACTAAAAATATCACCCAAACTAAAAAGCTTCTCAATGGGAAAAATATGTCATAGTTGTTGGTGGAGACCTTAAAACTTTCATTCTACCTGTTTTCATGTGAGCTGTAGAAACTCGGCCTGTGTGACTCGCTTTTGTGCCTTTGATAAATTACAGTCTCATGAAAGTCGCAATCCAAATTTGTTCAACAAACACCAAACCCCAGGTTTTCACACCAGGAAAGTTAAGCAAATTCTCAAGCAGTATTGCCCTGCCACTGACCGATGTCATCACACACATGCATGTGGCTCCAACACCAGTCACTGGGGGCTATGATCAGGTGAATTTGATGGGGTGAATTGGGAGCTGAGGCATGTCCTGTACAGGGTTTAGCCTGCAGCAGGACAGCCTGCAGAGCCCATGCTGCTGGCATGACGAGAGAAGTGTCCAGGTTGTCCCCAGATGCACATGCATCAAGGCATCCATGCAGCTTTAAAATGACTGAAGGGACTTCATGTGTTACTGCCCTGCTCCTACTTGTCACCATTCCCTGTCTGGAAGTTATAGTCAGCAGCAAAGGCCGGTGGGTGGGAGCTCACAGCTCTGGGAGCAAAGTCTGCTACTTCTATATTATGGTGCTGAGTGATGGGCCTTGAACTAAGCTGAAGATTTTCCTCTGGAGAAAACCTGGGAGCACTCTCTTGCTGTTTCACCTGCAGACTGGTGGGAGCAGGATGCTTATTGGGTGTGCAGTGACAAGCAGCATCCAGCTGCTGGGCAGCAGCTGCCGCCTTCCCAGATGCTGAACTGCACAGTTATTCCACAGGGGGCAGAGTCTGTGCTTCCACCAACACACCTTCTTTGAAGCGGTAAAACTTATTATGTGCCCAAGCCTCAGTTGTAACCAGCTTATCTCTAAAGAGGTAATAATTTAATTTCATTTCATTTCTAAATTAAAATCTCAAGCAAGCCAGAAAAGGTTTTCCTGACCTTTCTGCTTACACACAGCTATTCCCATCTATGAGCCACAAGAAATGTGCAGGGGCAAGTGCAATGTTGCTACTGGACACATCTAGGACTTAGCTGAGTCCAGCAGCACTGCAAACATCTGGACAAACTTCATCCCCAAACAGCCAGCACTCTAAGATTCTCACAGGATGATTTTAGAATACAGGATTCTGCGGGGTTTTTTAAAGTGTTGTACCTAGAAAAGAGAGCTTGTAAAAGACCTTAGAGGGATGGGGGCTTCCGTGCTGTGGCCCTGTCAAAAGACTGGTCTGAGAAGATATAGCCTCAAACTGAGAGATATGCTGACGAAAATCAGGAGCATCACATTGCAGGTCTCAGCGAAGGCTAATTAACACCCATGACAGCTTACATCCTGTCTGCTGGTGGAAAGGAAACATGCCGTAGGCGTCCCAAGGCTGACATTCATGCCTGGCATTTCCCCCATGCTGCTGCCGCGGAGTGGGCAGCACAGCCGGCAGCGTGCCGGCATACAGACCTCTGGCACCCCAGGCCCGGGAGAGCTGGCAGGCAGACACCCGGCTGGGACAGAGGGTTTTGGGGAGCACTATTGCTCTGATGAGAGTTGCAGGCTGACTTGGGGGGGCACACTGACACTTACTCCTAGTTAACTGCCGTCCCTTCCTTCTCAGCAGTTTTCTGACCTGCAATGTGATGCTCCTGATTTTCGTCAGCCTATCTCCCAGTTTGAGGCTATATCTTCTCAGACCAGTCTTTTGACAGGGCCACAGCACGGAAGCCCCCATCCCTCTAAGGTCTTTTACAAGCTCTCTTTTCTAGGTACAACACTTTAAAAAATGCCTTTGCTGCTGCATTTGGAAATCTTGGAAAGGTGTGTGCAGCCCATTAGCGCACAGGAGGACCGGTGCTCCCCAGCTTGCCAGGAGCGCTGGTAGCCCTGGCCATTGCTAGTGATGCCTCCAGAGCCTCCAGCCAGGACCTCCCCATGCTCCACAGCATGATGCAGCCCACGGAGGTCTCCTGCCAGCAGAGCATCAGCCCTGGGCTTGCTGGAGCACCAGCTCTGCTAGCAAATGGGGTGCTCTCCGGGACTTCCCCCATCACTGGCATGGGATTGTCCCTGTCAGAAAGTGTTCAGGTGTTCCCAGCATGGCTCTGCCCGGGCCAGCCAGCCCTTGCCAGCAGCTCCCTGGCACCATCCAGAAACTGGCATGAGCTGGCCATCCCCAGCGGGCAGTTTGGACAAAGTGTCCCTGCTTTGCAGGGCGATAGCCTTGAACAGCAAGGACGTAGACTGCCCCATGCCACGTCACTGCAGAACCAGGCCAATGCAATGTGCCAGCATTGCCACAGCCTGTGTTTGGCATCTCCTCAGTCACCATGTGAGGATACTATGAAGGACCATCCTCTGCCCTGAGCAGAGGCATGGGCAGGACCTGGCCATGCCGGCGGTGCAGCCCTGGTCTCTTTAGCTCCCTTCCCCACCCAGCAAACCCAGTTTCCCCATGTTCATTTCATAGATCAGGCCTGGGTGCGAGATTCCCTGGTGCTACAAGAGCATTTGGGAGGCTACATCCACAATAACAGCACCGTCTATCTCCTCTAACTGGGGCTGCCCCGTGCAGCACCTCAGCCCTTGAACTGGTTTCACATGATACTCCTCAGGCAGCCCTGGCACGTGGCTGCTTTTGGAGCACACAGGACAACCTCAGCTTCCCCACAGATGCTGAAGACTTTCACCTTGGCTGCCCGCAGTGCTGTCCCCTGTACGGGTGGAAGGTTTCTTACCAAGCACAAAGGCAAAGCCATTTCCTCTCAGAAGACGCACCACAGGACCTGTGCACGTTTCCTCTGTGTGCGAAGGACTGGCAGCCACCGCTTTTTGTGGCAGCTGGGTGCCCTTCCCTGTCCTGCCAGCTCTCCCAGTGGCATCTCCCATCACCTCAGCCAGCCCATGGAGAAAAGGTCAGGGGAAGGCACTGGATGTTGGGCAGAAGAAAGCTTGTGGGAAAGAAACCAGGCAGAAAGAGTGGGAACAAGCAAGAAAATATCTCTCCTCCACAGTCTGGCAGGAGCTCCCCAGCCCTGTGCTCATGTTGGGTTGTCACCATGACTGGGTGAGCAGGGGGTCTGCTAACGCCAGCATAGAGACTGCCTGTCCAGCTCAGGGAGGAGCATTTAAAAGCTACAAATCACGCCTGGGAAAGCACCAGGGAGAAACAGGGAAAAAGCATGTGTGTCCGTCCTGGCACTGCCCCAGGAGTTTCCTGTGAGGTTCCCCAGTTCAGGCAGGGAAGTGCAGGTTCCCGGTGGGGGAATCTGAGGTGAAGGTGGGATGGATGATTTGTCTTTTGCCCTAGCTGGGGGGTACCTGTACCCCAACCCCTGGCTATGCAGACCCATATGCAGGTGGTAGTCATGTGCCAGCTGGAGTGCACTGGGGAGCAGCAGCCCCCCCCAGGAGGCCCAGACCCACACCCAGCCACCCTCTTCCATTTCGGTGTCTCCTTGGCTCCAGGGCTGCTGGGTCAAACAATCATGAACACAGAAGCATCTTTTTCTAAAGCATCTTGAGAGCCTGAATCACTTTTGCCCTTGGGATTTAGTGGTGGCAGCCTATAGGCCTTTTGGAGAGGATGTCCCTGGCCCTCTCCACCATATTCCCATTCTCTGGGTCCATCTAGCACTGGCTGCACAGCCCTGCTTTAGCTATGAGTCTCTGAGTCCTTCATCACCCTGCCAGGGAGTCTCTTTTCCCACCCTTGCCCCACACACTCCGTTGTGTCTGGGGGAGACCCTGGGCTGCAGGGCCCTCCCCAGCCCCGGGTGAGCCCCAGCGCCCATTGGAAAAGCAAACCTGTGCACCTGCTGGCAGTGGTCTTGAAGGTGAGCTCCTCTGACCAGCAGCGGTGGGAGGACATTGCTAATCTGCACGGGCCCACTTCAGTGCCCAGAGCTGACCTGGGTGGGACTCCAAGCTAAAGCCAGAGCAAAGCCAAACTAAATCTTTCAGGCTTAGGAAAGTCTGGCATTTTCCTTTCCACCTGATTTTCAGTCCCACGTGTTGTGCTGCTGATTCCCTGCATGTCCACTGGAAACTCACTTTGTCCTCCTCCTCAGCATCCTCCCAGGGAGGAACATTGAACGGGTGAATGAAAAGCAGCTAAGAGCTGGGTCCCGTTACTGCAACAATGCAAGTGTACTTGGCATGTTCTTGTGGACCCCACTTGTGCCAGTGTTGACAGGCATCTTTGAGAGCAGGAAAAATGAGAGCTGGAGGGCTGCAGGGCCCCCCCAATGTGGTCATAAGCCCCAGAGATGAGCTAAGCCAAGTAATTCATCCTCCCATTGCTCACGTGTGCCTGGGGCAGTGCCTGTTCCCTGACAGAGAGCCTTTGACACTCACTGAAGCTAGAAGATCTGGGCAAGTCTCACCTCAGCAGGGTGAGATATCTCCAGGCATGTTTGGAGATCAGCTTCAGACGGTGCCATGGTGTCAGCCCGTATGGGCTATTTCAGCCACCAGCGTGAATGGAACCAGAGGGTTTCCACCCACTCCCTGTCTGTGCTCTCACATTTGGTAGGCTTTTAAGCCCAGTCCCACAGTTATCCAGTGCCACCACGGCCAGGCAGTCTCCTGTTACCTAGGCCCAGGAGTACCCATGGTCAGCCATGCATGGGTGCCTGGAGCCTCGCGTGGCTGCGAGGGACTCCATAAGGGCTCCATCCTTAAGAAAACCAAGGTCAAAATGGGTAAACACCATCACACAGTTCTTACTGCATGACACCTACTACTCCTACACTTTCTCCCATCCACACATCACTTCCCACAAACAGCACCTTTGACTTCAGTCTCCACAAAGCTGGTTAATAGTTAAATGTCAACCAAAGCTGCAAAACCTTCACAGTTCTGCAATAGCCCTGAGCTCCCCGGTACCACACAGCCGGCACAGTGATTGAGGGCTCGGGAGGAAGCAGCACGTACTGTGTATGTGGGTGTGCTCCTCTCGTTGCACAAGAGGAGGGTGTTACTGGAGTATTGCTCGTGTTTCTCATTCCACATGTGACCCTGTCACCTGCTCTGCAAAGGAAACGCCATACAGCGAGTTGTGAGCAAGACAGGGAACAACCAGATGAAGCTGCAGTTGTCTGACATAGGAGAATCTTCATACATCCTGAAGGCATGCTTCACACCATATCGCTCTGGCTGCTCTCTTTGAGGTCCCTGAAGATTTGAGTGTTACCTGTCATGGGAACCAGGGGTAAATGAGGTAGAAAATCTCAGCCTGGTTCACTGGAGGATCTGTGGCCATGGACAGACCGGTGGTTTGCTGGAAGCAAATGTCATTACTGTCCTTCCAGGGCAAGTGCAAGTGTCTATAGGCCACCCAAGCCAACAGAGGACCCTGACGTACTGCAGATAGGCCTGCGCATTAGGGTTTTATATGGAAGCACAACCCAGCAGCAGGACCTGTTACATCCTCAAACACCAACCTTGTCTCCTCTCTTGTCCCAGGCAGCAGTCACATCCCACTGCCCACTGCTGGGAAGCTAAGTGGCAGTCTCCTAAATTCTGATTACATCTTTTAAAACTCAGGCATTGAAGGAGCCAGAGCTGGGATGCAGTCACAGTGGCTCTCCTGCTCCACAGGTATCAGTGGATTAATGAGGGGAGACCCTGATGCAGAAATTAGCCCCATAAAGCTGCAGCCTGAGGCAATACTGCTCTTTTTGCATATGAAAGAAATGGAAGGTGCTGAGATTTCAAGTATCCAGTGAAAAGCAAGGGATATGAGGAGCTTCCACTAGATGATGAAGTACCTCCTTGGTGCTTCCCACACAACACTTGTCCCTCAGTAGATGTGCTATTTCATTGTAAATCAGTTATAGCCATAAAAGCAAAATGCCATTTGCTTTAATGTCAAAGTGAAGTCCCATCGAGTTGCCTGCTGCTGGGCAGGAAAAGGAATTTTAGCCAAACTCATTGCGTCTGCTGCTTACTGAACAATGTAATCAATAAAAATATAAATACTGTCAACTATTGTTCTTCTAAGCCTCTTGTATCCAGCCTGAACCCACAAAACTCATCCAGGAGGATGCTTTATCCTCGTCCTCACTATGTCGAGCCCTTTGCTTCTTAGAAATGCTCTTGATCAAAATGACTCGTCTCCTCTGTGAGCTGATCTCTACGCTGTGTATCTGTATACAGGAAATTTCTCAAAGTTCTCTCTGGGTATGAGTTTGGGTTTTCTTGAGACTTTCAGCTGTTTGTTAGCAAGACAACCATCTGTAAGGAAGCTTGATGTGACCTTTGTGTATATCAAAAACAGTTAGCAGAAGTAAGGACATTAATTTTACCTTACAAAAGTGTTTGAAACACTGGAATTGAAGGAATGTCAACACACTGGTGTCTGTATCTATTAAAGGGTTTGGAAACTTGATGAAACTGCAGAATGATTCCAAAAAGCTCTGCAGTGTGAATCTGAAGGAAATCAGCCCAGATAGATTACTACAAGGAAGATTAGGAGATGACTCAGGTATATGTGTGGATTCATTCATGTAGGGGAAACAGCTGCCACAAGGGGCTCTTGAAAGTAGCAGAAATAGGTGTTAGTAGAATTGGTAGCTCTATGAGCTAGGAAGAATAAAATGTGGAAATAAACACCCTGTTAATAAGCAATTGTGAAAGTTGAACCACAGGGAAAAAGATATCAAGGTAAATGGTGGTGTTTCTGCTGAGATCTCCAGGTCAAAAGGAAGAACCTTTTGAGGGGGTGTATGCGCTAACTAAAAGCAGAAGTATTTTAGTCAGACACACATTCCTGGCTGGGCTCGCTCCAAGACTAATCAGCTGAAATTCCATTGTGAACATGCAGCCAGACTAGATGATTTTGTGGACTCTCTCCTGGCTTGGAATGGTGGATGAATCTATGGGTCCATGTTACCTGTTTTCCTAAGGAAAAAAAAGAAAAACATCTCTTTTCTACTTGATATTTCCTCATCCTGCAGCACCTGAGCACCATTTCCATCAGCTTCATCAGTGTGTTGTTCACATAACCCTGTGAGGCCAAGGCCAGGTCTCACTCCTGTCCCTTCTCCTGGCTCAGACCATGACTCTGACATGCCACTTTCACCACTTCATTGCAAAATAAGGACCCAATTGCAAGACGGGAAAAGAATAAGCATCTAAAAGGGACCAAACATATCCAGAGGCATCTAAAGAGACAACGCCTCACTTGGGCAAGCAGCAACATTTAATTACAGCCAGTCACACTTCGCTCTTACCCACAGTTGTAAGGTTGACCCTGTGGTGGCCCTGGATTGCAGCCTCCCAGAAACCCAGCAATGAGCATCCATCTCCCCTTAGCTAACGGCAGTAACCCTACTCATACACAAGAAAACGTGTACATTGATTATTTCTCAAAAATATCAAGTCAAATGGACTTTCTTACTTCTTATACTTCTCTTTTCTTCGTACAATATCTCTAAAAATAATCCCTGAAACCCCCTTACCTTAAGTGTTTTTGAAAAATAACAAAAAAACCCAAGAAACTCTCCAGTCAGTTATAAACAGATGATGGGAAAATCCTGCACTTGACTAATTGTAGTACTGCGGCTCAGCTTCGTCTTTGGGGATTTCTCAAAGTTCAACTTCTACATGAGTGAGCTATGAGCCAAACTGAAAGCAAAAATCGGGCTCTGCTCGGAGCCCTGCTGAGCCAACCACAGGTGAGCCCGGTAAATCTGCAACTCCGCTTTTACTGACCTGCACCAAACAAAACAAACAGGTCTTTCTGGTGCTGGCTTGAAGAAGAATTTGAAAGGAGCCCGACTTCTTAAGAACAGCGACTCAAAATCTATTTTTAGAAGGCTGCTGGGGGACTTTCTTGCTGAAAGTGGAAGAAGCACAAGAAGTTGACTCACATATCAAATAGTTGGTTTTCAGCTGAGGAAAACTTACTTTTTTCAGTGAAAGCATTTTATATTCAGTGAAACTTTTCATGATGCAGAAGTCATTTCCAAAACAGTTTCAATCTTCCCTTCATTTTGCAAAGAGATGAATCTAACCTATTTTTCCTTAGCATTTTTACCACTTTGACCCTGATGGGGGCTCGCAATGGAGCTTGCTGGGGGGGCAGCACAGTTAAGTGGTGGCAGCTGCCCCATCAGCACCCTGCTCACTAACCCTGCAAACGGGCATGTCACTGCCCCCATCCTCACCCCGGGGAAGTCCACCCACATCCTAACTTCACAGAGCCTCCTCATGGCAGACCTCTCCAGGCTATTATGTTTAGGTTATAAAAATATTTCCAAGGAAAGTGGTAGCAGGTTCTTCATTTGAAAAGGATCACCAGATCCCCTCAAACTGGTAACCTTCTCCTCGCACGGACCCCAGGTACCTGCTGTGTCCAGGGTATAACCTGCTCAGGCAGAAACCTGGTCCTTCTTTCACCGATGGTGCCCTGATTTGGTTGAGCCCCAGGCACTGTGCCATAATAAGCAAGGTTAATAATAATCATGCTAATGGCTAGATCAACAATGTCAGAGTCAATCAAGTGTGCCCACCCTCAAACCCCAAACACAGCCTCTCTATATATAACATACTGACACAGTAACCTTTCCTTATCAAAACAGTCGATTTAATGTTTATCTAGCATTTAAGCTAGTTTTCAAATCAGCCATCTGATGTTTCCTGATTTATATATGAAAGGCGCAAGCTTTCACTTCAGGAAAGTGGCTCACACAAAGCCCGTGCTCATCTTGAGGAAGTCATCGATGTCCACTGCTCTTCCACACTGGCATTCAGCCACGGGCAGCTCTCCTCCTCCTCCAGCTCCACTCTTCTAGTTGGACTTCTCCATTCAGACCCTGCTAATACAGTCTCTGGTTCAGATGCTGTCTAGTGAGCAGATCCTTCAAAACAAATGGAGGTGAGAGAGCCGGCAGCTCTGCTTATTTTAAAGAAACTTCAAAATGTAGTAATTCCAGAGGATACCAAAGGCAGAAGGGGAATTTCCCTGGACAGGCTTGGTTTGGTGAGGGTTGCACAGCTACAGAGAAGTCCATGGCACAGAAAAGGTTAGGTCCAACGTTATAATGCGTTCATCTGCTTTACAGATCATTAATTTTCCTCTGGACTCGTTGCTGGGTAAAGCACTTATTTGAAGGTCCCAGCTCTTGGTCTTTGCAAGCTTTGCAGCTAGAGAGAAATGAAGGAGTCTGGGCACTCTGAGGGGAGCTGTGCTTCTTAAGCCCCTTATGCTCACAAAAATGCATCAGGATTCAAATGGACTGTGTAGGCCATTATTCAGAAAATGCTGCCACTCTAAGCAGGTGCCAGCTGGATGTGTTGCAATCTAGTATGTAAATAGAGCTGGCTAGTGACTTTTAGCAAAGTATTTGCCCGGTGGACCAGGAGAGCTCTTTTGTAGCAACAGAAGGAAAGGTTTTCTGAACGCTAGCAGACACAGAATGGGTTATGAAGTACGATATCCCTGCTACCTGGTGTCTGCTTTTCGGTTGGCTTTTGGGGTTGTTTTTTTTTCCCCTGCAGTTGCTCTGTATGCATGCATCTAAACCCTGTGTGGCTCATACATCTAGTAAAAATGATCATATCCTCCTCCTTCTGCATCCCATCCAGGTCATTGTGCTCTGTATTTGGAAATGCACCACAAATCAGACAGACTTTCCTTTTCCTGGCAGCGCTGGAGGAAGGGATGCTCCTGATTTTGCTCCAGGGCCCAAAGGATTTGCTTTTGTTCTTAGAAAGACCCTCTCCTCAGGTTAAATTATCGGCCTAAGCTCTAAATCCTGGGGGAAGAAAAAATACCAGCTTTTCTGAAAGAGACTCCGCCATAGTCTTAAACCGCAAACACCCCTGGACATCTTTTGTCTTTACAGAGGCAAAACATTCAGCCTGCACACAGGTCAGCCAGCCCACCGCACTTCACTGACTTTTCATTTTCCTCCTACATTCAAACAAGTTGGTGCTTCTTCATAAAGCCCACACTTCTTAAATTACTCAGGGGAGAACTTAATTTATCAGTCTGAAGGTCTGGGAAATAACAGAGGCTACGCCTCCTGATTCAGCCTCAATTGCAATATTTGCTATAATAATGGACAAAGTGCGTCTTGTGTTTCCCATCAATGCTATTCATTTCTGCTGAGAAGTAACTTATCAGAGAGAGCTGACTGAAAAAGAACAGAAAGATCTAAATGTATTCCTATCTAATTTCTTCTCACAGTCAGTTCAGATGTAGTTTGGGGTAATTAAAAAACTTTCAGTTATTGTATTAGATTCACTTCCCATCAGAAATTCCCCTAGATGATACCTATAACCCGAATTCTTAAAATCGATTTGCAATGTCACTTTTGCGATACTATGATATGGGTTTGGGCTTTTTTTTTTCTGCTGAGAAGCACAAGGAAGAGCAACAGTCTTTCCTGGTTCTTTGAGGTGTTTTTTTTTCTTTTTTTTTCTTTTTTTCTTTTTTTTCTTTCCCCTGGTAGAGCTACTGTCAATTGTAAATACTGTCTTTGTTTTTCTTGGCTTCTTCTTTGGTGACAGAGGAATGCGAGTAGGAATTCAGCTGATACTTAAAGGAGAAGAAAGGCTGTGCCTTTAATGGCAACATTTTCATCTACCTTATTTAGCAGATAGCATTAAAAAAGTATAATTTTAAGGAGCCTTCAAGAAAAAAAGAAGAGTCATTAAACCCAGAATTTTGAGTACAAGCCCATTCAAGCAATTTTCATCTTGCTTACCTTGCATGAAAAGACTAAAGCAATAGCAGATTACGTTAATTCACTTTGTTAGTCATTCTTTAACATGACTGTATGCTGCTTAACCGACAACAACCAAGATAAGGGTCCCTCTGGATATGACTGAGAGAACTGGGGAAGGATTTTTACTCAGGCATGTAGCCGTAGGATGAGGGGGAATGGCTTTAAACTGGAAGAGGGCAGGTTCAGATTAAACATTAGGAAGTTTTTCACTTTGGGGGTGGTAAGGCACTGGAACAGGTTGCCCAGAGAGGTTGTTGAGGCCCCATCCCTGGAGGTGTTCAAGGCCAGGCTGGACGTGGCCTTGGGCAACCTGGTCTAGTGGGAGGTGCCCCTGCCTATGGCAGGGGGGCTGGAACTCGATGATCTTCAAGGTCCTTTCCAACCCAAACCATTCTATGATTCTATGCTTCTATGAACTGAGTGATGAGAAAAGCATAGGCTCTGGCAGAGAAGGCGGCTCTTCTTCTTTCAAGGACAGCAAGCTGAGAGTCCTGCTGCCAGGACTTAATGTAAGAGGGCAGCACATGTGTAACAGCTTGCATGGACTAGACAAACATTTGTTAATTGATTCTATTTTGGAGGGTAGAAGATGCCCCAGAAGAATGCTCCGGATCCTTACTAGCAATCTTTTCTTTGAACGCTGGGCTCTTCTGACCATGAGGACAGAAGCTGATGTATTGGTAAAACTGAAATGATTATCAGAGTATCATCATTCCTACTTTTTTTAGGCAAACAGTTTCTGCTGAAATAAGACCCTAAATCAGTCTTCTCCCATACTCTTTTGTCAAGAATAAATACAATTAATAAACTAGGGGCTTGGAAGATAAAGCTTACTATAAAAGCACAAGAATTGCATCTGTTTCTGAACCAAGTAGCATCATTTGCCATTAGAGATAGAAACCTGGATTAGGTGGCTTGCAAAACTGATCTGACCTGCTAATTCCTACATTCCTATGTTTTATGTACACTGTTTTTTCCCCAGTGAGATGGCTCAAGCTGAAAATTCAGCTGTGCTCAAGGCTTCCATGAGCTGCTGAGTATTTGGATACAGAGGTTAGCTGTGGTCACCTGTAGGGGCTTCCCACCACCACGTCTTCACAGATCTTGGTTTCAATTGCAACTAGAAGCAGAAGTTCCAGAATAGCACAAGAAAGGATGTTCCCCAAAGTGTTTCTAAAATCAGGAAGTAGAAGAAAGCTTGTAAGACCTCCAGAGCTAGTACAAATGCTAACCTCATTCACAAGGTATGCCATTCTTGTTGAGTGCTTCTGCCACCCAGATTTTTGGGCTTCCCCATCCTTGGGCATGTTTTAAATAGAATGTAAGGGGACTGTGCTTGGCTGTTCAGAGAACCACAAACCATCAGGATCAACCCACAGTGCAGAAGCCTTCAGGCTGTTTGAACGCGTGGCTTGGGGATTTGCTCTGTAGACACCACAACACAATCAGCATGGAGAAAGGTCAGGGTTTAAGGGGACTCCCTTAAATGGGTGCTGTATGGCTCAGAACTATTGTGGATGTGCATTATAAATGCAGTCTGCAAATCTGCCCTGGATGCCTGTACTTTTTTTTTTTTCAAGTAAAAATGACAGAATCGTGTAGACATACAAATGCTGCCTATCGGTGTATATGGATGTATGTATATGTAACTATGCATTTAGTGGGATGGATCCTGTTGTCTTTTCTTTATACAACCCGCTTTTATAAGGAGACGAAGATAATAATGCTCAGATAGCTCTGAGCCTCTGGCCAGCCTCCCCAAAATTCACATTTTTTTGTTCAATCTGGAATTACCAGATGGAACAAAAATAGCTTGCTTTGTGAAATGTGGTCACCCACTCCAAGAGCAGAATCCTACTTTATCACCATCAGCTCAGAGCAGTGGCCAGGAGGTTGTCTGTTACAGTGGCTGTGTACCCAGTGTCGTCTGATAGCCCTGGAAGACTGTCGCAAGGCTGAGAGCACCATCTGCACCGATTTCAGCTCCTTCCCAGCACAAAGTGCACAGACTGAGGGCATGTGGTGTCTGGAGAAGCAGTTAGAGCTCCTTGACCCTCCTCCTGGCCCTGGGATCTGGCTGCAACAGCTTCCAGCTTAGAAAATATTTGCAAAAGGCACTTAGGCTGGTTAAGTTTCATACTATGGAAAGAAGATTTGTTTGACTGATGTCCTCAGCTCTGCCTTCAAGGGTGTCTCTCTCATGAGACCCCATGTTAAGACGCCTCATACAGCAGAGACCAGGAGCTCGGAGAGGTCTGTGAACTGACTGGCAGTGGCCCCAGGGACCAGCCAGGATTTGAGGAGACCTGGAGAAGAATGTGGCCACTTTGGGCATGTCCTTTTCTCACTTTGCAAAGCCTGTCTGCTCTGTCTCTCTCTTTTGTCCTGGAGGTGGGGAGGATGGCAGAGGTGCTGCTGTGCTAACTTTGCAACCAACCAAGACTCTCATCTGAGGCGGGGCTGAGGTACCTCAGGAACATGGCAGGACAGAGTAAGGGCCCCAGTGACCCAGTAAACACAAACAATGCTCAGCATATTTGAAATGCAGCTTACGTGAGTGTAAGCAGTATAACACAGAAGAGTTATTTGTATTTGGGCTGATGGATACAGATGTTCAAAAGTTCTCGTGTCTTCCGGTTTCCGAAGGTCTGCAAAAGCTTGAAGTCACCTGTGAAAGGCTAAAACCCCCAAGTGAAAAATGTATAAAAATAGCTTGAAGTCACCCAGAGGTGGTGTTGACAAATAACAGTTTCACAGGACTCTGAGAGAAGAGATTTTCCTCAGTCTGGGCTGACTGAATGCTAGTTTATGAAGCATGAATCTGACAACTGTAGGCTTTTCTCTGAGTTACCAGATAAACCGAAAACCTACGTCTAGTTTTTTCAAATATACTGTGATTTTTAATCACTAAGTAGTCAGTCAGCTGCTGTGAGGACAACACAAGCAGTGGTCATCTCAGCACTGGGAGAAGACCCAGTAGGGCAATGATGACCAACGTGTCCCAGCAACTGAAGAATTCTGGTCATGGGAATGAGCAATTCAGCAAGTTTCTCAAACAGCAAAAGGCACGTAGTCGCTTTCAAAAGAATAAAACAAGCCAATCTAAGTCACTTGACTGGCAACAAAAGGAAGAGCTCATTTAAAAGAAACCAGGCATATCTGAGTTGTAGAAAACTTTCATGCTTGCACAACAAGCCACTAGGTACTGAAGCAAGACACTGACAAGCTCCCATGGATCATATGATGCTGTTGGTCACATGAAGCGGCTTTGCAGAAAAAATCACTCTGATGTGCCTTTTAGACAGTTACTCAGCAGATTAGCTGCTGTGGCTCTTGCAAAAAGTTATCTATCTTCCCCATTTTGTAGCGTTATGTGTTCTGAAACCCTTGTTCTCAAGAGCCTTTAGCAGGGTTAAAGACAGAGACAGGCAAAGGCCCCCAATCTCTGTGAGGTGAGAGTGGGAAAACTTTTGCCTTTCCATACTCCAGTGTAGATTGTTGCAAGTCTAAAAATGATTATACTTGGTCAGATTAAAGGGACTGTTTTTTCCCTGCTTGCTTGCTTAGTTCAGCACAAGGAAGCAGGCCCCGCTTCTAGTTTATCAGCCTCCCACATGCAAACAAAAAGTGTAACACCTCAGAAGCTGCCAGTTTCTCTCTGACGAGAAGGAGGGAGTGAAGAAACGTCACCAGCAATTGCTTTCTGAATGCACAGTGGGCTGGAACATCCCCTCGCTGGCAGAGAAGTCCCTTGCTGAGACGTGCATTCACAACTGCAGATCTGCCTCTGCTCTCATTCCTTCTTTGCCTTTCTGCCTTCTGCTTAGCCAAACTGAAGGCATAAACCCAAATGCCGTCTGGACCTGGGAGCATTTTGCACTCATCGTGCCCTGGGCAAAGCACGGGAGAACTCAGCTTAGAGCATCCCCAGTAGCATGATGGGAGCCTAAAGCAGCTACTACAAAACTGTCAGGAAAAATCAGACATGAGAATCTCAGGCTTCCTTTGTCAGAAGGGAGGCACGAGAGGGGTACAGACCCATGCTGCTGAAGGGAACCTGGGAGAGTAAATGAGATGCACCTCAGGGCACAAAAGAGCAGAGTGAGAGATGCTGCTGGGGAGAACAGTTTAAGAGCAAGGTGCTACTGTTATTATGTGAGCAGTATAGGTAAAAGGAAAATGGTGGTATTACCTCCGAAGAACTGCATAAGGAGAATGTTGTTCTTTATCAGGAAGTGAATGAAGGACTTTTCTATAGACAAGAGCAAGAAGTTTTTATTCCGTCTCAGTTTATTTCTTCATCTGGAAAATCAGCTCCCTCCAGTTTCCCTCTTAGACTGAAGGAAGCGTGCTACCGTTCATGTTGTGTATGCTACTCTTTACATACTATGTGTTTGCCCTATGTGTATGGTGGTGTGGGAAATACTGAGCATCTGAGGCTGTGGTTTAAACCCCTCTATACTCAATGGGGAGAAAGAGACAGTAGTTGCAGCTGCAGAAGCCCTCTGAGCTGTCTTAGGTTCCTACCATAGGACAGGATTCCTCCCCATTTAGACATGCCTTGCTCTCTCTCTGGACTATGGAGACAGTCTAGATGACTAACTTGGAAGTAGATGTGTCAGTTTACACAGAGAAAATAGCCAGTGGGTGTTATGATCACTGCCTTTTGCACTGATGGGGATGTCTCACCCGTTCCTTGTGATGCCCCCTTGGACTGGCTGTGTTCACTCACAGTCTCAGCCTTTGACTGCGTTCTCTTTGGGTGAAAGCTGTTATTTTGTGCTGTGTTTGAGCAGCACCTTGAGCAATCAGGGTTCAGTCTGTGCCCCTTCAGCGAACCCCCAGTGTTATCACACACAAAACTGATTATAACCATCATCCCAATAAATGAAAGTATATTTGTCTCATGCTTCTGTGATTTCAGTGTTGGGGTTTCAATGCTAATGTAAATGGCAGGATGGAGGGAAAAAATAGACATATGTTGTATGTCAGAAACCATGGCAATACCAGTCAGCTTATCTTCACTGCAGTGACTGTAGCTGATTTCTGCCATCTGAGGCTCTGGGCCTCCATTCCCAAGGCTCCACCTCAGTGAAATGACTCTCCCAGAGATTGTTCCCATGGTTGCCCTAAGGCGGCAACCTAGAAGTGAGTCCCTGCTGCTCCCCTCTGCAGCTGTGGCACAACCTTCTGCACGAAGTACAGGCTGGGTCTCAGTGAGCTGTGGGTTGTGTGCAGTGAGAAGGTAATGTCCAGTTGTGAAGAAGAGCAGGAGGTATTAATCTTCAGATGCGGTAGTTCTTTTACCCTTGTCTGGCCCACCAGCTTTCCTGTTGCTGCTTTCTGATGAATTTTAGTGACATTTCACACAGCTGTGCTGGGTTGTATGGCATAGCATTCATCTGTCATCCCATCGGGGCTATCTCAGGCTTGTGTCAGAATGGGGGAAGTGAAAGTAGAGGCACCACTTTCTATTTAGACTGTGACCACATTATTTTGAATTGCTCCTCTCCCCTTTGTAAACAGGCCATGCAGTAAGCACCACAACAGCAAGGCCAGGTTTGCAGGAGGGAGCGTGCTGAGAGGTGTGCATGTGTAGACAGCTGGAACAAGAAGGGCAGATGTGCAGGGGTGCATCTTTTGTGTACTCCCACCACGGGGAAAGTAGCCGCTCTTGGTCACAGGAGACCACAAATTTACTTTCACCTAACAGTTGTCTAAAACCAGTTAAAGACTAGTAAGTATCATTCTCTTAGCAATTCTGAACTTCAGGATGTCACAGCTTTGGAAAAAGTGGATGGCCTCTATAAAATCTAGAGGACCACTGACGTCTCTTTATTTCATGACAGGGCTCACCAGTAAGTGGCAGCTATACAAGATGTAGAGATGCAGGATTGAAAGGGACTACCGTAAAGACATCTTCTGGCTTCATGCACCTTTGTGTTAGACAAGCCTTTAGTAATTTTATGTTTCTCTGCTCTTAATTTGCCAAAGAAGGATGGGAACACTGCCTTTCTTGCACCTCATCTCCTTTGTCCATTGCAACCTGTGTGTTCCTGGGGTCAATGGCAGCCTTTTGTTAGAAATACCCCAAAGCAATGGGGAGCTTCTTTTTGGGCAAGTCCTTTTGGTACCATTGGGATATGGCCCTGGACCTGGCCTCCAACCTCCCTTCCTGTATGATCAGGGAGATGATCCCCCACTGTCTGTTCCACATTTGCTTCAGAATAAGCAAGGGAGACGAGGCATCTCACTCTTCTGAAGCACCATGAGATCAGGGGTAAGAGGCACCTCAGGCCTTCACCTACCCTTTAATCAGCAGCAAGCTGAGGACACTCTCTGAAACTAACTGTGGCTGTCAGAGCAGGGCCCAGATGACAAATTAGCTGTGGCTTAATGGCAAAACTGTTTTCACTGACAGAAAGTCCCCACAGTACAGGATAGGCCCAGGTGCTGCCATGTCAGGTCCTATTACCAACCTTGCACAGACTCTGCCAGAGCTGAGAGAGGAGCGTGCTAATTTGGTAAAGCTCTGGTCAGCTCCCTTGGACATTGCCATGACCACTCTGAGGAACAATCCTGATGCTGCAACCTCGGCAGGCATTATATTGGTACAGAGAGACTCCAGATGAACAGCAGAAGTACAAATTGGAAAACAGAAGGGAAAAGGCTGGTCATGTGGATATCCCATGTAGGAGTAAAGCTCCTTCATCCTGGGATGGGACTTCAGGAGAAACCTACAGTCTGTGCTCAGAGCCGAAAAGGATGTGCGATTTAGGCTTGATAGCCCCTGGTGACTGACATCCAAACCCAAACCTCCCTGGCCTCTTCAGTGCCTCTTCATGAGGAATTCCTGACATTTTCAGATACAGGATGATGAGCTGGATGAGAAACAATTTACCCATCCCATGAAAAGTTTCTGTAGAAAATTGTGTTCAGATTGCACAAAACACTAGGTTCCCAAGGTATTTCCCAAGAAACTGGAAGGGAAGATTAAAGAGCTACACTGAAATAAACAGCAGTGGGAAAATCAGGCTAGACAGACACTTAATGTCGGTCACAGACTGATGATAATTGGACCAATATTGGGCCACTTTCCTGTATTTTGTTGCAAACCAGTAAAACGAAAGTTAAATTCATTGGGTGGATCTTAATTGCAACATCATTCTGTGTGATGTCAGTTTACAGATATGTTGAGTGTCTAAGAAAAACATCTGCATAAACTGCAGAAATAACTGCCCTTCTGCCCCTCTTGCAAAACATATTCCAGGAATCGTCAGGGAAATAATATGTCTAGTGAGCCATTTCCAGGAAAAAACCTCAGGCTGGATGGGCCAAAGACAAGGGAAACTGAACAGTGTGAAGGGGAAACATAATCACAGAAAACTGTGTGGTAGCGGCATATCTGAATGCAGAAATAAAAATTTGCTAGAGAACATCACATGGGTTGTGATGAGATGTATTCAAAATTTTTGAAATAAGAAAGATAAGAGTATTACTTAAATATATCTTCAGCCCACTCCTTATGCCTTTATTTCAAATCCAGAAAAAGACAGGGATCATATGAAAATAACATCTATGTAGTCATATGACCAGAGACATTATGAGAGCACACGGAATCAAGGCAGCTAACATACGTTTGCCCATGCATCCATAAAGTGGACACTTCCCAGTTTGACTTGGCAATCGAGATCACTTTATTTCTGTAATTTCCCATGTCTTTTTTAGAGGGAAAACAGAGACAACTTTATTGCTTTGTTGTGCAGGAATGTGCATCCTTTCACTTCAGATTTTGTTGTGAGCCTGAGTTTGAAAGTTGGGGCTCCCAAGCCCCTGGCAAGGAGAATTAGCTATGTTTATAAATCTGAATGGAAGAAAAGTGACAATCCAGCTTAAGCCAAGTCCTGGAAAAATGGCCATAACAGGACAGCATTCCCACCAAAGTCGTAGATTCTCATTCCCCTTTTGTTTGGGATAAAAGTGCCCACAATCAGAAGATAAAAAGAAACAGTGAGAGTTAATAAAGACAGCCTACAGATATGGTTCAGGAGACCCTTTTGCTCCCTGTCCTTTTTGTTCAGAGCAAGTGTGGTGCATAGCTTTTTCTCACCAATTTCGGGTGTCTCTGCAGGAACCCTGCAGACCCCTTCCAACCTGTCTTCCCTCTTGGCAGTCTCCACTGTGGCTTTGGATCTGTCTCCCAAAGGAAGAACAAATGAACAAACAGACATAAACAGCTGAGCAGCTGGAGGACAGGTTCTTTCTGCTTGTCACTTTTCCTGTCTACCTTCCACAGGGGTCTCTGACCTCCATGCTACCACTGCCCTCAACTATGGGCACTGCACTAGTTGGGTAACATGGGGGTGATCAGAACTGCTTGCCCCTTAATGAGCACTCTCTTTAATCTACCCAACTTCTGCATATCTTTATATGTAACTTTCACCTGTATCTGCATTTCTTATTCCACCCCACCATCAGACCATGGTCTGAAAAGATAAGAGAGAAAAATAGAAGAATATCATATCTGCATAGGTATTAAAGAATTCTTTCTCTCTGCTAATAATCACTTAGTATGTTTGTCTCCTTGAAGATGTCAACCAAATGTCCTTGCCACAAGCCCTCCCGCTATGCACCAGCTGAGGGTGACCCTTTGTTGTCATAAGGGTTGAGTCAAAAAACAAGTCACGGTGGCTTGCACCAAGCGAGGTCTGCTATCTCAAAGATAAGAATGCATATTTGCATCTGAGGAGTCAGCCAGCTCCTCACCCAGCATCTCTGTCAACTGCTGCCTCCCCATCTCATGGGCCCAGAAGCGATATGTGCCACAGTACAGGTGGAAGCTGTTCAACTGACTAAACCATCTCCCTTCTCCCTGCCCTGTTGCAGCCGATTTGACAGCTGTCAGATGTTCTCAGCAGAGTGGCTCCTGTTGTTGCTGGATTGGTATTGATGGGAACTTTGCCTTAAGTGTTCCTGAATTTAGTTGGTATTTAGACAGGCCAACAAAGCATTCCCAAGGCAACCCAAGCTTGGGAAGGTCTTTGACAATGTTTGGTACTTTCTACCTCCCCAAAAGCTGAGTGGACTTTAAGAAAACAATGCAAAGGTATTTGTGTCACTCTGTAGCTTTCCATATGCTGAACAGCAAAGACACTTAGGAGGTTTGTGGGTCCCTCAGATGAAAGATTTTAAGATTCATATACAACAAAAACAGGGATAACAATCAATTCACCCTCAAAAAGTCTTTAGTCCCATTCTACAGAGAACTACAGTCAGTGGGTACATTGAAGATTTGTTAATAGCTGCTCTTAAGTTGAAGTGCACCCATTCCCTGAGGCGTTGAGAGAAGTGCGAGTGTACACGCGCTGTCTCATAGGACAGCTCATTAATGGGAATCAGGTTAGCAGCATTAATGTGGGGAGGCCCAGTGGTGACTGGGGAGTCTAGTACAAATCGGCTATGACATGCAAGTGCTGTTATCCATAAGCAGCTGATACAATAGGATGGTTTCTTGGTTTTCTCTATCTACACTTTTGTTATTATTGCATATTTTATGGGTAGATCCAAACACTTCCTGAATTCCTGCAAGACCTTAGCAGGATTTGTACCTTACACTTTGCATTATAACACTACTTATTAAAGAAAATGGTACCTTCCTCACTTTCCTGTGGTCACGCATGTCACTTTTAATGGATCAAGTTTGTGGAGAAGGAATGGCTTCTGCCTGTGCACAACATTATTATCATGTCAAAGTCCCGTTAAAGGTTTGTACAGCATGGCATCATGGTGGAGATGTGCCAAAGGATCTCAGTGATCCAGTGCCCCACTTACAGTAAAGGAAATTACACTAAAGGAAACATCTCGCTGTGGCCCCATAAGTTAGTCCAAGGCAAAGTTCATTCAGAGCAGAGTTCCACTCGGGACACAATGAAATCTCTTTGTTCAGAAGATTTTGGCTGGTAGTAGATCTCTGAATCGTATTCATTTTCTTTAGAGATGAGTCATTGACTAAAACTGTTGCACCATTTGGAGCACCATTTGGAGCAACTCATCTCCGAATCCCAGCCTTGCAGCATTCCCGTGGAATATTTCTGTGACAACTCAAATCAAAACCTGGATGCTGATCCCCATCCCTTTTCTTTCTCTGTCCCCAGACCCAGCATTCCAGGCAAGCACCCTGATATTAAATCCATCCTCTGTAATTATCAGATGCAGCCTAGGTCATGCTTTTACCATCTTTTTTCTGTAGAAGTGATTTGGGGAATGCATCATGTAGAGTCCCTGTAACTCCTTTCAGTGGTACTGAAAATAAAAGGGATCACAATGAAAAGCACTGCTCAAGTACAGGTGAGTTCTGTCTCAGCCGTGCTCAGTGCACAGCAGTCATGAAGAAGAGCAAACTGAAAGGAGTTACACCTCACGGTGCCAGAGCCTGCCTGCCGCCTCCCTGACACTGATCTTATCCAAAATTTGCCAAGGTAGTTATGTTCCCAACTCCTATTTAAAATCAGGGTAGGTAGGTGATTAAAAAGGCAATCAGTCCTCAAGTGTCTTTGAGGATCTGGTTCTTGACTCCACTTCCTCACCAGAGGCCTCAGTGGTAACTCCCCAGCACAACATCGCCCACAGCCGCCAAAGGCAGCTCCAGCCTTCTCCTGCCGAGATGGCGCAGAAGTCATGGCAAAGGAGAAAAAAATCCCACAAGTGGGCAAATGCTGTTTCCATCCCCTTTTCTCTTCCAAGGAACAGAGGCTAGGCTGGTACCCTGTCCGTATAAAGGAGAGCCATCATACATGTGTATCATTGTGAAAGAGTCTGTGGTTTCTAACAGAAATTCCCCATTTGGAGGACAGAATTTTTTACTAAAAGTGATAGAATATTTCATGACATTAGGCTTTAATAGGTGTTCTCTCATAAAAGCACAATCTGACACCAAAAGCCTGGGATTTTTTTCCCATTCTTGTTGTCACTTATCCCTATTTAATTTTAAATGCCACCTAAATCAGAATGGTGGCATTCTATACCTGGGGTGCACAGACAGCCAGGCTGCAGGAATCGGGCCCTTTTCAGTTATACCTACATGGATACAGAGACAGCTGCTCAAACCACTGCGTGAGAAGGCATTTTTGGCGGGAAAATTCATTCTGCAAAACTAGTGGTATCTTATGCATTGAGAAAAAGAGAACCAACAAAAAATGCATTTTTAGGAACTAAAACTAGGATCTGCTAAGCAATAATAAAGAAGAAAAAAAGAGAAGGAAAAGAAAAAAACAACCACAGTGTCTGGCCGTAATTTCCTTTTAGAGAATTATCTCTGTGTAAAAAATTAAGCAACTACTTTCAAGTTGATGAAAGTTTTGGTTTTTTCAATCAGTACAATATAATTCAGCATTTAGAAACTAAACTGGAAAATACAGGCATCTTTCTTCCTTAGTTTCATTAAAATCATTTTATCTAGCTGGAATACTAGCCAAACCCCAGCCAAAATTCTCTAAGGTAAACTAAGCAAATATCACTGCTTGACCAAAGAGAGGCTATTGTTACCATTTGTTATTGTATTCTTCCCCTACTGTTAAAAATAAGTAATCTTTGGGGTATAAAATCGGCCTTTGTCTCTTGACCGGGTAGCCCAGCGTACTGAAAACCGAAGAGGGGAATTTCAGGCTCTGAAGTGATACATAAGCCCAAATGCCATTGATTTTCATTTGCTTATGATGAGAGTGGGGGAAAGAGACAAACCTTTTAATTACAAGGATAAAGCAGTGATTTCTGCCTTGGTACCAAAGGTGTTCCGTTCACACTCCAGATAAGCTTGTTCAACTAAGCACTTGTCTATACTCTTCGCTGAAAAGGGATGAACAGAATCAAGTGCTTGGATACACTCTAAACATCTCAGTGTTCACACACAGAGAGTGTCATACTGGTGGAAAGGGATGTTCTCTGACTTGTCATTAGGATATAGAGCAAGAAGTCTACCTCCATACACACATCCCTCCAGTCACCATCCCAGTGGTTTTTTTAGAAGATTAAATATGAAGTTTACAAAAATTGGCAGCTACCTTTTACTTTCTTTTATGTTGAATATACAAGAAGTTCTTGCATATTTTGACAGATCTTGTTGCAGGCCTTGATGATAGATAGAATGGGCTGTCCATCTAACCACCTTCCACCGTCTGTTTCCTCATCTTTGTAGCTCAAAACCTGAATGCAATCACCAAAGCTTTATCTGAACATCTGAACATGCTGTTCTGGGAACACGGGAACCAACCGTGTGACACCTCCTGCAGGCTTATGTCCTTTGTGCCCTCATCCAGCTCTCTGCAAAGACCTTGATCTCCACCATGATTATATGCCATTTCCATGAGGCACACCACAGCTAGCCCAGAGCTATGGACACAGCGACTGAGTGGCCATGATGCATATGCTGATTAGCCACCAAAGACTGTTTAATGACTTTTTCTCAGGGAAAAAAAAACTCAGGAAAAAAAATCCACTAATTTCCAAAATGCTTGTAAGAAATTCACTGGCTTGGGGAAGAGTTGCTCACTTACCTGTTGTGACTGAAATCAATGCAGAGACTAAAAGTTGCTGGGGGTGGTGATAGAGGAGTAAAAAACACCTGGGAAAAAAGAGCCATCACATAAGCCTTGCCTGTGAGACTAGGAGCCCAAGATTAAAAGCATACAAAGGATTAAATCCAGTTAAATCTGGTAAAAGTTCTGCATGGCTAAAGATAAAGAATTTGGCATAGGAAAGTAAAAATTAGAGGACAAAGAATATTGCATGTGAGAGGTTAGACACCAATGTCTTAGAAGGGATCTCTGTGGGCTAGGGGTTTCTGAGGAGCTGCCACTGAGGGCCCTCAATCCCATGCAGAATTAGATCTTTTTTGCTAAGGGGTCTTGCAAACTTTCCTGCTAAGGAGGCTAAGAGCCTCCTTAAGAGCTTGAAGGTACCCAGCGGTTGGAATGACTGCAGTGCCATGCGGCCTTTCCCAAGCTCACTTTGAAGGAAGTAGCTCCTCAAAGAGCATGTAGACATCGTATGACACCATATCCCACTATCTGCCTGATGTTTAAAGCATAGCCTCTGCCGTGATGGTGCTGGAGTCCCCATGTCAGATTCCTTCCCAGAGGTCAGGCAAGGGGAGGGGAGTTCATGCTCAGAAACATTTTTATTACAGAATCTATATAAAATGGTTAGTTTAGTTACCACATTGAATGGTTATTTCTTTGTGACATTGTCATATTTCCTCCTGACAATAAGCTGCATGCTCAAAACAAGTGAGTATTTGATCTGGCCAGACGGTGACTGGCTCATTTCAATGTGGTAAGTAGAACTGAAAAGACCTTGAGGGACACCCCTGGTGAGGAGTCTGGAGGACAAATCTCATGAAGAACGACTGAAGAAACTGGGGTTGTTTAGCCTGGAGGAGAGGAGGCTGAGAGGAGATCTTATCACCCTCTACAAGTACCTGAAAGGAGGTTGTAGAGAGGTGGGGGCTGACCTCTTCTCCCTGGTGACAAGTGATAGGACGACAGGAAATGGGTTCAAGTTATGTCAGACGAGGTTTAGATTGGATATTAGGAAATATTTTTTCACTGAAAAGGTTATTAAACATTGGAATAGGACGCCCAGGGAGTGGTGGATTCGCCATCCCTGGAGGTGTTTAAAAAAAGGGTAGATGTGGTACTTGGGGACATGGTTTAGAAGTGGTTTTGTCAGGGTAGGTTAGTGGTTGGACTTGATGATCCTAAAGGTCCCTTCCAACCTCAGCAATTCTATGATTCTATGACACAAGTAATTCCCAGAAAATAACACATTGTCCTCAAAGACGATGCATTTTAAATGCCTTCATTTGTCAAAAATTTTCCACAAGGGCTAAAATTGAGGTCTTCCCTTTGCTACATGGCACGTCGGAGACAGAAGAGGCAACAGCTGCCAAACTCTTTATGGGGTTCTCCCATATGTACCACTTTTCACCAACAGATATCAAAGCACCTTATGCAGTGCAGTGACCTTTTATTTTCGGCATGTTATTCGTGAGAAACTGAGGCAGAAAGAAGGCAAGCTGCCTTTCAGATGTTGCATGGAAAATCAAAGGGCAAAACAAAGCATCTCCTGGAGTTCACCCACAAAACCCTGACACAAAGATGCAATTACAGTTTTTGGTTAGTCTGAAAATTCCCTAACAGGGGGATTACTGAGTGCTGTAGGTTTGATGAGTAAGCCTGTTCAATTGCTAAAGTAACGACTTTTTCCATGCTTGTGACATTCGTTAGGATTTTTCCTTTAAAGTCAGTACAGAAATATTATCTGCATTGTTTATACATGTCAGTCTCACAGTTATGACAGGTTTACGTTGCAGTACACTCTTGTCCAAAGAGAACTGCGGGAATGCTTGGTTCTGGAAGCAAACAGAAACATTGCAGGGAGGAAGGACAACCACTGGGACATAACACAGGCCTCTCAAACTCCTCTTCTAGCACATCTGGCTCTCCTAAAATGGCACAGACAGGGGTCAATTACAGTGATATGTTGCATTTCGGTACCTGAGTTTATCAAACATTTTTGCTGAGTATAGTATTTGAGGTGACTAACTTAGAGCTATCATAATTCCAGGGGGTTATGTTTGAAAGATACAGCCTGGGCATCTGTGTGCAATGCAGTAAGAATAGGCACTTTGCCTTGTTACCCACCAAAGGGAAGTAGGACCCCCTGGCATATGTACCGGCATCTTAGGTCTGGCATAGCTTACAGGATAACGAGTATTCATTTTTACTCTCTGACTACTAAGTCCAAGTAAGTTACAGAAGGACAGGATCGGTTCACGGTGTTGCACAAGCAATACTAAGGCTCTCTCTGTAGCAATATGGTCTTTGGTTTACACAAATGTTACAGCAGTTGCTGGACTGTACATCTTTTGGCTTAGCATTTTTATGTCTTACGGTGCCTAAAGGAGTCAATCTCTCTTTGAACAGACCCTTCTTGAGGTACTTCAGAGGTACCTATCTTATCTCAACAAGTAACCGTGTAACTGATTAAAGTATCTAGTAAAAGTCAGAGCATTTCTTCTCAATTTGTCCTTAGACTGAAGACAGGCATTTTTTTTTCAGACCTGAGGAAGGGTTTTGCACCTATATCAGTTGGCCTGGTTAAACACATATCCTTCCCTCACAGACTTTCTTGCTAATACTAAATAAGGCAGTTCATGACTGTAAGACCACACACAGCGATTGTTTTCAGAGAGAAAAATCCCAAACAAACATACGCATCTGATAAATGGGAGAAAAGGTAAAGCTCGAACAAACCTTTAAAAGGAAGTGGAAAGGGAGAACAAAATCTTCTGTTCAAGTGTCAGCCACCACTGAACAGGGAAAGGGACATGGTGGCATGCAGGTACCTTCTCTACATACTCCTTACTGTCATCTCTGTGCAGTGACTGCAGATCTGAAAGCAAAGGCAGGGTTCAGAGCAGGCACACATGAGTGGAATAAGCTAATGCAGCCATAACAGCACCTGGTCTGCATGACAGCAGTGGTAATTAATGGCCAGCTTTGCAGGAATGCCGGCCTGAACCAAACAGCCTGGCCTTCAAGCCAAGCCCTCTCCAACAATGAGCTGATAGAGCTGAACTCAATCTCAAAAGCCTTTTTTCTTCCCCCCAGCCCACTCTCGCTAGCAGGGGATCCCAGGTTCTGCTTACTCTGGAGGGTGGGAATTTCTCTCTTATTCCTGGCCTGGGAGAGTCACCGTGCTTTTACAAATGTGGAAGCAAGGACCTGGCTGCTGTCGTCCCAGTTGTGCCAGTCATTGCTGGTGCCCGAGGCTGGCTTGTCCTGCCCTATGGTGGTTGTGGTGCCGCGCACCTCCACCCTCTGTGTGTCCCCTCCATGGCAGTAACAACCGCAGTAGCGACCGTCCTGTTTGCGCAGAGACCTCGTGGTGCCCTCTGGCAGGAGGCAGAGCCCATGCCGTAAGGAGCATTTGCTTTCTGAAATCCTCATAAGGTAGTTGCGCTTTAAAAAGGGATAGCAATACAAAAGTGGAGTGTTTATATAAAACACTAACACGGCAGCTGTTGCTAGTAGCAACAATATGGCAATCACCAGCTAATATGGAGATGTTTGTTTCAAATTTATCATCTTGATTTTGATGGGTGGCCAAAACTTCACAGAAGAACATTTTATTTTGCTGTGTGTGGATGTGCATGCACAAGGACAGGGCATGACAGCAAATAACTCTCTCAAAGTATGGGGTCAAATGTGCTCAGGGGAGTTTAACTGTAGCCAGCAGAGTTGTGCTTGGAAAGATTTGCTTTGCCTGACACCGCTTTTGCCTGGAGGATGGAGTCCAGGTGTGCAGTCATAAAGTTCCCATTCATGGTTAATTTAGTGGTCATGAGGATCTGGTTACTGGCAGTTCTGCTTATTACTTAGAAAGCAGGTACAACATGGGAATGAAAAATTCACAAGGGCATCACTATGATGAAGAGTTTGGGGATATTCCCAGCACACCACTGGGACTTGGAGGAAGCCAACTGGAGGTGAACAATGGGGAAATTCCAACTACTTCTGGTCATTCCTTCTGGGTCCTGAGCAGCTCCCACTCTACCAGGAGAGGTGTAAGGTCTTACCACCCCTGAGCCTGGCTTTCTTTTCTAGTTTTTGTATCAATGAGACACATAAACAATGAAACCCAAAATTACACTTGGGCCAAGTTTTCTTGGTGTTATTCCAGACTGGGTCCTAGGCCATGTGCAGTCTGCAGATCATCTTTTGTGTGAAAGTGAGATGACTTATGCCTGAAAATCACATGCAAGTTAGAACTCAATGTGAAATCCAGGATATGTCTGGTTTCTACCGGTTCTCATTTTGAGATCTGAGGTCATTTTGGTGCTGAAATTCAAAGAAAAACACAAGGTGCAGAAGCAGGAGAAATACAAGCCTACATCAAACAAAATTGAAAAGAAAACATTTGTATTAATCCTGAAAAGCAAAATCAAGATTCACACCTCTCCGGATTCAGTAAGAAGTATAATATGTCCCTGAGAACAAATGAACTTGGCAGAAAAACACCATCTCAGTTTCTGATTTGAAAATGGACAACATAAAGAAGCAAAAAAAGTGAGATACCTGCTGGAGTAACAAAAAAAAGTGAGTAGTATCTCACTTTCAATACTTTTTGAGTACCTTCAACCAGACATCTTGAAAAGAATAGAATTCAGACTTAATTGCACGCATTCTCTATTATCTGGTTGTTTATTGTAAGCAAGCAAAGATTTAGATCTGCATCCGCTCAGTCAGAAATGATAGGCAACTTCAGTTCCCCAGCGCCTTTGTGCTGGCCACCTCAGGGAGCCCAAGGAATGAGTGATTCCTGAGCGTCGTCGAGATACAACAGCAAGCTGAATTCAGACACAGCTGAACGCCAGCACAGTCCCTTTGGAAAAATGGCCTATATGCGCCCACCCTCTGCATCTAAAAACCCACCAACTGGAACCACTCACCTGATGACAAGTAAAAAACTTTAGAGATGCCAACTTAGTCTTGGGGGAGCACCCATGGAAGAATAAACAAACCAACCTGCAAAGGAAATGCAACTAAAAGGGTGTCATGGGAAGGGCACAAAATACACCTCAGGCTGTATTCACAATATTATTCTTGATTCGTAACTTTTCCCTGTGCAGTAGTAACTCAGTGTGTAGAAGGGTGGTGCGATCTAACCCACATCGCAATCTAACCGTGATATCTGATTAAGGATAGAAATCAGCTGAGCAGAGCTGGGAAAAACTGACAGTGGGTTTCACTTCCAAAGGCAGGGTTAGCATTAGCCCAGGTCCCACCTGACTAAAGATGCAGAAGTTCAGCACCAGCTGGGTTAATGGATCTCACTCTGAACTCTTACAGGTACAAAATCGGGACTGGCCTGATTAAAGCTCAGGCTGCCCACTTTTCTGTGATCAAACCTCTGCAATCTGCAAGACACTTGGGATGGAGAGCGATACAAAATTAGAGCTGCTTTTAGAAGACGTGCAGAATTGTGACCTGTTCTCAGCAACCCACATGCCACCCTGTTCTTTGAATCTGTGGACAGATCGTGCAGAGATTTCCTTTACAAAAAAAAAAACCCACCCAGCAACTCTCTGACTTTGGCATAATTGCTTTCCTTATTTTGGTAAATGTTCTTATCGTCCCCCAGGAGACTGCAGTTGTGCCAGTGAAGACAAAACTGGAATACAACCTCTTTTCCACATGGAGAGGCACTGTTGAAGGCTCTTTCTGCTCTATATGGGCTTGAAAGAGTCACTGCTCCAGCCGCGTCCTGCTGTGCCCTTCTCACAGCTATGCTCCTGCTGCGCCCTTGCTGGTATGACAACAGGGTGACGGCGGGTTTCAGGATTCATTCACACACTCTCATTTCTAAGAGCCATCATGTCAGACATTTGCAAAAGTAGTAGAAATAAACAACAGTGAGCCATGGCTGGGATTTTCCCATTTGCGGTTTGATAAGCAGAGAAGAAAACACATGCTTTCCAGCCACAGCAGATTTGTTCTTTTATTCTTTTGTTTACTATCAGCTCTTGATTCCTTTCTCCTCCCAACTGATGCTGCCCCTTCGTTGCTACAGTCTGGAGTCCTTCACCGAGGCATGGTGTAAGAGGAGAGAGGAAAAAAGAAGAGAAAATGCCTGGCTTGACTGTAGCTTACAGAAAGGGGAAAATCATCATTTGGTCTGTGGTGTTAGCAATCGTAGAATCATAGAATACCAGGTTGGAAGGGACCTCAAGGAACATCTGATCCACCCTTTCTTGGCTATATACGCCTTGTCTACAAAAACTGGCTGGACAAGTTGCTTGGAGTGGACCACAAACGCAGCCATGCCCTGGGAGAGGGAAGGGGCTGCCTGGTCCCAGGGGGAAGCAGAGGCATCAATCTGATGTCCAGGCTTCTATAAGGAAAACGCTTCACACCTCGAGGACCAAACTCAGTCCCGAGAGGCCTGGATCTACCTGGGGCTGGCTGCTCTGTGGGACCTCCCTGGTCCTGCTTTCCCTCCAGTGAATTCAAAGCACTTCAGCAGAACTGAGGGAAGCAACCTGATGTACAGGAGGGGAAGAGCTTGTACGCCGGCTAGTCCTACAAAACCCTTGTAAGTCCACCCCCCCTCCCACGCCCCGATCTTTGGGCAAATGTCCATCCTGGCGTCTTTGAAGGAGGGTGCATTCACTTAGTCAGGGATGTCCCGGGAGAAACACATCACCTGCAAACAGCTCCAGGTGTGCCCAAGCCATCTGCCATCTATTCTGCTCGCCCGAGGGCGACTGCTGCGGTACAGCAAACATGTTGCTCTAATGAGTGGTGGTGTCAGATCTGTACCAAACCGATGGGCACCCCATTGCAAAGGCTCTGAGTCTGCAAAGCAGAGCTGGGTGGTAGAGACGGAATCGGTCTCCTTAGGAAGAGAAGCAGCTGTTGATGTCAGGGACCTTCATTTGTAAACATCCCATACGACAGGCCTTTTCTGTTAATATTCGGCGTGGCGATCGGCTTTGGGAGCTACATCTGTGTTACCCCTTACACACTGGTGGAGGAAGCTGGGAAGCTGCTCTGGCTGGTAGGTGTGAGGGCAGCTCATGCTGTGCTGGTCCTCCTGTCTTCACCCACCTGGCGCAGCAGATCTTCTGACCTCGGGACCCTGCATGCAGCTCTGCGGTGCTCGACAGGACAGGAGCCAGCACATGCTTGCTTACTGCTTTTACAAATACAGCCAAACTGCCTTCTGTGTGGCCACACAATTACTCCACCAAGCCATAGCTTTTTAGGATGCCTGCTATTCAGATGGGACATGTTTGTTCGTAATTAAATAAGCTGCTTTAAAATCATTTTGGCACAAATCAAGTATTTGTGATACACACCATAAAAGAGCTATAAAAAGAAGAATTATATCAGGAGAGTGAAAAAAAAAAGCAAATTGTTTGCAATATGGGCAGGCAGGCCTATACACATACCTTCCATGTACAACGGCCTTTATAACCCCACAACTGTTAACAGATGGGAACTAATTAGATAGAGATACAGCAGTGTGTGCCAACGGACAGTCTGGTGATGTGCTATCAATACACCACCCATTACTGTATCTTTTCCTCCTGAGAAATTCAAAGCATTATGTCCTGTGTACAGCTGTGCCCTATTTGTAATCTAAGCTTCTGGCCCAGCTAATCACCACCCATTAAACTCCCATTTTCTTCACGAGTCGCATATTTTCCTGATCAAACCCCGTGTCTTAATCATACAGCCGACTGAGCTCAGAAATACATCTGTGCTGGAAGTGAGGGATAAGCACAACTGAATTGCATAGGTCCCCTCAGCTCCGAGCTACTTAACAGGCATGTTTAGATACATGTTTAACAGACGTACTGAAAAATAGATGCCCTTTGTCCCAGGAATCCTGCTGGGAGTATCAGCAGGGGTGCTGCAGCTGCCAGGGAGCCTCAGAAGAAATTCTCAGGAGAACGTGATGCACGATGACAGCATTTCTGCAAGAATGTGCATCGGCCCATGGAATTTAGTAGGGAAATGACAGATATCATGAGACTGCTAATTAACAAGAAATCAGTTTCAACAGTGAGTAAAAGATCAGTGGTAAATGCACAGGGCTGCAGAGTAATTGATTGAGATTCCTGTAAGTTTCAGCCCTAAACAAGTCTACAGACCGGTGTCTCTATGGCACATGGAAACAATGGGCCTTGGGAGGACTTGAAAGGTCACCTACAGCATCTCCCTCCGCAAAAGCAGGGCAGCTCTCCTTTTGCCCTCCTGGATACACCTCTGTCTAACCAAAAGTGAATTTTGCACCATGGATTGCTGTAGAGTCGAGCTGAGACTGCCTGTCTCTTTCGCGTGACAGCCCAGGGTCAATACTACACGGGCCAGGTCTGATGTGGCTTTCAGGGTGAATTCAGCAGCGGATGTAGCCATAACATGCATCTGCAAAGGGCTGTGCTATGACACAGCCTCGTCCCCTGCACACATGAAATGGAGCATCCACTGGGGGGAAGCAGCAGAGACCACAGTTTTGCAAGCGTGTTTTCCACCTAAATCCACCGCTGAAATATTCCCAACCCTTTGACTCTCAGCCTTAGCCCCTCTTCCCCACTAGATCAAAAGACTGGTACGCGGGATACTGGGTTGTAATTTGCCTCCGTCGATGAATCAGTAGAACTAATATCATACATTTAACATCAAACATTGTTGATTTTCATAATGGCCTGGTAGAGAGAATACTGTTGTCCTTATGTTTCTGATGTGCCCAAGTTGGGGGGGAGTCAGCAACAGACCCTGAAGAGGTACAGAGAGAGCAGAGGTAGATTTTTCCTGGATTTTTTGGTCTCTTCAGTTGAATTAAACTTTATTACTTGGACACATAATTCTTACTAAGATGTATTTTAATCAAGATTTTTTTATTATATATTGTCATACATTATGAAATTATTACATAACACCAGTTCTTCTATAAAAGTCCAGTGCTTAGATTTTCAAGAACTGGTTGGCACCGGCAAAGTGTATGTCTACATCTGCTTGCAAACAGTAAACTGTTGCCATTAGTTTTTAAAAAAATATACAAAAACATTTCTCTGAATCTTGGCTACTCCACTCTCCCATCTTTTAACTATTCTTAGTGTAACTTGAGCTGGTGGTGCGTCTTTAAACTGCAAAATCTAAGGTCTCTGAGCAGTCAAAGGACAGACTGTACCCACTGCCCTTTAAGGGTAAGGAGAAGCTGCCCACACCGCAGCCCCCTCTGCACATCCCACCCTATGCTGGTGATGCTAGATGGAACCTTTACCTGGCAAGTGTCTCATCTTTTCCATCCATAACAGCTACAAGGGCTTTTTTTTTTTTCTCTAAGGAAAAAAAAGTAGCTCCTCTAAAAGGAAAGAGGAAGCCAGAAATTTCATAGCGTCTCAGTGCTGCCCCATGATGCTTCTTCCTGTCTGTGAATTTCCACCTGCCCCTTCTGCGTATATAAGGCAGCACACGTGGGGTAGAACTGTTTAGTTGCCTGCCTCCGTTCAGAGGATTAGTAGCAGTGGGGAGTGATGCTGTTTCTCCTTTCCTCTGCAGTTCACGGGAGGTGAAGGAGCTCTGGCTGGACTCACTCCTTGGGTAAGTACTGCCTGGGATAAATCTGTAGCATCGCGGTTGCAGTCGGTGGAGTACTCCAGATGCAGTTGTAGAGAGATATACAAAAATAGAGACGGGGGAGAGCTGTGCCCACTGCTAAGTGTAGTTCGTGGGCAGAGCTGGCTGACTTGCTTAGCCTTGTGTTTGCAGATTAACAATTATACGTACCTGTCACTGCTTGCTCATTTTTTGCATGGATTAAAAATTGAAAGCTGCTTTTTTTTCTGTTTTAATCAAGAGGCAGATAGGGCAGTAGGGCTGAGTGTCTTCCAGAGAAGGGCTTTATGATTGACTGGTGTGGAATATCTTGCTGGTTCAGGATCATACTTAAACGCTAGACTGGCTTGCAGGGGAGAAAGACAAGAAGGGTGCAGTTTTACAAAGCTCTTTCTTTGTCTGTTCCCTGTTCAATAAACAGGCAAACAAAAGGACCGAAGGAAACCAGAGTGTCCAGAGCTCCCCCGATCAAACTCCTAATGAAAGTATTAAGCAGCTGTAATACTGTGAGTGTCTTTGTTGTTTCAGCTCTGTCAACAGAGTGATTTTGAAAAGCTCTGATTTCTAAACCATAGCATTCAATTACTCACATAGTGTCTTTGTTTTCTTGCCTAGTCAAAGACACTAAATGCTGGGAACATGGAGAGTCTGATTGAGTGCCAGTCGGAGGTAAGCAGCCGCTAGATTTCCCCCAGTCCTTGTGGAGAGATATCTTAGCAAAGTGGGGGTGGCCCCTGTAAGAGCTGCCGGCTGCCTACCTTTACCCGCGAGCGGGCAGAGCCCTTTGAAGGCAATTCCATGCAGCGCTGTGCAGAAGGAGCTGGGCGTCGTTGTGAGCAGCCAGCGTGTTCCCTGGGCTCCGGGGGAGCTTTGCTCAGGAATCTGGCAGGCTCTGAAGCCATCAAGACTCCACGGAGGAGTTTGGGAGGGAATCTCTGGTGCCAGGGGAGGACACAGAAGAGCAGGCTGTGTCCAGCTGTGGTTTCTCTGGATCGAAAGAGCAGCCTGAAAGAGCACAAGGGTTGTGACTTGCCGGGCAGGTCTGGGGTGGCTGGCTGCAGGGTTTACCACAAACCCCTCTATTGGGCAGTGAGGTGGTGTCACTCCTGGACTGAGGCACCTCTTCAGCAGGTGTTGGGATTGCTCTGGTTATTCCCCAGAGCCTCACAAAGATTTCTGAGGAGCTGCAGCGACTCGCTGGTGGCCCTCACTACTGATGGCGGCTCTGTAACCCTAACACGCTTCTTGCAGGCTGATGCCAAGAAATGCCCCTCGCTGGAGCCAGCAGATACTGAAGATGGACTTTGCCACTCAACTGGTGAGTTTTAAAGACAATCTGAGGAACTGCCTTCTTACATAACGCTTGCAAGCTGGTGCTTCTGCAAAACCACCCGAAACTGCCTGCTTCACCTCCCTGAGAGTAATGCACAGCCCTCACCCGCAGCCCCATCCAGGAGATGGCTTAACCCCTGGAGTGCCACTCACTTGAAAATGACCTCCTTCCCTTATGCTCAGTGGCAGAGGTGACAGTGCTGAGTGCTAGAGGTCTTGTATCCATATTCCCTGGTCCTCAGAACCATGTTTCATTGTGTTCCCTGGCAGCGATGGGAAGTAAACATGCTCCTTTCTCACTCGAGCATCACCACTGAGGTGTGGCACTGCAAGCGAGTACCGCTACCAGCGGTTGCACGCCAGAGTAAATAAACCCTCTTGGCAGCAGCAACAGCACTTATTTTCTCTCACCATGCAAAACCTCGGCACCTGTAAACAACCCGGAGGAGGCCATTAGCTGGCAGGGTCAGATTTGGGGCAGGTCATTTTTCAGGAGTATCAGAAGAAAACATTTTACATGACACCATAATATTAGGTGACTTTCTTATAGCTTTTAACCCCTCCCTACCAAGGACTTGTAAGCCACAAATACAGGTCCCGAGAACTTCTCATCTGCATAAGGCAATGTTATTTTGGCATAGAAGGCAAGTCCTTTATAGGAAATTTGCAGAAGGCAACTCCTTTAGAAAGCTTTCTAGCTAAAGGATCCTTCTCTTGCTGTTTGCGAAAGGGGAAAAAAGCCACACCTCTTCCCAATACAACCATCATCTCCAAATTCCTAGCATGCCCTCCTCTTTAAGATGCAGATGCAAAACCCATGCTAAGAGATTTCTGACCCTGAAGCCAATGAGGCCCTACTGTGATGCTCCCATCCGCTGGAGCAAGTACCACCTTCCACTGGCTGGCAGGGGGCAAGCACTAGCTCTAGCAGGACCACTACCATTAGAGCTGGCTCTGAAGCTGGCAGAGCTGGAGCTGTGTGTTTTCATTTCAGCCTGTGAAAGAGGCTGAAAAGCAGGAGCCCCTAGTTCCACTCTTGCCCTAAGGCTGGGGCACAGTCAGACCACGTAGTGAAAATTGTTGTCGTTGCCAGCTGCCCAAGTGACATATCTGCCCTAGATAGTTATCACAGAAACCGCTACAATATCAAAAATCTCTATAAATGCTGTTATTTCTGTGCCTTGTATGTTCCCACTCTCTAAGAAGAAACAGTGACTAGAATGTAAAAAAAAAACCCACCCAAAACAGGAAAGGTGGTGTCCTTAGAGGGATGGTCACAGTTTTACAGTTCAGGCGGTTGTTTCCTTAGTAACCACTTAGTTGTCTTTCAGTTTCTCCCCATTTAGCTTGAGTTATTTCAACATACATCTGCACTTAGTTGAAAGGCCACATAGCGCTCTCTGGTTTTTTGTTTTTGGTTTTTTTTTAATTGATTTTTTGGTTTCCTTTTGCTTGCAGCAGATGGCACAAAGAAAAGAAAGAAGGTGATATCACAGTCATTTACTCTGAGGCGAAGCTCTACCAACGGGAATTCCCCAGGGCAGCTAGACTCGGGTGCCAAAATCGCTCTGTTTGGCCAGCCTCTGGCAATTATCTGTGGGGAAGATGACACACTGCCCCAACCGGTCCAGGTAAGCAAGCCTGGTGATACAGTTATCATACCTCTGGCTTCCAGCGTGAGGCACGATCCCTGGTACTTGTGCTGCAGCACCAAGGAGATAAGTGATTTTGGTGTCTCCCCTCCACATACACTTCTGATAAGCTCAGGGCCCATCCCAGATGTAGAAAGGGTCAGGTCTGCGGGTTTTGTCCACTGGAAGTAACTTTGAGTGGCGACAACCCAGGACCAGGAATAGGAGGGAGAAGATCTGCTCCTTAGTATAAACATCTGTGATTCTACAGAGATGATATAAATGAATCTTGCAGCAGCATAAACTTCCAAGGATTTCTGTATTTCCCAGAAAAAAGTATTCAGCTACGGACTACTAACAATAAATACCTAAACACTAGTTTCTGGATAAAAATGGTCTTGTGACAGTTCTCCCACTGAGTTGGCTTTTCCAACAGACAGGGTTTTGTCTCTTCTAAGCAATATTTGCCTGCCTTGGGAGGGAGGGGATTTGAACCAAGACTTAAGCCATCCCTTGTTTCTTTCTGGAAGGAAGCAGGGATGACTCCACTGAAGTTAGGGGAATTCACCAGTCCAAAAAGAGGGTGGTTTGGGGGAAAAGAAAATCAGGTTATTGCCCATGTAATCTGCTTGGAGAAAGAACTAGATACTGACCTAATTAGAACACAGCATACCTCCAGACAATTTTTCTTCTGTTTCTAAAGAAGTATTCACTTGCTGAAGTGTCTTCCTTCACCCAAGTAACTGTTCTCCCATTCCTGTCTATTTTTTTTCCCTGCAGGATCTCCTAGCTATATTGTATATGAAAGGACCTTCCACTGAAGGGATATTCAGAAAAGCTGCCAATGAGAAAGCACGAAAAGAGTTGAAGGAGGACCTAAACAAAGGCGGGAATATTGATTTGAAAAGCAAATCTGTGCACCTGCTGGCAGTGGTCTTGAAGGTGAGCTCTTCCGATGTTGGGAGGACATTACTAATGTGCATGGGCCTCCTTCAGTGCCCAGAGCTGACCTGGGTGGGACTCCAAGCTAAAGCCAGAGCAAAGTCAGACTAAATCTTTCAGGCTTAGGAAAGTCTGGCATTTTCCTTTTCCACCTGATTTTCAGTCCTACGTGTTGTGCTGCTGATTCCCTGCATGTCCACAGGAAACTCACTTCATCCTCCTCCTCAGCATCCTCCCAGGGAGGAACACTGAGATTTATGGGTGAACAAAAAGCAGATAAGAGCTGGGTCTGTTACTACAACAATCCCAGTATATTTGGCATGTACTTGTTGACCTCACTGCTCTGACGGTGCTGATGGTCAGGTAGCTCAAGCCAGCCTGCCTCCTACTGAGCCCATGGTCCCCGTGTGCTCAGGGTTAGTGTCCAAAGCCTCATCTAAATGTCTTGGCCTTGCAGGATTTCCTCCGAAATATTCCCTCCAAACTCCTGTCAGCCGATCTCTATGAGAAGTGGATGCAAGCTCTGGAGAAGCCAAGCATGCAGGAAAAAATTCAAGAATTGAAAGAGTAAGTTTTGCAACCAGGAAGTTTTGCAACCAGCCCCAATGTGATGAAGTGGCTGGTAGTGGCCAGCGATGTCTCCCAAAACTGAGAGTCTCATTTAAAAGCCTGTCATTTACATCAGCTTGCTGTTGCTCCATGGGGGTTGGCTTAGAGGGCTCTTGCAGCAGCACTTCCTGAAGTTATTTGAGATTGCCCTACGAAACGAGTAGCGTAGGAAGAGGAGAGAGGCCGCAGTGCCTCATCTAATGTAGTCACTATGCTGTGGGGCAGGCACTGACAGGGAACCTTCACACCTGCTGGCAGTGAAGTCGGGCACGTGGAGACCACGGCCATGCTTTGCTCTTTGGAAAGAGCAGATGTGGAGGCTGACGGGGAGTGCTTTGAAAGCTGCACAGCACAACCGCAGGCTTTCACGTGCCTTCGGGAAGCCTCCAGTGACATCTCCTGGTGCCATCTCATCTACTACATGGACTGCTGTAACGGTTGCCTTTCTGTCAAGACCTTGTAATTCAAGATCTTATAATTAACCACACACTCAGCTGCCGTTGGGGATTTCTGAATGATACTTCTGCTGAGCAGTGAAAAAGCACACGCGTGCCTCTCTCTGGAGGAAGCGTCATCTGTCTGAGCTGAATTGAGACTTGCTCAAATAAAGAAGTAGTGGCTGCTGCACCATAAATTAACGTCACACTTTCTGTTCATGCAGGGTGGCTGACAAACTGCCTAGACCAAACCTCGTCTTGCTCAAGCACTTGCTGTCTCTGCTCCACCACATCAGCCAAAATGCTGAGACCAACAGGATGGACTCTGGCAACCTGGCCATCTGCGTTGGCCCAAATATGCTGAGCCCAGAGATGGACAACACACTCCCCCTGGAAGTGCAGAAGGAGATGAATGACAAGGTGAGTTGAATCCACCAATCAGCCACCCGCTTTGGGGCAGAGCCATCCGTAGGGATCCCACCACCATTGCAAAAGCACCCCTGGACATCAGGGTGCCCCTCAGCTCAGGTGCCTGTAATGTGATGGGCAAGGCTGCCCCTCGTCTTGCCTCCTCTGAGCAAAAGGAGCAGTTGCCCTGAAGTCCCCTACGTCGTACCACAGCTCCTGAATACTTTGCACACAGAGAGCAAGGGGTACCTGGTGGGCATTGCCACCCAGGGGCCCTCTGGACAGCAGGGCTGAAGCTGTGGCTGATGGTGTTTTGTTTGTATCGGTGCAGATCAATTTGTCTGCAGCATCAGGCCTCATCCTCCTCCAGAGTATACTCACCCTCTGACTTTACATTAGGATGTTTTGCCGAGAAAAGTTGGACCAGAAGATGCTTGAGGTCCCTTCCAACCTGGTGTTCTATGATTCTATGATTCTATGATTTTGGCAGAAGCCACCCTGCTCTGTGCTGCCCTTCATACAGAGACAGCAGGCAGAAGCAGAAAATACTGTTTAATATGTTTTCAGCCCTTTTGACTGAAACTGTTTTCTGTGTGCAGGTGACAGTGTTGGTGGAGTTCCTCATAAACAACTGCTCAGAAATATTTGGGGAAGACGTTGCCTTGTCTGTCTGTGTCTCAGCTGAGGAGTCACCGGAGCACACAGACAGCTCCACAGGTATGAGAATGGCCCGGGGATGTCACAGACTGGGGCTGCTGGGCCAAATTCTTGAATTTGATATGGGAATACATCTGTGGAAACACAGAAAGTTGCAGAGGGTTCAAGACACTGTTGCAGTGCTCTTCTACAGGAACTCTTTCCATATAGTTCCCTTTCATCCTCAGACGGTCAGTGAAAACTAATAGGTGCTTTCTCCCCACAGAACACCTATGTGCTGCTCATCAGAATGACTCTGCCTATGACAGCCCAGATCCTGAAGCTGAAGGCAGCCCTTGTGCCTCTCAGATAGAGCAGCCCAAAGGGAGGAGCACTAGTGTGAGCAGAAGATATCCAACACGCATCTCTGCCCCTTCACTAACTAATTTCAGAAATGACATCAGCACGATGGACAGGAGGTACTCAGAGCCAGACCTGTCCTTCCAAAACCGCCTTGAAAGCAGGATAAGGAAACAGAAGCTAAACAAAAGTGAGGACAATTTTCCGGTTCAGCAGAAACAGCTAGGGTTGGAGGCACTGGAGAAACGGCTTGCAATCTTACCTTCGCGATTATCAACTGACTCTCTACCCAAAACATCCTCCAGTTGCTCTCTGGAGAGTTCTGATGGCTCGGTCTTCACCAGCTCCCCAGTAGTTTCGCCCTCTAGTCCCAAAAAAAACTTTTTAAATAGGCCACAGTCCTTTTCCACCACTGAAGACTGCAGTATGTCTAGCAGAGAGATCAAAAGGCATTCCATGTCATTCTCTTTTGCAAACCGCAGGAAAACACTAATAAAAACCCAGAGCTGGGGGCCTGGAAAAAACATGGGGTTTCAGAGAGACAGTTTCACAAAGAAAGAAGATCATTTCTCCTGCAGAGTTGTCCGGGAGAACAGCCCTGATGATGAGAAACCATTGCCTGTGGCATATCAGCAAAAGCCCCGTTTCAGGTCAGCTGATGAAGTGTTCAGAGAGGTAGACCAGAGGAATCCTGGAAGACCACCCTCTTATGAAGAGGCTACTAAAACCTGCCTGGCCACTAAAGTTGCCTCCCACAATCTCACAGTTCAAACTATGAGATTAAAGGTGTCAAACCAGGATGCTCTACCGCCTCATCCATGCAGCAGCTGTGCACAGGATACAGCATATATGGCTCTAAGGGATCTACCCAGTGGCAGAGTTTCTACAGTGAAGGATTCTGATGTGGAAACTGAAACCCTCAGTGTCACTGTGGGAATAAACTCCCGTGTGAGTTTACCCGTGACCCCGGGAGTCTACCGATTGAGAACCATGTCTGAATCCTGTCAAAAGAACAAACTTGAGTATGTGGCTCGAAGGTGCAGCCAGCCAGTTTTTGAGGCAGACCAGATCCAGTATGCTAAGGAATCCTATGTTTAAAAAGCCTATTCCTCCTCTTCAAACTGTAAAAAGTAAATACTGTAAAAATAGATATCTTGCTCATCCTTTGTAAGATTTTAGTTTCAAGAGACCAAGAAAAAGCTAGCTCTGCACGAATTTTTCCTTGAAGCTCTCCTGAAGTGTCTGTCAGCTTGACATGTCACATTCTTTCACCACAAGAGATGGTCATGGGGAAGACCTGTGTATTATTATGTAAAAATGCAAGTGAATATGCTGTACATAACCTGTTGTGTGGGAAAACTAGTTAGTAGTTGATAAACAGTGTTGTATTTGTATCCCTGAAAGGACAATTAAAAGGTTGGCAGGTCCAAAACCTGTCCCACCTTCCTTTTCTTTTCTGTATGGTCACAGACTCCATGCCATTTGTCACGTGTGTGTGCCAGGCTGATACAATGCTTTGCTGATTTTCTGCATTAAGAAATGGGCTGGCAGTTACCCCAACCGAGGAAGAGCTGTGCTGTTATTAAGGCTACTTCAGCACTTTTTCATAAACCCTCTGTACCTGCTGCCATCCCCTCTTCCTGCTTGCTGGTCATAAGAATGATCTGACCACTAACCAGCATTAGTGTTGTATACCAAGCCTGAGTTTAGAGCCACTGAAGGGCCAAGGTCATTTGGGGTATGTATCAAGTAAACCTCGTGGCCTGAGGTGCTTTTAGTCAAAATGAACTGGACAGGCTAAGCAGAAAGAAAGAGTATCTTCATGTTTGCTTTTATGAGGCGAAAAAAACTCCAAACAACACAAATCCTGTAAGAAAACATTCTGGATTCCAGGTTTAAATAGTTAAAGCTGCAGCTCATTAAAAAAAAAAAATAAAAAAAGAGAAAAAACAAAATACCAGGCGGTGTCCTTCTAACCTTGTAAAAATGACTGGAAGTGCAATGTGTTTTTACATGTAGGAACTTGTTTTGGTCAGCACTTACCTCCCGTTTTATGGCTCAGCATAGCCTTGAACCAGGAGCGGGGAGACTTGTTTTTCTCCTGTGTAACTTCACTACAATAAAACATTTTTCTGCATGAATGCTAAACTGTCCATTGGCTGTCCTTAAAACAACCAGGCATTACATGTACTGTATCTACTTTTATACTATTCTACAGGTACCGCAGGTCTGCTTGAATGATGTGGCATATCTGAGTAGCAGGAAGGAAAGTAACTGACCAGCAGTATCACTACTATTGTTGTAAGAGGCTGCAGGCTAGATTTTGGGAGCAAATCCCTCTCTGTCAAGTAAACAAGTTACACTGACATGTAACAGCAGTTATCAGAGAGCTGGAGGGGGAGCTGCAAAGAGGTGATGCCGCTCCAAAAGCGGAGCAGATTAGGAAATAGCATACCAGCATCTCAGGTATGTTTTCCAGGTGTAGGTGCTCACAGGACACAGAGAAAGGGGAAGGAGAATACCTGGCCTGACAGGAGAAATTACATAAGAAGGACCATACTGGTAGGCTGCAACTGGAAAAAATGCGACCTCACTCAGCCTCCTAAGCAGTGGCACTCTGCTTCCAAGCAAGCTGAATGAGAGGGCTCTGCTGCAGGCTGCAAAAAGCATTTGCCATTTTCTGGTATCTGCAGCTCCCGAGTCACAGAATCATGGAATAGGTGAGGCTTGAGATCCTCCTGTCCCACCCCCTGCTCAGGCAGGGTCAGCTACAGCAGGTTGCCCAGGACCATGTCCAGACAGGTTTTGAGTATTTCCACAGATGGGGACTCTGCAACATCTCTGAGCAACCTGTTCCCATGTCTGACCACTCTCACAGTGAAAAACTGTCTCCTTGCATTCAGATGGAATTCCATGTGTTTTAATTTGTGCCTGTTGCCTCTTGTCCTGTGACGAGTGGGAATGACAGACTTCCTTTGTAAAAACCACAAGTGTCTTGCCCTCATGGCAGAACGAGTGTGAAGAGATAATCCACGTGCAGTGGAAAGGCTCAGAAGCCACAGAACAGAAAACACGAACTTCAAAATGTTCTCAAACAACATCATGGCTACTTTTATGGTAAATGACTCATTCTTTTTAAATGTGACAAGACTAAGGATCCCAAGAAGAGGAATTGCTCGTTTCCTGTCCTGTAACCACACCAGAAAACCCACGGAGAATAAGCATGGTCACTTACCAAAGATGAAACTCTCTTTAGATCCAAGGTGTCCTAAGGCAGACATGACAATCACACTCAGAAATCTTTCCTGAGCTCTAAATATTCTATACAGATGAGCCTAAATCTCCCAGCTCCTGGATAAGAAAGTCCATTTGGAATTTCTTTTAATGCACTTCAATAGAGGGAGAAAAAAGAAGATGAGCATAACAGAGGGGAGCTCTACACATTGTTAACAAACAAGGGGTAAGGTGAAGGGGTTGTATAAAAAGGTGGCCCAGTCCCCCTCATCTTGCTCTTGCATTTCTTCAAGTCTAGGAAGCACCATGATTAAATGAAATCTGAATGTAAAAGGACCCCAAAAGAATCTGAATGTAAAAGGACTTCCCTCACAAAAGATAATTTTTGTCTTCCTCCATCTCTTAAGACTTGCCTTTTCAGTCAGCATTATTTTCATGTCATGTCCCTTCACACTAGGGATTTCTCTTCTGTATAAGCACTTAGGAGGCCTCAAGACTAGAAAGATACAGAAAGCAGAGCGTTTTGCTTTAGCACTTACTCATCTGCCTTCAGCTCCGAAAACAGCTTTATCGTGCTACCAGCCCACCATACCACATTCAAGTATCCAGCCCAACTATCCTGACCTCCAAGAGTAAGGCCCTTTAACTGTTATATCCAACAAGTGAATTATCTGAGTGCCTTTGTCAAAGCTGTATTTGACTCCTTAGCCCGAATGATCAAAGACCCATTTACAGCTGGGTGAGCTGGATTTTGGCACAAGAGACGAATGATGACAGCAAGCCTCCTATTTTCCACAGGTTGCTCCATCATCAGTATTGCATCACTTGCTTCACACATCAAATTTTCTAATTAAATTTCTTGAAAACACTCTAAACATGCATGGCATGTAAGACTGAAAGAGGGGAAAAAAGCAATATTAAAGCAGAAAATCCAAGCCATGACTGGAATTGAGGCAATGCTGGAATTAAGGCTATTGGCGCAGCTTGAATTCAGTTCCTCATGTCTGCATCCTGCTGTTGTTTTCAATCACATGATGCACTCTGTTCTTCCCCACAAGGATGCACCTGCTCTGGGGAGGAACCAAGCTTGTGCAGCAAAGGATAAAGTTTTAGTTCTGGCACTCCCCAGCACAGCTTGCCTAGCAAGGCACCTGGTCTTTGGAGATATGGCTGTGTCTGAATTTCTAGGATTTGAAAGAGCCAACAGAGGGACAAAGTTGTCTCTCATGGAGCAACGCGGTCCTGTCCTTCCTTCCCCACACTGTGCACTGTTGCAAACTCTTGTTCTCTGCCACTTGAATTAGGACAGCAACTTACAGCAAAAGCATATTTTCATCAATGCTATGGCCAAACATTAGTGAAGGCTGAGAGAAATGCCATGCCTGCAGGTTTCTCAAACATTTGGAGTGGCAGTCAGGTGCAGACTGCAGACATGGACACTTACATTTAGTAATCCATGTGCAAGCATTTATGTGAGCCTGTGTCTCATCTTCTGCACAGTCTGCATTTGAGTGTCTCTCTGGGCTCCTGGGACTGAATTGAGTGCAGGTGGAACACAGTTGCCTAAAAGTAGGTGTCTGCAGTCATCTGGGTACCTTAGGGCACCTTCAGGAATTTTCTAAAGCATCAAAAGTGGATGCAGGTCCAGATATTTAGGCAGCTGAATCCTTCCCTAAAATCTCTGACTGTGGCAAGAGCTTAGACTCCCACCTTACATGTTGTTGCCACATTTAGATATCTTGTAGGTCTCTGTAATCTAGGGCTGACGCTTACTTTTACTGACAGTAAAGCTTGGGATTTTAGGCTCCATCTAAGCCTTCAAAGGAAGTGTTTTTGAGCAGGCATAGGCCTTCCTGCTTGCCCCCCTCCAAAGCTTGGGTCCTTCTGCTCCATCCCACCACAGACAACCCTGACTCAGAACTTCCTCTTCTCTGCTCCTAACTCCTCATCTCTGCCTCATTTTCATTGCTTCTCCATTCCCAGCCTGCATTCCTCACCTCATTCTGTTCTTTATCTCTTAATTGAACCAAACCCAACCCAACCTATCCCTGTGGACTTGCTGCCAAAGTCCCAATTTCATTTCTGTCCTCTCCATCCCCAGACCCACTTCTCTCAGCCAGCCAGTTTGTCTTCCTCTTCCACTTCTTCTACATCTTTCCTTCATGTCTGTGCTGGTTATTATTGCAATAAGCCCCACCAATGCTCATCTAGTCTCAGTCCCACACACACCCTCCTTGTTTTAGTCTCTGCATGTGCAGAGAACCAGAATAAAAGAAAGAAGCATCTCTCAATCTCAAAGAGAAAATATGCAATTCATAAAGTCCAGTGATGACCTCCATTCATAGCTGTAACTATGGAAAGCCTCTAGGATGAAAATTCCATGGACAGAGGTCCTTGACTTTATAGGATTTCAGCAAGGGATCTGCACATCTCATGCTGTGGGGAAGTATGGGCTGTCAGCTACTTTGGAAGGAGATTTGAAGCTAGGTTAAGGTAAAATAACAAGTCAAGATAAGGCATTTTTCCCCACACCTCACCAAAGCAAGTCACAAGCTATGATGTTAGGGATATTTTTGGTAATTTGCTTACATTCTCTGAAAAAAGGCAGTCAGTACATTGATTTTTGCTGCTTCTACATGCAAGGTCTCAGGAAGAAGCTTTCTCACCCGTTTGACCTCCTCTAAAAGCTATTATCTGAAGGGCATCTCTTTCTAGGAACTGTGAAAACTAAAGAGGTCACGAATTCTCCGCACCTTATGAAGAACAACTGCTAGCCACTTAATGATGATGCACAAGAGAATTGTTACTACCATGGACACCTTCTATAGTATCTGCTACTACATAGCCCAAGAAAGTTCTTCACTGGACATAGTCACAGAATAGAACTGCTTCTCTACTTAAGATTTTTCTTCTGTATTTTCCTCCCATGACTGCTAGCTGTATACCCCAGGCACAAGACGCAACACTGAGATTGCTGGTACAAACCCGTGGCAAAAATATTAACGGATGTGGGAAACCTCAGCTGGTCTGAGGGATCAGAATGCGAGTTTAACATTGACCTTGAGCAGATATCTCTGTACCCTTGAAGAGACTGGGGAGTCCTGAGAAGAGCTGAGTAAAAAGATAAGGGTTGGCAAACATCCTGGCTTTGACCAGAGCATGAACAGTGCGTGATCAACAATTGTATTGGCTGACTGGCGTGTGATGTGAGAGCGTATTGGGCAAAAGTAGAATGGTAGAATATATGCATAGATAATCACCCAGGTAAAAGGATATAAAAAAGCACTGCTTGTTAAATAAAGAAATTGGATCACTGCAACTTGATGTTCAGTGTCGTGTCCGTCCCAACAACGACAAACGGATGGGATTCCACCAACTTTATACTAACTAGTAGCTGTTATTGCCCGCACTTTGTATTTGACATTTACTTCTTTACAACACAGACACTTGGCTTTCTTCTTTCAGATGCACTTGACTCTACAGAGTTTCTTACACTGTACCTAGTTTGATGAAACAGGATTTGCAATCTTCTTCTTTGGACCCGATGTAAATGGAGGACTGCACAACCTGCATTGACAAACACCCCTTGGAGTTCAACAGCTAGTATTAGGGCAGGTGGGGCATCCTGTTTGTCACCCAAAACGCTGTTTCTGTTGGACTGAACCACTCTGTAGGATGAGACTGTGCTCCACAATTTTGACACCTAAAATAAAGCCAAGAACTCTGTTGGGGTTTGGTTGTTGTTTGTTGTTTTTTTTTTTTTTTTTGTAATGGGATCATATCTCTTCAGCCTTTTGCTTAGAAATCGATCTCTATATTTTCCTGTAGCACTAAAGCCAAAATTGATGACTTTGGGATTCCTGCTTGGACTATGTATACTTCAATGTTAAGAAGCTAATATTAATATTAAAAGGTAATGATAAAATTCCTGCCTCATAACTCAATTATATATCATAGGGGGTTCCACACAGACCATTTTTACCATAATCTTCCCTCTTGTAATACCGCTATCAAATGTCTCCAACTATAACAGGAGAAGTATCACAGCAGACAAAAGTCCCATCTGTGTTATTTTTAATCTGGGAATAAGAGTTCTTATTTCTCTACTGCCTGTTCTGGTTTTGGTGCTGATCTATTACAGGAGAGCAGGTGATTTGTTGCAGCACCACACCAGCACTGCTTATTCCTGGGCTGACTTATTCCTCACCCATACACTGCGTGTGACAATTTCAGCTTCCCATTGCACCCAGGCTCGTCTCCTGAACTACAGAAAAACATTTTTGCCATAGTGAGGCCAAGAGATTACAGCACATGGCTGCCACAGGGGTGAGCTTTGAGCTTTGAATGAATATAGGTAGACAGCCCAGAATCCTTAATGATAGCCTATAGTAGATAAAAGAGTTCTCAAGGAGCCACTGATTTCCAGTGACTCTTTTTCAGGACCTCCAAGCTCAAGGGTTCCCTAGAGGAAGATGGGATTACGGTTGTCGAGAATTTTATCCTTCTGACACCTGAATGTGTCCAGATACACTTCTTCCCACAGGATGCCTGTGAAGGGAACCCCTTCATAAAAAAGGCCGAGAAAAACCCCCAGTGGCTCACTGCCAAAAACTCCATGACAGTAACATTATCGTTCTTCTGTTAAACCCACGAATTTATTCCCTCCCTCAGGAAAAGAGGATGCTTTCAAATGTCATTCATGCAATCCCACATTTCTGTTCAATGTAAATCATGCCTGCGATAACGGGTGCACAAGCCGTTTCACCTGCCTACTGAGACATGTTCACGGCAGCAGGCATGCTGCTCCACTGCTCTGCAGACTCAGGGGGCACCAAGAGCTGTGTGGAGTAGGTGTGAAATGCTGTTTTCTTGGTACACATTCCCTCTGCATGGCAAATATGCCTGCCTCAGATGGAAAGCAGCATAGAAACTCATTCACCAAGTTAACTTGGAAACTCAGCCATGAAGTTAACCGAGCTGACTTTGAAGTTGGCTTAGTTGGCTGTCCAACCCAGCAAGCATTTCATGTCCATAACTGATCATGTCCAGCTGCAAAATTCAGGTGATTCAAATGTGCTGTTACTCTGCTAGCATTAGCCAGATAGCAGTTACTATGGCTAGCATGTGTCTCCACGAGGACGATTTCTAACTACAGGAAAAGGAAACCCACCTTGGTTAGGCGCTCTGGTTACATTTTTCTCTGAATTTTGTTAGCAGTCAGTCCTTATCGCATGTGTCATCAGAACAAAGTGAAAACTTCAGAGGAACTACTGAAGGCTAAAAATTCAGAAGAGGAAGTGACTTTTTAAATAAAAAATCTGACAATAATAGAGAGAAAAATCCATGAGAAAATGGCAGACACTGTTGGAAAAGTGATCTAATTCTCATATGGACAGCCGACTATCATATAGACAGCCAACTGCAAGTCTCCATGGATGTCGGGTGAACAATTGCTTTTTCTGCCTCTCTGTTACTCAGAAATGCTCTCCTGGTTTGAGAGCCCAAACCATGACAAATGCTAATTATCTAATCTTTTTTTTTTCTTTTTCTTAGAATGCATCACTTTTATTGTTTTAAATCAGTCTTTTCCATTTGCCTTGATAAATATAGCAATTTAAATCTCACTTCTGAGCAAAGCCCATTCCAAATTCTTCATGTTCTTCTATACCAGAAGAAACCACAGATTATTTTCTGTTTCTAACATGAGGTGCCAGCACATAAGTCTGAACAAATGGTTTGCAAATCCTAAACAGGATTTGATTCCGTTGAGCTCTGCTTCCTCTCCTGGGTAATAATATGAAAAGGTTTCTACGAAGGGTTTCACACTTTCTAAACCAAACCTGCTCTTTAGCCAACCAGATATTTACAGAACTGATCCAACGGCTGCTTGAAACTCTTCCTTCCTACAACCCACAAACCTCCCACCAACTTCCTTGACAGATGATACAGTCCAAATTCAAACCCTGCACCTTCAGTATCACACAGGCCAAGCTGAAAATTATAAAACTGTATTTTTTAAAAATGTTAAAGCCAAACCCAAGCAGATTCCAAGACAGATGATCAGAGAAGATGCTCTTATGATAAAGATTAGAGATTTGTCTGCATGGAAAATCTTGTTGCACAGTCTTGGGCTGTGCAATTCAACTTTATCATATATAGGGCATAGCCCTGTCTACTTCCTCCATGCACTGAGAAAAAGGTATTTGCACTTGCCTTCCTCCCCACTCCTCCAGGTGTGAATTCTGCCACTCCATCATAAAGTTGTGACTTCACACAGCAAGTGCAGCTGCGCAGCTTTGCCTGCGATTCACTAGCCAGTTTTCTTTACCATAACTGGTCACGAGCTGAGAAAGTAACCACAGCATCATTCAGAACTTTGCAGAGTGCTGTACTTTGAGGAGTACACAACATTACATGATATGATATACAGATGCACACCCATCTTATGAACTACAGACATCAGAAGACGTGTCATTTGAGAAGTCTTTGGGTGTATGAAAGAGCAGAGCAGTCACTAGTTCTCCGTAGGTGATCAGGGAGGATGGTCTTGAGATAAAGACTGGCAACTTGTAGTTATGTTATTCAACATCAGGGTCTGCTTTTTCCACATGCCTCCTGCCCAGTGCAGTTCTTGGGCTGTGCAGTTTAACTCCAGTAAAGCACAGATGATACTGCTCTGCCTCCCAGAGATGTGATAAAGAGCCATTTATTTCAAGATGGACAAACACCAAGGCTACAGTGAAGGGGCAACAGAAGCAGATCAATCTTGTCTCTCACTCTGCAAATTTAGTGCAGTTGAACAACTGCCCTCAATACAGGGAGAGAGGAAATAAGGCAGAGCTTCCTGGGGCAAAAGAAAGACAACTGGGAGAGCCTGTTCAAGGAATGGGGAGGTAAGAAGGGGATGGAGAGGGATCAGCAGCACAGAGTCTATTAGAGCTTAAATAGGAAGGTCACCAACAATTGATTTTCCAATTAGCAGTTTAATGAATGGTAGTTTAAAATTAAGTGTGCACTGCTCCACCCTCCAAGGTGCTTTCTTACCCCTCCATAATTCCTTCCAGTCACTGGCTGTCCTACTGTGGCGTAGGGCAAGAATGAAAGCCCTGAGAGCAGGCTTGTCACACTGAAAAACAAAGCTTGTGGGGGACATGGAGGGAAGGGATCCTAGGGAAAATGGTGCTAAGAGTCAGAGCCGAAGTGGTAGGGGGACATGGGATTGTTAATTTTGGGTGGAAATCATGAATAATAAAACCATGTTTTTGACTAGCGTTGGAGAAATGAAGGCCTTCAGAACTGGAATTTCCCTGTCCTGCCCGACCCCACAAGCTCAGGACTGGGGTCAAGAGGAAGCTGTGCTGCTACAGAGAAAAGGACATTTAAAAATTTTGGTTAGAAGACATGAGTGATAGGATCTGCATTTTTTTATATTCACAATTACATATCAAGATTAACAACCCTACTTAAAAAAATATTGATGGCACCATAGGGACTCAAGTTTAGCTCAGGTATTTATTTATTTTTCCTTCTATGTCTCTTCTATCTGTCAAATCTCTCAGGTTGGCACATATTTTTTAAAACTAAGTATCTCACTATTAGGACCAGGCCTATATGTAGGCATTGTCTGTATATCACAAATGCATTGAACCTAGTGCCTACGAACACCAGCAAAGACACCATCTGAGGGCTGGCAGACACTAGTGATACAATACTGGTACTGTATTGCTGATTCTCTTTGATCACATCACTGCAGCAAGTTAAACGCAGGTTTCAGTGCAATTCTATTAATTGTTCTCCAACAGCATTGGGGCAAATAGTACATATACACATCATTTGGGCTCTGTGCTTATTTCCTCTTTGCCACGATGATGGTTCTCCATGCTTGCACTGTGTTTTTTTCTACTTTTGTCAGATGTCTCAGGGCATTGATTAGCAGCAGCATGATGCTTTCTGGGATTTTCAAGGCTGCCCCAAGCATCTCCATCCTGGAGATTTTCAAAATCTGACAGGAGAAGGCACTTACCAATCCAATCTAACTTTGAATTTGTCCCTGCTTAGGCAAAGGGGTTACACTAGAGACCTCCAGAGTCCCTTTCAACCTAGACTGGTCTGTGATTCTGTGATGGCTACTTGCAGGCATTTTGGCCTCAAGTAGAGTTACTCCCATGACTGGGAGCTCCACCCTTTATCTGCAGGCCCAGAGGGGTAAGAACTGCAGCTTAAAATTCTATCTCAGGACTATGAAGAACTGAATCTAACCCAAGTTTCAGGTAATTAGAATATTATATCAGGGAAGCGTTTCTGTAATTTTAAAAGCAGCCATGGTCCTCTCCAGAGAAAAGGCAATGGTCTGGAAAGGCAATATGCCCCTCCATCCCCTTCCTTGATAACTAAACATTGTCTATATCCAAAATGGCTCCATAAACCTCCTTCCTTTCTTAATTATGCAATGCTGCAGAAAGTTCAGATAGTGGAAAATAGATACAGCTAATCTGCTCAGCATGATATTATGCAATGCACTGTGCCACAAGGTCTCCTGAGCTAGCAACATCCAAGCTGGGGCCCAGGAAGATCTGGTGTCAGCACTGTAGACCCCCTGTATTGTATTTCAAGATGTCATCAGTAGTTACAGAATGCAACCCACATGCTGGAGGAAATAGTGGATGCACATCTTTTGTTACCAGACGCTGACACCTTCAATTTGTTTTGTGTGAATAAACTCGTTTCACATCCAGAAAGCCAAGGGGCATGCCATAAGGCATGGTACAATGCCAGGAAATTCTCATGAAAACAAACAAACAAAACAGTCTGTTTGTGGCTCCAAGGCATTTTAACAGACCCACAGCAAACCTGGAAGGAGACAAAGCCCCTGCTCTGCAGCTTTCAAGTCAGCTGAAGGCACCTCAAAAGACCTTTCTTAGCTGCCATATGGGAGATGGGCTGATTCATTCCTTGCTAGGCAGGCCCACTTCCCAGGCAGTACCTCCTGCGCTGAGATCTGTGTGGGTCCCAGACAATCCTCCAAAGAATATGTGAAACCGCCACTGTGACTGTAAGATCCGGAGTACAGCTATGGGTACTAATGGCAGCATAGCCATTTGATTACGATTGATGTATTTGTGGCTCATGCTGTAGTCAGTCTTGTGATGACATGAAATGTTTCAGAACTCAGGGGTTATTTTTAGCAAAAAGCAACATAAAAAGGGGCAAGGGAGAAGAGCTGAGGTTTCTCCTGGGCATGGCTTTGTGACTTACAAAGCTCTGCTAACCCGCAAAGTCAGAGACCTTTGCCTCTCCCACACAGTATTTGCAACACTTTTGCATTAACTGGTAATTGAGGAGTTAGCAGTGCTTCACAAAGGTAAGTAGGAGAGTTGCTGCCATTCAATGCCACGTATTAAGTGAATGAGAAACTAACTCCAGAGGTGAGATACTGGGCTGGGGCCAAATTAACAGAATCGACCTGTGATGCAACACCATCTTCTCAAGATTTGTGGGCAATGGGTGTGGAACAGGCAGCTCCTCAGGAATCCTTGCTCTGGTGGTTACAAGCCCTCTTCTCGCCATCTCCTTACCCAGTGATTCCAGCCAGATTTCTAGGGCTGTTCAGCAAGCACGCTCAATTCCTTACTGGACATGTATAGACTGATGTTTTTGAAGGCTATGCTGTGGCTGTTTTTTGTGCAAACAGAAAACACCATGTCCCTAACAGCCTGGAAATGTCTACCCAGATTTCAAGTCCCCAGTCCAAAAGCAAAAATAGCTATATAGCCAAAGTAAAATTTTCAGAAAATACAAGTCAGGTCCCCAAAATCAAAGGGTTTTACTGGTTCTGGTCAAATTTAAGGGCCACAGTGCTCTGGCTGGACTGAGCTGCTCATTCATTGACTTTCCTTGCCCAGACACAAGCAAATATTGAAGGACTGCTCTCCCTTCTTACCCCAGTTGACACTTGCACTGTATTCCTGCGGCCCCATATCCTCTTGTCCCACCACCCAGCTGGTAACTGTGTAGTCAACACAACTCCCATTCCTGTATTAGCTCTGCAAGCTGCCCATTAATTAATTACAAAACTGTTTCTTCCTCTTTTCCCTTGCTTCCCACACTTGGCCTTGCTTTTTGTTTTGGTTTTTTTTTTTTTTTTTTTTATTTGTGGTGAGGTTTTTTTGCTTCTTTTTCTAAAAGCTTCTCTTGCTATACAGCTTCCTCTGTGCCTTGCAGGCCTCCTATGCAGTGCTCTCTGCTACTTGCAGTTTTGTCTGACTGTTTACACAGGGCTCTCATGGCGCACAGACATCTGCCACAGTAACATGACTGATCTGAAATAAATAGCATTTCACCTGTGAATTACATTTGAACTAAAGATTTCAGAAACAAAGGGGATGGATTATTTTATACACTCAGTCTTGCCAAAGTAATCAAGCCTTTATATCATGACTCATGTAGGTTAAAAAAAAAAAAAAAGAGCTATCACTAGATCAGTAACCTTTAATTGCTTTTGTTTCTCTAATGGAAATTTTTCACAGAATCTGAAAACACATCCTTGTGATTTGCCATGACAGGGAGTGCAGCTTACTGTAGACACATGATAGTGTACTGAAGGCCCACCTCACTCTCCTGCCCCCCATCGTACACCACCTTTATGGTCTCCCAAATCCCCTACTTGTGTGGAAAAAACAAAATTAGGAGTGCAGCTGTTCGGGTTGCCTTGCAGGGTACCGATAAGCCACCAGCACACCATCCGACAGGTTCTTGCGACCTCCCAGCCGATTTTTGCATCCTCAACGGCACTGCAGATCGGGTTAAGCCACCGTCAGGTTAACTGGAAACCTCCCCGTCCCTGAGCAGTGCAGGAGCGGAAGAAGGACGCTGACACCTGGCGGTTAAACTCCCTCATTACCTCTGCCCCGGAGGGTCCACTCAGCGCCGCCAAGCGCAAACCCCTTAGCGGTAAAAGTGACTGTTTCCCGCTAAGCACCGCAGTGCCTGGAGAGCCGGCGCGTCCTCCTGAAATCTCGCTCAGGCTTCAGCCCTTTCCTGCCAGGACGACCTGCAGGAGAGGGAGCGGGACGAGGACCAACCGCCGTCCGGCAACGCCGTAACCGCCTCACGGCCACCGCCAACCTCCCGCCCCGCGCATGCGCCGCCCACCCCATACCCCCCCCCGCTCGAGCGCGTTGCCATGGTGACGGTTGCCGCGGTGTCGGCGGCCGTTACAGCTCCCTCACCGACCCGCCCGGCCGCGCCGCGCCGCGCCCCGACCGGACCCCACCATGCTGCCCGCCCGCCAGCCGCAGGTGGCCGCGGCGGCAGCCCCCGCCGTCCCCTACAGCTACTGCAGCCGGCCCCGAGCCCTGCCCGCCCGCCCGAAGTACCGACCGCCGCCGGGCGCCGTCGAGCCGTGAGTGGTGGTGTCCGGCGGGTCGCGCCATCCAGCTCCGCGGCCTGCGCGCCCCGACCGGGCACCGCTGCCCCCTCCTGCCCTTCTTCGCTCCTTCTCCCTCGCCGCCCTTCCCGTGGGAGGGGAATCCTTCGGGGGAGCTTGCACCTCTGGCCTTTCAATGGCGTTCTGGCTCGTTTGAGGTGTTAGCGTACAAGTTGCAGCGCTGTAACCACCGCTATCTGTGCTTGATGTTGCAGAGAGAAGGAACCTGTTCGCTACGCAAACCTCATGTATGACAGGAGAGTGGTGCGCGGCAACACTTACGCCCTTCAAGTCATACCTGTGGTATGTTTTTTATGTAGATCATACTCCAGCTTTGAAAAGTAATAGGTAGGGCAGGAAAACTGTTCCTCATTAATAATTTTAACCACTGAGGTTGTAATTTTACTTAAAGTATCTCACACAGTCACAAGCTCTCCAGTTAAACTAGCACGAGACTGGTTTCAGTCTTTCTTCAAAGTACTTGGCTTCTCATGAACTTCTGTAGTTCGGATTATTTTTTTTTCCCATTAGGTACTTGATTCCCCCCCCCATTTCTTTAGTGTCTTGATGACTGACACTGCATCATCTGTTACTGTATGCATCCACAAGTGGTGTAAGTGAGAACAGCAGCTCTTGGGAAATGAATTCTTGCAGTAGACTTTGGCTTACCCTTCTAAACAAGCAGAGCTAGATGGTCCAGCTGCTTGTGTGGAGGCAAAAGTATTTTATTTATCCTGATACAGTAGTAAATGTTTTAGTGATATTTTATTTTCAGAGACTATTTCTATGTAGATACTTTGATCATGTAAGAGTTTAAAGCCGTCTGTATTTTTGAAAGCTACTTTGTGGTAATAACTTTGTGTTGTTCAGTAGCTGTTTCTTAGAGTGAATTTCACTCATGTTCTGTTTCAGAAGTTCGAAAGTGGTGTTCATTTCAATTCAATAACACAGTACTGAATATAAAAGTTAGTACAAGTTTCTTTTGCTTCATCAGCAATAAAGAACCTACAATTTTTATCTAGCAAACAATTCTGTTGATAATATAACTAGATTTAAGTCCACTTGACCTTCTTTACCTAGAAACTCTCACTTGTCAAGTGCAACGTCCTGCACCTGGGGAGGAAGAATGTAAAGCACCAGTATAGGTTAGGGGCGGACCTGCTGGGAAGTAGCTCTGAGGAGAAGGATCTGGGGGTTGTGGTAGACAGTAAATTATCCATGGCCCAGCAATGTGCCCTTGTTGCCAAAAAGGCCAATGGAATCCTGGGCTGCATAGGGAAGAGTGTGGCCAGTAGGTCGAGGGAGGTCATTCTCTCCCTCTACTCTGCACTGGTGAGGCCACAACTGGAATACTGTGTCCAGTTTTGGGCTCCCCAGTTCAAGAGGGACAGGGAACTGCTGGAGCGAGTCCAGCAAAGAGCAGCTAAGATGATTAAGGGATTGGAGCATCTCCCTTATGAGGAAAGGCTGAGAGAGCTGGGACTCTTTAGCCTGGAGAAGAGAAGGCTGAGGGGAGACCTTATTATGGCATACAAGTATCTAAAGGGTGGGTTGAAGGAGGATGGAGCCAGGTTCTTTTCAATGGTTCGCAGTGACAGGATGAGGGGCAATGGGCACAAGTTAGAACACAGGAAGTTCTGTTCAAATACACGGAAAAACTTCTTCACGGTGAGGGTGACAGAGCACTGGCACAGGCTGCCCAGGGAGGTTGTGGAGTCCCCTTCTCTGGAGGTTTTCAAGACCTGCCTGGATGCATTCCTGAGTAATGTGCTCTAGGCCATCCTGCTTTAGCAGGGGAGTTGGACTAGATGATCTCTAGAGGTCCCTTCCAACTCTGAAACTCCGTGATTCCGTCAGCAAGAATGAGACATTTTAATATACTTTATCTTGCAAAGTTCTGTAAATAATACCCACTTCCAAATAGCAACTGATTGCTCTTAGTGTGAGATGTCATTAGTGCATGCCTGTAAGCAGCTAGTGTACCTTATTAGTTTCGTGCCCTACACTCATTAAGGTGACTGAAAATTTAGGGTCAGGACCCAGAAAAGTATATCTGAAATGCTAGGTTTGTAGCATTAAAATCAAACAACCACCTTTGCTTTCCTGTAGAGAGAAATGAGTATCATATCCAAGTACAAAGTGTAATCTGCTTTGTGGGTTTTTTTCTTTTTCATCCCTGCTTAGAGTACCCAACCCAGTCCCCTTGAGATTCAAAGGCAGAGGGAGGCACAGAAAAGAGCACTGGCTAGAAAGCGTGCAAAAGAGCAAATGCAACCAAGAACACCTGAGCCTGTGGAAGGCAGAGAGCATATTCATGTGCAGACAGGTAAAAGGCTGGTTTTTTAAAAAAAAATAATCTGAAAACAAAACCTTGCTGATTTATATTCACTTAGTAAATTGATAATGCAGTTGGTAGAATCACATACAGTTAAGGTTAGAATCATAGAATTCTAGAATCAGAGGTTCTGTAATCCTTTCCATTATAACCCCTTATTTTTAGTTGTATTTAATAAACTTGGCTAATTAGTGACATTTTCCCAGAGGCTCTGTTTTTCAGTTTCCAGTGTATGTTCTTGAACAGTAATCAAGACTTCTTCATTTATTCCTTCCTTTTCCAGTATCATCAGAGAAGTTTGGTATATGCTTAAAATTTTGCTTAAGAGTGCAGTCATATGTAATAATAAAACTACTATTAAAAACTGGAGGACACACCCTAATTTAGAATACTAAACTGCCCTATTTGTGGGAAAACAAATTTATTTGTAGGAAAACCAAATTTTGGCAGTGGGGTAATCATGAGGTGAATGTAATGTATTGCTGTGCCCTCTGAAAATAATTTTAGATCGGACTGACTTACAAACTGGGAAAACAGCTGTGTTACATGCTAATCAGACATGGTGTTTGGCCTCTGGATGTTTCCTCTCCCACAGCCCCGCTGAACCTCCTACACCACCTCCAATGCACACAGCAGCTTTTCACCATTTGAATACTGCTGGACACAGAAGGAAGCTATCTAGTGTGAAAGTCTTGGTCTCATATCCTTACCACTGACTAGTGCAGATAATGTTAAGTACTCCACAGACCTAGGCTGGCCTATTTATCTCTGCAGCAGGAGACAGATGGTTATAATTCAAATCAAGCACATGTTGTTATAGATGTGTGGTTACCTCAAAGCCACTTCTGGTGGGGTCAGAAGTTGTTCTTTAAACCCAACAGATCCAGTGTTCTGGTTTGCCACAAACAATGGAGAAGAATATGTTTTCAATATTACTCGTAGTAGAGTCAGTCATTATCCCTTTTTTGAAATTGTCCTATCCCGTTGACTTTACCAAGAATTGCTTATTCTGCAAGGTGGGCTGAAATGGTCCAGACTCTGACTTGTAACCTACTAAGTGACATTCCATTTCAGACATAACAGAGAACGTGGCATCAGATGGCCTATGCAGCAAACTGATTTATGTTTTAAGTTGAGGTGTCTTTTTGAGGTGTCTTTTTTTTTTTTTAACTTTATTGAAGACATTTGATTGCACTCTTTGGATATAATTCACCCTGTACAGTCATCAAAAATAGTTGAGAGTTAAAATAAAAAGAATCCAACTTACAGCAGTCATTGTACTTTTATTTCTAGAGCTGTATTTGGAAGAGATTAGTGACCGGATAATAGAGGTTGATACAGAGTGTCAAACAGATGCATTTTTGGACAGACCAGCCACTCCACTCTTCATACCAGCCAAAACAGGAAAAGATGCAGCCACACAAATAGAAGAAGGAGAGGTATGAAGTGAAGTCAGGTCTGCAAGTGCTGTCAAACTGTGTCTCCCATACAAAACGCATTTCTGATGCAAAACTGAGGCAGAAGCAGAAAGGAACTTATCCTCACAGAACATGCAAAAGAAAAAAAAAAAGGTCCCCAATGTCTGCTGTGAGGTCAAGTGCAAAATTAAGGAAGATGCTTCTCCATGTGTACTCGTTCTGCTGCTTTCAGCTAAGGACTACAATGTGGAGAAATGTGCCTCCCTGTAGAAATAGTGTCCAGCTCGAGAAGGGGCTGGGAACCCAGAGATGAGCAGAAATAGGGTCCAGGTGAGGGCTCTGCTTCTCCCTGGCACAGTGGCTGCGGTAAGGTGTGTGGTGTCTCACTCCAGCCCACTCATCCCTTAGCCCCCAGCTGCATTCATGCTTCTTCCTTTGGCTGACTCTGGGCCCCCACCTGCACTTCTCAGGCCTGCCTTCAGCACAGGGGCTTTGTTCATCCTCCTTTTCTCCTTGCCAAGATGCTAAGAGCGATAATGATCAAGAGACATTTATCTCTGTTTCCCTGACTCCCATCCTCAGCTGTTTGACTTTGACGTTGAAGTCAAGCCGATCCTGGAAGTGTTGATTGGGAAAACAGTTGAGCAAGCTTTGCTGGAAGTCATGGAGGAAGAAGAGCTGGCCCGGCTGTGGGCACATCAGCATGCCTATGCAGAGCTGCGTAATGCAGAGCTTGCTGAAGTGCAGCGCCTGGAAGAGCAGGACAGGCGATACAGAGAGGAGAAGGTAGGACTTCCTAAGAGCAAAACAGGCCTGTCTGAATGCTCATCAGAAGAGACAAAACCATTTCCAGTACTGAAAGACAAGCTGTGAAACAAGCTGTATGTGCCCAAAAGGGTATTGTCAAGTTTGACATTCCTTAAAGCATTTTAGTGCCATACAGCTGCACTCTGCCATTTGCTCTCGTGCATCAGCAGTGCAGTCATGTTCCAGTGACCTGGTGTACTTGGACACCTGATTGAAAGGCCAAACCCAACAGTACCCTTTGGACCCGGTGCAGCTGTTACTCAAGCCTTTTCATTATAGTAACTGCTAAATGAATAGTCACAGAGCTTGAAAGTAAGAGAGGCACCTCCTAGTCTTTCACGCCCAATGCATGCACTACTGCATGTGAACGCATACCTCTCACGATCTCCAAGTATTAAGCTGTATTAGTACTATGTAGTAAATAGAAAGGGCAAGTCTTAATTACTCGCTATTCATCAGCCTTATATATTTGGGGTTTTTTCCATGTTTTCCTGGACCAATTTGAGTTTTAACCTCTAATTACATCAAATATGATATAAAATTGGAAAGATCAAAAGTTCAGGAAATCCTGACCTAACTTCATCTTATTCCAAGGCCAATGATCAGCTTTATCTGCAATAATAAAGCAAAGAGTCATGACATCAATGCATATTAAGGTATCAGAGAAGGGTTTCATTTAGCCAGCTACAAGGTCCTTATTTTACTGACTTGCCAAAATCAGAAAAAGTATACCAAAGGAACGTGTTTCCCTCTAGTCCTTGTGTTTTTTAGTACTCCATTGATTAAGCACAAGGTTGCTTTGAAGCACTTGTTCACGAGAAGTTTTTGTGAATGTTAAAGGCCATGAATATTGGTACTCTTATCTTTGCTATTTATCTCTCACACTGTGATCATTCTTCAAAGTCTAGATCAAAGGAGTAATGGCTAAAGGCCTGAAAGTTGTACATGCAATATTGTCTTGACAGGAACGTCGCAAACTCCAGCACATGCAAATGCTGCAGAAACAGAAAGAGACCACAGAGAAAATTGCAGCTCGGGCATTCGCTCAGCATTACCTGGCTGATCTCATTCCCTCAGTCTTCAACAATCTTCGTGACAGTGGATTTTTTTATGACCCTATAGAAAGAGGTTTGTATTTTATTTTATTTTTTTAATATGTGAACCGAGCATTATAAAGGTCAAAACAACCATAAAACATAGCTTATTGTCCTATGATTTAGAATAATGTCACAAGACTTTATTCATTTACACATGTGGCTGAAGGGATAGTTTCCAAACTAAAATTTTTAAAACAAATATTATTGGTCATCTGTACAAGTAGTAAAGAATAAGCAAGAGCTGACCGTGTTACAGTGAGAAGAGGTGCTCTTGAATTGAAAGGAAATAAATGGGTGGTTAGGATTGGTAGAGCAGAGAGAGAGAGAGATCCAAACTGAAGTAAATGTATATTGATAGGATAGGCAAAGAAATTTGTATGTCATTCTGAATCTTTATTGATTATCAGAGCAATAGATAAATTAGTCAATTATAATTAAGCCCTGAAAATAATTTTGGAGTTGTACATTGGTGACTTCTAAACTTTTGGAATCAGCAGCATTTCTTATAGGCTACCTTCTTGCACCCCACTTCCCCAGGCAATGCCCAGGTGCCCAGACCACAGCTTGAGAATGGATACACTCTCTCTGGAAGGAGTCATGGGGTAAATGCAGAAACTGAGTGTATTTTGCAAACAGGGCAGGCTTTGGGACCACAGGGTTCAAAGAGCACAAGAGGGAACAAATGCTTTCAGCAGGCCAGAAGCCAGACGTCTTTGGAAAGCAAGGCAGGAAATGTTATTCTTCTGACTTGTTCAGGGTAGTTATTCTCATCTCACTAGAACATTACTGTGTGTCTCATCTGTGCTAGCCCCTCAAGGGTGCCAGCCCCCTTTGAAAATCACGAAAGCTGAGAGGACTCTGGTCTACATCCATAACAGTGAGGAACCTCAGTAAGAGAGGCAGGAGATAAACCCAACACCACCCGAGAGATTTAATCTGGCTCTTGCAAAGCAAGTGTGTTTTGGCATGGGTGTTCGTCCCTTAATGATCATAGCAAATCAAATGAAAAAAAAAAAAACAAGATCCAATCACTTATCCTTAATAAAAAGACATTTTATTCTTTCTTTCTTCCTGCTAAATGCTTACAGATATTGAGACAGAATTCCTTCCGTGGCTGATGACAGAAGTGGAAGAAACACTAGAGAGGAAGGTTCTGGGGAGGACAATGCTTGACTGTAAGTTACTGAATCCTGGAGTGTAATCTGGGCTGCCTGATGTTCTTGATTGTTTTTCCCTAGTCAGAACAAATATCACACTTTACAGGGTCATTGTGAGTTAAGGTAGCAGGTGTCATTTTTAGCAAGAACTCCAAGTACCCATGGCTTTTTGTGGTGTTTGGTGGTTTTGGTTTTGGTTTTGTTTTTTTTAAACTATATTAAAACATTTTTAATGTTGGAAAACTACTACTACATACATCTAGGTAATTGATTTTCAGCTGAAATCATGTTAGTTTCAGTCATGCTGCACTACTCCCTCTCTGCTGGCTTTATTCTGTTTGAAGTGTGTTGAGGCTGGGACATGCAATACATTTGGCAGAAACAGAATGGTTAAAGAACACCAATTGTTTTCTCTGCTATCAAACTTTTATTTCTGATGTGTTACACGGCCATCATTGCTGTGCTGTTCTCTGTAGTGTGCCTGATTGTGCCAGCGGGAACAGAAAAGCTCATCCTGTCTACAGCTATGCGTATACTATGAAAGTCTCCTAACTTGTTTGTGTAAGCTCCCTGAGCTATGGGGTAATATGTTCATCCTACATGAAAGGAGAAGGATAATCATGGGCCATGGTTGACTGAGAAGTCAGGTGACCACCGCTTTTCATCAAAACAAGGGCTTACCTCCTCAGCAGTCAATAAACATGTCCTTGCTTTTGAAATAGATTAAAATATCAGCTGTCTTTTGGGGTAGTTCAAGCTAAGCATTCAGGTTCTTTTATTGGTCAGTCTTCAGAGGCCGCAGTTGAAACACCTGAACAATCCAAACTCTGTCTTGTGTAGAAACACAAAATTATGACGAATGCATGTCCGCCATGGTGGTCCTAGATCAAACCACTTTTTATACTCGTGTTACATCTTTCATTCCTGTAGTTTTCCTCCTGCTGTGATTTTGAGTTTGAATTACAATTCTGTTTGTTTCCTTTGGGTTTATTTTCAGTTTAACAAGGACCCTGAATTTTCTTTGTTGGGGTACAATTTGGATAATTACAGCTGGTCTGTTCGGTATTTTATCCTATGATATATGTGCCTGTATGTATACTTAAGGATCACTTCTTCATGTAGGTCTTCAGGGGGGAAAGAATTTTCTCTCCTTTTAAGTAAGAAGTGTTGTATGTGACTACTGAATAAACATCCCAATGAGAATGTTGCTGCAGGACACACTATTGATAAGAACATCTATCGTATTCCTGTTAAATCTTTCTGTTTAATTTTTTAACCAGATATTGTGGTCTTGCACCACTTCTAAGACACACAGAGCATCTGGAGCAGGCCAATAAGCAATATCAGCAGCCCCTGTTTTGCTATATACCCTCTGTATTTCCTGACTTAGACCAAATCACACATTGTTGAGTAAACATTATATCTGCAAAAGGAACTGCAAATTGGATTCTCCAAGTTTTGTAGAGGCAGACACAGCCTTGGCTGAGATAGTTTGTGGCTTCTTCCCCCCCGCTTACACAGAAGCATAGGAAAAATCTCTAAGGATCCATTTTTAACATATTTGAATGAAGATGCTCCTTAAAGAATTTATTTTGTTACTGTCCAATAAAAGAGCTGTGAACTACAAGGGAAGCACCCACGGTGTAAGGCACCTATGCTTGTCCTCTCAGAGAAGTCAACCCATGAATTAACAGTGAAGCTCCTCTTTGTACTTGTACATTGTCCTGTTTTCTGTGTTAATCTTATCTTCCTTAATTGTTGGCCTCTATTTTTCATGTTTAAATGATGTAAGTCATTCACTCATCAAGAGTGCTGATTATTTTTTTCTGTTGTGTTCTTTGATTTGGAAGGGGTATAATGTTTAGAAAAAATTACGAAGGCTAAACAGCAAAATAATAAAAAATAGGTGCTTTACAGCTGTTTTTCAGAAAGAGAAAATCTTTTGATGACTTGCATAGTTCCAGTATTTCCCACTGCCAAAACCATCATGCTGTGTGGAGCCTGGCTAGTCCTTGTTCCTGGCGGGATGACCCGCTTCGGAAGTGAGGAACGACAGTGAGGAAATGAACAAAATAATCTAGGTGCACCCTTTCAAATCACTGCTTTCAGTGTAAACCGCTCATTTGGCTGGAATTAGGCTACCACAGCAGAGATTTTTTTTTTCATTCAAGTATTCTTTCATTTTTAGTGTTATTTTGTTTTTTTTTTTTTCCTGTTTAAGAAGTTATAGGTCAGTAATACATAAAGTAATCTCAAATTATAGTTTGTTTTTTTTCCCCTCCATGTTTGTTAATGGTGGCTTTCTCTGTTTCAGCCTTGATTTGTTCAGTGGTTGAAAAACGCTTAGATGTGTTTAGCCATAAACCTCTGTCTGATCAGACAGAGGCACCTGCTGAAGAGCCCAGGCCAACAGATGCAGCACCCCAGCTGGCTGGTGAGACAGATGCTGCTGACCAACCAGACGCAGAGAAAGAAGAGACTGACCAACCTGTTGCTGAGGAACAGCCTTCACATCGCATCTCTTTCCAGTTAGAAGAATCAGATCAAGCAGAACCAGAGGATTTGGAAACTGATTAACAAGCAGGCAAGTCATCAAGTAAATGGAGATGAATGGCTTAGCTGAAAGAAGAAACAAATTCCTATCCGTTTACAAATATTCTGCCTTAGCCATGCTGAAGGATGAACCTAAGCAACAGCAGAGCATTAAAGCATGTTTTTCATATGTTGACATTGCTGATTTCAGGCTGTTAGAATCAAGACAGAGGTTACTAGTACAATGAATGGCAGTGAAATTCTATCCCCTTCTACAAAATCCAATCCATCAAAAGCCTGGGATGTTTACAGTTGAAAAGTAATGCTGTCCCCCACCCCATGCTAGAAGATCATGAGAATGACATTGAGACCGTCCTAATAATAACCTTTGCAAGTGCTTTGATAACGTTCTCAGAACAGAATTTCCTTACTTTCCCTATTTTGAAAGGTAACTGCTATGGCACTTAAATTAATTTCTTTTCACTCATGTTTGGCTCTCCTGAAAAACTTGGATGGACATGTTAGCAGGTAATAGAGCAAATGCTGTTGTTCCTGAAGCTCTTCAGGTTCAAAGAGTTATCTGCCACTGGGAATTTCTGCCAGTGCAAAATCCTCCTTGGCCTCCTGACTTCTGGAGCACTGGTGAGGGGCTGGAGCCATGTGCTAAGTCCAGCCTCAGTTTTCTTTGTAATTGTCCTTTCCTGATGAGTCACTGGAAATGGTACCAGACATGACTGACAAAATGTGCCTGCACTGCCACACGTGTCTGTGTTCACAGACCAACTCCACAAGTGGGGCATTCCCCCTCATAAAAGTACATCTGTGCTCCATTGCAGCAACATCATTTCCTTGCTAGCTGTGCCTGTGGAAAAAGCCTCGCCTTGTCCAGAGTGCTTTGTGCTACCTCTTCTCTGCAGGTTGGAGGAGATGTGTGCTAACCCAGCAGGCCAGATCCAAGTCTGAGTGGGGTGTCAGAAATGACACCTGTAGAGACAAGTACCAGCTTCACATCTCATACCCTCAAAAGGGATATCCAGACTTTTCACTGGAGCACTTGCACGTGTGGCTTCACAGGCAGACCCTGCCTTCCCTCCATCCTGGGTTGGGACATCCAGTGATAATCAGGGCAGCTGTTGCTTACACAGAAAAGCTCCCTTGGAAGGTGTCAGATATTCACCTCTCTCTGTAGGTAGTTGAAAATCAGAAGTAATGAGATGTAACCACCAACAAATCCACTCAGTGATTTCATGTAATATGAATGTGTTAAAACTGAGTGTCTGGAGCCACATAGTACAGATTGTAGACAGACACAACCATGGATGCTTTTCAAAGCTGGAATATTCCCCTGTAAACTCCTCCTCTGTTTGCTAAGTTGACAGTATTTCGACAGTGTGCTTTTTTTTTTTTCATTTTTGATTGCTTCCTCAAAGCATCCAGCAAAATGTGTTACATGTATGAAATTAAGATAATCGGTGCTCACTACATCTATCTACAAGTTTCTAAGAAGAATTTATTTTTATGCATATGACTGGAATTGAAGGCTTGAAATGAAACTCTGGTGTAGGCATTGAAGTCAGTGGGAGGTTTACCTCAATTTCAGCAGTAGCAAGATTTTGCATTTTTTTTTTTTTCCCATGATGATGGAGACTCCTGTCATGACTTCAGGTAAATCGGGTAAATAACTTCAGGTTAATTTTATCTAGAGAAATAAATAGGCTTTGTGACATGATTCATGAGAATTGTAAATGTTTCCGCTCATTTTTGGGACACTGTATGTCAGTTCTAAGGATTCCTCATTACTGAATGATTGTTTTGTCATGTATTTACAGGAGACTTAGCATAACCTAGGGGATTGCCATGCATTATTCCTGAAAAGATTCAAGCAAAAACTGACTCAAATATTTTGTTTTGGAACATTACAAGAGGAAGGTGATCACCTGGAATATTTTCATTTTTGTCACTCCTGCTTTGTGTTTGGTTGCTAGAAAATTTACTTGAAGTGTTGAATTATTCTATGAAATAGGTTGTGGCATTATTATGTATTCTTAAGTTATTATAAAAAAAATTAATTGTATGCCCTGCATTTTTACTTCATTAGAATGTATAGATACACCTCAAGCATTGTATATTGTGGTAAAGCTTGCTGTAACAGGTTATGTTTTTATGGGGCCATAGAGCCAAGAAGCTTTATACTACATTGGCAATTTTTAATTAATAACCCTGTACTTGAATTCAGCCCCAGACATGGGCAGGTTGGCAGAGAAGGGGATCCCTTGCATCCTGTTGGTCACTGGAGAAGTGGAAAACCATGAGCAACAGTGAGGAGGGGAAGAGGGATATGGGGTAATGGCATAGCTGTCACCTGTCTGGGGTGATGCCAGCAGACACGCAGGCCGTGTGGCACAGGCCTTGCTGCTGGAAGGGTGGCTTGGGGGCTGGCATGCAGGTGGCTAGAGGAAGCTAGCCGAGCCTGGGGGCGAGCACCACATTCCTCACACCACTTCCCCACAGGGCCCCTTCCTGATGCCCTTCCCCTCCAAATCCTTTTTCTCTGGTCTGTGTTCCCAGAAGGCGGGTAAGGCTGTGGGGTGGCCAGCTCTGCACCCACAGTGGCATGGGGAAGGCCCGGGGGTCTGTAGCTCCACTCCCTGCTCAGAACCACAGCAGCATCCCTCCAGTGTGTGTGAGTGCAATGAGGAGCAGAGACGGGACAGAGGGAGACTGTGCTGCAGACACTAGAGGGCAGGACAGGCCACAGGAATCTGACTGCGGAGACATGTAGAAAGACACTGATGTCACCTGTTTCACACCCTGCACCAGTGGTACCTGTCTGGACTTCCCTTCTCTGATAAACCCCAAAGGCATCGACCTTTTGCAGAACCTTCTCGTAACATGAGAAGTTAACACGTAGGGTCACCCAACATAGTCCACACTAAGATCATAGAATCATAGAATGGTTTGGGTTGGAAGGGATTTCTAAAGATCATCTAGTCTAATCCCCCTGCCATGGACAGGGACATCTTTCACTAGATCAGGTTGCTCAAAGCCCTGTCCAGCCTGACCCTGAACACTTCCAATGATGGGGCATCCACAACTTCTCTGACCCTCGTGGGTTTCAAGGCTTTCTAATTGCAGCTGCTGAGGGTTTCCATGTCACTGCTCAGCCCTGGGCTGAACCGTTTCAAAAACTTCAGCAGAACTGTTTCAGCCTGTCCTTTGAATGAGATTGGAGGAAAAATACATTTTGCTGCCTATATTCAATCAACTTTTCAGATGATAAGCAACTTGATAAGCAACTCTTAACACATCTGTGTGCTGGACCCAGGATGCAGGCTGCTGGGTGTTTTCTCCCAGAAACATAAGTAACTGGTCACAAAGTTCATTTTGGCATTGAACTGTGTCCAAAGGACTACTTGTATCATGGAGGAGTTGAGCTGGTACCTCTTCTAGTCATGCCTAGGCTGGGTACCTGTCAGTAAAAGCCTCAAACAGTGGTGTGTGTGTGCAGTGAGGGTTACTATCTTTGTATGTTTTTATCAAAAGCAGCTGGTTACCATATGACTGCATCCACATGTTTTCCATATATTGATTTCTCTGCAAAGAGCCAAAGCATTACTCCAACAGCCAGCTCAGCAGTTTAGCTCCATGTTTACTTCAACACCCACTTGAGAAGTGGGAAAGGCATTGAGACTTACTGCCTGGCCCTGATTCGGTTTGGGAATCCTCTTGATAGTGATGGACTGAACTGGACTCTCCACGTTTCTCCATTGCACACTGACAGACTGGCAGCATTTTGTTGAGAGTAAAATTCATGGCTCGTTTGCTGCTGGCAGAAATCATGGGTTTCAAAGACATGCAGAGAGAATGAATAAAAAGAATGCACCTATGAAAGTATTTGCTGTCTGGCTTATATGCATGTGTTAAACATGAACCTCACCTTATCCATCTTTAATGGCTACAGCCTTGGGAATCCACAGAAGCTGTATTACTTTTCACAACAGCAGTATACAGCAACAGCTCTGTGGTCTTCACAAAGCCATGATGATTCCTGCCCTCCTGCAGAAAGCACATTTAGACCAGTAGGACAGCCTTTGTTGTAGCAAAATAACTCACCGCTTTACTGGTACAAACTAGAAGCTAGACATGGCCTCGAGTACATTTCAGTGGTCTAGCTGTGATGCTGTTTTATTGCAGTATTATTCTAGTTATAAACCACCTTATGTTGCCTAACTCCTCCTCCTCAGCCCCCACCACAAACATTTGGCCCTCCCAAATTGCCCAGGCCTTGGTTATTAACATATGATAATATTAGCATACATATATTGTCACTGGCAGTTTAAGTTCATAAACTTGACAGGCAACCGTAGCAGCTGTGGTAGTGGCATATCCCATACTGCTGACTGCCATGGGGTTCATCATTTCTGGCAAAAAGTCTGGCTGAGAGGCTGATGCAATAATGCTTGAAACTGCCCTAGAAAGATTATTTTTATCTATCAGAGTCCTATCTGGATCTTGCAGCCACTGCTGAGATAATATATACTGTTAAAAATGACCTAACAGTGAAATTTGACTCGATAGGAATTATGATTCAATCATGCTTTGGCAACTGGAATTATATCTACTTTAAACATAGCTTTTTTTAAGATGATCATGTCAGAAAGTACTCATACGTATGATGGATTACAGGCTATGTCTAAAAGATTATTTAATGGGCAAATACCAGCAGGCCAACCATTACCATTTTAATTAATGGTAATTAATCAATCAAATACATTTGTTTCAAACAGAGTTATCTACAGTTCCCCAAAACACAGCATGCTGAATCACAGGACCACTGAAAGTTCCAGCTAGGCTGGAAGGGATCTCTGGATCCCTGGTCACCTGGTCCAACCTCCTCTAAAAGCAGGGCCCTAGATTAGGCTGGATTTTGACTGGCTGGGGTCTAGCACTGCTGAAATGGGTTTGGGGTTCCTGGTGGCCTTCAAGCTGAGCAGCTGGGCAGCAATGCCCCTTGCAGGTGTGAAGGCAACCCATGTCCCAGGTTGTGTCAGCAAGAGCATAGGCAACAGACCAATGGATGGCATTTCACCCTATTTGGCATTTGTTGGTCCACACCTGAAGGACTGAGGCCAGCTGTGGCCTTTCCCAGCTCAAGAGAGGCACTGAAAAATTGGAGAGGGTGCCGTAGAGAGCCACAGAGATGGTTAAATGAGGCAAACTTGCCATAGGAAGCAAGACTGAAGGAACTGGGTGTGTTCAGCCTGGAGAAGAGAAGGCTCAACTGGATCTGGTTACGGTTTTCCAGCACTGAAATGGTGGTTATGGAGAAGGTGGAAGCATTGTGGACCAGGGCAATCCCATGCACAAATACAAGCTTGAGAGCAGCCCTGAGGAGGACTTGGGGGTGTTGGTTGATGAGAAGCTCAACATAACCTGGCAATGTGTGCTCGCGGCCCAGAAGGCCAATCACATCCTCCTGGGTTGCATCAAAAGAAGCGTGGCCAGCAGGTCAAGGGAGGTGATTCTACCCCTCTACTCTCATGAGACCCCACCTGGAATATTGTGTCCAGCTCTGGAGCCCCCAATGTAAGAAGGACATGGGCCTGTTGGAGCAGGTCCAGAGGAGGACCACAAAGATGACCAGAAGGCTGAAGCACCTCTCCTATGAAGACAGGCTGAGAGAGCTGGGGTTGTTCAGCCTGGAGAAGAGAAGACTCCGGGGAGAGCTTATAGTAGCTTTCCAGTATCTGAAAGGCGCCTACAAGAAAGATGGAGAGGGACTTTTTACAAGAGCATGTAGTGATAGGACAAGGGGTAATGGCTTCAAACTGGAAGAGGGGAGATTTAGAACAGATATTAGAAATAAATTCTTTACTGTGAGAGTGGCGAGATGCTGAAACAGATTGCCCAGGGAAGTTGTGGATGCCCCATCCCTGGAGGTGTTCAAGGGCAGGTTGGACGGGGCTTTGAGCAACATGGTCTAGTGGGAGGTGTCCCTGCCTATGGCAGGGGGTTGGAACAAAATGATCTTTAAGGTCCCTTCCAACCTAAACCATTGCATGATTCTATGATCTCCACAAGGATGACAGGATAAGAAGAAACAGCCACGAGTTGTTCCAGGGGACGTGCCAGCGCCCTCAGCCTTCCAGGGTGCAAGTCTGCAACAAACCCCCAAGAAGCAGCAGCAAAATCGGTATCTGTTCAGGAAATTCTTAATGCTGTGAGGTGCCTTCCTTGGCAGTCGTTAATTACCACCAGTGCAGGTGAGGGGGTGTTGCCTGGACCCTTACAAGCACGGACAACTCCGTGCGGCCACAGCGGTGGCAATGCCGGCGGTGGGAAAGCCGCGGGCCGAGACACTCACACGTCGTTTTTAACGAGTTTCCCGGCAGCGCCGTGACAGTCCAAACCCGCGGCCGAGCTGCACCCCGTCCGGGCCGCTGCCGCCGCCCTCCCCCCGGCACGGCCCTCCTCAGCGGCCCGCGGCGGCTCCCAGCCACCGCTCCCCCCCTACACGGCCGTCCGGAGGGGCGGGGCGGGGAAGGGACGCGGCCGGCCCGCCCGCCCCTCGGCCCGGCCCTCCTTCGCCCCGCCCGCTGCCGCCAGGCGTCTCTCCGGGGCCGGGCACCGCCGCGGGGACGGGAGGAGCCGGAGCCGCTGCCGCTTCGCTCCCCGGCCCGGCGCTGGGGGAGCGGGCGGCGCCCGCGGAGCTGGGCCATGAGGTGAGGAGGGCTGCGCCGCGCCGGGGGCGGCAGGTGAGCGGGGCGGCGTGCGGTGGGCCGGGCCGGGGGCGCTCCGCCGCCCCGCAGCGCTGCCGGGCTGAGCCGGGGGGCGGCGGCGGCGGAGCGCTGAAGGGAGGCCGGCGGGCGGGCAGCGGGGCGCTGAGGGGCGGGGGCCGGGCGGGCGGGCGGGCGGCAGCGCCGAGTACCGGGACTGGCGGGCCGGGCGGGCCGCCCGCCGCCGCAGGAAAGCGAATTGCGCCACATGTGTCCGCCTTCAGGAGGAGAGTTTTTATTTATTTATTTTCCCCCCTTCTTCCCCTCAACTTTTCCCAAGCCCCAGCCGCTGCGCGGACTTTCCCGCTTGTGCTTCCGCTGAGCCTCGCACCGGAGCCCCGGGCCGGGCTCCCGGGCCCACTCCAGCCCCGCTGGCCCCCGGGAGCAGGAGGGCCTCAGGAGCGGGGGTGTAAGGCCGGGGGCACGTCTTTTCATCGTTCTCTCGTGCTTTTTTTCAGCCCCACAGCACTCACGGGGCTGTCACGGCAGAGCGTGGGGCAGCGGACAGGGTGCCTTCGAAGGGCCGTGGCAGCCCTCTGGCGTGACACTCAGGTCGCGGTCCCGCAGGTTTGTTCCTGCGTGAGGAAACGTCTGTGGGCCCGAACGCGTGCCCGCCGCTCGCAAGTGGGTCGCGATGCCTGCATCGAAATCCCACCCGACAGAAGCAGCCACAGCGGCGGGTTTACATCAGTTTTTCATCTCTCTTCAGCAGGGTGACAGCTTGATCTTGAGTCAAGTCTTCAGCTGTCATTGACTCTTACAGAAGGCACGGCTTTTTTTTTTGTTTTTTACTGTGGGGAAGAGAGATTTACCATATTATATGATTTATTTTTTAAGTACATAACTTTGTTAAATTTTAACTTTCAGTTGTTTTTTATTTCCCCATTAAAAGTTGCATACCATAGCCAAATAACAGTTAGTTTTTCTAGAAAGGTGAATTTGGGGCATCCAAACTCTTCTCTGAGGGCTGTTGCTTTCCCTGTGTGACTTGAGCATAACAAGTATGTGCCTCCTTACAAAGGAGGGCCAGTAAAGCTAAGTGCTTCTGTAGAAGATGTTTAAAGTAGTTGATGAAGAGCACAAAGTAGTAGCTGTCTCTAAAATGTGAATTTAAACATAATCTTCTCTCCTCAGCTGATACTTTTAATTTATAAAGGACTGTATAGGAAAAAATCCAAGCTATGTTTTTGGGTACATGATATATCTACACACGTATTTGTGTGTGGCCACTTCGTCCAACATACAGGATTATTCACATCACCTTGATGTCAAGGGTCTCCATGAATAAATACAAATGGTGCATACATTCTCTTTCCAAGAGGTGGTAAGAAGGATGTGCTTGGCATTATTGCCAGATGAGCAAATCCAGCTCTGACAGAATGAGGAAGGAGGAGGGTCACATCTCAGTATCGCAGTTGTAAAATTAACATCAACATGTGCAACCTGATTCTTGGTTGTTCCAGTGCTTAGCAGAAAATCTGGCTGTTTAAGTCTGAGAGATCTAATCATGCGCAGCAGCACAAAGTGTCAAGTGGTCCTGTCCTGGCTTGGCAACTTCTCCTGCAAGGCCAGAGTGTCTCTCTTTCTTGTGAGGTCTGCCGTACTGCACTGACCTTGCACATGCAGCACCTCTGTTGTGCTCTGACCCTTTGCTGGGGAGAAATAAAGATGCTGTCATTGGGAATTCCCCTTTGTCTGTCCTTTAGGTCCCTGTCATTGGTTTGGAGAAGCAGTGCGCGAAGTACCGCTCCACCTCTGTGTGTAGGAAGCGGCCATACTGTACAACATGAAATGGGGCTGTGCCGGGCAGGTGGCTCTGGATGAAACACGGGTAGTTCTGCTAAACTGGATACAGTGACAGGATCAGTGACAAATTGTATGATTATTATTTGATATAGTGTGTGTTCACTGCTGTGGTGCTGCTAGGTGTGCAGTATATTTTCCACCTTTAGTGTGCACTTACTTGCCCTGCATTGTAAGTCAAAGCAGTCAAAATCTCATTTGCAGACTTAATGGGAGCCGGTATAGATCCCAGAGTGATATAACTGTGTAATAGGCTGATTGCCACTGCGTTTTGAATTGTTGAGTGCTCTCAAGGTGTATGTCTGACATTTAAACAGGATGTAATCGTTCTGATCATGCAGATACTGAGAAATGATAATAGGATTATTTGTGTAAGAAGTGGAAGATGGGATGAGCGGGAATAAAAGCTAGAAATAAGATCAGAAGGACTGTATCCATTTCTCTCTACCTGCGCATCACAGTGAGAACAGTAGTGGGAGGTTTGGAGAGTTGGATACAAGAAAACACATAAACACAACAAAATAAGTAAATATTTCATAAAGGCAGAAGGTGCATTTATATCATGTCGTTAGTTCTCCAAGGTTAACCAGGTTGAAGCCTTAGATTGGTATCTTCAAGTTTATTTAAAATTGCTAATTTTTTAAGATAAAAATGAAGAGTTAAGCCATTTTGAGGGCATTGGTTGCATGTAGACTTTCTTTTAACGTGGACACTTGTTTTGCATTAATTTTGCAGATACGTAAGCCAGGAGGTCACAGATTCATGCTCTCTAACTAAAGACAATAACTCCTACTTCCTTTCAATTCCGTAATCTGCTCTGCAGGGAGAAGCTCCTTGTTGTGAAGCTCTGTGAGCACATGCATTTCTTCTCTCCCTGCCTGCCCTTCTGCCAGGACTCGGTGGAAGGGAAACAGTATAAAATAATTCCCCCCCCAGACCATTCACACACATTTATCCTACAGTGTGTTGCAGGAGCTGGGACCTGAGCTGCTGTCCCTTTCCCTCAAACTCCTAACTACTTGGCTCGTGATTAAAAACCAAAAACATCAACTACCACCCCACCCATAAGTGAATACACACACTGTACTTAAGACAGTGTGTGCTGGTGTTTGATATAAGTTTCATGTGTTTGAGCACTCGACATTACACCTAACTTTATGAACCTAAATAGTCCTCTTCAGTTAGAGCCGTCTGGCTCACAAGATGTTTGCAGAACCAGAACATATTTAAAGTACACGTTGCCAGCTAGTTCCATACTGGCTCACTGAGTTTTTATTTTAAGATGTCCCTGCTTTCAAAGATAAGCATGAAGCGAACGAGACTGCTCCAAATGCCATGGGAACAGCAGTCACACACTTCTACTTAAACACATGCCACCATACAACTGGCCACATCATTTCATTGTCATTAAACCCAGGAGAAACTGTTCTTTTCTTGCATGTGTGGAAAGAAGTAGGAAATCTCTTTAAATGATGCCAAGGATACTGCTATTTTATGATAATTAGCAGGAAATAACAAGAGATAGGACAGAAAGAAGGTCAGTCTACTTGAATTCTGTATGGGAAAATCTTGAAAGTTGATCATAAAATTTAATTCCACACATATTCTGACGGTAGTCAAAGAACTATTTTGCTTCTAGCTTTGCTTTTTTGCTGACTTACCTCTTTCTTCCATGCATTCTTCTGAATATGGGCTATTTGGAATTTGCTGTCAAAACAGTGTTTCATGTTCCAGATGTCTCTGACATGACTATGTAGAAGTGACAGTTCTTTCCAGTGGTCTTTGTCTGTATGCTTCTCATATTTCCTCTCTTTTCTTGTTTTTTTTTCTGCCTGTACTGATTGATCTTCTGTAAAATGGTGAGAGTTGCGGTGCTAAATGAGGATCAAGGATGCCTTCATAAACTAATTCTGTCTTGGAGGACAGAGTTAGATTTGCTTTTATCTTTCTCCTTCCTGCACCTAGAGCACTATTTTAGGAGAAGCTGTTTTACAAAGAAATTGAGATAGCAAAATTTAAGCTTTCCAAATAGCGTTAACTACTCATAATTCCAAGCTGGAATGATGCTACAATAGGGATTGTATCATAAGGCATTGATTTATAGTTCTAATGAATCAGAGAGGTAATTTGATCACATTGATTACCTCCCAGTGTTTTCTCCCATTCAACTTCCATGATTTTTCAAAGGACATCCCTGAACATACTGTTGCTGTATATTCCCTTGATTAAACCACTGAAAAACTGCAGTGGGAATAAAATGCAGAAAAGTGTGTATTTCTGGTCCTTGTGGTGGATCATAAAAGGCTTTAAAGTAAGATCAGTCATGCTGGGTTGGTAGCTCAACATCCTTGTTTGTTGTAATTTTTTCCTCTGGAGAGCCTCAGGTTTCAAGTGTAGAAAGATTTGGTTCTTTGAGTTGCTAATAAATCCTTGAAGATATTAGAAAAATATAAATGAAAACTCTAGTTCTTCTCTGTATCAGTGAAGAGTCTGAAGAAGTAGCTGTGCTGAAGAACCGTGTGCCTTTCATCTTGTTATTCTTAACTTAGTTGTTGCTATTGGACTATAAAAGAAGATGTAGGGGGTATCTCAGGACTATCACCACAGTCTGCTGTGAGTGGCATCTAGTCCTGACTCTGCAACAATTAAGTGCTGGGGAGGGAGACCTCCCACCTGTGGCTGACCCACAGGGGTCAGAAGGTAAGTGCTGACGTTCATCCCAGTCCAACTGCTGGCAGCCAGTCTTCTGTGTAATGTGGATGGATTCGCTGTCCCAACTGTTTTCTTCTGTCTCCTCCTCCCCTGCTCTGAGGGAGGTGGAAATGGGTCTATCCTAGGAGGATGCTTCTTCATTGCCTGGTTTATGTGTATCTTGGGGAGGAGCAGGGGAGTTGTCTCTTTTGTGTGGGGGGATACAATAGGAGAGTGGTCATCTCCTGGATGTCTAGTGTGATAGTACCTTTTTGTCTTACGTGGGGCGGTGGGGCTCCTGACAAGGAAACTTGTGCTTATGGTTAAGGTAGTTCTGCTGGGGGCTGCCCAGACCTGCGTGTTGCACATGGAGCTGTTGCAGTGCTAAGTATCAACTCTGTGCGCTGAGGGGTGTTGCAGATGACCTGCATGACCCAGACATGCTGTGTGGAATGGTCCACCACCTTTATTGGGCAGATGGCACCACACTTCATCTTCACAGCAACACTAACCATGCTGGGGAAAGTTGTGTGCTGCCAGTTTGGGAGCACTAGTCACTGCAGAATGGCAAGATTCATCCGCAGATTAGGAAGTTTGCTGCATTCATCCTGTTGGGAGGCACTGTCACCTTGTCAACCTTCTGATGCCATCACCTCTCAAACAATCGTCTGACAAACTGTAGCAAGAAATGCATTTGCAGCAAACACAGAATCGCAGCTGGTAGAGTGCATAGGGTGGTGCCACCAGTGTGGTCAACTGTGCATTGGGCATGGTCACGGGCATGGTGTAGGTCGGCTAAAGAGTCCTGTATTGTAGAGACACAGAGAGACAGCCACTGTGCCCCTGTGCAGTCCATCTGATACCTAAAGCAGACAAAGACAGGGCACAGCTTTTGCTCCAAGTCTTGTGCCATGGCACAGGTAACAAAGTCAGTGTAGGTGTGCTTTGCTGTTCTTCAGGGCATGTAATAGAATTGCACTTAGGAAGAAGCTAGAGTAGCAGTATCAAACCTGTGCTAGCATATACAGTAGCAAGCAAATGCAGTGCGGTGAGCAATATTATACTTTGCTCCTCCACACAGTCTCTTGTTTCCAGGTTCCTGTTGCTATGAATGGTGTTGAGGCACTCTTGAGGATAAGCAAGGATGTCTTCTGCAAGAGTGTCACGTATGTCTTTCAGAGAGAACTGCAATGGCAAAAGTCTGACATGCTTTTTGCCCATAACCTGTCACAGCAATTTTGTCAGTTTACTTCAGCTAGAATGTTATTTCCATCACTGCAGCTGTATAATGTGGTCAGCAGCGTTGGTTTGTCCCATCCTGCAGAAATAAGTAACGTATATGGCTTTTTTTAAAGATTACAATTAAAAGCGTTGCAAGGCTGAGCAATAAACAAGTCATTTATGAAGCATTAAAGTTCTGTTTTGCCAGTGCCTTGACAGATTGATGCCCAAAGAAGACACCAAGTATCTAATCATTATATTGTCCTGCAATAATAAACAGCGCAAGGACCAGGGAAGCACATGTTAAAGGCATAGATAAGCTAGTTCAAAGTTTATTTTGTCCCCAGAGAGGTGGATGTTCCTTCTTTGTCAGGTGGAATTATCTCCAGAGTCATTACCACAGATGCAGCGTGCAGAGAACCAAGAAGAGTATGAAAGGAAGGGAAGCAGTGATGGTGAACAGGGATCTGGAAGGAGGTGGTAAGTGAAAGGCAAAGGAAAGATAACGAAATACTGGAAAGTATTAGCTAAAGGAAAGTAGTTACTAAAAACATAACTGAGGTTGGATTGAAGAAACAAAAGAGAAACTCTTGGAAGAACAGTGCAAAAAACCCAGAGATCCATTTTGTCAACCTAAGAAGTTCTATTTTAATTCAATTTTTGTTTAGTCTTAGCAACCATCTCAACTTTCCATGCAGAGATGCAACCTTTGTAATGTTCTAGAAGCAAAAAGACTCTATGGATATGGTCCATGATGCCTTCTGGTTTCTGATTTTTTCTTGTCTCTTGGTGGGAGTCATGGCTGACGTGCATGACTGAGTGAGTAAAAGGCATTAAAACCTTTTTAAGCGATTAAGACAAGCTAAGAAGAAGTAACGTAACACTTTTCTGCTTCAACTGCACTTAGGTATCTCAGCAATCACCCATATTAATTAAACAAGTGACTTAATACCTCTCACAGTGAAACAGCAGCAGGTGATTTGCCTGCTGAAATCAGGTGATTTACCTGTTGAAACACTACCTTTTTGTTTTCTCGGGGCTTATCCGAGAAAAGACATGGGCTGCTGGCCAGAATCATAAAATAGTTTGGGTTGGAATGGACCTTTAAAGGTCATCTAGTCCAACCCCCCTGCAATAAGCAGGGACATCTTCAGCTAGATCAGGTTGCTCAGAATGAATCCAAATGCACTATGATAAAACCACTCCTCCCTCTTTTGGTGGAAGAGAAATTTGAAAACTAGCACAAGGTATCCGAGTGGATGCATCATTTGCTTCTTGTAAACCTGGCAGCCAAATACCCCTTCCTCGTTCTGATGGTGCCAAGCACTGGAAAGAGATTGCTCAGTGGTTGGTCCTCGGTGGTAGGTGCCAATGAAAGTAAGAAAAATTGTGTCACAGTTGGAGGGGAGGCTGTTATATCCCAAATGAAGGAGGATGAAAACAACAATTTCAGTGAAGTGTAACACAGCCTGTAGCACTGATTCATCACAAAGGCAGTGAAACTGATACATTTCTGCAAAACGTTTTGGTTTCGGTTAACTCAGCATATTCAGACAAAAGTAAGTTTTACTGGAAATATTTTGACTTGTTCATGACTCACTTGTTTTTACAAATCTAACATTCCTTTTCCCACAAAGCAAGTAAATAAGCAGGCAAAGCAAGCACACGTTTACTATAAAATCTGTGATCTTGAAATTCTGTAGTTCTGAAAAGTATTCTCTGCTTTCCCGTCTGTTGGGGGGTGGGGTGGGGTGTGAAAAGTTTCTTACCACTGTGGTGACACTCACAATGTCCTCGTTTGGAAACCTGTCGCATTGGATTTTTACTTTTGCTTGGAACAAAAGATTACAGAGGCATTTTGGGTCTCTTGGAGGTTGCAGATGGATTGTAATGATATTCTTATCACTAGTTGTGCCCAGAAAGGCTTCTGGACCTTATTACTTCTCGCATAACAGCTGCTAGTGACAAGAATAATTTTCACGCTTGGAAATCATCTTTACATGACCTGTGCTCATTTACATGTCGGTCTTCTCTCTAAAATATTCTTATTGTGAGCGATAGATGGAATCATCTCCCTTTTTAATGCATGAATTTGCTGTACAGATTTTTCACTGAGCCTGCTAAGGTATTTTTGGTTGATAAAAATGTATCCTAGTTTTCAAGCATTTATTAAATGAAATGAAGAGAGGCTACCCTGACCAAAACAGCGAGATCGACAAGGAAGAAAACAATTCAAGGATAAATGGGAGAATAAATTGGTTTTCCCTCTTTAACTTATTCTAAAAGAAAAGAGAAGACTGTAAGTGATTTTTTGCTGCAAGTTGTTCTTAGAATTTCAGTGATTCGTCAACATTGAAGTCTGAATCTCAGAACACTTAAGTCTTTGCAGGCCTCAGCACCCATACAGGCAGATATTTACAAATCTCTTGACCCCTAGCAAAGATGAAATACTGAGTTACAGAGTGTATATGAGGATGTTAGAGGTCATGTAACTGACTTGGTTGAGAAGGGGTTGTGGGTCTCAGTCCTTTAAAAAGAAAGAAAAATAAATTGTCAGATTTTTGCTAACTTTTTCATACCACTTTTATTAGCATTAAAAATACCAACATTTAAAAATAATTTTAAAATAGGACATGACAAAAATGAGTATAGGCTTCTTAAACTAATGGAAAACAGAATATAAAGTAAGGTTATTTTAAATATTTTGTACCCAAATCAATAAAACCGTTCACAAAATAGTTGAAGACAATATAGAACGAGGTCTGTAAAACTATGAGTAGGATATATTACTTTAAAACTTTTTTCTTGTCAAATTCACTTATTTTTTAGACTATGTAAGTCTCTAAATTGTCTTTATGGTCAGGGATTTGCGCTGATTACTTTATTAATCATCTAATTTAGGAAAACCCATGGTCAGGTTATAATTTTAAAAATTAAATTCCAACTTGATAGCAAAAATAGCACCTAAGTAGATACGTGACAAAGGTTGCTATCATACTTCTAATAATATATTTGGGTCCCAGAATCTTAAATTGCATTAAATTGTAATTTTAATTTCATTAATTTTGACAAGGTTGGTCTTCAAAAGTTGAATTCATGGAGTTTACAGGACAACATAAGAGAGCATCTTTGTGGAAAGTGTGACCTGTGCCTTCAGTTTGTCCCAGCAGAGCACCGACTCTTGAATCATCCTGCATCTCCCAATGCGAATCTTGTTAGCAAGTCATCAGTGACCATTTATTAGGAATCTGTTGGGGTTTTATTAACATAGTAGTAGATGCTGGAGACTAGAATGTCATGGTGCAACGAGTAAAGTACACTTCAGTAGTTTGTTGACTGAAACCATCGAAGTATTGGATAGTGGACACTTTTAGATAACCCGAAGTTCTTCCACTTCCAGACCTCACATCCCTTATGAACATCTGAAAGAATATGTTCATGTAGGTTTTATAAATTACTGAAATGACCTTCTGGTAACTTGGGGTGCAAATGTCAAATGTCTGAGTTGGTTGGGGCTATTTTTCATTAACTCACTGAACCATACTGAATGGATGTTTCAAATGTCAAAGTTGGAGTTGAAGAGGTCATGCAACTGGGTGAAGAAATAAGGACAAATGACCTCTCGGTGAACTTTTAATGAAAGGTTAGAGATCACAGGATTTTTTTCTATGTTATGGAAACAAGCTTTTCTATATCAGTATAAGTTTTAAATGAAGAAATGATGTTCTTTGCCTGTGTTGGTAGAGCCCTTGGAGAAGTTAAACAAATTCCAAGACTCTCTGAAAAAATGGCATACAGACAAGTTACTGTAATAAAAATGCTGAACTCCTGAAGTACTAGGTATATTTTTGTATCTGCCTGCGCTTTGCATTCATTAATCCATGGTACACCAAATTTCAAGTTCCTAATTTAGTATTGATATGGGAGTTAATGGTCACTTATTTTTAAGTGTATTTTATCATTCTGCGGAGGTAGTGGCGGAACTCTTCCTTTACCCGTCTCTACAGGGCTCTTCAGCGTTGGCCTTGTTATTCTGGTTTCATAATTCTTTTCACATTCTCCTACGCTGAATAAATAAGCTTGCGTAGATAAGAGCCAGTCTCCTTTAATTTAGTCAAGTTTCCGTTTTGCTGGAGAAAAGGGTAGAACTACATTACTGTTTGGGATGAAGTCTAAACAAGCACAAACACTGTGCATGTAATGCCACGGTTTTTTGGCTTTGTGTTTGAGTAATGTGCAAGAAATGTCACAGGATCCCAAGAAGGTTTGTATACCATACAATTAATGAGAAGGCTTTCAGTCCAGACCTCAGAAAGGCAGGAGTCCAGTTAGAACTCTGTGTTACAAGCTATCAGTATGGGAGAACATGAGGTTCAACTGCTCTTTAGTTGACAGTGGGGAGCAACTTTTTCTCTGTCTTTTATCTGAGAAATAGGTTACTGTGCTGAATATGGGTGATCATCCATTGTACTGAATCTGCATCTGTATCTACATTTATTCAACAATAACCTGTGAACCATGATTTGCGGATTTTTGGAATCGTATGGCTTCATAATCAAAGGAAAAAATAAGGAAACAACTAAGTAATATTTGGGAATACATGTAGCTTTCGTTAATCAAGCATATATGCAGTATTTGGAGGATTTGGGTATTTTTAGAGTCATGCATCGTAGGCATTCTAAGCACTGCTATGAAAATATAACCCCTAAAACTAGCATACCCTTTAAGAAAAGGCAGCAAGAAATCACTCAAGTTACTGTTTAATTCCAACAGAATTAGTCCCTGATGATTTAATGTACGGGCTCCTTTTCAGTAGTTTTAATAATTGCCCCTTGCGGGAGGTGTCCCTGCCTATGGCAGGGGGGTTGGAACTCAGATTCATAGAATCATAGAATGGTTTAGGTTGGAAAGGACCTTGAAGATCACTATGATCTGTACCAGAAAAAGTGGTAGACCGCATTTTTCATGCGGTATCCCACTCCAGCCAGTCCACCTGTGTGAACAGGAGTGAAAGGACCTGGGTGGTTTTGCTGCTGAGTTTGCTGTTGGCAAATCCAGCTGCTGTTGCAGCAAACAAATTGAGGGATGTGACAGGCAGCTGTTATCTGGTACAAGGCTTGTAGCCTTCAATTAAACAAATCAGCTACTGTTGTGTCTCTACCTCGAGTATTAAGTTCTTAGTGAAAACTCTTTGCTTATGCTTTAGTTTGAGTTTTGAGGGTGTATTAGGGTTATCATTGCTTCCTTCAGACTGCTTAAGCAGTTCTTTAAGTCTGAAGCCTTTAGGAGTGGATAAAGAAAATATTTGTAGTGGCCAAGATGCTGTTACCAAACAGTGGGACACACGATGGAAGAGCGTTAATTATGCTTTGATACATAATTTATGTATAGAGACATCCAGCTTTTATGAAGTAGCTAAAGTGGCAAAGCTGCTAAACATGTTGAAATAAACATTAAGATCATATGTTGCGTCTACAATACGTATAAAAATACCAATATTCTCAACATGAAATCCTTTTTCAGGTAAAACTGTCTCAATTTTACTGGTTTCTGAGTAAAATCGTCATTTCACAGCATTAAAATTTAAAGCTGCTGAAGAGCGAGAGCAAGATTCTGAAAGTGAAATTTGACCAAATAATTCGAGAAGTAATATTTACATAATATAGCAGCAACATTACACACTGCATTATATTACTGCAGTAGTACCATAGGATGCATCTGGATGATGATGTAGGTATGTGCAAAGTTTGTGAGCATCTGAGGCTGGGAGGTTTTAGATTACCATAATCTAAGCAAGATGGGTGAGGTAAGGTGTTGGCTTCCAGATGACAAATCTGTTGTTGTGATTTCTTGAAATTTACTGACATTGCTGAAGTACTGGGTAAATGCATATGCCCCTCTCTGGTCACGGGAGAGGCTGCTGCACAGTGCGGGAACTCGACGGTCCCCCTGTCCCCACTGTGGGTTTTGCTCACCTGCCTTTGGACAGCTGGCGGTTGCTACTGAGTTTTATTTGTAGTGAGCTTATGAAAGGAGAGAGTGTTAACGCCAAGGTTTTTGTAAAAGCATTTTTGAAGCCGCAGGAGACTTGTTGACTCTGTGGTAGGCTGCCTGGGGAGGATGCAGGGAAGGGAAGGGAAAACTCCCAGCCACCAGCCTGTCCAGCAGAGAGAAGTGGCAGTGCCCTTCCTGAAATGAGTGTTGGGATGCAGGACTGAAGCTGTGAAAAGAGTTTAGTCAAGGTATTGAGGGAGAACAGGAAAAAGTGCTTTTTCAGGCCTCGTACAAGTGGGTTTGTTGGTTTTTTTTTGTGCCTGTTCAGTCCTAAGCTTCAGAGTAGACCAGAGTCCTCTACACAGGCTCATTGAAATGGAAATGGTTTTGCTGTGGAATGCAAATTATTTTAGGAATGTTCCTGGGTCTTGAGGCTTTTTAAAACTCACACTTTTAAGATACTTTTTTTTTAAGCTTATTTTAACCAATTCTCCTAACAAAACAAGGATCCAGAAAGATGATTGGTGCCTTGACCCTGACCCAGCAAAATATGAAGTGTAGGCTTGTCTTCGCGTGTACAAATAGTTCCCTGCAGTTGTGGAAAGACATGGGAAATGCAGAAATGCTTTGCTGGATCACGATCAAAATGCTGAGTGCTTTGCAAAGCCAAACAACAAGAGCAGCCCTCAGTAAGGCAGGCTGGCATGAGATGCCATTTGGTATCATTCCCTAGGGATTTGTTTCCCTTTTATTACTATCACTTTTTAAAAATACTCTTTAATAGCATTTCTGCTGTTGTCAGGGCACTGGAGGTGGGCAGAGACTTGTACTTGATGCATTGTCTGCCATAGGTCTTTTGCTGACCAAAATAGACCAACATCGAGTGATAGAAGGCTAGGAAAATTTCAGTAAGAGACAGCGCCATATTTTAGAACAGGAAAAACTTGCTTAGAAACAAGAAGTGGGATTTATTGGACTTTTGTGTTTCTGGTATTGAGACACAGGATATAAAATGGATTTGCTTTTAATAAAAATTGTTTTTTTGCTTTAAACTGAAAATAGAGACTTGGATAGCTGCAGTGCATATGTGGACCATATTTGATGATGCTACATGTTGAGGTGATTGTAACCACGTTAGAATATTGATCGGTTGGTGCAGGGAGTGGAAAGGCAGGACTTTATGTATCCAAATTTAACACTCAGTATAGCTTTGGTAAAATAACAGCCAACTGATCCAAAAATAGGATGTCAATAGGTAGTCTTATTACCTGACCTCTTGAAGTCACTTGAAAACTGACAGTGCTCTTGATTGCCTGTACCAAGGCATTTGATCTGTAGAGATGCGTATATAGTTATAAAGTTTCTTTCAGCAGCAAGAGTAGTTTATATATTTGTATAGTATTTGTGTGTGTGTATATACACACTTCAAAACAATTATCATGAAGGTACACAAAATATTTTTTCTCACGTTAGAGAACATATTCTTCAGTGTGTGACTTTTATCTACCCACAGTTTGCCTTATGATTTTGTGCACCGTTCTTTTACATCTGCATAGTCCTTTGTAAAAGAGAGAGATGCTCCATGTATAATTTGGGGTTTTGATTATTTTTCCATTCACCATAAGAGTTACATTTGAAGAACTTCTGCAACATCAGTGAGCCAGATTTCTGGATCAGGGACACAAGTGTATATGTGTTGTATTGCTCAAGTTCTTTGCTTAATCAAGGGAAAGGTGCAGAATCCTGTACATAAAGAAAAACATTATAATGGCAAAGGAGTTATTCTGTTTTATAATTATAATTCCATGATTTGAAAAAAAAATTGTAAAAGTACAAGTATATGCTATTTTATGTGATAAATTATAAAGTGATTTATAATTTCATGTTTTCCTCAGTGAGGGACTCTACATGTGGTAGATGTCCAACAGTGAAATTCTGTGTTTTGTATTTGATGAGTTGTACTTAGCATCTACCAAATCCTGATTGTGGATGCACATGTGGGACTAACACAAACTTCAGAAAATCTACATAGGGTTCTCTGAATGGAGATTTTGGTGGTGCATATTCATTTTTCCCTTTTAGGGAAAATCATTTCTATATCATTATGATTTTCCTTCCTGTTAATGAATTCAGGAGAAGAGAAACTATGTCAGCAGAAATGCAGTGAGCCCAGCATGAGCACTAGCAGTAGCCAAAAGAGAACAAGCAGGGACAGCAGTGGAATGCTAATGCTGTGTAATAGATGCGTTGTCTCCTGAAGGTTTATTTTCTTCTGATGGATGCAACCTGAGGCATAAGGTATGCTGAAATTTAAACCCCAGCAACGAATTTCTGTAACAGGGGAAGAGAGTCCTTCCTGATTTAGTCTCAGTGTAAGTAGGTTAAGTGTGGTTTTCCTGTCACATCTCTGCTTGTGTATTTTAAAGACATTTGTGGCTGTATCACTTACTGTAGATGTCTTGAAAAAAATGCTTTTACTTGCGTTTTGCCTTTACTCAGTGAAAATGTGATAAAAGGTACTTAGATAGCAATGCCATCTATGTGGGACTGTTGTGAATCTGTAAATGGGTTGTCCTGGACCTTTTTCCAAGTATATGAAGTATAGCGGCATCCCCTTTTCAGCTGCACGAGGAAAGTGGACAGATGACTTCACGGCATCAGAAGAGTCTTCCGGTGACTGGTTAACTAATGCGTCTCTTTGGCATGCAACATGAAACCGAGGTGCATTTTTGAGCTGTGTAATGTCAGATCATTAGAAAGAGTATGCCTGTACTGACAATTGTCACTGGGTTTTGACATTGTTTTTGTGTGGAAAGCAATGTAAGGACTTCTGTAATAACGTCTGGGGGCTTGGGGGAGGCCAGATGATGACTGCTTCAGAACAGCCATGTTTCTGCTCACAGTGGATTCATAATTCAAAAGCTGTGATCCAGGTCTTTGTCTCTGCATGGCATGGGTCTCTTCTGCAGACAGCATGTTCTCTTGTCATCTACAGATGGCATCATGGTGCAACCTTAAGGGTATCACCCACAGTGTCATTGTGGCAGCATGAAAGCTTTTCGTGTTGCTGCCACTTATGTCTCTTCTCACATCGGTGCCTGCTTTTCCTCTGGCTTTCTGGAGCATGATGTCAGGGAACGTAGATATACCTCTTCTGGAAGAGAATCAGGTCAGCGGAAGAGCTCCATCACATGAACCCATGTGAGAATGCTGTGGTGTTACATGCAGGACAGCTGGCTAGAACAGCTAGTTGTAGTCTTATGTTGAAGACGTTGCAAAGGTCCCTCACAGAGCAGTTTCCTGGCCTCACTTGCCATGGAATTTGTCGTCTCCGGTGAAGATGAGCTTCAGGGCCAGCGAAGCAAGCGCTGAGTGGTAAAACTGTGTCATCCTCTTAGAAATCTGTAGTGACCTGCAGTGGATACGTGACTTTGGGTGAGAACTGGATTCAGAAACTTAAGCCAGGTATCATAATAGTATTTTCCAGGCACAGGAGGAGTAGAAAGGGGAGCCTTTGCTGCCCCTCTTGCTGCTGCTCAATGCGAACCACTGGTAAGCAAGGTAGTTATCAAGGCTGTTGTTGGCAGCCTTCGTGGATGTCTCGTGTGCATCATGAGCAGCCCCAGAGGTCCTGTGCAGGCTGGTTTCCCTTGCTATGCATTTCCTTCTGCAAGTTACCTTTCCCCTGGTGCAGTGGTGACCCTGATCCTCATGTAGGTCCTCCTCATGGACCAGATGTGGAAACTGGCTGGCTGATTTCAGTACTCCCATGTCCTCTGCATCAGAACAGAAGGGGTAACAGGCATTTGCGTTTCCCACTATGAACCCAGGATGTCCCAGGGCAATCCCACCACCATAATGTGTAGCCATCCCAAGTGAGACATGCCCACATTGTGTCTACTACAGTCACTTCTGAAACGCAAAATGCATAGGCTGTAAATTTGTGGCAATGGTGGAACAAGTAAGAAAAACAAAGCCTAAAATCCTGGCTACTACAAAATGTACTCTGCAAAATGTCCTTCTCCTTGATAGGCAGTGCAGAACCCATCCTCACTTAATCTAACCAGCGCATAACCACTTTTTACCACCACAAAGCATTGAACTTTTCATCATGCAATGTGCCTGTAATCACTGTTTTGCTATTTGTAGACAGTTAACCATCTATTATGCTTAACCCATCAAGTTCTATTCAACCTAAATGTGTAAGCTGATTTCCTGATACCTGAAAGCCTGTAAGAATCTCATAAGGCTTTGCCTCAAATTTTCAGGGCTGCAGTTTTAATATATGGGAAACATCCCCCACTCTGCTCCTCCTCCTCTTCTGCCCATTCACTGATGAGAAAGAATAGTATTTAAGAGCAGCCACAAACAGTTTATTTTGGCTATGCAGACAGCACAGCAAATTTGGCCAGTATACCTGCAACACTTCATATAAAGGTCAATGTGGTTTACAAGGAGTACAACCACAGAAAATTGGCCAATGGGACTGTTAAACTGAGGCCAGCGTGGCCACTTGCCAACCACCTAAGTTTAGATTGACAAGTGACCGATGTGGCCAGAAACCACCAGGCACTGTGCCTGGTTGGCACAGAGTAAGTCGCTACCCTGACTCTGCATGTGTTGCAGCCCCCTTGGCTGGGGGGCAATACACTGCACAAGAAGTGCCCTCGTGCACCAGAGGGTTGACCTTGGAGCAGGAGAGGGATTTATGGTGGTGGTTTTCTGCAGCTAGGAGGACAGGCAGTTCCTGGGTCCATGTTGAGGGTAACTGGGGAAGAGCTGGCATGGCTTATGAAGGAACTTGTAGTTCTGCTTACACTCCCTTGCCTCTGCAAATACATCTTGCTGTGCTTATCCTCACCCTATCAGAGATAACGTCCTGACTTATAGAGGAAGAGCAGTTCCTTGTGTTGGTGCACCTGCTGCTCTGTTGTTCTGCAGTGACTGAGATGTCCTCATGGAGGTGTTCCCTCTTGGTCTGCAGTTTCTGTGTCCTCCCCAAGGGCTGGACTTGGGCACTGTGTGGTTGCTGCTGCTAATGCTGCCTCATCAGAAGACTGTACAGGAAAAAAAAAAAGAGAAAGTTTCCCAGGATTTGATGGCCTGTGGAGGAAAACACTTTAGTGATTTATGGTTATAGTGCCCTCGTTCTCTGGGGCAAATCTTCTGCATCAGTCTTGTACCTTTGACCATGTCCTAGGAGGACTGTTGAGAATAGAGCTCTGTACAAGGTGACCTGCCTGTATGGGTAAGTGTCTTTAATGCCATGAGGAGCAGCAGGTAGATGGCAGCATCATGGGCCATTTCCTTCCTGGCTTCAGACCACAGGAGAAGGCAGCCCTGTCAGCATGGGCAAAAGGGATGGGAGGGAAGAGCCAACCTGTATAATAGCGCTTTTCTGCAGTGGTTTTTGTAGGTGCTTCTGAGTGATAAGTGAATGGAGAACCTCCTCATGCTTCTGATAGCTGCCCCCCACCTCAGCAGCAGATTAGCCTTTTAATTGCAGCGGAGATGTCTCATGGGTGTTTGTGTTGCTCTGAACCATGCTACTCTTCATCTGACTCCCTCTGCTGTCATTCTGACCTGTTACAGTCTCTGTGTCAAGAGGTATGGTCTTCTGTCCCAGCTAGTGTATGTGCTCCTTCTTCTTCATGCCCCCTCCTCTACCATCAAAGTGACACCACAGAACAATTAAACCAAACCTTAATTGCGGTATTCATGGATCACAGCATCACTGGAACGTGGCTGGATGGCAGACCTGTGGGGGATGGGAGAGGATGGACTGAGGCTGGACTTTCTCATGACAGAAGACTGCTGCAGACCAGATGTGGGAGGACACTGATGGGTGGACACTGATTTACACCTTATGAAAGGGAAGAGAGCTTGTGTTGTGGTAGTTTACCAGGTAATTGCCCTGCAGATTGAATGCTAGCAAAATTAAATCATTTTGCCTAGTAATTCAGTGAGGGGATGAAATCTTTATTAGTTGATGGCACTGCTTTGACAGTGACAACACATAGCCTGCTGTTTCTGGGGATGACAAAGGTTGGCATGTGTACAGTCGCATATGGATGCCATTAAAGTCCACTGTTCCCTTTGGAAGGCCTAAATTCTTAGAAATTAGCACCACAGACAAGTGACTCCATTCTGGCTGAGAGTGAGGCAAACTGCAGAGTAGTTTTTTTGCAGGAAGAAAGTGTTTTCTGGCCAATGAACATCAGACCTGGACACTTGCTGCTTAAAAAGCTTGCTCTCAGCATGGCTGTTTTCACCTGGAAAGAGGACTTGCTGATGCCCTTTTAGCGTTTAACTGCTTCTCTCTCACATCTACATATCCCAGTCAGAGATAAAAGCCAGTTTGTAAGCTTTGTGTTCACCGGAGGCAGCTGTTTTGGCACAGGACAGAGGTTACAGAAGAGAAGCTGATGTCCTGGCACTTGTGTTTCCTGCCTCATCTCATCTCATCCCTTGATCTCAGACAGAAGTGGTGTACCAGCAGCCTGCCTGTTCTCTGCCTGGCTTCTTGTAAAAACAGATAAACTGCAGTACTGTAGGACTTGATTAATTTGGTGAAACATAAGCATCTAGTGCTGTCTGAGATGCCCTCAGTAGCCCTACCTGGCTTCTTGCTCCTGGTCCAGGAGGCACTCTTTTTCCTGTCTAACCGATATTGTAGCTATCAGCTTCGTGTGGGTGCTTCAAATGTCCTAGGGCACCTCAAAAGACACAGGATGCTTGTGCATGAGCAATTGAAGCGTCTTTCCTTGTAGTGTCTTCCCTGCTGAAGGTCTCCGATGAGCTGCTCCCTGTCAGATTTATCACACTATGTGTGCATCCCAAAGGTGGGTGGAATTTGTTTGGTTTCGTGTTGAAAATACGAATTTTCTGCAATAAAGACTACAGTATACCTGTCAACTACCCCTCACCACCCACCACTGCAAATCATTCTAAAATGCAAAGCTTGTACTTCTGTTTGGTAAAGGCAGCATAGACTTGAAAGACATGTTTAAAGCATGTGAGAAGGAAAGACCAGGCCGCTCTTTATATTTCAACATTGGAACTCTTCCAAATTCCAGAGTGCAGAGGATCTATAAAATATATTTTCTTTACATATTTTCTTTTATGCTAGGATTGGCAATTTAAATCCTTGGGGGGTTGCTTATGTTGTGATGAGACACATGGTAAGATAGCAAGTCTGATTTACTAACTTTATGTCTTAGTCTTGGGATTGGGTGAGCACTTAAATGAGGATATGTAAGTTCATCAGTTGTTAACTTGCTAATGTAATTGGCATAGCTATTATGTTGCCCAGTAATGATGGTCTGTATGTACATCATTGCTGAGTAAATGCAGGGGGTATGCTCAGCATGACTGCTTTTGTGTGCAGGGACAAATGGCATGTCCTCAAGCTAAGGCAACAACTTAGGTGCTTACAATGGATCGCTAGAAGTGTTATTTTAGTCTTCTCAAACGTGAAAATGGCATTACAGTGTACTTGCAGGTTTCAGCAGATAGATGGATCTCAGCTTCCTCATCCTGCTTGTGGACAACCTGGCAGAGTCACAGCTTCTTCCTTGGCAGATTCTCATCAGCAGGCCACTGACTCATCTGCCTCATTGTGCTCTGTATTCACCTTATCTTACCACTTCTTTATGCCCCTTGAGTCTGTTTCCTTCTCAGTTCTCATTATTCTTTGCCATCTATTTTTCCTGTCATCTTTATTGCCTTCTTCCATACTCCTCTCTCTGTTCTCCCAACCAGCTCCAATTAGTTTGGAAGCATCTTACTAACGATCGTTGTGTTTCTAAAAATGAAGATGTTGTCTTTGACCCATTTCAGTCTGTAACAGAACACCATTGTCTTCATCAGAGTCAAGTTTTCACCCGAAGTCATATACATACAACTTCGAACACTGCCTAAAATTTTCAAGACTTGTACAGGACACAACAAAATGGCATAAGCTGATGTGATTAGTAATGTTGTTTGTGTGCCCCCTTATTATTACATGCTTTATTATTTCTGTTGCTCCAACTAGCCTTATCCACACATTGGGATCCCACTGTGTTGGAGGCTGCTCAGACAGCTACAGAAAAGACAGACTGTGCTCGTATGTGTATGTATAGTAAAATTTCAGTCAAAAACCAGCAGGTGAATGGGATGGGAACAAGATGAACAGAGTTCAGCACAAAGCTAGAAGTCTCCAGGAGTCTTTCAAGAGAGCAAATAAAATGTCTTGTCCTGTATCTAGTTAATATTCCCTTTGACTTTGCAAGGGTGAGGACTATTAAGATGAATACCAGAAATAGCAGGCTTAAACAAAGAATGTCATGCAATGGGGTAAAAGACACGGCACCTGAAAATTCTGTTTTAATAATAAATGTTAATGAAGATGTGGGATACAGTGAATTGCTCTTAATTAAAAGGTATTACATTAATATTGTCAGTCCACATTGTTTGTGAAATTTAATCATTTAGTAAGGAATAAAAAATAGATGTATTTAGTCTGTTCTTGCATAAACTGAAATTCTTCCTTGTTAGATTTCCCTAGATGTGTTCTCCTCATTTCCTAAAGAACTAAAAAACTATGCATATGATAACTAGCATGAGGTTTAAACATGAATAGTGCTAGTTCAGAAAACTGATCATTCTTTTTTCATTTATTTTATGTAGGTTTCCTTTGCCTGATCTGTAAACATGTCCACAGACCTGCTATGTAAGTACATTTCCGTCATCCCACAGTGATTTTTTTTGTACCATATGTTTTTATCAGATTCCCAGATGTGCTCATGATTGATGTCTTTTATCTTAAGTATAAAGTCTGCTTTTACATTTGCGTTTCTTCTGAGACATCTGTGGGACAATATTACCATTATAATCAACGGGATTATTCTTGGAGTAAGGCATGACTTAATGTGAGTAAAATTGTAAAAAATCTGGCCCATGTATAAGAACAGACTGGCTCATTGAGACTTAAAAAATTACAATTCTATCTAAAATGTTTTATCTTTCTTTGGCACAAATACCATCCCAGATGACTACTGAGTGATGTGCTTGTGGTTTTTTAATCACTTTGTGAATTTAACTCCTTTGTTTCTAAGGCATCATTATCCAAGTCACATCTAAATCTCACTCCTCATCACTATTATCCATCCTTCTTTTTCAACAGCAGAGAACATACAAATGGCATATTCCTGTACTTTGCTGTCGGAACTACCGCAAAAAAAACACCACTCAAGTCTCCCCGATACTCGCACGTTCTCACTCCAGCCTAGGCTCTCTGCAGCATTAAGCACATTTTCTATGCTTATTGATCTGATCTACGTGCTTTCTTTTGGAGTCCCTCCAGTGCCTCAGATGCCATTTTTTATTATTGCCTCCGAGGGCTGCCCAACTGCACACTGTGCAGTATAAGTGGGGGGGAATTTCAGAAACCCATTTTAGCAGTCTCCAATACTTCCTCACGGGAACAAAGAAAACGAATAATTTTTTTTTCAATAACTGTAATCTGTTAATAAATATAAAAACATTAGTGGCAGTCTGGCAGATAGCAGCTATCTGTTGAGGTGATGTCTGTACTTCAAGATCAAGTTATTTGTGAAAGTGCATTTTTTGAGCTTTATCTGCTAACTGGCAATTTTGGGGCATGTTTAAGAGCCGTTTAGATACAGGGGGAACTCTAAAATGAGGAATGTAATATGTCTGACTGTATTGTATGCAACAGGCAAAACTGCTGTCAGGAGTGAAATGTTAAAGAAAGAGAGGGCAGGGTGACTGCACAGTGGGCCTGGTCAGAACCACTTAAGACTCCTCAACTCAGATGTTTACTCTAGTTTGACTGTTTCAGCTAAGTTATGCCATGGCAGTTTAATTTTTCTCTCTTCAGCTCAGCACCTCTCTCATGCTTTCCCTAATGATCAGTTGGTTAGAGAAGTTGTCACCTGAGGAGAGGTTGAGGTAGATGGGTGTGTTCATCCTGCAGAAGAGAGGGCTCAGGGGAATTTAGTCATGGTCTTCCAGTAGAAAAATGGTGGTTATGGAGAAGAAGGTGGAAGCACTTGTGTCCACAAGGATGCGCTGTGACAGGGCAACAGGTGATGGCCACACGTTGCTTCAGGGGAGATGCCCGTGGATATAAGGGATATTTTCACCATGGGATCGATTAAGCATTGGAATAGGCTGCCCAGTGAAGTGGTGGAATTTCCCACACCGGAAATATTCGAGATACAGCTTGACAGGGCCCTGGGTAATGCTAATCTAAGGCCCTGCTTTCAACAGGAGGCCGGGCTGGTTGATCTCCGCAGGTCTCTTGCAACTTAGATAATTCTGCAGTCCTGTATTTCCTTGTGTCCTCAGCTATATTCTGTGCAATGATCAGTCATCCCTACCACCTGTCCCTCGTCTTCTCAGTATTGTACCACTTGTGCTGTGGCAGGTCCTGTGATACTAGAGGGACAGACATTTGTCTTCTCACTTGGAGACATGTGAATAGTGTTGAGGCAGTACCAGTGCTCCAGAGACTTCCCACGTTCCAGCTGGTGGGAGTACACATGCACGTGGGGTTTGTGACAGCCAGGTAGTGCCTTGGAAAAATGTCAGCGCACAAGATAGCAATAAAGAATAACACGGTATATCTGTACAGATGTGAAGTAACTCTAGATCTTTATGTCTGTTTTTATATAAATAAATAGTACAGGGCCAGCCTATGAACTTAGTACTGGCCTATGCTAACAGCCAACACCAAGATGTGTTTTGGGGATAACATCTACCAGGCTCTGTTCCAGGTCAGGAATTTGGATGTAACCAAACTGTTTGTGGGGGGAAAGGGAAGGAGGTGAGGAGCATTTAGACACGTGGAGCTGATGCCGGGTGGTCTCAGCACCAGGGAACAGTCTCTGGCTCTACTTAGTAGTAGACATGTAGCCTACCCACCCAGTCCCTACGCCTGACCACAGCATCGTCTTTCACTGATGCCTTGGTTCAATACAAGGTCAAATTCTGGGATTAAAAATCTTGTTCCAGATCACATTAATGAAGACTAGATATTTAAATAAAAAGACAAAAAAATCTAACCAAACCAGACCAAAACCCCTTAGATTCCTGGGGAAAAAATGCTGCAGTCTGGGGCAAATTGCACAAAGAAAATGTCATGGCTGCACAGTACAAGGGCTGCAGTGGGCAGATCTCAAACTCCAGCAGCTAAGTCTTTAAGCCTGTGGAAATAAACCAAAAAAGTCAACATCCCAGTGCAGTTTCGACACGATGAATTTGAGGTAGCAAGTGGTTCTCTGTTTTAGATGGAGAAGCTAAGGAAAAAAAGAGAAGTTTATAAAATCTCTGGCAGCTACTGAGGCTCGGCCGGTCGGGGAAGCAACGGACTTCCCCTTGGAGCTTGTTTTTCTTTTTATCCTTGGTTGAACTAGCGTGCAGTATATTATGCTGCCTGAATGTAGGGGTTTGTCACGGTTAGCGCTGGGGGCTGTCCCGGGAACGTAGGAAGGCAACGGGCGTGAATGGAGCACGCGGTGGTCGGTGGGGCTGGAGCTCACTCTTCGGGAAACCTGTCGCTGCTCCTCTTGGCCCGGCCAGCCAAAGCCGGGCAGGAAAGGAGGTGGGTCTTTGATCTCTTTGTTGTAGCTGCTCCCTGGGAATTTGCTGAAATCAATGCCCTGTTTTCCTGAAGAAATGAATGGCTATGCCTAACTAGCTTTGTGAAGCGCTGGGGAATTCACCGCTTCTGTTTATTGACAGCTGAAAAGGAGCACATGGTGCTGAATGGGTCCTCCTGGGGAAACAAAACAGAGCGGAGCTAGACTTAGTTGAACACAGGGGCATTTGGAAAAGTCTGCTGAAGGAGGATGGCACAGTTCCTGCCACCTTGTACTAGCATAGCCTGACTTTTTACTAAAAAGGCCATTTTAAATAAGGTAAGGATTGTTTTGATTTCCCATACATAGTGCGATTATGAAATGTTTGCACTTGTGTTCTCAAGTGCAGAAACAATGCTTGAATTGTATTCTGTCATGGGAAACACCTAAGTGACTCTTGTGCTGTTTCGAGCCTCTGTGTATGTTCATTTGTTCTTTATCTAATGGTGATTAATGAATATGAAATAATTTGGTGTATGGGTCTTGCAGTCGAGTCTTGACCATCAGTCATTTATGTAGGCTATTATATGCAGTTCTTTATGTCTTTGAGAATCAGCCGAATTGCATCAGATCATTTCTTGACTGGTACAAATCACTGCATTAATACTTAGGCACAAGGCAGTGACTAACAAGCGGGCCTGTCTGGTAGAAAACCTGGGAATCTAAAAGTCCTTGAAATGTAAGGATGTATTTCCAAACCTCTGTTTCTATGTGTGGACTCAGGGCAAGAGATGGACTTACACTACGTTTGCTGGTTTTAGATGTACAGGCTTTTTGTAAAGACAGCTTAATAGCAAGAGGAAGATGATAATGAAGAAGCAGTATTTTCTTCATGCGAGTCCAGAACAGTTTATCAGACCAAAGGAATTTGGTGTGTAATTCATATGTAAATTTTCTACTGAAAACAGGAGAACAAATTGCCAGAGTTTCTATATTAGTTTCTGTGGTGACTGGAGAAAAAGGTTTCTGAGCTCACGTAGCTACAACTTTCAGGTGTGGCCAACTGCAGGAAAAAAAAGTTAAGTAATGTAATTTCTTTCTTTGTCAGTTTAAGTGTAAGGCCAAGCTCCAAAAGGAATAATCGCTGTCTTGCAAATAGGAATTGCTGGGTTTGTATTGCGAACCTGCTTCAAAATGTCTGTGCGTGCAAATGGAATAATTGCTGTTGTGCAAGTAGGAATTGCTGGTTTTGTGTTGCGAACCTGCTTCAAAGTGTCTGTGCATGTGTGCGGTTGTTTGAAAACTCTTGAGTAATCCCCTTATTTCGGGGGACGTGCTTGGGAAGACTCATATTTTGTCAGAGTAGTTTGTGTTCCTCAGTCTGGCATTTTTGCTTTGAGTGACTTTGAGCTAGTAATTGTACTAGTTTTGTCTCATTTTGCTCTTCTCTGCTGCAGATAACTTATCTGTTTTTCTTGTAAGCATTTGGGCTTCATCTGCAAACATGCCTTCTTTAGAGTACTTTGCGATCCTGAAAATGAAAATACATTGCTTAACTGCAGAGCATCAGCATTGTTGCTTGTGGTGTCTGCCTTTTAAATTGCCAAGATTTTCAGAGGAAAAGGCAAAAAAGCAAATGCATTTACGATTTTGACAAAGAGGTAAAAACATTGAGCTCAAGCAGGCTGGTATTGATGTTTTTGAGTTCTATTGTCATTATTATTATCCAAATGTGTCAAGAGTGTTTTTTTTATCTTACCTAAGTATATTTATACATGACAGATGTTGTAAGATGCTAAAATTTAAAGCTAATTTTAACTTAACATTTAAGTTGGAAGGGGGGTATATTTTTAGGTCATTTTAATGCTATAGTCTAGATGTGTTATGAAAATGTTCACCAGTGAGGGATTCTGGGTAGTTGTAATGGTGTAAATAGAAAAGAATTATGGTCGTGAAAAGCTCAGTTGATCAGAGCTTTTTTAGTTAGTATAATGGAGGAGAGAGTAGATGATTCATGTGTGACAGAAGGTGCCGTTTGTTCTCTGTTACTTGGGTGATAAGGCAAGGCAGAGTGTGTTACGTTTAACTTACTGGACTGTCTTTAGACAGAATTGTGTAGGGGAAGTACATGGGCATGTTTTGGCTGGAGGGCTGTCCATTTGCCTCTTCTAACATCAAGGATCTTTATAAAATGTGAATACTGTTATGACCTATTGATAGTATTGATGTGAAAGGAGTGTAAAATAATTGATTTCCAACCAATGGAATAAGATATACCAAATACAAAGTGGGATATGTGATCATACACAGGTCTAAGTAGATGTGCGTGTTACGTGACCAGGGTTATACAATACATATCTGAGGAACGGTGCATTTCCCATAAGGTGATGCCTTTACCATCTGTTGGTCTTGTTCTTCAAGCTAGGAAAGTATGAAAATGGGAACAAATTCTTTGCAATTTTGCTTTGCAAGGTTGCTTCTTGGATTCTAGTAATAGACTACTGTTATTTTTATTTTTGTGACTTTAGGAAATAGTTTAAAGAAACTACAAATTAATCAGAAACAAATGTAAAAAAGTGTTCAGACTTTATTTAATCTCAAACGGAGCTGACTGTCAACAGGAGAATAAATAAGGCTTTATGGACATACATTATAATCTGAGTTTAGAGAGCTTCGTCTGCAGAAGAAATGCAATTTTTCTCCAATAATACTCTATAGTCACATACTTTCTAATTCTCTGTTTTAGAGAACTAGACTCAAGGCTGTCCTTATGCCTGAGGAAGGTAATTATTGTAAGGGAAACGTAGTATATTGCTGCCTAATCCATTGCTGCCAATGTTCTTAAGCAGTCTGTTAAAGAAGCTCAGGTGGACATAATTTCTTTAGTACGGTATCAGTCAAGACATTAGATAATTATCTTATGATTCCTATTGAAAGTCTTTAGAGTAGAAAAAAGAAGTATATGCTAGGTCTCAGGCAAAAGAGAACAAATAAATGGAAACACAGATACAACGCTTGCATGTGTGAGTATTATTTTCACAGAAAAACATTTTTGTTCAGCAGCATAGATTCCGAATGTCTGTGTTTTTTGGTGGTTTTTTTTTGTTTTTTTTTAAAGAAATCACTTCATGCCTTAAAAGAGGACAATAATTTAAGGACATAAAGGCTAAGGATGAGAGTCTCCTACCCGTTTTGTTCCCAGAGAAGCTGGGAATCAAGCGTCGAAAATTAGGCAAATAATAACAGAAGTTGCTGGCTGTGTCCTCTGTTGTGAGGGTGATGCATAGTAAGAGCTAAAGCTGTTCTTTTAAGCTGTTAATGGCCCTCTGCTTAGAAAAAAATCAATGCTTTTAAAAGACGACTCCTACATTTCAGTAAATATATGCTTTAGGATTCATTAGTCAAAAAAAAATTATTGGAATACCTGTAGGAGGTTTGGATAGTTCACTGAGAAAGTTAACCGATTTTCTAGTTTTATTCAGATTTGGGTTCCACTGAATGTAATATGGATTGGAAGTGTTCTTTCAGGATTGGCCCTCCAAGGTCTCAGCCCCTACCAGTCCTAAGCATCTGTGTATTCACTTCTCCACATGGACTGCCTTCTTTCATAATGTGGCTATTTGCACATCAGTAGAGCCGAGTTATGGACTTCTACCTGCAGAAGTGGGTCCCAGGGCTTTTGCACCGAGCTTTTATTCCCAGTAGCTGTAGCTTGCTTCATTTAGTTATAACTGCCTATAAAGACCTCAAGTTCTCCAGCCACAGGATGAGTACAGCATCTCTTTGCTCTGTCATGCCAGGCTTCCTCATTACACCCTACAGTAAACTCCTATTTCCTTCTCCAAAGCGTGTCTACCTGCCTGGTTCTTTCTACCGTAAGGAACTGGAAATATGTCCCAGCTGCTAGCGTCTTTGCTGGGAAAGTTCCTGCAAGTCCATGTTGAAAGTTGAGTCACAAGTGGAAGAGCAAGAATCGGTTTGGGCTGGTTTCCTAAGGAGAGGTGGCTTTTGTCACCGAGCTCTCCACCAGTGTCTTCCACATGACATCTGGACTTGGTGGCCAGTAGCAACCAAGTTGAGTGAAGGAGAGAGACGCCCAAGCTAAGGTTCCCTTTCCAGGGAATGTTGCAAGGGTTGGAAATATTTCAACTAATTAATGCTAAGCATTAGTCGTTAGAATTGCTGCAGTTCGTTTATCAGAATTGAAACTGTGGTGTTGACCTGCCACAGATAAAGTTGTCAACTATATTAATGCACTTGATACGGTGCGTGTGGCTTTGTGCATGTGTATTTATACATACATACATTTAAGAAGACATATATGCTTGGGTTTTTTTTTTGCTAGAACAAAAATAGAAGATTCTGGTGTCTGTGTTAAATTGCAGCAGTAGCATTAACATTATCCACTAAAAGGTCTGACACTAAAATAAATCAACTGTCCTGCCAAAAGTCTCCCCAAAAGAAAAGTGCTTGAGGCCAATTAAAACTACTCTTGCTGTAGGGGGATCTAAAATGTGGCCCAGGAGTCACAGGGTGCTTATGAGAAGTTTGAATATGACTCTCTTGATGGCTCTCTGTATTTCTGCGGACAGAGGGATTTTAGTTTTGCTGTCTGCAGTATTGGAGGAGTGCAGTTTGGACAGTGCTAGTGAAGACCTAAAGCAAGAGAAGTGTCTTAGCCAGGAGCCACAGCCTTGCGCTAGCACCAGCTGCTGCTGAGGCAGATGGGCACAGTGCAACAGGAAGGCTTGGCTCTCAGGAAGCTTTTGCTGGGCATTTCATAGGAGCAGGCTATGGTGACTGAGGCTGTTTCTTGTAAAAAAAAAAAAAAAAAAAAAAAAAAAAAAAAGCAGTTGTTTCTGTGAATTTGCTGTTAACCTCCTTCCCTGTCTCTGGATCTAATTTTATATGACTTCATGCCAAGCCAGTGGAGGGAGAGGGAGGGAGTGAAGGAAAAAAAAAAAAACAACTGAAAAATCCAACTGCGTTTTTCAAATTTGATTGTTTGAAATGTATTCAGCTTTCAGCAATGAGAGAAGTCTCTTTGTTCGCACTGATTAGAAGCTATTACATGCAAACTATGGGAAGTGACTTCACTTGAACTGTGCTCGTTATGTATACGGGTTCTGATAGCAACCAAACCCCATGCAGTGTACCAGAAATGTGACACGTATATTTTAGCCCCAAGAATAACTAGAAAAAGATTATTTTTTTAATTAGTTTTCAATTAGTCAATCAATGCTTTGATCTCAAGTCATTTTTAGATGAATGAACCTACCAAGAACTTTGATAAACGGGTTGCTCAGACTGCAGAGAGAAGTTAAGCTTGACAAACATACCTACACACTTTCCCTGCTGTTTGGTTTGTCTTTTTTTTTTTGTTTGTTTGTTTTAATTTAAGTTTGCAGGAAAGTCCTACAAGTTACTGCCCTTTCAGGTGTTCAAACAGTGAAGGTAAGTTGTGGGTTTCTTTTTTCCTCCAGGCTGTGAAGTTTATAAGATACAGCAGAGCACAGGTATCCTCTGCTATATAGGCTTTGTGGGAACCTTCTGAAGCTGCTGTGTGCAGTCACATTGCTGAATTTCACAGCCCATCTGCGTTCTTTGAGGTTTCTCTAACTGGTTTGCTCCTAAGATTTGCTAGATGAAGGACCATGGTAGAAAGCCTCGCTGGGGTTGGTGGGAGGATGACTCTCTATGGGAGGCTGGTTAAATTCCTTCTGGCTATGCCTGTCATAGTACTTCATGGTCTCCAGGCGAAAAACTTACTGTTCCCAGATGTGCTCGACTGTCATCATGATTGCTCCCTATTAGGAACTAGTAATGATTCACAGTCGTCGTTATCATTTGTATGTTTGTATAACAAATAGTTTCAGAATTCTGAAGAGTTTACATAGTTAAACTCATGTCTGCCAGGAAAATGCATGCATGCTTTGCTTTAGAAGTTTTCTTTACAGTCAGATAAGTGTTGAGCCTCCCTTCTAGAAGCATCCTTCCATGAGAACAGCTGTGCTGGACAGCATCATATTGCTGTAGGCAGGAGCGAATGCCTTGACGGATGATCTCCCACTGCTGGAGACCTGAGAATGTACCCTCCCTCTGAATCTTCTTTCCTCTCAGGAACAACGTAGGGGCACAGGGAGGGTGGAGGCGAGGTGAGGGAAGCTGTCAGTGCAGATCAGCATCTAGGTCAGGATGTCTAAAGGCTGGGCTCACCTGCAGTGCCAGGTCCCAGTTTTAGGGAATTAGCTCAATGTGCTTGTCTGACTGAACGTATGGGGTGGCAGTAAGGCATGTTTTCTGTTTTATTTCTCTGTTTCTGTCTCCAAATATAGTAACTCAGTTTTTAAGTTTTACATTTTAGTAGAGTGAGGTCATGTTCCTATAAATGTGTTTAATGTTAAGAATGATTGCTGGGATGTTTGCAAACCACCTACTGTTCTCCCCGGGGAGAGGATGCCCCAAAAAAGGCGTAGACATTCACTCACAGGGTGCTGCTTACCCCTGCGCAGGACCAGGACTCCTCCTCCTCCCTCTCCACCAGCATCTCAAGGGCTCTGGCCAACTCTCTTGCAAGCCTGGGGATGGCAGTCCTTAGTAAGGGAGCCAGTGTGCCCCCAGCAGCATGTCCCACAGTGTCTGCACTGGTGCCACCAGGTAGGGACTGTGAGGCTTCAGGGTCTCCGTGTGTCAGACGTGGGAATTCACTGCTTGAAATCTATCAAAAGTTTCCCTCTCAAGAGCTTTGGAATAAATCTCCCCTGCCCTCCGTTCTTTTTTTTGGGAGTGTTACTTTTGGGTGCAGGGTTATGAAAAATACAAAACCCGCTTCCCAAATAATAGGCTGTGTGGTGCATGAATGTGCAAGTTTTCAGTCTTTGCTCAGATTGTAAAGTCATCCTGGAGTGTGGTTTCCTGATTATTTATTTTATTATTTTTTTCTGTGCAGAGCTGAAAGTTGTAACTCTCTGCTAGTACAAGGTTCTGTTGTGTGAGATAGAAGAGACATGAAAAGGAGATATTGAAGAAATGTTCACCTATTTTTCTGTTGGACTAGGGATCAGTTATTACAGTTAAAAAATGAAAATGAGTAGAAAATTTAGCATGACAAAATATCAAAGGTTAATGGGATTTGAATAAAATTATTCTGAATTCCGGTAATTATAACAAGTTCTATTTTGCTATAATGTAAATAGGATTAACTATTAATCAGTTAAGAGCTTCAGCTCTTTTGTAAATGCACTTTGCACATCAAACTTGGGACATGTAAGGCTTCTTTCATAAATGTTTTTTACAGAAGAAATGTGTGGCAGTGGCCCACAATAATGGGAAAATAACTTGGGATTAACTGTTTGCTAATTGAGTACTTTGAATTTTTGCCAAATGAATTGTACTGTAGAACAAGGTTTTCAAGCTTTTCCAGCAAGGAGTGCTGCAGAGCAAACCACAGGGCAGGAAATCCTCATGTACCTTTGTGTAAGAAGAACCAAGACTGGCAATACTGCGCATGCAATTTATCTTAGGCAGAAAATGTCCACAAGGTATGTATGCAGCGTTCCGCTACGTGAAAGCTGAGCAAGGCTAACAGAGCAATACAGTTTTACTCTAGGATAAATTACTGTTGTTTGCTATGCAAATCTTATGATTGTAATTAGGCTGGGATTTGGACTGCTGTGTACACTGATCTTTGTTCCCTTTGCGCACGGGAGCTAATTCTAAATGCTGCAAAACAGCACAGCAAATGTCAAGCGCTGCTCAGCCAGACCGTCGTTTCTCGTGGGGCGTCTTTGCTCAAAGGGGACATTTTCAAAGGAGTGATTTACTTCTGCCTTCACAGGGGCATGTAAATTATACCGCAGGCGTCTTGTGGGGCACTGGAGTGCTCAGATAGTGTAAAGTCTCCCTTGAAAGTCGAGGTTGGAGAAAGCAGGAAGGACTGCCTGATAGGCATCTAGTTTTTAGCAAACTGTTTTTTAAAAAGTGGTGTTCTTCCGCTGATTGGTTAAGGAGCTGGTGGTATGTTGGAGCTATCACGACAGTGATTGCAGTTCCTAGTATGGCTATGTATAGCTCCCGTTATCTCCACAGCCGGACTTTGTGTAACCGCAGCCTGTGGCTCCTTGCCCAGGCTAATGAGCTCTCCCCGAGGCCGGGCTTGTGCCTGTGGGGGTGGCACGGCACTCGGACGGTGCTGCTGTTTTGGAAACTCGAGTTTGTTAACTGTGCTCGAGTCCAGCTTGCCCGCGCTGCTGCACCGGCTTGGCTACTGCTGGCCGTGGGAGCTTGTCCCTGTGCAGCGTGGCCGGCCCCACAGCCCTCTGGAGGACGAGGCAAGCTGGCCACCAAGGCTGCCAGGCTGTAGTCTGCAGCAAAGGAGAGCTGTCACCTAGACCTGGACTGGGGGGAGGCATCAGCATGGTGAGGACGGTACAGGTGAGCCACACTTGCAGCCCATTCTCCTCCCTGGGAACATGGCTGCCAGCGTTCCGGTCAGCCCATGAGGTGGGAGTGTGCCCTGCAGGCAGTGGGTATCATTTTTCCCGTGACCCAAAGGGCAGGGAAAAAGCAAGGCTGCCCACCATGCCTCCCAGTGGCTGGGCAGAAGTGGGCGCAGATGCATTCAGGTGCAGGGGTACCAAGCTGGGGGCATACAGGAGTTACACCCTTCTCTTAGCCCATCCAGCGGCGGTTTGCAGGGCACGGGCACCTCGTCCGTGTGATAAGGTGGAGGCTGTGCACCCGCAGCCCGGTCGGAGTCTGCACCTGCACCCGTGCCAGGCTCTTCTGTACGCCTGCCTCCCCACTGCTGCGTTGGGGTTCAGCAAAATAAAAATCTTAACCAGCTTGTGTAGTTTTATCTACAGATAGATAAAAAAGGCATTATTTTGGAACTTTTTCAGAATTGTTGCAAAGACGTAGAGAAAAAACGAAGAAATACCCTCTAGGAGACAATATAGCACTGCTGCTCTAAACATATAGTAAATGACACCATCTGGTTTTTAACAGCTTGTAACTCCTGTGAATCTTGTTTATTTCTTTTTGTTACCTACTCATCTAAATCACAGCAAAGAAGAGGAACTGAGGCAGTTTTACTTTTTTTTGCATGCTTGCACATTACCAAGTATTCCTGTAAACATGACATTGAATCCATTAATTTTGTTTGTGTAAATACAATTTAAGGGAGCAGGGAAACTGTAAAAGCATCAGGTGAGGTACTAAATTGCCTAACAAAAAGCAGAAAAGAATCTTCACAGAAAGTGATTTTTCTAACCAAGTATATTTAATTCCTAGTGCTAATACAACAAAGTGTGTGTTGTTTCCGTAGCTGGGTGCTTCGTATTTCAGAACAGGTTAGAGTGTGTTCTGAGACTGTTGAAAAAAATATGTTTTACTTAAGAAGCCAAGTTGAAAGGGGGCATAAAATCTGTGTGAGCTTTACAAACGGTGCCATGCTGCAGCTATGATAATGCATACATTCCTTCACCAATGGCTATGATAATGCATACATTCCTTCACCAATGGCATCTGTAATTTAGCATTGAAATACAAAGGATCGCAACTTGGTCTGTAATTATGTCTGAGGAAGAATGTGAACTTGACAGTTTTGTGCTGTTAGTTTTGGGGGAAGAAATTACAAGGGCCCCTGTTCCCCAGGGTAGTCCCTAAAGTTACTATATTTACAGTGATCCAGTCCTGTGCTTCTGGCACACCTGGCAATTTTAGTGTGCAGTAAATAAAAGAGTCAGAGTACTAACATGCTGGTGTGGGATCAGAAATACTGTGTAGTGAATGTAATTCCGGGATGCCTGTTAAATAACTAAATCATCTAGTTATTTTCATATCCCATGTAATGAAACATAGAAAATCCTAGAACAAGCCTTGGGCAGCTCTGGATATTTCAAGGTGCCAGGCAGTGATGCCAGGTCAAAATCCCAAGCTGTACTAGCAGGATGCTTAAAAAACACTTCCAGCTCTGCAGCTAATTTCATTCAGTGCTAGCTGACAGCTTCGTCATGCTGGTTAGGTGTGCCACCTGGGGAGCTGTCTCTGGGGCCACTAAGCTCGGTGGCATGCTCGGCACCTGTTTGGATGCAAAGCAGTCCCTGATTTTGGAGGAGTGCCTCTCCAGCACCCACACCACGTGAATCGTTTGAGACCTTACATCTTCGATCCAGAGGACCAAGGCGGGTTAGCTAATGGGGCACTAGTGCCAACTTTGGAGGCTGATGTAAGGGAGACCCTTTTTCCCTGCTTTCCCTTTCCAGCCTTCCCATGAACTTCCCACCCCGGGGCCTCCACGTTGGGCACTACCCCAGGGTGGCAGGAAGGTTTGCTCAGGAGCTCGGTAGTGATGAATCACAGAGGTATGGCATGGATTGATAAGGTCGTGTACTTTACGATTAGATACATCCTCCCTCTAACTGTGGTTCTTTGTCCCCATTCTGCTTTTGGTAATGTTTTTTGGCAGTTTGCATACAATGACTCTCCAAGCAGGAGCTGTTTGACTTGAGACAAAGTCTCTATTATTCTAGGTAAGCTCAGGAAGCCCTCATCATTTTGTTGCCCTCAGAAGACATAGATTGTTGGCAATTTATTTAAAAGCCAATGAAGTTAAATCACCAGGAAAATATTTTTGTTCTTGCAGCCTAGCTGTAGAGGACTTTCAGGTACGTAAAACGGCTTGTAACAAGAAAAGTCTGCCTTGCAGCTGTATTATTTATTTTTTGTGCATTTTAAGTGATGGCTGTAGAGTGGCATGTTCTTTATCTGTAGCGCTAGCAAAAGTAATCCTGTATTTCAGCTATTCATAGTGCAGGTGTGCAGTCTGGGAGCCACAGCTGAAGAAAACTATTACATGGTCCCCAAATTATTGAAAAATATTGACTACTGCAGTGCCTGCAGCCTGACCAACATGCAAGTCTACCTCCTCATTTAGAGTTGATGGAGAGCCCAAAGAACTCAGTAGGAATACCACAGGCTTAATTGGGGAGATTTTGGACTAGAGTCTCAGTGTCTAATTTAGTTGAGCACCTACTTGTGTTTACAAACTGAAACCTTTTTGAGCTACCCTGATTATGGCATTTATGGTGCTACTGTCCTTTCTTAAAGACCATCACCGATGTCTCTCCTGAGCCCTTACGCTTCTCTTGACCTCTCTTTGGCTACAAGCCCCTGTCTGTGGTGAAGCCTTGCCTCTCCTGCCCCAGTCTCTGCTACAGTGTCCTGTGGCTCCCTTGGACTATCTTGGCTGTTCTGGCTCCCCTCTTCTGCTCCTTATTGTTGCTTACTGAATAGACTTGCTCAGCGGAGTTTTCAGAAGTAAAACAAAACGAGGTAATCGTGGATGACCAATATCAGCTTTTGCTTTTAACTCAGTCTTAAAGTGTTGTTGACTCCCTGGTTTGGTTTCTACTGTCTATAAAGAGGTTTTGTGCAAGCAGTCCCATTTTTCCCATTGCCCTGTGTGACACCAGTGCTGGGATGACCTTCTGCTGGAGAGTCTCATTGCTTGGTTGTGTTACTGCTCCACATGAGTTTCCCTGGCAACCAGTTTGAGCTACACTGAACCAAAAATACCTCACTGCGCTGGGGAAAAGCCAGTTTGCAGACACGTATTTCTCATTAATGACTTCTCTGGATGCTTCGTGTGTTCAGCCTGCAGCTGTCATTGTTGTGAACCAATGCCTGGGAGATGCAGCGTTCCCCTTTTGCTTACTTCCACAGGCAGCACAGGCTATGAGAAGGCTGCCCTTGAGTGCTTGTCAACAGAGTTGTGACTGTAAGACCCATCATACTCGTTTTTCATGGTACACCCAGGGTCTTGTTTTCTACTGAGAATGCTCTGCAGACTCATAGTGAGCTTTCTTGGACTCCTTGGATCTCTGCAAATTACCTTGGTTATTACTAGCAACTTTGCCCTTCTCGTTTCTATATAAATACATGCATCTTGATTTTTAGGTGTGCATGCTGCGAGCTCCAGTTTTGCAGCCACCCTAGTCTTCAAAGGCACTGTTTGCAACACCTCCAAATGAACATGAGTATAAATCTTTGGAGGTCAGGACCCACCAAGTTGCACAGGAGAGAATGCACAAACTGGAGGTCTTCTTTCAAATTTAGTTCAGTTTTGGGTTGCAGATAATCTTTTCACTCCCCAGTGTAGAACAATGCTGTGAAGAAAAGCATTGGTAATTCAAGATGTGTTCTCAAGGTGGCAAAATTAGAAGAGACTAAATTGGAGAGCAGTATGTCATTTTTAGTAACAGGTTCCCTTTTCTGGATTTGTAGGGTGTGAGGACTGCGGTAAAAGCCTTATAGGAGAATGCAAACTCCACGGACCACTCATCAGGGCTAAAGATAGGGTTATTCCTAGCCGAGCCCGTCTCACCCTACCTCATTACCTCACTTTGCGAGTGTTGGAGCTACGAGCTGGAAACCAGCAGAGTAAGTATTTTAGCTCTTTTTCCCACATTTGAGAAAGAGGAGACAAAAGTCCTAACACAAGCTTGTTTTCATGAATAACTGAAGGCATAATCATTGGGTATTAACAGTATGAAGACTACTTTATTTTCAGCTGAGCACAGATAAAGCTCACATTCAGCTACTGTTTTTTATGACTGATTTCTAGTAACCTCAATGCATAGACTGATGGCAGGACATTAGCCAGAGCTGGTGTGACATTTAGCTGTGAGCAATCAGTTAGCTCTGTTCAGTCAATTCAAGTTTAAAGAATGTTGAATTTGTATCTAATAGTAACAGCCATGCACTATTACATATTTTTTTCTTTTCCCCAAGCATGCAAAACAGAAAAGAGTATTCAATGAGAGGTCAGAAACAAAGTGGGAAATAAGGTCCCTCACCCACTCCCTGCAAACTCAAAAGTACACACAAAAGAGCGCGTTAATTTACCTTTTGCAGCATCTTCAGTTCATATTATAGAAAGACTGTTGTTTCCTTCTGAGGCCAGGGCAGTTTGAATGCCCAAGCTTGAACAAGGGAACTACATCCTTAGTGTGCGAATTTTCCACAGCTACCTGTGTAAAATTAGTCCTGCCTAGATTGCATTTCAGAAAGAGAATGATGAGATGCCTGTTGTGTCACACCATTGGTATTAGGCAGGGGAATAACTAGAATGATTAAGATGGCTAATGTTGTGTTTTTATAGATTCTCTCCACTTATATTGGGAGAGAACAACCTCATAAATTATGCGAACAAGCAGAGCACTATGATAACTTGTAGATTGAAGCTTGTAGATTGAAGAGTATCAACACATTTGTGTTGCATACTCAGTTTAATACTCTGTCATGGATTCTAGGCACTTTTGCATTCAATGTAATACCCATTTTTAAAAAATCTCTGTACATATTTACATCCTTTTTAGGTTCTTCCCATTAGAATTATTTACGTGGGTTACTTGTCTAGAAGAAGAATTCGTGTGTTCTGCAGTATGTGTTTATCTCCATTTTCACAACTGTAAATACACAAGAAATAGTTTGTGGTGTCTATATTAATATTAGACTGGTCTTTTTTTATTCACAGTCCTTGGAGTCTTTGCAAAGAAAGTAATACAGAAGAGAACACAGTTTGGTCCTTATGTTGGTCAACTGTCTACAAAACTGACCTGCTATGATGAGAGCAGGCTAGTCCTGCAGGTAAAAACCCAGTGACTTATGTGCCTTTAACAGTTCGTATGTATTTATCTATTTTAACCAGTCAATTTGCCATCTGATCTAGTTAATTAATGGTACTTCTCATCTGTATGTATGAATGGAAATCACATTATTAGACAGCACAGCGTAATCTGAAGTACCATAATGTTCCTGTATATTGTGTTCTCTACAAGTTTACTTTCCTGCTTTCTAGTTGCACCACTTCCAGAGTGATTTGCCTATCAGACTAACAGCTCTTGGTAAACTTTTCACAGAGCATGGCTACTGAAAGCATCCAAGGATAGTACTGTCTTCGCAAATAAAACAAAAGGATTTGTGCTTAACACATTGCCACTGGGAGGGTTAATTTTGTTCAGAGTTAGCAATAGTGGCAGAAATAAGCACTAAAGCACCAACAGCGCAGGGATGGGGAAACGCTTCTTAATGATATGATTCTATATAAACTTTGACACACAGTGCACTAACTCAGTTTAGTTAGATTGTTATTTAGGGCTGGTACAATCCCTTGCTGCATGTGCAGATACTGATGGTTTCATCTGGACCGTGACAGTGTTGTTTGTACTTTATCCAGCACAAATAGCGGCCTCTCAGGACTAACCTAGCTTAGACATATCTGCATGCACATCCTTTCCCACAGGAATTCCCTGGGAGTGATAGTTGATCGTAATCCTCTACGCCCTGGTCTTTGCATTTTGCTGCATGGGGTCATGCCTGGGCACACCTCTCCATCACACAGCGAGTCTGTGGTCAAGCCACAGCCTCTGTCAGGGCTTCCCAACAGGTCACCATTCTTCCAGAGCCTGCATTTCCTATCAGGCCCTCTCACCCCCCAGTAGAGAGGGACCAGCAGCAGCTGTCCTGTGACATGCTTTATGTCTTCATTTGAGCTTTTACCAGAAGCTTGAGACTGGAAGACACTGTGTGTTATGGAGGAAGGAATAGATACAGATACTTCTGTAATTCTGTTTGAGAGCAAAAGTAATAGCTTCAGTAATTGCTGTGAACTTCATTTGCTCATAGAAGTCACGTGAACAGTCTGCCAGGAAAGTAACACTGTCCTTCTGTGGAATTTTCATGGCATTTTTCATTGGCACCAGAGAGGATTTGTTCTTCTCTGTAACTAGATTTCTTCCATCTTTTTATAGACATTTTAATTCTTACAAATGCAGAAACATACTTCTCTAACAAGCTTGCAAACATGGATGAGCTAAGCACCCAGTTCCTTCCTCTTCACCAAGCCATTGTAAACCACACCCTATCCTCTATCAGTCAGCTCTGTTTGCTTAAAAGTATACAGTGATAAGCACAGCTCTCGATGATGAATGGACCGTTTCTTCAGAAGAGGAGACTAGAGTCCCAGGTTTCATACATGACAGCAGTAGCTGCCTTGACTTCTCCCTAGCAGCATTCACATGAGTATGTGACCAAACTTGTCCAAGAGGCAGGTGTTCTCACTGGAAACAGGACGAAGTTAAATAAAGTAGTTCCCAGAAGTGGTGGAAATGCAACTTTTTTTTGCAATTAATTGCTCACTTACATGGTTTAGTAGAACAGATACATGCTGCGTTGACATCTGTTGTGCAGCTTCAGTTGTCCATGTTTGAGACTGTATTGCAGAAAAGCAACTGTCTTGTATGAGGTCAGGAGTGTTTGCCTCGTAGAGGCTTTCTCTTGGAAAGGAATCTAGGAAGAACGAAGTAAAGCAAAAAGAAAGATCTTTCTGGCACAATTGTTCATTTGTATTTACTTTTGCATTGTTAACAGGAAAAAGAGAAGACTGTTAAAATGCCATTATATTTTATGTTACCTCTCTGGACTTATTACACAAGTTACACAATTGTTCCATGCAAAATGTAGCGTTAATATAGCACTTTTGAGATTATCAAGTACTCAGGAAGTACATTAGGGCATAAAGCTTATCTTTCTACCTGCCTGCACTTAGTTCTTATAATACTGTCTTTATATAACTTAAAAATTATGAACTATACACTGGAAATACGTACAAAGACCTACAGTTATTTTAGTAGCTGGGTGCCTCGGCAGATATTCGTTCTTCACTTTCTTTTGCAATCAGTATTCTTTAAGAGTGATTTATTTCAAAACAACCACAATTTCAAAGGACATATGACCAAGACAGGGTAAATAACTGATAGCCATGATTACAAGTTAAAGAAAACTAATGTGCCTCTATACAGGACTTGGTTTTATCATATTCTTTCTCCTGTCCTCCCCCTTTGTTTCAGGTATTGAAAGATGGAGGGAAGTACTTTCTGGACACTCCCAATGAAGACTGTGGAAACTGGATGATGTTTGTCCGGCTAGCCCGGAACCAAGAAGAACAGACCCTTGTGGCTTATCAGCACTGTGGAGAAGTCTACTTCACAACTGTTAAGGTAGTTAAACCCACATTGCTTCACCTGTCATCCAAATGGAAATTTATAGGCAAAGGTTCTGAAAGGCTAACCCTTTTACAGATGGAAGATTGATTATATTCTGCCAACTGGATCTTTATTATGTGCCACCTTTTATATCACTTCATCCATAGTAAATCAAGCAGTGTATGGGGTTTTCCAGTAAAAGGCAGTGTGCACTTGCTGTTGTGGGTAGTGAAGAAACTGAGCAGAGGAAAACAGAAATATCATTGATGATGGCGGTGCTTAAACATGAATGTCGTAGAGTTCTTCAGTTCCAGATAGATACGTGGTGAGATTATCTAGCACTGTTACGTTCAACAGTACTTCATCCTGGAAAGAATCCACACATTCCTTCCTTTATTACATTTTTGGACACACGTCATATTCTGAGCACATTACCAGGTGCTCAGGAGCAGGGTGCTAAGTATAATCTTTATGTACTTTTTTCAGCTCTCATTAAATCTGAAGACTTAACTGCAGAACTTAAAATACTGCAATGTTGCCATGAAGTGATCAGTTTATGTTAGAGGTTCTGGGCTGCATCTTTGTCTGAGGAGGGAGGACAAAGTACTCTGTATTTATAAATGACGCGGGAACACAGTCTTTTTGTTGTTTTGGCCACTTTCTCAGGCAAAGCTTGTTTTAATCAGAATTTACTCTTTTGTACACTTAGGAAACCAAAGTCTATATGTTGAACATTCATTATTTATCTTTTTTATTCTTAAGTTAATGTTTGTATGCCATTGTAAGCAACAATAAAAATTTTTAAAAAGAGAGAATATTAGTCAAAAGAAGTTACCAGTGGGATTAAAATACAGCATTTCAGTTTCATTTCCAAGATTAGCATGCATTTCTGTGGGATAGTAGTGTTTACTTTTGTTCCTTTGGTTTTTTTTTTTTTTCTCCACCTGTATGATGAGAAAAATATTTATCCCAGTGATGATGTAAGTTAATAGTGATAACATTTTACAGCTTCAAATTCTTTTATAACAGTATGAAGTATAGTTGCTTTTCGATTAATATTAAAATAGTTATTTTAAAGTAAGAAAAAACAATGTAACAGTATATGCTAATCTGAGACATTGTTTAGGCTGTGTTTGAAATTCTGATGCAGTCCATACCATTTGAGATTTCAATTTGATTTTAAATGCATGCTATACTTTTAGAACTGACAGGATTCATGTACTGTATTTGGATACCGTGAATTGCTTTTCTAAGAAGTTGTAGTTACGAACTGGTAACATACAATTTCCAATATAATTTAAATACTATTGAACCAACTCTCTGCTGACTTCAGCAGAACTCTGCTTATTGGCATTAATGGAGAGTTGCATCCTGTATACTGACATGAAGAGTATCTTAGGATGAGGAATGTGTGTTGGAACCTTTACTGTGCTGTGTATCATAGGGAATTACTTTGGTTTTGTTTCTCCTAAGTCCCAGAATCATTCACGGCATCCTGCAGGTTTTGTCCTGGTCAGCGGAAGTGATAGCCTTTTGCTTCGCTTAGGCACACCCTGCTGGCCACGGCATGAGGCTGCCTGAGGGCCGATTATGAAGATACTTTCTCAAGATACTTTGAATAAAGTCAGTTAAGTTGGGATTAGAAGGATTGGCTCCTCTCCCCACTGTGTTTACAAAGAGATGGGATTTTGGTGACATGAAACTGCAGCTACAAAAGCATATATGTAAGTGGCGTACTAATAGCACTTTTAGCATACTTGCTGACCTGATGACTGCAGTGCTTTAAAAGTATAGAATTATGACAAAGTAAAAATCATCCATGGTTGCTGTCTGTCTGATCACAGGAGAGTTTCACGTGGGTGCTTCCATAGCTTTCTCTTACTGTCACAGGTAAGACAGTGTAAATGACAACTTGTAGTGGATTTGAAAACTGGTGTTTAATGTCAGTTTTACTGAGATTAGAGCTTTTGCCTTACTTGACTATTTTTCACTCTGATGCACTTTGCTCTCCCTCCAAAGTCACATTGACTAGGTCTCAGCTTCCCACAGAGGAGATCGCTGCTGGTCCAGGAATGTCAGGCAGAAAGTCATGACAGTATCATGCTGTGCAGCTGTTTGTGGGTACCGGTCTCAGGTGTCACTGGCCAAGGTCCCAGGGCATCCCCAAGCAGTTGTCGCTGTGGAGCTTCCCCAGGTTTGGTTTTCTCCATCTAAATAGACTATATGCAGGAGCACAATGCATGATCAGCCTACTAGTTGGTGGCTCTGCTACATGTCCTTTACTGAGTGGAGAATTCAGCACGTGCCATTACTGTTTAGGCCAGGTGTTATCAAAACGCACAGCCAAACATACTGGTTGTAGTTAGCAAGCAGGCTTGTGCTTGGGAGTTCAAAAGTTCAGTTTTCAACATTATACACACAATTACCTGTCACCTGTCAGCATTCACAATCTAAGTTGTCTTTCACCTACCATGCTTATCCAACACCGATGTTAAAAAATAGGTACATTTTAAGAAGTCACATTTTGTGGAATAAGACTCAGCTGTCCTCCTTCCAGGCTTGTTTGTTCTTTTTAGTGGCACATGTTTAGTTTAGTTTAGTTTAGTTTAAATAAAACTACAAGTACAGTGCAGATTGGCTCTACCCTTGTTGCAGCAACGTTGGTTTTTATTACAGATGAAGAAAATTGTGTACAGGGCCAGGGAGTCATATAAATCATGACCCCAGAGTTAGTTTTCTCCTTTGCTTTTAAATAACTAATGGATCTTTAACCAGTGAGTGTAATCACTCCTCTCTTTCTATTTGCTGTATTATTGACTGAAAATATTTGTCAGAGGAGGTCATAGTCCAGTCCAAGGAAAGATTTGGGCAGGCATGACTGGATGGGACACTGCAGATTATGGGCTCCCGTAGAACTGTGTGGGAAGGCTTCAGTGAAAGGAGGACAGAGGTACAATAAAGCACATGCATAACGAGCCTGACACATTAGAGCCACCACGTGGAAACGTGCAACTTTGACTTGCAATCCACATATTGATCAACTCTGCACCTATGCTCTGCGAGTGCAGCACATCCAGGAGGCATTCAAACTGTTGTGCTTTCACAATGCATTTTTCCTTTGCCTGTGCCCTATAGCTAAGTGTTGTGTTCATTGGGCTTCTGAAACATGGAGGAATAGGCATGGAATATTGCTTGGGAAGACTGCTGGATGTCTGGATATCACAGACAAATAGATCTCACTGAGCAAAGGTCATGAAGGCTGAGGCACTCGTCCTGCTGCTGTCCCCCAAAAGTCTCTGTACATGTGCATTTCTGCTTTCAGAAACACTGAAGGTGTCAAAGCCTAGTGGATAGCAAGGCTCAAAAAGTGCTTGAGTTGTCAAACTGTGTTACCAATAATTTAAACAGATTCAAAGAATGCAACTTGGATAAGGAGACAAATTGCACATGCACACCCCTCCGATCTTTAGTATTATTTGGTATAGGGAAAATTGGCAAAAGTAAACGTGCTATTTTCTTCCATTCACAGCCAATTGAACCCCACACAGAATTGAAAGTATGGTATGCTGCCGATTATGCCAAATTTATGGAAGCTTCTGCAGTCTTCATTAAAGAAGAATCTGATGTCTGTCCTTTGCCTCCAGTAGCAGTAAGTACCCCTAATCTGCATTCAAGCCATCACCAGACATAGTAAATTACAATTTACATGCTTTCTCTGTTATGTAACTCTGGTGATGCTAGAGGAGACCGTAGAGTAGTAGGCTAACACAAAGCCAAGAGCAATTTTAACCAAACAGCTACTCAGGGAAAGGCTGCTCTTCCTCTCCTGTGTTTTCTATCCAATGGAGCCATTAGATATAGCCAGAAGTAAGTGGCACCAGTGGGATGTGTTGGAAAGACTTAAGATTGGCATTAATTTGTAGATAACCAAACTGTCCAGCCTCAGACTTCCTTCTCTAGTTCCTCTTTGTTAGGCTCGGAGTGGTTGGTCAGATAACACACTGATTATTTTAGTCTTTCCTGTGCAATAACCTTCTCATCTAATCCCAGTACCTTCCCCTCTGTATAACAGGAGTCCTTAAACTGATAGGAAAAGTTTGTAAATGTTGAAAACATGACTGTGAAGATTGATACCTACACTAGAAGGAAATGCTAAACAGGGGAATATGATAGAACCAGGAATTCAGAGGTGCTCCAGGAAGGGAAGTAACCCCGTTGTTGCATTTGCATATGAGGGCTTTAGGGTATACCCCAGAAAGAATGGGTGGGAGGGCCACAGCATCAGACACAGATAAGGTAGAGGAGGGCTCTGTCTGTAAATAAGGACAGAGTGGACATAGCCTCACCATGTTCTCCGGAGCAAGCTAGCCCAAGAGCAAGGGAAAGTAAGGACCGTTTATGAGAAGCTGAAGTAAAATACAGAGACAGCTAAGCAAATACATGGTTGTGTATTAATTGGAAGTACATTTCATCAGTGACTGGGATTTTTTGTAATTGTTTTTCATTTGGAATTTTTAAAATGTCAATATTTAAAGTCAATTCAACCGAATCCAGTAGAGTTCTTATTTCCACAGAAATAATACCTCCAAATAATGCATTCCTTGCTAAAAAACTTTTATGTTTTAATGCCTCTAAGTCAGGATAGGCTTGAGATCCCCAACACTCAGGTGTTTTGCATCAAGTTTAAGAAAGTTTAATGCCAGATGTCAAGCTAAGTGAGGAAGTCTCTCTTTAAGGCATTAACCATTACTGTCTGGTAAAATACGGAGTCAGCCCAAAACATAAGGAAATCCTGTATGGCTAAACTACATTTATGTGCAGAAACACGTTCAATTTTTGTATGGTTGCAGTGGCAGATAAATTATGTCAGTCTAAGGATAAAGTACAATTTGAAACTGCTTTTATGATTAATTCCATAAAAGGAACAAATGTAGAGGCTTTGAAATTCAGTAAGCACAGATAAACAAAGGTGAAGGACTCAGGACTGTTACAATAAATGCTCAACAAAAACATGGAAATCAGTATTTAGCCAACCATTATTTGTTCCTTCTAGTTTATAGAGTCCTAGAGAGAATCCATTTCCAGCTGAATAGCTGTATGGTACTACATTGAAGTATATATCGCTAGGGACAATAACAGGTCTTGGAAGAGCCCAGGAGAAGATGTAGGGTCAGTGAGAAGAATATGACCTTTCCTTAGAATGGCTATTAAGAAAGACCTGTTTCTGTTCTCATTGCAGAAAGAGCCCCTAGACCCTTGGATATGCTCCAGCTGTAGAAGCACTTTTGCAACTTTTGCTCTGCTAGAATCTCACCAGTGCATCCACAAAGACCGAGTCCTTACCACCAGGTTCAGACCACCGAATAAATTGGGACCTGTAAAGGCAAAAAGCAAACTCAAAGGGAAACTGAGAGGAGCAACATTAGGCAAAAGCATTGCCCAGTGCTACGGGACGATTTCCTGTTCCTCTGCTGCAAAGCTTAGCTGTGCCAGCTCAGGAAGCACTTGTGATGCTCTTGTGAGGTTTATACCTAAATGGAGAAATGGCCGGTCTTCACTGTTGAAGGGAAAAGAAGTGAAGCAGACAGACAGTTACCCGTGCCGACTCTGTGGGAAGATATTTGATTCAATTGACAAGCTTACAGTCCACACTTACGCACACAAAGGGGAGCGTCCCTACAAGTGTTCACAGCACGGATGCACAAAAGCCTTCATTTCCAAATATAAACTGCTCAGGTACAGCTCTGAAGGCACTCCTTTTCTGGTGGGTGTGGGGGGAAAAGAAACAAGGACTTTTTTTTTCTCAAGTGTCCTAGTGACAGTTAATCCCCAAGCTCCAGTTTTTATTATTCCTGTTTTTGTAGAATTGGAGAAAATTAGTCTCCCTCAATTGCAGTGGCTACCCAAAAAGATTATGGTGAGCAGTTTTAACCTATAGTATGCTTTATGATTAACACCTTCCCCACCAAAAACGTTAGGCTTTTACTAATAATCTGAGAACTTGTGAAAATGCCTTCCTTCAAAAGTGCCAGTTTTTTCAAGTCTTGAAGCTGCACTGTGTACTAGAGTGAATGTAAATACAAATAACTTTTTTCTTTTTTTTTTTTGTCTTAGGCATTCAGCCACTCATTCTCCACAGAAATCTCACCAGTGTGGCTACTGTGAAAAAACCTTTCACAGGAAAGACCATCTAAAGAATCACCTTCAGACTCATGACCCTAACAAGATGGCCTTCAAATGTGAAGAGTGTGGCAAGAAGTACAACACCAAGCTAGGCTATAAGAGACACTTGGCTCTTCATGCGGCCACCAGTGGGGACCTTACCTGTAGGGTATGTGCCCAGGAGTTTGGCGGTACTGAAGTTTTGTTGGAACACCTCAAAAGCCATGCAGGGAAACCAGCTGGTAATACCAAGGAAAAGAAGCATAAGTGTGACCACTGTGAGCGTCACTTCTACACCCGTAAAGATGTGCGGCGTCACATGGTAGTTCACACAGGCTGCAAAGACTTTCTATGCCAGTTTTGTGCCCAGAGGTTTGGGCGAAAGGACCACTTGACTCGCCATACGAGGAAGACTCATCCACAAGAACTGCTGAAGAGCAGATTACAGAACGGTGACTCAGTGGGTCTCCTTGACCAGCTTTTTCCATTCAGACTGAAGGAAGATGCCGGCATACTGTCCCCTTTTCCTGAAAGGGTCTCTGTGCAGAATGGGATTTTGAGTAGTTCAGAATCGGAGGAATACAACTGTTCACATCTTGATTCCCAGCCAAGCTTACAAACTGCTCTTCCCCTTGAACCTTCTCCTCATTTGCAAAGGATGGGCTGTGCAGACAGCCTTCCAGCTGTCCATCCCACACCATGCTCAACAGCCATTCCTGCCAACCTGAACCTTCATCAGCCTAATAAATATGACCTTAGTTCTACCTCATTTGCAGCAGGATCCCTCAAGAATCTACCGATAAAAGTGGATGTTAAAGGTTACAATGTGCATCTTCTTGAGGACCTGCCATTACCAGAACCTCAGTCTCTCCACAAAATCAGTCTGGAAGAAGCTTCCTCAGGGCCTGTAGGGGATACTAACAAGTACCCAGTACACAAGGAGTCAGAGGCAGCAGCTGAAACTATGAGCCTGCCTTTTATGGATCTCACTCATGTGATGAGTTTCTGGCAGCTCCCACCAGGTGACAACCAGAATACTACTGGGGACATCACAATGGCATTTGGTTCAGAGGAACCATCACACAGGCTGAATGGCCTTGGCCAACAGCAAGGTCTTCAGCTAGCAACTGGTGGGTTGGCCATAAACCAGCTGCATCATCTTCCTCGCTCCTTTCCATCCACTACAAATTCTGTAACGTTGCCTCATTTTCACCATGCCTTCAAATAACTATCACCATGTTTGTTTTTTTTTTCTTTTTTTGAGACTGTGCTTCTTACTTAAATCTGTTAGGATGGGGTGGTTTTGGTTTGGTTATGTTTTCTTCTTAAGAAAAAACGCCCCAAATGTTTTCACAGCACGTTATGAACATGGTAGTTAAATTCAGGATGTTAATAAACAAGAAGCTCTATTTTTCATACTACTATTAGTTTTTTAGCATATGACAATAGTAGAACTAACCTATTTCCCTCAACATCCTCTATATTTTTGTTTCTTACCTTTCATGCAAACAACTGAATAAATATCTTCAATGATAGCAAAGCATCATAACAGGCACAATAAAACTCTGGCTGCTGCGGTAGGAGAAATAGGATTAGGGTGAATGGGAAGAAGGGGGAAATCACAGAAAAATCATTTTAACGAGCCATAAATCACAGCAAATTTATGCACATGGCAAATGTAACAAACAATTTCTCAACATTACATAGATTTCTGTTAAGCACTTAATTACTGAACTTTATGAATCTTTAATTCAAATTGGAATCATTCCAAGAGTAAATCTTACCTCCTTGTTCCACTTTTTTAAGTGAAGAAGATCACTTCAGCTGTGTGCATCTCCTGCATTTTTTCCTAGGGCTGGAGATAACTCCTACTTCTGCATGACTGTGTGAGAACCGATGTCTTGTATATGTGCAGTTTTCAGAATGGGAAGTGAATTGTCTCAAAGGTTAGAGCAAGGTATAAGCACGGGTCTTTCTCTAGTAAAGCACTTAAGCATTTGCTTAAATTTAAGCATACATTATCCCATTGGGTCAGCAGCTTGATTGATTTAACACTCAATAAAAACTAATGCTTCCTACCTAAGGGGCGTTTATTCACCTTCTGTTGATAAAAATGGCCTTTGTTTAGTCTGGGAAATTACTATTAATAGTAAACATCTGAAATGTGGATTCCTTCACAGAAAGCCAACCCTGGCCACGCAGCCTGCCCAGGGGAGCCTGTGACCAAGCAGGACTTCTTGGGGAGCAGGTCCATGCGAAGAAGGGTGGGGTGGTGAGCTCACACTTGGCCCTGTTCAAAAACCAGGTTATGGAACCAGCCTCACAAGTGTCGCCTAAAATTAGTGGGTGTAATTGAGGCCATTTCAATCACAGCGGTTTTGCTCAGTAGCACTAAGACAGCTGCAGTTGGACTTGCAGCCTTTGTTTCTTCCAAACCAGAACCAAGGGGACTTCTGTTTCCTGGGGTAAATTGTCCATGTATGTTTCCAGTTAATGGTGTGTTGGTATGACAGTCATATCACCCAATGCATGAACTAGCAGAAATTGCAAAAATCACATCTCCCAGTAGATGACATTATTAAAAAAAACCCACCTAAATTCTTCACGGTTTACTTTCTTGCCTAACCTATAAAAAATAATCCTGGTTTTAGCTGATGATGCAATTACTAATGGATCCTGTTGCAGCTGAAACAGACACAGACTTCTGAATCTGAGTAAACTGTCAAACCCTGAGTGAGCATGTTCTCTTATCCCCAATTAATCACAGGAATATTTCCAGATGCCTTCAAATAAAAAATATTTTTTAAATGATTGCTGTTTTGCTGTTAATGAACTACAATGATGCTGTACAACTACAATGATCTGAATATTCTTACAAGTTTATCAGTACTTAGATTAAGGAAAGGTTGTTGTATTGTAGTTCATGCAAGACTATTTTCTTCAGATACACTGTTGAGGGGTATTTTTTGGTATGAATTTTTTTGGCATGAGGCAAACCAGAAGGAATTTTAATATTCTTGTAATGACAGCGGCAGTAGGAAGAGCGGGTACTGCACAGTCACGCCCAGTTAGCAGTTATTTAAATTACGAGATCCAGAATAGGGAAGAGGTTGCAAACAATGTTATATGCGCATTCTGCAGCTAGGCTCGTGTTTTCATATCCAGACTTGGACAGGGGTGTGTATATTCACTTACTGCACTGTTTTCTTTCTTCATGCAAATTGTATTCACTTGGCTTCATCCAAGCTTATGTACTTGTAAAAAAAAAAACCCAAAAATGGACAAAAAACAAAAGCCTCACAAATTTTGTAGCACTGTCTGGTCATATACTGTTAACAGACATTTTTTTACTGAAATATATGTCTTTGAATTAAAACGTCATGTTGAGAAGAAAATGTTATGCAAACGCTGAGCTAGATGGGGGCCCAGCGTTGTCTGAGCAGCTCGACTGTAGCAGGGTGCCTGAGCTCCCAAGAGGGGTGCTGCTGCCTGACCTCAGCCTCTTCTGAAACCTGGAAAGATGCATTGGCGAGAGATGTTTATCGTACGTAACTACAGGTTAAAGACTGAGTCTTGTTCAAGTAAAAAGAACCACTTTTGATATTAAAACACTTAAAAAAGCACACCATGATGGTGGCTACCAAGTAAAACACACATTAAATGTGTTATACCGCAGCTTTTACCCTTCAGTCCATTCAAATTTATTTTTCCAGATTCTTGGCATCATAAATGTAGAGGAAGCTGATGATGTCCCATCACAAAGGAAGGCAAATTATTTCAAAAGGTCACGTTTGCAGAAAAGTAGTTTTGTTTTAAAATTCTTGCAATTCAGGAGATACCCGCGAGTCATCTAATACATAGTATAGGGCTGGACTTTCTCATGGCTTTTGTTAGGGAGGCTTTTGTGAGCGTTTTTGAGAGGCCATCAGTAGCTCAGGCTCATGAATACTTTGTTTCTGGGCAAACAAATTATTCAGATTCAGTAGACCTGCTTGGTGTGGGCCTGAATATTGTATTTCTAAAAGAGCAGTAGTTTGGTTTTGGTGGGGTTCAGGTCACAGGCAAAGCAGTGCTAAAAGAGAGGTGTGGAGGGATGGCAGCAAGTCCTCGCCTGAGCTTACCTGTGGCATCTGAGACAATGGGCTGGCAGGCATGACTTCAGCCAGTGATGGTGGAGAAAGTAGCAAGAGCTGCAGGACATCTCTGGTGGCGCTGTCTTTTGCTTATGCTTATGCTGTAACAGCACCGGAGTGGGGAGCGGTGGCCTGGCACATGCTGTGGGTATGGTGGAGGAAGAGGGCAGCCCCACCAGCAGCCAGTGCTACCTCCTCTTTGGAACAGCCCATTCCTCCTCCAAATGGGGAGAGGAGGCTGCAAGGGGAGGGGAGGCTGCAAGGGGAGAGAGGACGCATGGGGGAGGCAGGATAGACCATGGCGTAGCACCTAAGGGACAGAAAAAAAGCAATCTGACCCAGTTCAAGCACTGGCCCTCTGGGGATGTAGGGATATCTTACATCATAGTAGCAATAAATACACTCTGTTTCTGAACTCTGCTTGGAAAGCTGTAGAAGCAGAGTGATACGTGCCAACTAAACAACAGATTTACTATCATCAAATGATACCATAAAAAAAATAGAGAAATTTAGCACATGTTTGCTCTCATGGAAAAACTTTAACTGATTTTATAAAGAGAAGGAAGCCATGTAAACCTGAAATAAGGAGCTAAAATTATACTACGTGGAACAAAAGACTGCCTCCTCTATGTAAAAAACCCCAGCTATTTCTAGTGCTCAGTTCCCATCCCCTATCAGAAACCATGCTCATTTCTTTGGTTTTATTTACCAAGTGGTCCTCTTGGGACTCCATTTTCTTAACCAATGGGTTATGGTTAATTCCCAAAAGTTCCCAGCCAGTCTGAAATAGGATGGTAAGTTCCATATATTGATGATTGATTCATTTTCTGCTAGCACAATTTTAAAGTAAATCATCTTCAATACACTGTTCCTGTCCTTATAGTTACGTTTTCTCTAAGACACTGGGAAATGATCTGAGGAATTGATACCAAACAGCTCTACACACAGAAATAATGGGGGGAGGACACTCCAAACATGGTAAAACTTGCTTCAACTTTTGAGGGTTCGTTTATTCAGGTGTAGAAGAAAACAACTGTGGTAACATTGCACAAGATAGCCTGGTATGGGGTTTCCCTACACGCATACTTCTTCCTGGATTGAAAAAAAGGCAAGAAGTACTGCTTTTATGTATTTGGGCTAATTTCATGCCTGTTGTTTCTAAGACTGTTCAGCTATAGGGGTTACACTTGTTTCAGTGTCATCCTTTCTACAGCTAATCACTATTAACCAGAGCCTAAGTAGAGTTTAATTAAAGTCTTTAAAGTCTGGTATTTATCATTGCTGTGTCCAACTATTTTTCATCTTCATTTACTTTATAAACATTTAACAGCCAAGAAAATTCCTTGTGGATTTTAATTGAAAGCCTTATTGGGAACTGTTGGGCTTAAAAAACCCAAACAACCCAACATATAGCAACACTGAAAGTTTGTGCAAGGTGATCCAAGGCTGGTAATGGATCAGGTGGCCAAAAAATAAGAAGGCATATGCCTCTGCAACATTTCTGTCTTATCAATCAATTTCTGAAAGCAAGTGAAGTTTCTAATGTGAGAATGAGATTTGGGTTTAGTTAGTCTGAACTTGAAGTGCTTTGAAGCTGATGCTCAGCAGCACACAGCCACTTATCAATCACTAACATTTATCATTTATTGTTTATGGAAGATTCTATTAAATACATACATGAAATACCAAAATGCTCATTTGTCTTGTTCAATATATCAAAGGGGGGGGAGGGGGAAATCACAACATTGGAACTTCTTACATTTTCTTGAAACCATTGAACGAACCACATCCATCCACTTTTAGGCAATCAGATAATTAAATTTTGGCAACTGATATACGAATAATCTCACAGCTTTACAAAGGACAGCATAAAAAGCTTTGTAGCCTAAGGGGGGGAAAAAAGTGAACTTCAGTTTGCTTATTTTATTGAATGTGACAGCAGTAGCACTTGGAGTGGAAGAGGTACTGGAAAATTGTGTTGCTTAAGGTCTTCCATAATGCTTCACAAGAAAACCTTAACACATCCGTGCCGACCAGCCACTCTATCTTCTTTTGCGCATTTGCGGTCTGAAAGCAGCAACAAGCCATATACTTGTTATTTGCACAGAAACAGCTTTTATATTTTACTCCATTTTACCTAAGAAGGTTAAACCTCCGTCCTCGGGAAGGTGATGGAGCAGCATATCCTGGAAACCGTTTCCAGACATTTTAAGGATGAGAACATTTACTTGCACCACTTGAAGCCAGTTTTTCACGTCTGCTTTCTCAGCCGAAAAGCAGGCTTGGGTAGCACTGAAGCTGACCTGTCACTTGACCAAAGTGCTCTGTGAAGCACCCGGCAAAGCTCAAGTTTTACAGAAAACACAGCAGTTGCCAACAGTCCGGCACCTACAGGCTCACCCAGGCCAGTCGCTTCCACAGTTCCCTGGGACATGCAGGACACTCTCCTGTATTTTAGACGGTAGTGTGGATGTCTGTCTCGGGGACCTGCTTGGAGGCTCAGGCTGTCCCAAGCCGCTGTGAACTGGCTGCAACTACAACCCCAGTGGTAGCTGGACTCACCAGTATCCCAAGGGAAAGAAGTGTCTCCTCCCCAAGCCTGTCAAGCCCTGAGTTTCAGAGCTCAGTGGCTAAACCTTGAGAAACATGATGGTATCAATAAATCCCTGTTGGTGGTCTGTGAGACCCTGCATGATAACCATAAGAGCCACTGCAGCATTAACACAGTCACAGGTAACCCAGGGAGTGGAGGACACTAGATGAAACCACTGGGTACCATCAACAGGTTTTCCTGTAGCTGGAAGAATCGAGGAGGTAGATAGAGCTGATGATGGCACTGTGGACTGAACACCACCTTGCCCATTGCAGACTTGCCCACAGCTGAAGGTGGTTAGCCACGTACCAGCAGCAATCAAGGACAGCAAAAACTCCACATAGTAGGATCCTGTAGACTTCAAATGTTGCAGTGAGTCTCACAACAGACTGTTTTGTGCGTATTACCAGTCATGCCACACTCCAAGCATTCTTACAAGCTCATCTCCCAGGCTCAAAATATCTTGCCAGCTACAGGGAAGCTGTCTTGGCCACATTCCCTGCCAGGATCTCATTTTCTGCAGTGGTTTGCATCTGGCAGGGGTGCAAGGTGCTGATCGTCTGAGCTATCTCCTTGTACAAAACAGCACTACAACAACCTTAAGCAGGGGCTGGAAGGCTGCCTGGCTGCTCTGACATGGCTCTGCATGGCCTGAGATGGGAACAACTCTGATTGCATGGTCTGAAGTGCAGAAGCACCAAACATCGTGGTCTGGGAAAGTAAACATTGAGGAGAAGGTAGAACCTCCGCACCATCATCCTGCCATAGTGATGACTGAAATGGATGCTGGCATTTTCCTTGCTTGGACAACGGAAGCACATCATGAAAGCACAAGACCTGCTAGGGAGGTTTGTATTATCAAGCAGCAAATCCTCTCAAGATGCCCATTGCGGCAGAACACAGTCACTGCCTACTTGAGATGGAGCTGCTCCAAATCAAAGAACATTTAACACCAAAATGAATCTTCTCAGCAGCCTGTACTGGGGACATGAGGAGCTCTGCAAAAATTTTCAGTGCAATTGATTGCTTTCATTCATACAAAGAAGTTCATACTGCAAACTCTGCAACAGGATATCGTATATATGCAAAAGCAAATGATGTCCTTTTATGTTATTCTGTTGAAATAATAAAAAAATACATATATATTTCTTACCCAAACTGTCCTGAAGATTTTTTTCCAGGAGATATACCCAAAGGTTTTCTGGCTTTCTGCAGTGTTCCTGGAGAGTTCTCTGCAGATCACGATTTAAAATATTTATTGGCCATAAAAAATTATAACCTACATAAATTCAACATAAACCCCAGAAACGTAGGGATCAAAGGTAGTGATACAAACAGCAGGATGTATTATCATTCACAGGTTATACTACAAATAATCGTTAAAATAACTTGATAAAACATTTTCTGAACATAGACTAAGTACGGGTCATGATTACTGGTAGCAATGGGTGCTGGCAAGCATATTGTATGATATCCTGCTTAGATGGAACTGTTTTAGGCATGTGGTGGTGGTAATTTTAAGGCTGAATCAACAGGGGGAAAGTCATATAGAATGAAAAACGTACAAAGTTTGACGCTTCATCTGAATGGACTTAAGAAAAGATAGAGAAGATGGAATAAATCTTAACATCAAAGATTAAAGGTTATGGAGTCCTTTATGGGACAGAAGGAATCTCACACCCAGGCTGCATATTTTAGATCTCCATATACACTTCTGTTTGAGGACCTCTATTTGAAAAGCCCCTCCTGAGAACACACTTGAAAACCTTTGTGTATACACTCAGTACAACGGATCGGGATAATGACTTGGAAAGCCATTCAATAACAACAACAGCCACTTGGAAATTTGTGACCCTTCTCATTTCTAACAAGTGGTGTACAGAAATGAGTTTAGGATTTCATGTCAAGGCCTGGACTTGACAAAAAAAAAACTAAACAACCAACCAACCAACTAAACAAAAACCCCAAACCACAAAACATGAAAACCACAAATAAAAAAAATTCAAACTTTATAATTCTATCAAAAAAATGGATTCCAAAGCCAAGGGTCTGCTTTAAAAGTGCCACCCCCCATCTCAAGTACATCAGAGTTTGTTATAAGAAAAACATAAATATGGCTAAGTGGACTCCTTACCTGGCCTAGGTTTGTCTTTATTGGCACCTTCTTGTACTCTATTCTGAAGCGATAACACAGCAGTTGTTAAGGTTGGGGGTTTTCTCTGAGTCACTGGTTGCTTGCCCTAGTAAAAGAAGATGCAGAGTCCACACTCAACTCTAGCAAGTGGCTTACAGAACCCGGTGACAACTCCCCAAATCGCTGTTGAAGCAGTGCTAGGAAGGAACAGGAAAAAGGTGCACCCCTTCCCACTTGGAAGCCATTTTTCCTGCCCAAAACAGGTAAAAGATTTTCAAATATGTTACAAAAAAAAAAAAAAAACAACCAACCCCAAACAACTCCTCTAGAGGAGCTGTTTACATTATTTTTTTTCTGTAATAAAACAGAAGCTCACTTCAAGACACTGCCAATTACCTCCACTTTTCTGATTCCCCAAAGGGGCTCAGCCTTTTGGCCTTGTGTCGAGTGACCAGGGAGTAAATCAGCTATCCATTTGCAGGGAACAGCAAACCTGCCAACAGCGGGCAGCCCTAATGAACAGGAAGAGTTTCCCTATATATTGCAAAAGCTGCCAGGTTTCTGCTTCCCTGCAGCTGTTACCCTGGAATCCAGTTGCAGAAGAGTGAAGAAATTGTTGTCCAACTTTTTGGTACTATCATATTCTGTCCCTTTTGATATCAGACAAAGGGCTCCAGTTTTGGGGAACTCCTAGCTGATGTTCAGCATGTATCTTGTCTTCAGAATTTAACCATTTCCCTGGAGTCTTAAGTTTTATATTCACATAGGTCTTTACTCACCATAAACTACAGTTTGGCAAATCTGCCTCCAGGACAAGACGAGTGTGACTGTGTTTGCTTACCAAAGCCTGTCTGGTGGTCTTTGTAGCGAAGGCACCGTGGGCAGCTTGTTCTTCACAAAACTTTATGTGCCTCTGTGCTGCAGCCTCATTAAATCTTCGTGAGCAGTGTGGACACTGAATATAGTCTGATCGTGAGAAAGGAACAACTTGTGTCACAGTTTATATGCTACAGGAGAAGATCTGCCCTGCTTTACTGAAGCACCCAAGATGTAGTTCAAAACCTGTCTCCATCGGCAAGTGACCATCGTGAGGCCCCATGACATCCCAAAGTACAAACTTTGGAGAACTACAAAAACCTCCTCTAGAACAGCACTTGGGATCCAAAAATACATGCTTACAGTATTAACCCAACAAACAGTAACTGCTTTCAGAAATAAATCCCTGGGGATTAATAAAATCAGATTTTATTATCTTTGTCCTATTCCCACCCCCAACCTCACAATTAACATATCTGCAGAAGTGATACTTAGAAATTCCTCAAGTAGTCTAAACAAACAATTTTAAGACTACTTTTGAAGACTGGTCATTAAGATTGTGAGTCATTTTCACAAACCCCATTTCCTTTGCACATTGACAAAACGCTGCTTAAGAAGTTGTGCACATCCAAGAGCCAGGTTGCTGGGTGTGAAGCAGCATTGTGAAGAACACACAGCGGTGCTTCCTAAAGTTGTTTTTCACAGAGTTATCGTCCTGATTCTGCTTAAAGCTGTTCAGCTACACTTATCACTGGTGCAGTCCTACTTGTTTAAATTAATGGTTGGTGTTTGGCATCAGCCCTTGCTGTCCTCAGACCCTTCCTCCCCACCCAGTGCCTTTTACAAAAGCAGCCCAAGTATGCTTGTGTATATTACAGATATAGCATCTTTACAAATCATTTCTCCCAGTAACAACCCAGAAAAGGCGGCCCAAGCAGCCCCCAAAATCCAGCCCCAGACCAACAGTATGGGCAGAATGGTTCTGAAGACAGGAGGAGAGGATGAGACAGGGCAGACGCCCGGCTGCGGGGGACCTGGCTGAGGGACCTGGTGCTTCAGGGGAGAACGGAGAGCTTTGGGCTCTGTTTGGAGGAGGAAGAGAGGGAAGGGGAACATCTCTCTCTTCCCCACAATCCACATGCTTTCTCTCCAGTCCTGTAGTACAGGATATACATCCTCACTAGGCCCCTCAGCAATTTGTCTTTCCTAAAAAGCACTTCTCCAGTTCCTTTCTCCACAACTACCACTGCCCTTGCACAACTTGGTTTCCTCCAAGAGCGAGAAGGAAAGGGAGGGGTCTGCTCTTAGAGTCAGTAGCGTCAAACAAGAAATAACAGTCATTAAAGAATTCAGCAGTGGAAATTCAGAGAGGAGCTTGACCCCAATCAAGGAAGGAAGATGTGTCCCGCTGCTTATACCACATCGCTGTCGTCTAGACGAGGAGAAAGGCTGGAATTGCGGCAGCTGGTTTCGCTATCAGTCACGAATTCCTGCTTTGGAAGTGAGCCCAGAGAGCTCCCCTTTTCCCCCTCCCTCCCTCCCTCTGCCTTCCTAATGCAGGCGGGACTCCACTGAGACCCTTTCCAAGATGGCTCCCATGTTTCATAAATCACATGTCGTGAGAACTACTGGCTGTATGTGCATCTTTTAGGATGGCAATTTCTAACAGAGTGAGCTCTGTGCAGAGGCCACACTTGATATTAGTAGTAAACCAGGCCGGCCTTTTTCTAAATGACATCCCCTAACTACACAGGAGAAGGGAACAGTGGAAAGCCACCACATGGGAGTGGGGAAGCCTGCGAGCACTACAGTTGTTTTGAATGTTGAGGGGATGTATTTCACTTTCTGTTATACTGTAGTACAGCCTGTGCTAGAACACAGGTCTCCCGATTCTCCTCCCAAAGCACTGTCTAATATCAGACCCCAGACTTGCTGCCTTTAACCTTCAAAGGTACAATTAGTTTTCTCTTCCTTCCCACCACCTCTGCATGGCTCTCCTATTCGATTTAAGCCAAGAAATACAGCTGAAAATTCAAGAGTACAGAGGGAATTAATGCTCATGTTGTGTTGTGCCGGGGGGTGCAAAACTGAAGGCCAGCTGTGAGTGATAAGAGATGACTGCTTTACCAAAGATTGGTACAAGAACGTTAATAAGATGAAGTAGACCACAAACCTGGATTGATGCTTGGTGGGGGAGGAGGTGGAAGAGGGCGGCCCTCCTTCAGAGCTTTTGTGACCTGCTTGGCTGATTGAATAGCATTAATAAAATCCTCATGGTGCTGCCTCCAGTTAGATTTCTTCTCTGGCTGTTTCTGTAATGGAAAAAAAAATGAAGACACAAACTCTATTTCCCCCTTGCAAGGGACAGAGAAAAATCTTAGAGTGAGGGTTCTTCCTTTCTGAGGGAAAGAAAAAAACATTACAAACAAAAGAAGTGTGCTTTTTTTGAAAGGCATAGGAAAGCTGATTTAGCCCTTTGCTGTCTATTGACAGCACCAGAAGATGGATAAAAGAACATTGCCCTCCAACAAAACGCTGTGGCCATGGCAGACCAAAGGGTGCTTAAGAGGGAATAGAAAAGACACTATGACAAACACCTTCCCTTCTCCTCCACTTGTCAGATTCTTCTCGCTTTAAACCTTTGTGCACTTCTGTTTCTTTCTACAACAATTTTAAATGACATTTTACATTGGCAGTCTGCATGGATACCAAATTGATAGTGATTTGGCATCTCTGGGTAAAATTATACACATGCGTGCCCATGCATATTCCCCTCCTCCCCAACAATACTTAAAAAAACATAAAAATTGCTCCAGTAAGAGCTTAAGCCTCTTCCCCTCCAGCTCTGTAAATAAGTTTGATTTAAATGCATTTTTAAACCCTTGAGTTCAATAGCAGTGAGCCTCCATAGCTCCATAGATTTGGGGCTACTGACAGCTCTCATGTTCGACCTGAGGTATTCATGCACCAACTGTCTTGGATCACATTCTCTTTCAGATTTAAGTGAAGAGGAAGCTGTCAGAGACTCGTATAGTCTAAAATACACAGATGAACATCTAGAAGAGCAGAGACACTTATGTGCCCAGAGTAGTCATGACACCTACAGGTTTGGCTTCTAAACAGGGAAGTATTCTCAAACACTAGCAGCACAGGGAGGGGGAGGAAAGAATTTGGCACCCAGTCAAGCATATATGTGAGACTCATCCACAACATCCAGGCTTTGTCCCTGGAGGAAACAATAGCACTACTGAATGAAAGACTTCATATGGAGATAACACACATGCTTCAATTTTAACTGTACCTTTTGTGGGCACTGGTTCTTCACAGTGGTGATTTCTGTTCCCCGCAGTCTCTGTTTCAAAGAGCTGAAGGGTTTGCGCTTCTTGTTGAAGACCTTCTTGCATATTGGATCATGTCTCAGCTGGGATGTGAAGAAAAACAGTCGTTTGTGGGTTCAAGTCATGCTTTGTTAATGATGCTTCCTTACGCAGGCTTTAAAATTACTTCTATTTGGGAGCAGGGACCTGAAGCAGTATTATTTATTTTGGGTTTCGTTTAACTCCTGAAGGAGTTCAGCAAAACTTTAAAAAGCTGTCCAAGTACAGCTGCAGTTTGACACAAATAAGACGTAGAAGACATTTCCAGTGTGTTCTGCTCAGGGACGTGCTGGAAGCCAGCACAAATAACAGTTTGCAGAGAAGAACAGACTGGGTCTGTGAACAGGGACAGTCCCTTTGGTCTTCTACACCTCCCTGCCATTTATTCTTTCTTGGTTAAGAGGGAGATGAGACCGATCCTGTTCAAGGGGCCGATATTTACATTATTAGCTCTTTGAGTTTAGGTAAGTATTCCAGACTGGGGGGTCCCCTGACGAACAGGGGCACTGTTCATCCCACCAGCACCACCGAAACAGCCCCAGCCCCAGGCTGAAGGGGAGCAGCTGGTTACCAGCACGTGTAACCTGGCGACTCAGAAGGAAAAGCAGATACCACCCACAGCTGAAAGCCCAGGGAAGTTTTAGGTAGGTAGATACCCAGTGCTGAATTTGTGCAAGAGCCACACCTCTTAAAGGAGGCTTTAAGATCAAAAGCGTCTCAGATTTTAGCCTCAACCTCACTCTTCTGCAGCAGTCCCCTTTGTGAGGAACACTGTGGAAGTGAGGGCCAAGCTGCCTCCTCTCTGGCGTGCTGTGGATCACACCTATTTGAGCCCATCTGCTGCTGGTAAAGAGCCCATTCCTTTCTTTCTTACTCCCCCTTTCCTGTTCTCAGTTATTCGTCTTGATCTTCTCCTTAGTTTCTCTGTGCCATCCCTTAGAGGTTAACTTCCCATAGGGGTTAAGCTGCTGCTGGAGCAGAGCATTTCAGTTACAGCTCAGCTGGGCCAAGCAGCAGCTCCTACCACAACACACATTTCTACATTCTCGTTTCTCTTTGAACTTTTCTACTCATGTGCTTCGCGTCTTTATCTTCTCTTTCTAGACGTTTTTGACAGCAACCTTGAAAGGAGGATTACTCTGCAGGACCGAGAGGGCAGCAGATACCTGTCTTGCTCACCAAAGAGCCCACCAGACCTGCATCATCGGGGCATGGAGAGGCATTACAGGGCTTGTATCTCACTCTAGTCATAGTGACAAGAAACTTCCCCCTTCCCACAAAACTTAGATTATATTCTCAAATGATTTTGCGAGATTAAACCATCATGTTCTTCATGTACCTGATCTGAGATACCAAACGTGGAACTACTAACATGGGGTAGTTCCATCTTTGTCTCAGCACTCAGTTTCTCAGCTTTCAGTGTATTTCTCTTGTCTATTGGTTTGGTTTTTTTTTTTTTTTTTGCTAAATCAGTTTTTAGTTCTATCACAGGGCTGATCTGATCTACCATAGAGCCACAGGATCAGTAATGCGGACAAAATAAAACAAACAAAAAAATCAATAATAAAAAATGGAGGAGGGGTGGGGTGCGTGCAGAGCCCCCCCCGCTCACAGCAAAACCCCGCAGTTGGGTTGTGCCAGGCAAACTGTGCAGCCACCCATTTAGTTGGTAATCCAGGGATCAGGGAGGTCAGGGGGAATCTTTTCATTCACTTCAACAGGCTTTGGAACAGAGCCTGGCGCCTGCATTTATGCTGTCAAAGGGACTACTTATCAGATGGTTTATTAGTCTATTTTTCCCAGGAAGCCTGAAATAACAAATTCTGCCTAGAAACCTGGAACACAAAGGAAGCTTCAGGTCAGTAATTCACGTCTCACCAAGAGATAACACGCTATTTTAAATGCAATATATAGTAAACATCTGGGTTTGAACAAACAGGTAAATCAAGATAGTGCAAGATTGCAGATTAAATCAGAGTATTCCTGTGCACGTTCATTAACTTTCTAATCAAGTTCACTAACAAAAGCAGTTACTAGACCATTTGCTCTTTTAAACATGTGTTCAACTCATTCTCTAGCAGCAGCCACCTCCTCCTTCCCCAGCGCTCACCACCCCTTTCAGCTAAACACATTGACATTCCCATTTAAAAAAAAAAAAAAAATGTTTTACCAGAACATCTTGTGCAAAATGTCTTCCACAGGTTGTACAAGGAGCCAGATCTTGCCGTCGGGCAGCTGTGCATAATGTAAACCACACAAGAGTCTCAGTTACACAGTAGAGGACAGCTTGACTCCAGCAGAGCCAGCGTTTGGACTGAGCCCTTGCTGAAACTGTATTTCGTTGTCAGAAGGGGACATCTGCAGTCATGTGCCAGGGCTGCCTTTTGCAGAACTACCTTATTTATCTTGTCCCTACAAAGCACAAGCTTTCCTTTACTACCATGGACCACTTTTTATTTTCCACATGACTGCTCAGCTATGTCCTTTCACAATGGCATCACGGTTGGGCCAGGAGATGACGGAAGAGTAATCTCAGGTTCATCGCTGCCTAAATTCTGGGAGGTGGGCTGGAAAGCAAGAGCAGGTGATCCGCACCCAGATTTATTCCATTTCATTTGTAAGTCATCAGGAGGCAGCGATATCCACGCTCAGCGTAAGCCATCGCTATTCCAGAAAGCGGCAGGTGGCACTCTCATGCGTGGCACAATCTTCATTCTTAAGACAGAACGTTTCCATGACGCACTTAAACAGCATTCCAAGATGATTTTACTTAGATGATAAATCTGTGGGGATTTTCTTGTTTTTAAATTAGTATTTTTTTTTTTAAATAGGTTTTTAAGTTACATGGAAAGTAGTTTTAAGCCTTTCTGACTCCAATGGCAGTCACATATTCTCATTTTAGAGCAGGGACATTACTTGTATTAAACAAAACCAGGTTTTAGGAAAACTTAAACAATAACAAAGAGCTTTTTTCATAAGACTTGTAACCTACAGAGGGAAAGACTTCTAAGTGTTCCTTACCTGCTCTTGCTGAAACAAAAGAAATCCTTGTCTTGCTGAGCAGCAGCAGATGTGCGACTGCTTTTGTTTCTACCTTTTCCTTCAGATTATACCATACTCCAAGGCACAGAGTTAAGGTTATTAGCGTTCCATTGGTTACAAGTGTAGAGGAACAAAGCAATTCTATAACCTTTTTAACTCTTATTCTATTGCCTCCATTTAAATGTCTTTCCACTTTTGCTCCCATGCAACATCTTTCTGTGTGTCTGTGCTTAGTCTGGACTACACTCTTCCTTTCAAGCGTCTTCTTCTGCCTCCCGCATCTCTTTCATTCTGTTCTCATCCCCTCAAGGGATTGACTGATACAGTTTTGTTTTGTTTTTTAAACTAAATTTAGGTACAAGCACAGTATCACTGAATCAGCAATGAGAAGTCAGAAAAAAGGACAATTTGCCCCAGAGGGTTACTTTAGACATGTACAACAGCAGCTGAGTTAAAGACTAGTAAAAAACATGTGCACTGTCTTCAGTAAAACATTTTCCTTTCCAGTAAACCTCAAAATCACATTCCATCCAAACCACTGAACAGCTTCTGTTACCCACTTGTTCCATTTAACTCCTTTCCTGGTATCTGACTCATCTCAATAGAATGGTTTCTCAAATTTCCTCTTCTGCGTTGCTGTCAGGAGTCCCGAGTACTAGGTGATCAGTCTTCATTACTCAAAAGCTCACAATTTAAGTTACCGTGCATCAGCAATTACATAATGAACAGTTATGACGCAGGCAGACCCTGCTTAAGCCTGTGAAACACATGAAAACTAGTACAGGAATCAGCTAAATGAAAACTCTGGGACTTGTTCTAAACTTAGAAATGATATCTACTGTTCTGGTTAACACAGAACTCTTAGACAACTTTAGAAAATGAAGGCTTAATCTAGATACGAAAACTGTACTGACACTTCAGTTTTCTAAGCAGTGATCAAGAGACTTGAAGCTTCAACGCCTGTTTATTCCCTTCTCAAACCATGTTACTTTATCGATTAAAATATATTATAAAAGCCTTCTTCCAATAAAAACAAGTTTTTCTGTATATTAAAAGGCCTCATCAGTCCTTCTGTTAGCTTGTCTCCACCTAGTATTCACAAAACTATTTAAGGAATATTTAAGATGCTTTGAATTTGGTAGTAGTCAAGTCACTCTACTGATACATTGGTTACTGCGTTCCTTACCAGTAAAATGGTCATCTTTTCACCCAAAGGCAGAAGGTTGCTCAGTGTATAGTCCTAAAGACCTAAAGCTGAGGGGTTTTTATGAAGACAGGAGGATTCAGAAGGACTGACTACAAATCCTGTTCATTTCATTCACACGTATGGACTGGTCACTATCAGAATAATTCAGATGCACAGTACAGAAATTAAAGATCACACCAAGCCTGCTTCATCTTCAGAAAGTCTTTGCGACAATTGTGGTGGGTCGTAAGTTAGTATTTCAATAAAACCAAACTGAACGCAAGACGTGAAGAACAGTATTTCAGGAAAATCAAGACAACGGCTATTTGCAACATACAGTATTTTTCTAAGCATCTGCTGTTTTGCTTGGCATTCTACTCGGACTGAGTACTTTCAGCAAAACTGATTTCAACAGCACCAGTAAGGGTCATTGACTACTGCAGCTGCAACACTTGTTGCAACAGATTTTATTTGCTAAGAAATTTAAAACTCAGGTTAGGTAACAGGGGATGTCTACCTACACAACAGCTTTTCAGACACCTCTGTTTACAAAAGGTTATTTTACATCTTTTATAATAGTACCCAAACAATAAATAACCAATCCAGAAAAGAAAAAAGAAAAGAGCAGTGGTTGAAAACTCTGTGACTTACAAAACTGGGCTACATCAAGGCACTATATTTAACCATCAGTATAAAGGAGAAAAGACATAAATGAATATATTGCTTTGTAAATGGAAATAATTTAATAGAAGAATCTAATCAGATCAAAGCTGTAGGATTCTGCTGATTTGTTGAATACATTTAACAAATATATATATATAAATTCTCCAGTGATAGCTTGTACAAAAAATATCTTTTATAATTTTAATACATTTCTACTGTAATTAAACTTTGCAACAGTTGCCATGTCACTCATGACAGAATAGACATCACTAATACATTGTTTTATGTGTAACTTCATTTCAGAAAGAATGACAAGTTACTGGGTCTTGTAACAGTAATATCTGAATAACCCCCTCTGTGCATGACTGGCAAAGCTCTGAGTTAGCAGTTCCCTTCTCAATACAAATGAAAACTTAAATGATGTTTCCACAATAAGTTCCTCAGTTTCATCAAGACAGCTTCAGTCCTTGAACGTTTTGTTTCAGATTGAGCAACTCTTTTTCTTGCCTTGTTTTCTCTAATTTGAAGGCCAACTTATTGGCTTTCTTCTCCATTCTGCGTTCCTGTGCATACAAATAACGACAAATATATAAAACAGGCATAACATGCAAAAAGAAACCATTCTAATTAACAGATCTAGATCATGAAAACAGCAGTAATCTGGACAATATTATTATTAATTTGACTACTAGTAATTAGTGCCACAAATATGTGTACCACCAGAATTATAATCTTTAATTAGCTGAAGCTTCTAATATGCTGGCAATTTCTGTTCCTAAATAAAGCAACCAGTATATCATTGTTGCAAATTAGATTTTTCCATATTTCTTTCAGAGACTTTTCACTTTGTGTGATCTGAAACATCACAGCTTCCCTAGATAATAAGGAAATGAGGGTCCCTTCTGAAGTTATATATGTAATAGTGGCCACAATAACAGACCAAAATTTCCATATAAGAAATTAGGATGGCAGGAGGTTGACTTTCTTTGCAGGAGATTTTTTTTTTTTTTTAAAGAAGCAATAATTAGTCCTTTGAGACAAGCAAGTTTTTCCCATTAATTTCCAGACACAAGAACAAATGAGCTTTAAAAAAAGTTTGTAAGACAGAATTCAGGTAATGTTTTTGCAGGATCTTATTTAAAACAATGCGTACCTTTCGCTCCTCTTTTATTGCCTGTTTTCTAGCTTTCCGATCCTCTTTGCTCTCGTCTTTGGAACGGGGCTGTGTTGATGCTCTTGGAAGGTCACTGCCATTGATCATTTGCATGCGTTCAATCTGCTTAGCAGTAAGACCTTTCTGAGGCAAGATATGTAGGGGAATTCCAGTCTTCTGGGAAATTTTTATTGGTTTGGGCTAAAACAGAAAGTGCATACATATTAATGGTCACTAGCTTTCTTGCCAAGAAGTGCACATCATACTGCCTTATCAGTATAAAAACATTAGATTCAGATTTAACAGTAAAACACGTATGTTTCCTCATACTATTTTCTTCCCTCAGAAGAATGCACATCAATCCCAAAGTAAGAAATCAAAACACACCTGTGATCTGAATCTGGCCTCCCAGAACAAGAAAAGTTTCTCCCTATTTAAATATTACTGAATATTACTGAAAAAAAAAAAAAAAGACCAAACAAAACTTAAGTAGTCACTTAATATTCCTTTATAAGTTTTCAAGAAAAAGAGTTTCCTGTCAAAATCTCACACATCTGGAACAACAAGCTGTGCTCTAATGATGGGGAATGTCTGGAAGGCCAAAGAAGTAGAATAAATTGTTTCAAACCGCAGAAGGGAAATGGAAACCTATTTTGAAGACAAAAACCCTAATATGTGGTTGTGAGACACAGATTACACAAAGGTACATCACAGATAACAAGAAAGTAAATTCCTTGCTCTCTACATTTCTGCCTATTACAGAAAATTAGAACTTACTCAACTTTCTTTCTAATAGAAAAAAATACATCCAAACCCTTCTTCAGTGAAGAAGTAATACCAGAGGCTAACACCTTCCCCAACCCTCTTTTCTGCTCCCTCCTTCTTTTAAAAACAGATATCCATTGAGAAAACAATCACTTTTGTCTCAAGTTTTCCCAAGCCATATTGTTAGTCAGACTAAGTTTAATGATTTTACCTTTGATGGCTCCTTAATAAGTGTTGGGTGATTATATAAGTTTGAATATGTACCTATGTCAAAAAGAAAGAAAAAAAACAACAGTGAAGAAAGGCTTGCAAATAGAAATTAGGTAAATTTATTACGAATTGTACTACCCCTTACTCTTTGAAGATATAAAATTACAAGAATTAAGTTATCCACACAAAAGCAGTAGTTTTATCTCACAAGAACTCCTGCTGTTTTGCTCCAGAAGCATAAAACATTTTACCTAAACCACTGCAAGCAAAGTTCTGAGATCGCCTATCATCTACTTTGAAATCCTAGGAACAAACAAGCAATCTCCAAAATACTTACTCAAAATGGATTCGCAATCCCACTTTTCTTTTGGTTCCTCAATAACTACAGCTACTATTTCTTCCTTTTCTTCCTCGCTGTCTTCATTCGCGGGAGAGTCTAAATCTTCACAGGGTTCAAGAGCATCCAATTTTACACAACTTTGAAGAAATCCAGAAAAAAAAAAAAAAGGTTTATCTCTTCTTGAAAACATGTAATTATGTAAACCCAGACTCCCCTCAGTAAACCCCAAACCAAAGAAAGCTATTCCCAATGAAACTTACAGCAAAAATAAGTTTCCTTAAGTAAGCACCCCCAAAATAAACTAAAACATTAGGACAAGAGACATAGTCAAAAAAAAGTAGTATTTCTGCATTTCAAAAGTATGTGGCACACAAGATTTGTGACTGGAGAGCGAGAAGAGGATGTACTTTTTAGTCTGTAAGCGAGGCACCTCCAGAGGCACTTTTGTACTCTGCTACTGACCAGTCATCTTTCACAACAAGGGACACATTACTGTATCTTTCAATCAGGAAACACAAGACTAATGTTGAGAACATTTAGCCATTTAACTTTGGGATAATATCACCTGCTTTAGGACAAAGTGAATATACTGTGGAAACACAGTCTTACATGGACACAGCGTTGCTTTATAAGCACTGATTTTTACTGTGCTCCAAACAGTGGTACCCATGCAATAGTTGCCTGCAAGTTTATTATCATGTAACTAGGTATATAGTGGAATCACCTGCGTACCAACAGGACAGAATATACTTGGCTAGAGTCTGTTAAAAACAAAAGTAAAGGTATAAGGAGAAAGGTATGTTACACCAAGAAGGGAAAGGAAGAATGCCTCTAGGTATTACTTACACTAAATTCAATACAATTACACAAAAGAAGCATAATCTCACATAAACCAACAAAATGCCTCCATTTAATTTTATCATCTCCTAAATTAAGATTGGCATTGAGTGACATAAAAAATGGGTAATACTCATACGTAGCTGCTTTTATTGTGGGATGCAATGAACTGGAAACAACATACCCAAACTTTCAATACAAACACAGGATTACGTAACTACTTATGTGAAGCAGTACTTCTGGGAATACATACTTCTTCGCTTTCTCTTTGTAGTAATCATTCAGGACTTCCTGCAGTCGAGCATTGTCTGTGTTAATATAGCCTTCTAACTCCACATTATCCAAGGCTCCGATTTCGTCTTCATCAAATTGTTCAAAAAACTACAATAAAGAAGTGGACATATGTAATTAGATTGCATTTGTCGTGAAATTTTTTGATAACTTAAAGAAGATCTATGCATTTCCCTCTATTTGCCCCTTTTTCCTCTCCCCTCTCATTTGCTGAACAACTGCCAAACACATCTGCAGTAGGATTTCCTCCTTACTGTCAGTGTTCTTTCCACATGGGAGTCACAAAGTTATCTTTTAATAATATTTAAATCAGCTTCTGGAAAATATTTCTTATTCTGTTGCATTATTTCAATCTGTACATTAAAAAGCCTGTCAGTGCCCAGGACAAAAGTTACAATGTATTTCCACTGCTCTGACATCATTTCATGAATGCATACTTGGCACAGTGGGGAGAAAGGGTGAAACAACTGAATTTTTACCAGGCGCTTGTACACGATTTGCAATGTTGAACTGAGCTTCTCACACAGAAGTAACACCAACTCTAAATGCTCATTATAGTGACGGGAATAGTTTTGTTTAACTATACCAGTGTTAGGCCTTTATTAAAAGAAAAAATTCTCCCTTTTATTTAAATATTACTGAAAAAAAAAAAAAAAGAACTTAAGTAGGCACTTAATATTCCTTTACAAGCTTTTGAAAGGAAACCTTTTTCTTGAAATCTCACACTTCTGCAACTAACACTCTACCAATCTGCCATGGTTTGGGCTGGGTTGGCCACTAAAACTATTTAACACAAGCCTTTTAGCACACACAATATTAAATGTGGAGTATGTGCAAAGAACAGCTGTTTGATGCCGTGACTACTGAAGGCAGTAAGAATTTCCACAGGCATACAGGAAATGAATCAAAAGACAAAGAAGAATTTAACACCCTTATGTTTAACAGTTATGTTCTTGGGCTGCCTCACCTTCTCAAATCTGTCATCCAACAGGGTTAACTGCTCATTCCTTCGTATTACCGAAGATGTCATAGAATACTCTGTGAAACGACTCCTGGTTTCTTCTTGCATAAAAAGAAATTCTTTTGGTTGTCCATTAACCCCATCATCTGATAAAGGGCCTTCTGAATCATAGTCTTTATCATTACTGCAACTATCCTCCTCATCACTATCTTCCTCCATATCTTCCCATTCATCTTCATCCTCAGCATCTGATCCCCTTAACAGAAGAACGAAACAATTTTAGAATACATGGACCTTTCCACAGATCTGTCCAGTGCAGGGTTATCTGAAACAATCTGGCAATAATATATTTAAATCTGGAGAGGCAAACATAAAAAGTGATTACTTTCAAGCCAGTAAAAGAAAAAGAAGTTTAGCAGTAACAGTGTTGCCAAAGTCAGCATACTACTACTTTTGTCTGAAAGCTGAAAACATATCTGACAACTGTTGGATCACACATCTGCACACTGAGAGTGAGGTTGTGTTTACATTCAGCTATACATGTCAAAGTGGAAAAAGAAAAATACTAGCTGCATTCTTGAGTATTAAAACTTGCAAAATTTCTCACTGTTCATAAAATGATGAGAATTATACCAAAACCTAAAGAAATAACATGAAGTGGGGTACCATGTAAAGCATTTGTAAAGGTTCTGGAAACACCCGTTAGCCTTCACTATCATTACTGATGTATTGTAAATACGATAGATGATAATATTTTAAATAGTTCAAGAATCCCATTATTCCACACATTGCATATATAAACAAATACACATAATCCATTACCTCAAAGTAACAAATGAAACCTGTCTCTTGCATAACATGTGAAAATTTGTTTTGTAAGCTACCACCCACTTAACACAAGGTAATACTTTTTTCCTTTAAAACACCTAAGTATGCAATTTCAAATCTGAAACCACTCTTGCTTCCTACAACAATACATGAAATAACAAATAGCATCTATTTACATATGACAAACAGTTGTACAAAGCTTTATGTACCCTTTCTGTGGTTCATTTGCTTGTAGAACAAAATCATCTTCCAGAATATTTTCTGGATTGTCAAAGTCAAAATCATCATCAAGAGCTGCAACAATATCAGGGTCAAAATCCAGCCGTGGTCCTAGAAAATTTAAAAAAACAAAACCAAACCAGCACAAATATGTAAGTTTCTCTGACCTTATGAAGCTGCTTTCCTGGATCAAAACCAATCCAACTAGACTGTTAATTTGCACCAAGGAAAGATTAAACCTAAGAATCACAAAATTCCTCAATAATATTTGTAGATTTGATACAAGCCAGGGCAAGTCACCAGCCTCTTGTCAATTTTCCTCATCCTGCAAAGAACATTTTTGGAAGCTTAAGACTTCTGGGGAATGTATTTTAATATATTTTACTTAGAATATTGTAGAAGAAAAAAAAAGTTAGAGTACTGTATATCAACCACCCTAGCTCCCACTCCCTAAAATTACCTACATTACAAAAGGTCAGAAAGTGTTTTCTCTACTGCAACTAACAGAAGTCTCTTTAACATCCTTCTATCAGGACAGAGAGAACTACCACAATTAATTCCTGTTATAAAAAATTGATAGCTGTGTGATAGTAAGTGAATGTTCAGTGCAAGCATGGATACACACTTACAGCCTGTAGCGCCAAAATAATACTAATGAAGGAAAGCAAATACCACTCCACATTTGAAAAGAGAAATTTTAAGAGTGACAATCCAGTTCCAAATGTGGATTCAAACAGATGGGAGTAATAAATCCCCAGCAAAGCTAAGAAGCTAGTATTAGTGAATCACACAAATAGGTCTAAAATTGAAGCATGGGTCTCTTATAGATCATTATTTATGTCTGCTATTGAACCTGTTCTAAACCAAAACTAATATGACACTGTAATCAAAGTCATAATTGCCATCTAGTACCTACATGGCAACTCATGTTACAGAAAGGTAAAAGATTTAATGATACCTGAAACAGGAGCAGCTTTATTTAACAAGCCCACATCCTCTTCAAACTCTGTGGCAAATACCGAGGAAGGCAACTTAATGGACGGAGCCTTAGAAAAAGAAACAAAAACCCAGTATCACAATGTACTTGTTCTCAGTTGCTCATTTGAGCTCACATTAACAAAAATATGCAGATAATCATGTGACTGAAAGAATAGTTAAGTAGCACTCACAGAGTTTAAGACAAGTGCTACTTTATTGGTGGAAAATTTTCAAAGTTATGCAATGAAAGCTAGCTAAAGTGTTAGCAATGTTAATTCTCATGTCGATACTCTCCAGTTATAGAGACAGGAGTTTTGTGTCTCTGAAGCTTTTTAGATAATGGTTGTATAGCAGGCACAAGGAAATTTGGGGGTTTTTTTTGTTTGTTTTGGAGAACACTACCACACATTTGAAACTACTCCTTTATTGAAAGGCTCATTCAAAAATTAGTAACATACACACCTAAATTAACTTTAAATTTTATGCAGTATCACTACATAAAGTATTTCTGACCAAGAACAATGGTTTCAACTAAAATTACAGTATTTGGTTAAACCAAACTCCCTCAATTAAAAGTGACTGACTGGGAACTGCATACTTCATTGCTTGAAATTACTTATTGATTTTCCATTCCAACATGATCTAGCATCATGAAATTCCACAAGTTACGCCAGCAATTGAAAAGTCCGGTTTTATTCCCTCTGGGCTCTCTTACATTTCACTTTAAAAGCATGGTGTACTGCTAATACAAGCTGGTATATTCATAACTCCCAGACCATTCAAAGTTCTAAAAATCTTAAAAACAAATGCTAACTCCAGAAAAACATGACTTGTTCAAACAAACACCTTTGTAAGCCATCTCTGTCAATAAAAGCTTGTCAGGGGTACACAAAGTGTTTTAATGCTGCAAGCAAAATACCGTTCATCAGTAAACTTTGGCTTGCTAACTTTTGTTTTTACTTGCAGGAAAGTCTGATTGTAGGTCAAAAGGATCCTGTATATATCTAGATCACAGTCATGATAACACTTGTTGCATATGGTTAATGTGTCTACAGAATGCTAAACTCCAGAGATCAGCATAAGATTATTATGAGCAAAAATACTACTTACTGGAACTCGCTGAATTTCATCTTCTATGTGCCCCTCACTTGTGACAACAATTCTGCTTTGCTGTCCACGCACAGAAGGGACAAGCTCAGAGGGACCAGAGGCTTCTTTCAGATGCTGCAGATAGTCATAGTCATCATCAAAGAAGACTCCGTACTTCCGCTGCTCTTCCCTCCTTTGCTCCTCATGCCCCTTGGAATTGTAAAAATAAATACATTTAGTTACTTAAGTCCATTTAAAACTTATTAGTATAAAGAAAAGTAAAACATCTATTGAGAATGCCTGAATTATAAAGTCCTTGTAGTCCCCTCTCCACTCATTACCCTAACACACAGACAATCAGAACGTTGTAACCATCTGGTTCAGCTTTCGGGTGCTGTCTAAGCAGGACCTTAAACAACTTTTTCCGTAAGTAGAATAACTAACAAAGGCTGTTTTTTCAGGGTAGGTCAGGCAATCTTTGTTTTTGTTGTTTTAATAGGTTTATATCCCTAATGCCAGTTAGTCATCCTTCAACCCATCAGGTAGTAACTCACAACTACCAAATTCCTTACAACACCCCCTTCTTTTTAATAAGCTGGACTAAAAACTACCTTCTCTCAGGCTATGTTTTTGAATTGTATGATTGCATACCCACTCTCCTCTCCTGCCACATTTCTTATCTGAATGAACCTTAATATAAAAGGTGAGTATTTACCTTCTGTGTAGGCAGCAGAACTCTCTGGGGTGCAGTATCATCAGCAGCAAGTGGATCCCTCTGACTTCTGTGCACTAAGTGAAATGTTACTGCTTTCTTCTTGTCTATGAAGGGTTTCTTTTTCTTGTGTGGCTGCAAAAGGACATTTGGTTAATTATAAAATGAAGTATTAAATACACCTAAAAATAATCTTTTGCCTGGAGTATGCTACTGTATTCCTTTTAAGGCAATGTCTTATATACTTAGAGACAAAGCAAAAAGAGACTAGTGATAGCTTAACTCATCTCACCCCATGCACAACAGCCATTTCATACGTTCCAATAGCACACGCAGCTGTATTCAGCTGCAAAATGGCAATATATCGGTACAATAAATATATGATTATAGCATATACACCTTAACAGGTAATCCTAGAAGAGAATTTTTAAGTAACTACTTTCTAAACACTGGATCAAATCTGAAAAAAACTTCATCCAAGAAACACTGGAAATGGACATAAGGAAATACATCTAGACATACCTACCTTCTTGAAAATTGTTTAGACAGCTATTCTTACACCAGTAATTCGGTATCAACCATGAAAACTACGGACTGCACCATTACACAGACATAGCTCTAACATCAAAAGCATACCTACCTTCTGAATCAACATAAACCTGAAGTATTCTTTACTGGGTGAAAGCCTTTCCTACACGTTAGCGCATCTGACTTGGGGAAATACTTTTAGCAAAACTCCCAGCTTTACTTACCTACCAAAACGCATCAATAGCAGATATACACAACTTGGAAACCACTCTACAGACCTACTCTATCTTCTTTATCTGGTAACTTCAACTATACAACATGATACATATAAGAATTCAGAGCGCATCAACTGCCACCCTTTTTTGTTAAAAAAAAAAAACCAAAATGCCCTTTAAAAATCTTATGCTTGGAGCAAACATAAACAGAAACCAAGAAGTTTTCAGAAGCAGGCAACGCGCTACCCCTACGAACACACCCGCTGGCGACTGACGGACGGTACCAGCGAGGTGCCGGCACCGCAGGGTCGCCGCGGCGGGAAGGAAAGATGACACCCACCCCCCTCCCGGCACACACCGCGGGGCGCCGCCTCAGGCCCCCGCCCGGGCGCCCCAGCGCGATGTTGCAGACAGACCGCCCCTCTGCGGGATGGGAGAAGCGGGGCCGGCGCCGGGGTGAGAGAAACCTCCCGGCCCGCCCAGCCAGCAAAGCGGCCCGCGCTCCGTTCCCTCCCCCCCCTCCCCCGCTCCAAGCCGCGCTACGGCAACGGCCCTGTTGCAACCCAGGCGCTGGGGGAGAACGCCCACACACGGCAGTTCGCGAGCCGCTGGCGGCCCCCCGGTCCCGCGGCCCCCTCCTCCTCCTCCTCCTCCTCACCATGGCGCGGGGGCAGGCCGGGCAGCACGCGCTGCCCGCCGACGAGGGGAGCCGCTACAGCCGCTGTCGGCACCCCGGCGGCCCTGCTCGCTCGCACGCGGACCGGCGGTCAGCACCTCCCAGCTGCCGCCTCCATCTTGGGATAAACCAGTGACCAGCGGAGGGAAGGCGATAGGCCACCAGTCCGGACAGGTGTTTTTTTTCCCCCAGAAACAAAAAACACGAGAGTTTTCTCAAAGTTAAACAGCATTTTAATAAAAGGGAGGCTTCTCCAACGCAAGTAGGGTACTTTATCCCACCGTCCAGAGGCATATTTTCCTTCTTCTCCCCCCAAACTATTGGAGAATGGTTCCGCCCTCAATGGCAGAACGCTTTGCAGCAGGCCAAAGGGCAGCCCGCGTGCGCAGTGCCCGCGCTGTCGCTGGCAGGGCGGGGAGAGTAGCGGGGCGGGGTTCGCCGGCAGAGAGGCGTGGCGTAGGGCTCGGGGCCACGCCCCCTCCCCCGCCCCCCGGGGCGCCCGTTGAGGTCCTACGGGAGAGCTGCGGAAGGACTTTTTACAGGGACAGTAGTGATAGGACGAGGAGTAATGGCTTCAAAATGGAAGAGGGGAGATTTAGAATAGATATTAGGAAAAAAACTGTCACTCTGAGTGTGGTGAGGCAGTGGAACAGGTTGCCCAGGGAAGTTGTAGATGCCCCATCCCTGGAGGCCAGGCTGGATGGGGCTTTGAGCAACCTGGTCTGGTGGGAGGTGTCCCTGCCTATGTCAGGGGGGTTGGAACTAGATGATCTTTGAGGTCCCTTCCAACCTAAACCATTCTATGATTCTATGAAATAATACGTCTTCGTATTAACAGTGTTTCACCATATGAGTTCTTATTTCTTGTGGTATGACACTCTGGCTGTATAAATTATACCAATGCCATGTAGCATGCCTGTGCACAAACACACAGACACACACCTACATGCTCCTTGCTAAGAAAAAAAAAGAATGCTTGATACTCTGGGAATATGGTGTAAAGCTGTTTTGTTACATTAAAAAAAAAAAAGTGTAAAACAGAAGAGAGCAGTTTCTTCCACGTGCATATAGAAAATTAAAACAATAACAACTATGGAAAGGTTGTTACTGAAAATTAAGAAAGAATTGTCCACATATTATGTGTGTATATGTATATGTGTGTATATGTATGCAGCTAAATGTGTATATATATTTGAGTGGATTTCATTGTTTTTCAGTAGGTGTCACTAAAGCTTCAAAAGAGCCCAGATTTTCAGTCTTCTGGCTGTTGTTTTCTGAAGTCTTGCATCTTTACCACCAAGTTTCATCACATCACTCTCATGGAAATGTACAAAATAATCTGATCTGGTCCATCAGTTAAAACGACTCCTGTACTTGCTCAGAGTTTTCTGTCTTGCTTTAACTCACATCCCCAAAGCTGTATTTCCTGTTTAGATACTAAGCATTCAAGGGGAAGGATCTATATTATACGTTCACACTGTGATTAAAACAACAGGCTTCCTTATCACAGAAGATTGATAATGTATGCCAGTGGTAATACATCTGGGGATTAGTTTTAAGATTGAGAGATTAGCAATAATAAGCATCATTTTGCCTCCTTTGTTGATAAATAAGGGTGAGTCATCTCATTGGAACTGATTTACGATATAGGAAATTCAAAATTTAGTATCACGTGTATGTGAAATGTGTATGACAGAGTCTCTCAGATGGAGATTCCACTTAAGCTTCTAACTTTGTCTAGACCTGACAAGGCCATCCATCCCACTGTACTCTCATTGTGTTCTCTGCTGAGACACCCTGCAGTTTAAACTCAGCGAAGAGCATCTACAGAGACTGAGGGGAAAAGTACTCAGGTCACTAACCACTTCTTTTATGTTTATGGAAGAAGAATGGTCAGCATTGGAGTGGTCTCAGCCACTTGGAAAATAGTATGCTGGAAGCCCGCATTTCCTTAGCATAATCAACAACTTGCTTTCCATGTGAGGAAATTTATGCTAGTAATTTTTCTCTTAGTTCTTGCAAAGCAGAAGTAATTACAATGCAATTAAAAAGCAAAAATTATTGTCAGTTACTTTCTAATGTTAAAAGATTGACAGACATTCTGCAGACTACATTGAACCCTCAGCTGTGCAGACCTACATTGAACCCTCAGCTGTTCAGACTACTGAACCCTCAGTTTTGTCCATGTGCAGTAGGTGTAATTCTGCAGCAAATCTGCTATCGATGAAACAAACTAATGAAAACCACTTCTTGCTGATAAAAAAAAAAGGGAAATTGGGAGCATAAATTAGGTCTTTGAACCATTGAGCTACAACACTAACTTTGTATTTTTAAAATAACTACCACCTCTTTGAACACACCTCCACATGAATACACCACCCACTACCCACCCAGCTACCAAATACGTTTGAAGGACTCCCAGAATTCAAAGGAAGGCTTCAGGAACCTTCCTTCATCTCATTTCCATGCAGAGGGATTTTTAATTTGGTCTCTAGAGGCCACTTTCCAATAAGTGACAGCTCTCTGAAGTTAGCTCCGTTATACACGCCAGTGTACTTGGTAGAGATTCAAGAACAAAATAATTTCTGTAAATGTTTTCTGAACAATTTTATTGAGGTAATTTGCTTTGTTTTATATTTATATATATATCCATTCACATATATCTATAATTCAAAGAGCTAAACAGTTGTCTAAGGCACTTGGAACTGTGCACAGCAGAGTATCCTACAGTACTGTACAACTAGGCAGCACACTTTTTTTTTGCTTGTTAAATAAAAACACCATAAAAGAAGCATAATATATGTCCTGTATAAAAAGATAACACATATTCTACTTTTCAGATGACAATATTGGAATATATTTTGTGTGTGTGTGTGTGTGTATAGGTATATACTACAGTACAGATAAAACCCCAAGAAGCAGCTATCATTAATAAAATACAATTCCAGTTATTTACATTCACAGATATCAATACACCTGTGTAAAATGCAGTGTCAGATCAGCAACTTCTTTGTAGCTACCATATTCAGTCACACTAAGTCAAGCTGCCAAAATACACGTAGATGCATTCATTTTATAATTGTTATGTAAAATACATACTGCATAAGCTGAAAAGTTATCAGTATTGATTCTCCACAGCCTTATATCTTTTGAAAATCATTAGACATGTGGAAAGTACATTTTCAAATGCCACCAATTCTAAGCTGATAATGTTTCAGGTAGAGTTTTTATAGTTATCAATAACTATCCCGCATGACGGGCAGCAGGGAACCAAGTCTTGCCTTATTTTCCTTGTAAATAGGAACATGTAGTGAAATTCAAGCAAGTTATTTTGAGCAGAATTTGTTTCTATTTTAAATCAAATTAATTTGTTTCTATTTTAAATCAAATTAATAGAAATGATAATGTCTAAGAACTGGCCCAGAGGCTATTAATAGGTGACGGTCTCCATTATGTGCTGCAAAATTTTGATTCCAACGAATTCATGTGAAAATTTCATTTCAGGTGATTGTGGCCCTCTTATAGTATATTCAGCACCTGAGAACCTCCTGGCTTTACTGGACCCTCATAAGACCCTGCTGGAGCTTCACCACCTGCACTGGTGTGGATGGGTTATCAAGCCCTCCTTCCTGGAGTCATCTCTTAGAGGTGTCCTTGAAGACTTGATTGGAAGATGCATGTGCACAAGGATTCCTACTGAGTAGTACCTTGTCCCAGCGTATTGCAGCTCTGCCAGGGAAATACACGTTCTCGAATGCCCGGTGTTTAAGGTACAGTTGGGTGTACGAAGCACAGCACACTAATATTGCCGATGTTTTACTGTTTGAGCAATTGTTCTGTACAACGCTGGGAAGGGATGCAAACTTAGTAACTCCTGAGTGTACAGCGATGTGGTCTGCAGCATTCTTGCACCTCTCCTAGATTTGCAGTTTGGTTGTAAATGGAATCCTATTTCTCTTTTAGGAAAAAAAAAAATAAATCTTAAGAGCTATTTAAACAGTTTCAGGCAATTAGCATGTAGCATCTTCACACCCTTCCCACCCCTACTCATACAGTTAGATGCCCATTCAAACAAGCCATTGTTATCTTTTTGTTTCAAATCACACCAGCTAAAATAATCGTCCAAAACACAGTATTTCTTTAATTCCAAAATTTATACAAGTTTACAAATCAATATACCACCACACAAAGTAGTGAAAGGAAGAGAAGATATGTTCAGCAACATTTTACTATTTTATAACGATGTTCAAATATGGTTAAATTCAACATAGTATTGCAAGACTTTTTTAATATAAAGAATTAATGATTGAACAAGGAGACACAGAGAATACCATTACTTTCTTTGTTCCTATCCAATGCAATATTTAGCTCCTAGAAAATAATGAAATATTGGTGAAATGCTGTATCTAGTTCATATGAGCTCTATTTCCATTAAAATCCTAAAACAAGATGGGAACAATGACAAAGTGAAACAAGACCTTATTAATCATTAAAGTTAATAAATAGAAACCTGCCAAAACATTACAGTGAAATATGTTATTTTTACTCCATCTCTCCCCTTCTCTATATAGATACACTTCCATAAGTCTGTAGGTTTTCCCCCGATCTCTGTTAAATAGAAGCTTTAAGCTATTCTGGGGGATTCACTTCTTTTTTAATTTGACCCTCAAAATATTTTAATATTGGCCTAATAAAAAACTTTCAGAATTGCCTTTTTTTTGTTGTTCATCAAAAGCTAGGTCCCAGCAGCGAGCATTGCACTGAGCTTTGTACAATAAGAATAAAGATAGCAACAATAACGGAGCTAAATGTGGGAGCTCCTAAAGACAGGAGGCAAGTTTATTCTGGTTATCACCCTGAGTATGTCTTTGTTTTAATTTACAGCAGTGGCACACATCTTAACTCCTTGAGATACGAATAAAAACAGATGACATGAAAGCGTTAAAAGATGCCGTTCTGGTATACCTGACAATTTAATGCAAATGTAGCCTTTTAGCTTGGTTTACTTTACCATTAAAGCATTAGCAGACATAAGGACACGAGCTCATCATAGTCTAGTCTCTACTTAGGATGAGTGCTGAGCCAGACCTGTCCTACTGGTGCAGTCTGCCAGGTACCGAGGTGACGGCGTGGCTCTCCCTACCCTGGCTCCAACCCGCTTCCAGCTGCAGCCGACGAGGGGGTTTCAGTTGATTCCCAGGCTGCCAGACTAGATCTTCCTCCCATTTCATGATGATACAAAATTGTGGCTCAGACTGTATTTATACTCAGGTTAAACGACAGCTAATTCTCTGATGTAGCTGTAGTATTACGAGTCACAGATCTAGGTTTGAAGCATCTCCGCTGGAAACAAAGCACTAATCCCACCTGGAAGGAGGAGTCTAATTTCTGTAATATCAGGGACACTTTCATCGCTTTGTTTCACATTTTTCCTTTGGCTTTCAAGGAAAAATAAGCAAAAAAAAAAAAAAAGTGGTCATCTGATACAGTTTTTACATGTCAACACTGAGGTTGTGGTGCGTCTCTAAGAGCTGCTCAGTGTGGCCAAAGCGGAAGGTGGGGCTGCCCTGCCCTACACCACATCAGAGATCGGTAAAGTCCACCACAGCATGGGACGCACAAGACTGTATGTAAATGCTTAAACCAACAAAGAAATACAATCTTGTAGACCTACAAATGTCTGTGAATACTTTCAGTGATTTTGAAGAGACGCTGCTCCTGGTCCTGCCTTGTTTGAAATCACCGGTCAAAATGGCATTTAGCTTAAATGATTGTTAGCATTTATCTTAAATAAGTGATTTTTTTTTTTGTACTTTTTGAATCAACACATACATCACAATTAGAGGAAATTCAGATAGATTATTTTTCATTTGAAACAACTAATTTCAGTTATAAGGACTAATATGTATTATCTGAAAGAAAAGAGAGATGAGAGACATTCTAGAACAATTTCAGTTTGTTATGTGAAGAAGAAATTAGGATTTGATAAAGCGTCCATTCTTCTGCACGCACAGCAACAAGCTGTGATGCGTGATCCTACCCATAAATGTGATGTATGAGGTAATTTCAGAACCCCCTGCTTCAAGCTACTCATTTTCTCTTTGTGTGCATGTAGACATCTGAGTTCATAGATGACGCTGTGGAACATAGGTATCTGTGTCAGGTTTGTCATATGTTGTGGATGACATTTAAATGATTCGTCCAACTTGACAAAAATTAACACATTGATCCCTTTTTGCCAGCTGGACTGTACTATGCGTTGCATGGAAAATGCTGTATTTTCTTTGCCTTTTTAACATACTTTTTTTCCCCTCACTCAGGGAATTGCTCAGGACTTAGCCTGATTTTTCCCTTCTAACAGGCCTGCAGCACAACAGGCAGTTAGGTACATGACATATTATTTCCAACAGGCTGTTGTAGCAACTTGGAGACATTTGAAATCATCAATACAGAGGACTAGGAAATACAGCAGAAACCAACTTCAGGGAGCGCAGTAAGGTAAAGCAAACGCTTCACTGCACATAGTGACATACCAAAATCTTGTTATTTTTTATCGCATGGATTGCATGGATAACACTTTACAGCTGTCAATTTTGGGGTTGTTCAGCCTGGAGAAGAGAATACTCCAGGGAGACCTTCCAGCAGCCTTCCAGTAACTGAAGGGGGCCTACAAGAAGGCTGGAGAGGGACTTTTTACAAGGGCATGTAGTGATAGGATGAGGGGTAATGGCTTCAAACTGGAAGAGGGGAGATTTAGAATAGATATTAGGAAAAAAAAGTTTTCACTATGAAGGTGGTGAGGCACTGGAACAAATTGCCCAAGGAAGCTGTGGATGCCCCATCCCTGGAAGTGTTCAAGGCCAGGTTGGATGGGGCTTCAAGCAACCTGGTCTAGTGGGAGGTGTCCATGCCTATGGCAGGGGGGTTGGAACCAGATGATCTTTAAGGTCCCTTCCAGCCTAAACCATTCGATGATGATGTTTTTTCTGCCAGTTGAAATTTGGGATATAAAAATAGTATCTACAATTCTCTGTGTGGGTACAATACACAATGGATAGTTTATAGTTCTAATTCTGCAAGTATACTACGATTTTACTTAAGTTCCAATAAAGGCAACTCTTTTTGTACACTTACATAAATTTGCTTAAGTAGTTTGCTGAATTGTGGGCCAAAGAATGCATCTGATTATTTATCATCAAAATAATAAGAAATTACATAAGAAATTAAAGCACCTCTATCCAGACCAGTATTCTGCCACTAGCAATACTTTAAAAAACCCCAAACCCAGAAGGAGGACAGGGGAAGACTATGTGATACCTCACCTATGCAACCTCAAGTCTTATGGCAAAACACAGTTTGAGGAAGTCTGAGCCAGAAGTTGTATCCTCATCTTTGTGTTTTCACTCTTAAACCGAGAAGGTGCCACGTGTCTTTCCATCTATGCTCCAGGCCTAGTATAGAGGAATGTTTTCTTGCAAAGTCAATTCATTCACTTCACCCCAAGAGTTTAACGACTTTTCCTTTGCTTGTGTAACCCGTGTGTACCCTGGCATGTGAGTGGAGCTACTGTCTTATATAAAGTTTATACAGTCTGACCTTGCTTTTGCCCAAGGTAGTCTGCCTGTGCAACAGCCATCTTTCTGCCTTTAGTACCTTGGCTGCTTTCAAATGTTTCAAAGTGATTAAGGCAACACTGAGGTCTATTTAATTGCTCCACTTGTTTCCTTTGAAGTGAAATACTGTTTTATACTTCAAAGTCAACATGGTAGGCCTTTATAGGATTTGGACACACATTTCTAAATTTGGCAACAACAACAACAAAACGTTTAAGCAGGAGAACTATTTATTAAATACTAGTGTAAGTTTTAAGTTTACTCTTCAAATTCTAAAAATAAAAATTAGGATTCTACCAGAATTGCTGACAAAGCTTAACTCTAATTGCCTGATCATTCCTGTATGATTTAGTGCCAATGAATACATTTTCACTGTTTCCTTGATGTCAAAGTGGTGTTTCTATATTTATAAAATGATGGGCCTCACAGAAGCCAAACTGTTTTCTGCAAATGGAATCCTAATGGCTCTTATTGATTCCATTAAAAAAGGAAGGTGCTGCTTCCTTTTCTTTGCTACAAGCATGTAGATGGTTATTTTATTTGGTTATTGATATTTTGGGCTCTGTTTGTCATTAGATTTTTACTAAAATGTAAGTGATCCTAACAGTCATATAAATCTATCTTTTTTTAAAAAAGGTTTGTCAATCTCTAAAAATAATAGAGTGCCAGCTGTCGGAAAGCACTCTCCTGTTACTAGAAGTGCTCTTTACTAAAATAATCTGCCCCATTTATGCAAACCTGGTCTTGTTGTAAATATCAGTAAAGAGGGAGATCTAATTTTAGCCACTAAATTGCCTTCCTGCCTTTAGGCTGACATCTAAAACAACAACCTTCATTTTATAAATGAAAAGCATTCCACAAGAGTCTCTTGCAGGTTCTGAGGTAAAAATCACATCTACACAGACCTTTTATTGCCTGAAAAAGAAATACTTACACTTCATAATTAAAAACTAAACAGGGCACATAAAAGACAAAAATAAATTGTAATATGTACACATATTAGAAAGGATAAATAGCAAATATATTGTAATACTGCATTAAATGTATGCATATGTCAATTCCAGACACCCCTCCCCCCCAATGTTGTGTACATTAATTCAAAGGATAAATAAGTGCTAATATATGACAGGGAATTTCTTAGTGTAAACAATGCCACAGGCTTTTTAATAGGCCTTTGAGCCAACTTAGAAAAACCATGTATTGCCTTTCACACTCCATATCACTTAATTTTAATAGTACTGTATCCACATGTACAATTTCAAGATAGTATAAAAAAATTAGGAATCTAAGAAGCATTCTTCACACTCATCAAAAACAGGCTGCAGACACTCTAAGGATTTTCCATTCGCTTTTACAGGACCAATGGCTGAAGACATACTGATTCATCTGTGAGTTCTTCCCCAAAGCAGTGCAAGAGTCCTTAAACATAAAAAGTCACATTAGTAACCACTGCTCAAGCCTACTAGTAAAGACTTTTGTGCCCAATTTCAATTCTGATTTGGGATTCACGCTAGCAGGATGTCAAAGTTGTCACCGCTGCCTGCCACAGGTGAGAAAGATAATGATCCCTCCGGTTTAAACGGCAAGTGACAGACAGCAAGGAGTGTTTCTAAACATGAAGCATTTCATTGCATTCATAGTGTCACATTATTTGTCCTTCAAATCCTGTTTATGTCTTTCTGAGGATTCAGGGTATGTCAACATTAAAAAACAAAAAATGTATGACTTGTTCTGTATGAGCGTTCGATGTATTTTCTTGAAGCATGCGCACCGGGATTTTAAAAAAGACAGCTGAGTTATACTAGGACTAATTTCTGGCAACTGTATTTACTGGCACCAGAGAAAATTACAGTTCTTCACTAAAGTACTGATGACATGAGGACTTGTGGCTCACTGCCTTTCTAAGACAGGCTATGGCCGCTAAAAAGAATACATGCACAGTTGCTCACGCTCTGAGTTTTTTTAAAAAAATAATTCCTCCCACTGGCCAAGTGCATCATTAAGCAGTCCCCTCTGTTCCACTCTTCTCTGTGGACCAGCAAGCGAAGTCTCTCTTCCCCCACGCTCTCAGTCCTTTTCATACTCCCCCCTCTCAGTTACCCTCAGTCACAACCCTATGAAGTCCGATGAGTTCCCAGTAACAGGCTCTCAAGCGATTGTCTTCAGCTCTTCCTGACTTGTGGAGCTCCCATGAAGAAGTTCACCAACTCGTCTGTGTGGGCTAGCCACAGAACCGTGGTCTGTCTTAACAATGACAAACACTTCATGTGGGTTCTCCGAGACAAACCATTTGTCCGTTGATAAAGGCGAGGGCCACATCCTTCATTAACCTCAGGGTAAGCTGTAGCACACACTCACACTCAGTCAAGTTCCAGTGCAATCTCAGGTCATCAGGACGCAATGATTTCCCCAAAGAAAACTGTTACGTGAAATATGGGATGTGGTCAAACAGTTATGGACGATGAAACCTGAAATGATAAATCATTAAAAAACTTAGAATTATATTATTTCAACTGACAATGACACTGATCTTCATCCTGCTCTCACAGCTGTTTACTTTTGTTGCCTGAACAGAATTATTCCTGATTTTCCTGGTCGAAGTAGTATTAGAGTCAGCTCTATTATCCTCCACCGTCTGTCCGTCTCTACTAGAAAACCAGACGGGGCTATGGTGTGGCTCAGGCACTGGTGTGTGTCTGTCTGTCCATACCATTAACCTGTTACCTGTGGTCACTGGCACAGTTTTGCTTGCATCAACCAGTGCTCTTCCACATACTGCCTGGGCATGGCTGGGATTAGCACGGGCCAATAGGCAGACTGTGTACGGGGGGGGATGTCACCCTGTTTTGGGGTTGGGGGAAAAGGTTAACTGTATGAATTCAAGCTGCGCCAAGCCTGCTGGCCTCGGGGCTGGAAAACAGTCTCCAGTCTGGTTTGTTTACCAATATAGATTTAGCCACACTGCATTTAGTATTTGGAGACACTGTAGGTAACTCAGAAAAGCTTTGCTAAGCCATAAAACATAACATTCTGGGTTTTTAATCCTTCGGCATAATGAGGCTATCAAAAATTTTGGATTTTTTTAAAGCAACAAATCTTATAGCACTGCAGATGCTTTCTTCCTATTAACAGCAGCCAACTGTGGCACATGAAGGCCCAAATACACCTCGTTGTTTTTTAGACTTTTAGGTAGGGCGTGTACATCTCTCCAGAATGCCTGTATGATGGATAGAGAGGTGGATTGCTCCAAAGGGTGTTGCCAACCTTTTCTAGAATAAGTTAGGACCCTACAGCAACTGAAATTCTCACTCAGCTTAAATGTAATGAATCCAAGCAAAAGGGTAAGAAGGTCACCAATATCAGGTGCTCAATGTATCTATCACCAGACTTCTAAATCTTTGCCTAATTGGCATTAAATATATATCTATCCACGAAGCAGTAAAAGATGCAGCAACTTTAAAAAAGCGTAGGTAACGATGCACCTAACAGAGTAGATTTACGTAAGTTTTTGTTTGACACATTTTCTCTTAACAGTTCCAGAGAAAAGAAAAGAAAACAAGCCGTGCATTGCCCCTGTGATGTGGTTCAGTACAATTACTCAAATAAAGGAGGTGTACGTGAAAGCTGACGCTCACAAATATGCTGCTCATCTGCTAAGTGAGGGTACGGTGCATTGCAAAAGACACAGGGTTTTTGTATTTGTGTAGAACGACAATATATTGGACTACATATAGCATTTCCATTAGAAGCACTTTATAAACATCTACTAAGAGCCTCTTCCCAAAATTTTATTTATTTCTCTATTTTTAGAAACTCAGTTTCTTGGATTCTGTTTGATATAACAGAAGGAATCAGTCTAAATTACTAGGAGTAGAAAAACAGTTCAACTGACAGTCATTACATTAAATGATGAAAATGAGAACAAGTATTTTTCCTTTCCTAATTTTAATATAAAATTCTAATAATTCAAAGATATTGTAAATACCGATTAGAATATTAATTACATATTGAATATGTAATAATATAAGAAACCATATGCCATAAGCTATTTTTGTTTAATAAGCAGCTTCCTTGTCGTCTCATTCTATCACAGAACTTCACAAATAAGCCTTTGTTAACCAGCTGCCAATGCAAGTACCTTTTGGTTTGTATTACCTCAGTGATCACCCTTGAAAAAAAACAAAAGATGAGTAATTCACTCTCTGGCCAGAAACTTTTGTCTATCATTTTCTCAAAACAAATCACTTTTGTTGTATCAATCCAAATGTAGTGGTGAACTGCATAATTTTTAATGCGAGGTCCCGGAGGAAACTGAATCTCTTTTTATTTTCAAAATCGCAATTGACTTAAAACATCTGCATCTAATTCTGTTCTTAATTAGCTTTTTCTACTGTTACTCTGCTGACTTCTGTGCAGTGGTTTCACAACATGACCAGTGAAAAAAACAGGGTGGAGAGGGAACAGAGAAAGTCTGATTTCCCGCGGGTTGAAATTCTTCCAGGACCATGTATTTATCACAATTTGTCTGTGACTATATTTGACTCTGTTTTCCAAGGCCCTCCTCAGAAAAAAAATTCACTTTTTAACTGGTTTGTCATTCCACTGGATCCCTGAGATTTTTGGTTCATCTTTCAAGAATCCAACTGTAATCAGTCTCAACTGTTTTCAATTCTCATGAAAAAATAACCAATTCTTTTTGTATGACTCATGCCTATCTGTACTTATGTTTCTATATTGCAATGCAACTCAAAAAACATAACAACGTAAGCAGGGGGTTGCACTCCATCTCTCTCAGCACACAGCCAGGTTTCTATTCCTGCTCATTTTCCTTCTCTCCCTTGGGATGCTATTTATTTTTTTTTTAAAGTAGCATTTTTATATATACTGAAGAAGATATACTACCTACTGCCTGAAGAGAAAACGACATCAGAAGCCAAATGAAAATATACAAATCCACGTTTGAAAAGGACGTTTTCTAATGGTCAGAATGCGATGCTAGATTAAAACCCTGCCTCCTGGTTCATCTCCTGGTTTAGTTTTGCTGTCTGTGAAACGGGTTTATTTTTTTTTTAAATTAGTGTATGCATGTTATACATGAATAAATACTACACTGAAGTGGGTTTATAGTATCATAGAAAAATCCATATTTTGGTGAAAAAAAAAATTGCTGAAGATGTGAAACTGAGCACTGAACTAGGAGATGCCAGAAATCACCAAACCCCCATCTCCCGTTGTGAATTTTCTTTGTGACACTCTCTTTAATTAGAGGATTCACACTCACCTGTGCTGATCCCAAGTTTGATTGAAACAGTAGCAGGAAAAGGAAGGGACCCAGTTGTGGGCAATTGTTTTTATTTGACTTAACTCTGTGTGGAAGTGAAGACAATAATACTATGTCTGCAACGTTGACTGATCCTAACAGCAAGTTCTGCTCAGCCTTTATAACTTCAAAAGACATAGATGTCACGGAGATGGCAGAAGGTGCCTCCCTCCTCCTAGGAATAACTCTGCCAAATTTGAAGTCTTGCTAAAAACTGGGAACACTTCAGAGGTCTTTAAACCATAATGTTTCAGACAACATCTTAGTGTTATCCAGGACAGAGAATGAAACAAATGCAGACTAAAACATTAGAAGTAGCAAGCAAGGAATATTAGAATGTCTTGTTCCCCTGAGACTGCTGCCAGGAGCCTAGAGAGCTCCCCAAAACATTGATGAGCTTTTTCGAAGTTCAGCACAACATCTAGTTTTCACTTACCAAACGCATCTACAAGAATGTATACTCGCATGAGCAAGGGAGTGCTGCCAGAGAAGGACATCCCTTTTTTGTGCTTGAGGATTGTTAAATTAATCTGGGAGATTATATACTGATGCTGAGCCCTTTCAAAGGATTTTTTTTTTTAGATTTCCCAATCTTTTTCCATTTAGCAACTGATCCACTGCAGTCACCTTCACTGCTGTATCAACTACTCAGTTTCAGGGATAGCACTAGCAATGCTGAGAATCCCACCAGAATCAGTGGTGGGATTCAGGTGGGATTTGAGGGGACTCACGGTAGGAATCTACGCAAGGAGCCAGTCATGACACAGCCGCAGAGGACTTGCCAAAAGGCAGAGGGTCGCTGTCACACTCATCTCTCCGATTTATGCAAGAAGAGGGATTCACTCACCTGGTAAATTGCCGACTTTCCTCATGTACTTCCATTTCTGTACTTTTAAATTCATTCAGTTCTTTCCGTATTGCTGCCTAATAAACAATAATGATATATGCAACCATAAGAAATACAAATCTTAAGGAAAGTAAAGAGCCTGAAAGGAGGAACCTGGCCCTGCTCTTGCAGGTTCCCTTACAGTTCCCATTTTCCAGTCTCCCTTACTGTAATCCATAGCTCTCACACGTTTCTGATCATCAACACGAACGAATTTTTTCAATTACAGCTATTTGGAGCAGTAATACACCGCCAAGAAACTCAAAGCGTCAAACACCAACAATAAACAAAGAAACACCATATCTACTGCAATGGGCGAACCGACCCCCCCACTCCCTCCCTGAAATATGGCACTTGCTACAGACAAAAATGGGCGAGGGACGGGGTTACCTTGACAGTCACCCGCTGAGTGTGCCACCGGGAGGGGATTATATGTGCGGGGGAGCCCCTGAGGAGCCAGTGAGTCACGCTGCCCACGCCGGCACTGTACAGGCAGCAGGGGCCTCGCAGCTCCCCACTGGAGACGGGACTTCAGGAACGCAAGATGAATAGCGATTTTTAAGTGGAATCAGTCAGTTGGTTTGATTACTTCTATGTAAAATTACATGAAATATTTGGACATTTCAGGCTTGCGTTTTCAGCTGGCAGATACTGAAGAACAGCAGAAATTCAGTGTGCTTTCTAAATGCCTTGTTGCTTATGTTAGAAGAGTGATAAGCAATTTACTTCACCAGGTAATAAATACAATCTCTGAAATACTCTAATAGATTTTTGTAGGCTTTTGTTTCCATCCCATACGCTTTCCTATCTTCACTGTGAAATGAAATGACAGTTTACTCTTACTCACTCTTTTCTTTCACCATTTTAAATAAAAGCAGTATCATTTCATTAATCCCCAAAGAAGTCTCATCTGGTGTGCATGCCTTTCAGTGCAGAACAGACAGGCAGCATGATAAAATTATAGCATCCCCAGACTGCGGTCTCATAAATGAGAAACTTCATTTAAAGCAGGGGATGGTTCTGTTTAGCCACAACAGCATGCTTACACGCGGCTGCTGTAACAGCTAGGGAAGAGACAGCTATTTCTGAGCACCAAATGAGCAGCAAAGACACCAGAGCTCCCGCTCCATAATACAGTTATAGTAAAATTTTCTGCTCCCACTGTAATTAGGAAAATAACTTTCCTGGGAAAAAAAGGGAAAGGCAGTTTGCAGGCAACCCAGGTTTTGCCTTTCTGCTGAGGCCAACAAACATGAGGATCACAGAACCAGCCTTGGGAACCGGGTAGTTATAAAATGAACTGAGATTAAAAACTACTACCCTAAAGTAGGTAGGAAACTACTGTTTTTTTCTAGTGCAGTTTAACCCAGTTGGACCTAGGTGAAAGTGGAGGTGCTGGGCGCTCTAACTTCCCACAGACTACCTGAGGACTAGAGAGTGCTCAGCACCTCCCAGACCAACATCTACAAACACTTCTGGGTACATTTTTAATGTCTCGACCTTGACTTAATATGAGATTCGCCTTTGATTTTCGGATCAGCTGGCATTAATATTAAAATACAAGCTGAAGTAAAATCAGTGCTTCATAGTCTTTAGCTAAAAGACAGTGGGTTCTTGCACGTATCACTTCATGCCAAGCTGCATAGGATTTTCATAAAATTTGGTTCAGATCGAGTGCTAAAAGGGCCAGCACTTTTTGATGCATAAATCCTACAGCTTTCCTTTTATGAAGTGGTATAGGAGGGAAATGGAAGAGTATTTTATGGTAAACTTTGACTGATCTGTTTTTTAAAAGAGAATCACAGCATCATTTGTCTCATCCTTTGTAGTTACGCAGAGGAACTATTAACTGCAGCATGCTGGGACGAAACCTCCCCAAAAAATGTGCTGCATGCACATCAGCTCCTGCACTGACAGTTGTGGCCAAGAACCCTTACGAGGATGAAGCAGCTTCTACCTTTTTTCAACTGAATGAGTTGCAAAAGTAACTCTTGGTGGCAGTGGCTTGCCTGAATACAGGAAAGATGGGGAGGGACTCTTATCAGGGAGCGTAGTGATAGGATGAAGGGGTAACGATTTTAAACTGTAAAAGGGTAGATTTAGATTAGATATTACGAAGAAATTCTTTACTCTGAGGCTGGTGAGGCACTGGAACAGGTTGCCCAGGGAAGTTGTAGATGCCCCATCCCTGGAGGTGTTCAAGGCCAGGCTGGATGGGGCTTTGAGCAACCTGGTCTAGTGGGAGGTGCCCCTGGCAGGGGGTTGGAGCTCGATGATCTTTAAGGTCCCTTCCAACTCTAACCATTCTATAATTCTATGGTTCTATGAATTCCACGGGTCGTGGCCATCTTTGCAAACTATGTGCCTGGCTTAGCAAGGCTTTAAACATGCAAGAAATCCTGGCCTGAACTTCTGTAGTGGAGGTGGCAAATACGCACTTAATAGGCACCTGAGTGGGTTTTCTTAGCTGCAAGTAGTAGGTGCACAGTAGTGCCATGACAATCTCGCTGCCTCCAGCAGATGTCAATCGTGATGCCAGTGTCAAGAGAATGAAAACTAGAGGAAAGTCCCCCAAAAGTGACAGATGCAAGCATTTTCTTATAATCTACATTTGTCCCTTGCCTTGTCTGCCGGAGTTAACCTGGCCCAAGGCTTGTCGGCACGACGGTCATAATCCGGAGAATCCGTGACCTCCACGTACTCGTTAAATCGAAGGATTCTTCTTGCTTGAAGTTCAGCCACTGTAGGCCTCAGGCTGAGCTGTAAGCGGGAGGCAGAAAATAGTCCGTTTAATAAGATGAAATAAAATAAAATAAAAGCTGAGGGTATGATGTAATCTCAAGAGAACTTTAATGGTATTTCTAAATAGGGTCACTTTCAGGTGTCTAAAAAAAGGCACCATCCTGGGAGTGCTGCACAGGAATGGGGAAGCAGCACAACCTAATTTCTTCAATTATAAAAATAGTCTTTGTTGGGCAGGTCACAGAGAATCATGACAGTTATCCCTGGAATATTAATTGTGACTTTGCAACTGTCACACCATTTACCCCACCAGGCAGTAGGTCCATTAGCATTGATTACAGTCTTCTGCGTTCAATTATAATGTTGAAAATAAGCATGATTTAGTGGTGCCTGCCTAGGTAAAAAAATTGGTTTTGAACATCTGGGGGTCATTATGATGCCAAATTATTTCAGTCACCTCAAACAATATTCACTTTAATTAACTAAGGACAATCATATCAAGGAAACTGTATTTTTGCAGAGAAGGGCAGACTAGGGATACGTATGAAAACTCCCCCCGTCCTCTCCCAGAACAAGCTCCCAAAGTCCGGGCAGCAGATCCATAATGGCTTTACGTCCGGGGTCAATGAGCGCAATCCCACCTGCAGCGGCCAAGACCACTGACATGATTAGAAGAACTGTGAAGGGACTTCTTAGGGTCCACACAGAGTTGCTGCTCTAGGGAAGAGTGGATCTACAGGTGTGGCTGCCCTCAAACATACATGACAGCAGTGGTCATGCTCACAGAGGAAATGTATTATTTCTCTCTCCTGCTCACATAAACAAAGATTCAGTACAGCCAGACACTGTATGCTTTTCCAGGGGAACTGGACAGAATGGAGTTTCCCCCAAGATGGACTTGGCTTGTACTGCTTTTTAAACAGATTTCTAATGTGGGGGCATGACTGATGGACATTTGCAATAACGTATATACACTGATTTTTAGAATCTTATAAAAAATAATCCTACGTACACAAATACACAATACAAAAAACGCATATCATCACCTTTCTACTGAGTCTACGTTTTATTTCTCTTTTGGCTTCCTGTTCTTCTTCTTCATTCTTCTCTGTTTTTAGAAGAGATAAAAAGGAGTGAATATTTAAGTATTATAACTGCTTTTTGGATTTTGTGTGCTCTCATTTCTTTTCCCTTTCCTCATTTCCCCCGATTCTGTAGACATCTCAAGCCACCACTGTGGGTGAAGAACACGGTAAAGAGGAAGTGGCGCCTGTCACTTCCTTTCTGTGTAACAGCAAATAAGAAGTACCCTGAAAAAGCTGCCTGATGTTTCAATTACTTGTCCTAACATTAAAATCACTCTTGCATTTACTTCCAATGTGCCACCTATTGACTTTAGAGTAAGAGTCTAATTATACATAAGGGTGAAGAAAAAAGTTTGCTCTGAATACCTGAGTCAGCTGAGTGTCCTCTACTGCTATGATGAATCAATGACTGTTTGTTTCACTGACAATTGTTACTGCAAGTTGGGTTTGTTACTTTTGTATTTTTTTCCTGATTTTATAATGCAGGCATATGATTCAGTACTCAAGCCCTCTTGGTTAAGGGCTGCTAGCCAGACCAAATGAAGTACAGCAGAAAATGACACGTGCATTTTTTGAATGTATTTGGGCAAGAGATTGAAATGTGCTTTTAACAAATTTCTGTGCTACCCAAACTTGATTTCTTAAGTGCCAGCGAAAATCACACTTACAAAGGCATGTTCATATGGACTCAGCAGTTTTTTAAACTGATGTACCTTCTGAAGAATATTATTTGCCCATTCTGCCCACTTCTGATTGTTATATGCAAAGTTAAGTTTGTTGTGGCTGAAATATCCCACCTAGAGACATCCATTAAATTCTGATCCTGTTTTATTCATGGTTGGGGGTTATGGACTCCACGCTGCAGTATAGTTGCTAACTATAAATTTAAAGGAATTAATTTGTCTATTGTGGATACAGCCAACCTGTTTAGATGAAAAGGCAGGTTTAAGTCCTGGTATAGTTGGATTTGCCCTGTCTGCTACGGCCAGCCTGCTGTGGTAGCAACCCGGCGGCAGAGGACCTTCTGTATCATGACTGATACACTGGATGCAACACTACGACAGGTCATCCTGGGGTACCTGCAGATATACTTTGCTGACTCAAAGGCTCTCATGTAAGAAGAATACAGGGGAAAGGGGAAAAGGAACAAATGATAAAAAAGAAAAAGAAAGTTACAGTAGGAAAAAGGTGATGCCAGCCCAAGACCTGCTCTGTCCAACACCAACCCCAGGTTTCCCTCAGCAAGATGCAATCACACAGGCTTGCTGCCAGGATTTGGTTGGATCTAGTGTTGATGGTCATTTTACTGAGATACTGAAATATGAGTGTAATTAATAATCCATATTAATAGCTTTTCTCTTAAATGGTGAAGAAACGGATAGCCTGCTTCCATAGGGGAACTGTAAACTGACTAAAACTGAAGAATGGAGAGTTAAAGATTGATCTCATTTTAAAAATTTTTATTAATATATCTATCAATAAACAAGTTGAGTGCATTTAAGGACTTCTGACTTCAAATGAGAACTCTTTTAATAACATCTTAACCTAACAAAATCAAACACTGTAGCTGTATTAGCACAGGTAAATCATCTGTACGCTTTTCTTTAAACATACAGTCTTTGCAATCAATAGACATAGTGACTGAGGTAATTAAACACAAACTATTAATTTGGGGTTCCATTCACCTGGGAATTGTTTGACATAAAAAAATTTGTCCCTTTATGAACTGAGTTGCTTAAGTCTCAGAAATTCTCCAGCAGCATACACAGCAGAAAAAATGCAGCTGGATATACACATCACTGTACTGCCTTTTCCTTAACTTAGTTTGTAAATTACATTTTTCATTATTCATACCTTGACATTTCTTTGCTGTCTAAACCACTGTATCTCCTAAGAAGCCTGATGTAAGAAATAGGGGCTCACACTGCTTAGTTTGTACCTTAAGAAACAACTACCAACAGCACCTGAAATACTGTTTTTCTACAGTTTGGCTGAGGATAAAGTAACTCAAAAAAGTTGAGCCGGACATTTAGGGAAGTTGACGCCTATCTCAGGCTGTGAAGCTACCTCCCTGTGGGCTGTGGACCCAGAGCGCCGATGACAGCACGAGGGGATGGCTGGACACAGGGAGCCACCTAGAAATGGGAGATGAGCAAGGCCATCATCTTAGCTGCTGGGCAGAGGCTCCTGGCGGGTCCTGGAGCAGGCCGTCAAGGAGAGCTGGAAGCCCACCTTTTGGAAAGGCAACTCCAATGGGAGGCATCAGGAGCTTCCTTCACTCCGGGGCAAAGCAGGTGGAGATTGAACCCAAGGGGAACAGACAGTTTTCTGCATGAGAGGTCAGGGGGAAGGACGTGATTTATACATTCAAGAGGTAAAGGAGAAGGACTGAAATCTGGTGGCTCCTGCTAATATATTGAATCCGCTGTTTGGCAAACTGCCCTCCGTCTATGGGTTTTAGGTACATTTGACTCATACCTAAAAGACCTATTTCCCATCTCCAAGCTGCTGGGCAGAGTGTTGCTTTAAGCCCTGTGCTACAGAAACACTGCCCTGATACAAATTCCTACAACAGTAACACCTACCATGTATTTTTGGTCTTTTAAGGTAAAAGTTTTGAAAGTTGCCATAATGAGCTAAGAAGATGTGTGGTGCTAAAAATAATGGGTCTGGTGCTCCTGCTTCCTTCAGGTGGTGTGGAAAATTCCAGCCCAAGGGCCACAGTTTAGCTGGAGGTATGAACTGAAACGCTTGCCCAAACAGGAACACATTAACGCACAGGAACACACTTCTGACTGCTTTCCACCTTAAAAGCAGATCTAATCTGTGCAATGTGGAGAAAGAAAATATAAACACAGCGTTCCCAGCTGCAAGTCCCCTCCTCAGATGTCCCGCTGCTGCCCTACTGGCAAAGGACCAGCCCAGCGAGCGCCCTTTGCTTGTAGGAGTCTCCAGTTAGATCTCCGCAAAGCTATGGTTTCCCTCCTTCCTTGCCTGCAGCTCCTAGGAGGTAAAACTGGGATTTGACTCCTAACTGAAACAATTTTGTTTAGCATCACTTATCGTGGCCTTCGAGTTAAACAATCCACTGGTTAAAGCTGAACAAGCAGCTTCCCTGGCATCTATACATTTCTGCTCCTGCAACTTTTCCCATATTAAATCTGGTCACCTTCAGTTCTGCCGGACATTTGTTTCAGAAGGCGAAAAGAGAAGAGTGAAATTGTTCTGCCTGAGGACTGCTCCGTTCTTGACCAGAAAGTACTCCTGGAGCATAAAACCGAACTTTCCATTGTGTCCCTATGGGATTAGCTATGTTTAGACTTCTCTGTGGGCTTGCTAGGGAAAGAGAAAAAAAAGACAAACAAAGCGCTTGCCTCTTGCAGTGCTCTGGAACGCACAAAGCGGTTTCTCTTCCCTGGTTTTACAAGCAAAGATAACCATTAATATTCCTTAACTAGCATCAAGAGCTAAACCCTGTTTTCCACAAAGCCAGTACTGGCAGGCATGCAGGTGCACAGTACAAGAAGTTCAACTCACTGTCCCTTACAAATACAGGAAAAAAAAACAGTTATCTTAATGCAAAATTCCTGGAAGAATAAACTTGCTTTGCCATAATGCAACACTATAAATACTACTGGCTCAAAGCCAGTACACAAGAAACCTGTCTTTATTAAAAACACAGGGCTTTATCTATTCCTTCAAGTGGACACTTGAGTTATCGTAACTTTGTTTTAGTGTGGGAAGACTCAGAGGTCTGGATAGTTTTATCCAAATTGTTTTTATAGAAATCCGCCTGCAATGTCCCGCAATCGTACTCAGTCACAGGATTTTCAGTAACTGGTTTATCTGGAAATATTATCAAAACAAAACTTCTTGCAAGGCAGATTTCCTCACTAACTGGAAATACAAAAAAAAAGAAAGAATAGGGACTTTTTCTGAACATCTTAAAAGATTCGGGCTGAACATAATCCTGAAAGAAACATTTAGACCTTTACCACTTAATGTAACCTCAAAGTCTGATATTACTCAAACCAATACTTTCCCTTAGCTGCAGTGTACATACACGCAATAATATAACCCTTTCTCCCCATCCACTGCTCAAAAATAGGAAGGAAGCTTTATGAAAGAAATCCCAACTTATTCACAAAAGCTGCCTACAACAACAAAGGCATTTAAGAGACGCAAACATTTTCGAATGATCCACAGGAAGGGAATGTAATAGTTTTGATAAATAATACAACTGCCTTAGTGCTGAGAGAGAACTTGCACCCTGAAAGGGCTCTGAGTCATACTGTCACCACAAACCCCAGCTTGCTTTGGGTCTCTTTGCTTTTTACCCATCACTGTCAACTCAAAATATTTTATATCTTGGTGATGAGCAAAAAGCAGTTTTGGATTCTCCACGTGCTCGTCCATGACTCTGCGATTTTTTGAGATTTATAATGATGCTTCCCAGCCTTCCTCTCTTGCTCTCCTTTGCCTCTTTAAGACAGCCCCCCGGCAGCAGCAGGGGAGGACGGCGGGGGACATTGAGTGCAAAGCCTGGTACGCTGCCAAAAGCTTAAAGTAAACAAGCTGGAACAGGAGAAGAAATCTATTAACTGCTTTCCAGTCTTGAGCTACTTATTGCAAAATCAGTGAACAGAATAAACTATGGCAAAAGGGATATTAAATACATCACAGGTTTGTTGCTAGATTAGTTATCTAGAGATTAGCCAGAGAGAGAGGGCAGTGAGGACGGCCAGCTGGTGCTCCCAGCTCAGTGGCCGTATCCTGGCCCACCAAAAATGTTTTGGAATTCCTTTCTCACTTAGTCCAGCATGAGCAGTTTGTCATATAAAAAACTGTTCATATTTCAAATTTTATCTTTATTTATCTAGGCAGTCTATAGGTTCAGAAATTATAGTCTTAGAAAGCCTGTTCACATTATGTATTGGACAGGAGTCCCTGGAACCCTCTCCTGTGCACCATAATGCATGAACCGCAGCTTCACTTTTCAATAAGACATGGCACTATTTGGCTTTTGAGAGCTTAGACAACAGCAGTAGGATTTCATTAGCACGGATGGTTGCCTGAAAGCCAGTAATTGCTATGTCTCCTTGATTTGCTGGCCTGAGCAGGTGAGAGAGTGATCAGCCCATGGACTTTGTCAGGTAAACAGCCCCCTTTCTTTTCTTCCATTAGCATGCTGTGCACCAGGGTTGCACAGATGAACTCCAACTTTTATGACTGATTGTTGGAAATAATGGCACGATACCTGCCCTTTCAGTTACATCAAATGCGGAAAGTTCTTATACTTTAAGAATAGATGAGGTTTTGGATTTGCTGCTATGTGTGAAATGCTTCCATGTGCATTTTCTTCATTTATTTCTTCTACTTAAGCATCAAGTACTAGCTACCCTTGCAGAATGAACGCAGGGCTAGAGGAGCTGGGCATGACAACTGTTACAGTATATGTTTAGGTAACATCCATATTATAGAAAGATTCGTAAAGGAAGACAAAAAATACCTGTTCTGAAGCATTTGTGCAATTGTCAGCCTAATTGCCTAATTGCCTAATTGCCAGCCTAAGAACAAAACCAACATAAGTCAATGTTATAAAATTAAATAAGTGTAGAGGGTAAACATCCAATGTATTCATTCCTCTGCCCCTGACTATTTGAATTATAGACTTAAATTCTTCAAGGAGGAAGGATTTAATCAATGGGAAGGTATTCAGTGAGAACATCTCATGCAAGTTTCAGTATAGAAGATGTCAGAAGTGGATATGAAGGCCAGCATGCTGAATTAGCTGGCATGTATCTATTCGCTTTCCCCTCAATGCTTCAGCTTTCCTCTTTCTACTCCACCTTTCAACCTCTGCCCTTCTATCCCATCTCTGCCTCCTACTGATATTCCCTCCTCCTCCTAAAAATGAGGCAAAAGCTTAACCAGCCTAGAACTACTTCTAAGGGGTATGTAAGTCATTCCTGGTCTTTGGGACCAGCTTCAAGAAGTGGGTTTGAGACAAGCAAAATTCAGCATCTTGAATATATGCAATTTTCACAGCTACCGTTACAGGTTAGTATATAGATCTAGTGTTGACACTGTTTCCTATAACATAAATTCTCCCCAGTTATGGCTCTAACACTAGAGCAACAATGATAGGCTTCCATATGAATCCAACATATGCTCGCTTACTAAGTAAACACTAGCTGAAACCTGAATAAAATACTTACGCTTGAGGATATTTCTTTGCTCTAGCTCTTCAGTTGTAGGCCTCTGGCTAAGTCTCCTGTGAGAACAAAGCGATTGATTTAAAACCAGATCCAAATAACACATTATGATTTGTAATACAGCTTAAAAGGTGTTTCTCATATGGCCATGCTATTCTTTGCCAGCAGAGGTATTCAACAACCCCGGCAATTTCCAGACACAGTTATAACTGTGCATGTAACCACAGTGCCAAGTGGCCATTTGTTTTAAAAGATGTACTATTGCCACTTGAACACATAAATAACTGATACTTGCATAATATTACAGAAATTGTACTGCAAATGTAAGTTCCTCGTTTACAGGCAGAATTTTATGAGAGTTCATAAGCCTTTTTGCCCCCAAGCACCATAATTATGATCAATTGTGCAAACATACGATTATTCTCAGATATTTTGAATGCAAATCCTATTCTCTTTTTTTAAACAAAACATAAGCTGTGCATTCCTCACTGATTTGTACATACAATACAATTGGGAGTTTTAATTGAATGTTAGTTTTAGTTACCTGTACATAACAATTGCCATTAAAAAAACCCAACTCTCAGATATTAATTTTCTGGTTTGTACAGTGGAGAATGTGATTGATATTGTCTCTATGTTTACTAAACAGGTTCACTTGTTCACTCAAGAAGAGGAGCAAGAAAAATTTCAGCAGTAAAAATAATTTGGCAGCTGTGTTCAAAATAGGTGCCTCTCTGTCCAGCAAACCTCGCACAGTTCACTGCAGATTATCTTCAGCCTCATGAAACCCATTTCATTCAAACCATGCTTGGACTTTCAGACTTGGCAGCAAGGATTGGCAGGTTTACCCCAAGTGACCAGCCCCTGCTCTAGGAAGTCCAAGGCTGGGACCTGACCTGACCCTGACCCACCTATGGGAACAGGTTTCCCATCAGACCTCCATGCTGGTGGGTGCTGACCACCAACAGTACAGAAATTCTAAGGAACTGGTGTCAAACTTGGTTGTGATTTCAGGCATGAGCACAGCCCTGACACACACAGACGTTGTCTCCTGTCACCAAAGCAGAGCCGTGTGGGGAACATGCCAGCTTCCCTGCAGAACCAGCTATGTCCCTGCGCAAGATGCTCAGGACGGGGACTGGAGCAGCTTCTGCAGTTCAAGCGCCCCAGGGAGCACCAACAAGCAGGATGTGATCACCAGAACTGGGGTTCGGTCAGGAAAGCGGTGACAATAACCACACTGCTTTATCAGCAGAAAAAAATGACCCTTGGGCTCTACACAACAGAAGTATTACTCTTATGGTTAAGGGATGAAATAAATGACTTAGCCAGCCACCCGATTCACAGAGACACTCAGCTCATTGCCCAAGTGCCGATGCAGGACTGCCGTACTCTGTACTGGAGTGGGACTGGCTGGACTACCCAAAATCTGGAAACATCCAACAAACACAGGACATCCTCCAAATCTGCCTGGACAACATTTCCGAGCACAAGAGAAACAAGGGCAGCTCTGGGAAAATCCAGGCACGTTGTAGTCTATTCTCAGAGACCACGAAAACCAAAATTAACATTTATGAAGATTTTTTTTTTTAAATGCTTGTAAAAATGCAAGTGAAAATTAGTCTTTTTTTTTATGCAATGTTCTCAGGTACGGGAAAAGAAAGTCGCATATATCCCATAGCAGTTAAACAGCATGAGAAAGACATGCCTCAGAGGTGAGCACAGTAAAACACTAAACACTGACCTAAAAAGTCAGCCTCCCTCCATTTCTTTTGCTGGAAGCAGCACATGAATTATGACAGAGTTAGAGAGCTGGAGGAGGATGAGGAGGGCCGGAAGGGACGAACATGCACAGGCATGCTCTGTGTGTCAGGAACTACTACTCCGTCCGAGGTGGGGATATACAAGTGCAAGTCCCTGCTAACCAATGTGAGAAAAATCTTGAACCATGGCATTGATTATTCTGGAGTCACTCTTACTCTCTTCATCTTTTTTTTTTTTAAAAAAAAAAAAACAACAACCAAACAACCCCAAAACCCAGAAGCTCTCAGATTCATTTCTTGCAGAACAAAGATGCGTTATTGGCATTTTAAAGTTTTTTGAGAAATAGAAATACTGTTTTCCAGGCAGTTGTACCACGAAGATCCTGCACCACACATTGGGCTGCATTTAAAACGTGAACCCAGTGTTCTTGATTCTCTTCCTCTACCTCCGCCCACTGAAACCACATTTACCCTGCCACTGATACCTCACTAGCTTCGTTCCAATCTGATGTCTGATTTCCTGCCTCTCCTCTTCAGATGTACGCTGCAAGATGTTTTTGTCTTCTAATTCTTTCTTAGATGGTCTGTTGCCAAGTTTGATAGCAAGAGTATCCCTGCGACGAATTTTACTTGCCAAAGAGCCTGAGGAAAGGAGGAGAGGGTAGATTTAGTTCATTCATGCTTAGGTTACAGACACAAACTCTGAGTAAGAACTTTAATACCTCCCCAAAGCAGCCCTGTTCCCACATGCAGGAGAGGAATTTTAATTAACATCAAAAGAAAAAAATAGTTTTAGCTCAGTTCACAACAATAAAAAGCTGAAAGGCTTGGATGAAAAAGCTACCAGACAAATTGACAGAGGAGTTTTATAAACATCACTTGTCATCTGTGAAGTGATAGGACAAAAATGACAAAAGTGTCTTTGAAGTCTGATACATTACAGGTTGGTTTATTTATCTGCTTCGTACATTTAGCAACCTGCTGCTCTTTTTCTTCAGCCTTAAGTGGTTTAGCCTTGTTCTCTCATCTTTGCCCTCATTCTTTCTTCTTTTTTTTCAGTCTAATACCACTTAGTTCTTGTATAGTGTTTTTCATCTTTAACTAATTTGTAAATTAAAACAAAAAAATACAGTTTAGAGAAGTGCTCTGAGTGCTTGTAAAGTAACCCAGGCAGGACCTCCCCAGCACTGAAGCAATCTGTTTATCCATAGAACAGATACGGCAGGGACAAGGGCCGTGCAATTTTGCCAGTGTTCGCTTCAGCCAGCTGTGGAAGGAAGAGTATTTTTCATGACCATGTTTCTTGATATTCTGACTGAGAGGGCTACATATGTCCTAGGTTGGCAGGTTTTCATGACATTAGACGGTTTGGGAAGACCACAGGCTCTCAGCTCACTTCTCATAAGCCACCGTGCTGCTGTCTGAATACATACATTTTTGGTTGCTATCACTTTGGATCATATTCAAACCAAACGCAGAACTGTACAAGACTTCAGCCTCTTGAGCTTGCTGGCCCTTCACCTTCTGCTGCACCAGTGTCCAAGGAAACAGGAACCGTTCATTTTCCCTCAACGGTCCCCCTCTCCCCGCCCTAGTACACAGCACTTTCATGGTCAGGCCTTCTTCACCAAGCACAGCGAAGCACCTCCTCCTGAACGGCTGCAGGCAAGGCTCGAAAGCCATGGTTAGATGGTCATTTTATTCTGACATGAGGCCACCATGCTGGTGATAGGGGTAGGGTTGCCCTCCTCTCTACCCCTGACAGGGTGTTGCTGCCACCTCCTGTGCTCCAGCAAAGGTGCAATGATGTGGTGAGCTGGATCAGGGAACCGATTCTACTGAAAATCAGCCACCACTGTAAAAACAAACATGAGTGCTGGCCTCAGGGAAAAAGGAACAGCCGGGAGCAGGGCTGAGGCAGAGGGTGGGTAGCACAACCCCCTTACAGCAGCAGCAAGAACTTCTGCCAAATTATATATGCTGATGATACAGACATGACCCCAGATGAAATTTCAAAGCTATAAACCCACAAGTAATCCACTGTGATCTCCTCTGTCTGCTAAGGTGCTCCAAAGCTTAAAAACACCCTGATCAAAGAGGAACAAATGACTTTCAGACAGTCAAGCTGTTGACTGATGGGCCTCTTCTGTTTTCCACCCCTGCCTGTTACTGTTACTCCCACAAGAAACTCAGAGATTTCTAGTGCAATTCAGTTGAAAGCTACACTGGTGCTTTAACAGTCGAGGTTCATGACATGGGCAAGCCAAATCAATGGCTCACTGATGCACTAATGTTGAAGCCTTGTTCCATCATGTTCTCCTGAACCAGCTCCTCCCACCTCCACTCCTATCTGTGCAATGCTTGAGCTGCTCCCACCATTGCACGAGGCCCCGCAGGTTTCTCATCACAATTGTCTGGGAGAGGTGGGACACTCATTTCTCAGTATCGGTAAAATATTAAATCATCTAAAACCATCTCATGCAGCCATACCCTCCTCTCTTTACTTTGCATAGCATGGGTCAGGCATGTTCACATAACGCAATGTGCCTGCAAGGTAGCCTGCAACTTCTCGGTGGGATGCCCTGCCACAGAACCAGATCCTGGAACAGAATCAGCCATGGATTGATGTGCTTGCTAGCAGGTCCATCCCAAAGTCTTTGCTCTCCTGAAGGCCACAATTTAATGGAAGGAGCCGCAGAAAATCTCGCTGGGTGTAGATGTCTTTGGACTACGCTCAACCAGCAAGCTCCAGTTAGCAATCTGGATGCAACCACAGCAGCTTAGTAGGCTCTCTGAGCCAGCCTATGCCAAACACATATACTAGATATACCCAAAGGCAGCCACCCCTTCCCAGTACACCCTCCTTGTCAGGGGCTTACTTTCAGCACTTGCATTATCATCATCGTCATCATCATCATCATCATCTGTGTACAATATCGGTCCGTCAGAGTCCGAGTCACTGCTGTGGCTCTCCCTGCTACTTTCACTCTCAGGAGGGGCAGCAGCGTCAGAAGCCTCCTCCATCGGTTCAGAGTGTGACTGGCCAGGTGCCTCCGCTTCTTGGTCTTCTTTGGTAGCCAAGCTGTTAATTCAGAAGCAGACATGGTATCACATTAATGCAAGCAGCACAAAACACAAATGGGAGAAAGACTATATAAGTATGAAAACAAAAGTTCTGCCACTCAAACTATCTTCTCTCTCTCTAAAAGACATACATATATAAAGTATGTGTATGTGTACATGTATCTGTATGTATGTTAGGAAAAAAGATGCAGTCTGGAATGACATGCTACAAAGCCTGTATAATGAAAAATCCTAATTCTTTTTTATTTATTGTGGGATGTGACCAATAGTACGTAAAAGTTACTAAGAAGAGAAAAACAGTGAGAGGAGTGAGTTGGAGAGCAGATGGGAGTGCAAAGCTTCCTGTTCTGGAAGCCCAACTCTATTTATTGTAGATACAGTTTTACTGCTGTTGAGTCCAAAATGTTCGTGTCCATCACTGATGAGCACAGAAATCAGCAGCAGAGTGCTCTCTGCCTTAGGAAAGTCTTTATGTAAAGGAAGGGTAGAGTAAGGGGAGAAGCAGCACAGGAACGTAATGCTGGCACAGAGATATCGGCAAGAATTTAAAGGAAAGTCTCTAGGCCACTGGCATCTAAACTAAACTCTCTTGGGTTGTTATGAAAGATGCTGGTTCTCATGGCACGGAAAGACAGATTAGTAAGTCAGATTCTTTTTTGCTGCCAACTATTTTGCTTAAAAAATGTAATGAGGACCTTGCTCTTGACCAGATTTTATAGTATCTGAGACTTGGACAAGCTATTAGGCAGTGACAGACCAAACACCTACTAACCGGAGCCTGAAACTGTCATTTTCAAGCTTGCAAGTAAATTCAGCTATTGAATTGAGAGCTTTAGCAGCGAGATATTTAATGATACCCACAAAAAAAAAGTAAAACCCCCTTGTAATTCAGCATCATTTCTTGTTTGCCTTTATGAGAGAGAAAGAAAAATGTTACCAGCTACTAGCTGCACTGCTGAGTGGTCACATTAAGCCACACAATGACGCAGGAGGCAGGTTATGAGCAATGACCTTCTGGGGAAACATGAAGTACAGCAGGTGAATGGCTCAAAGACATGGGCAAAGAACAAACTGTGCTGGCAGGCAACACTGCTCTGGGCCTCCAAAAAAAGGACACAAACCGTTACCAATCAGCAGAAGAAACAGAAGAGATTCCCCACATGCCTACAGTGTCCCTTACGAGAAGAAATGTGGCTGCCTTGGCTGCGGGTCATACCACTTACCCGTGACAGCCACACCGCATTACCTTTTTGTGTCTTCTCCACTAGCATCTGGACCGCTGTTTAGGGCTGTACTGCTCAGGCTCTCATCTGTGCCATGCTCAGTCTGGAGAAGAGGTTTAGTATCTGATCCGGGGATGGCTGTCCCTGCCACGCAGCTGTCTGACACATCTTGGGCATCTGAGGAGACTGTGGGCTGAGCGGCTGCAGTGGGAAAAGGAGGTGGAAGTGGAGGCGGAGGAGGGGCAGCCGTGGGAGGAGGGGGCACAACGAGCTTGCTCGGTTGGTCTGCATCCTCCGTTTCAGAAATTACTATGGAAGGTTGCTCAGGCTCAGGTTTTTCTGCCTTCGCTTCCAACCTGTTGGTTGTGGCACCTGAGGGGGAAGAAGCGGCCCCATCCGGCGCTGTTCGTGGGGCTGACTGTTTCCCAGGTTTCTTCTTCCCCCTGGGAGTCCCTGATGTGCCAGATTTGCTGGAAGTCTCCTTAGAGGCTTTGGGATGAGATGATGTGGACGAAGGAGATGGTGATGAAGAGGACTTGGAGACTGGTGTTTTTTTTGCATGAGAGGAACTAGCTAAAATAAGAAAAGACAAAGCATTTTACAGTCTTGCAACTATATGATTTTTGCACCACTCTGCATGGACTCACATGTGCTGATATTTAAAAAATGAAAAAAATTACACTTGATACTTCTACAATCCTTCATCTATATGCTTGAGATGAGTAAATGTTGCAGTTCAAATTTCACCTTTGAGGTGGGAAAAACTGAAACAATGAGTACTTGCCCGAGAACAGTGGAGGGAAATCAACCTCACAAATGGGTGAGAGTTTGATTCTAGCATTCTGCATTGTCCTGTTACAACTTGCCCGGACATCGTCTAAAAAGTCCACTACTTTTTCCAAATGTGTTTAGTGCCCTATTTAAAAAAATGGCTACCAGACAGAGAAAACTGCCTGACCTTTTCTGTTACGTGAATTTTTGGCCTGAGCACTAAGAGAACACCATGATTTTCCTTATGCTTTTCAATGAACGCCTCAGGACCATTATGGATATCAGTTAATTACCTTTCACAATGTAATTGCAAATGGTGTGCTCCTAGTTAATGGCAAGCAGCAGAGGACAGCAAACCAAGATGTACTTTCAGGTCCAGCTGGGCATGTCCATAAAACTGAGGCAGAAACCACTGATCTCGCTCTGCATAAATGATCTCCAGAGGGGAGGAGGCACTGAAGCCCTCCTGTGTGTACAGGAGGTCTTCATCTTACCAGTGACCAACTCGGGTAGCCCTGAAAATGTAGTGCCACAAGGTTTTGACACTAGCTGTACAAGCTGGCCAGTCATGTTGTTTAATCCTGTGCTACTTACTATATTGAAGCACGTATTTATCAATGCCCAAGTTTACAAGGGATTTCAGCTAGCCTGCATGCCCATGTGCATGCCAGTCACATTTCTGATCGCTGTGTTGATGTACCCATCATCTGGACTGGGAGCTTTCATTTAAAAAGCAATAAAAATGACAAGCGTCGTAATAATTCAGTCCTTTTCATCTAAATGCATCCAACTCAAACACTTCTGCTGTAGTAAAAATGCATTAACCTCAAGAGAACAAACAAAAGCATTATAAAGCTACACAGCAGCCTTGCGGCTAAGCTTACTGAGAAAAACAGAAAGCCGTAATAGAAATCTGCTGAAAGGCCTACTTTACGTATAAGCATTTAAATAAAAACAAAACCCCAGCAGATTAGGACAGAACCAAAATACAGATACTGGCCATAATAAGCTCACGATATAAAAATAGCTTTCACAGTGAGACTGTTTTCAGTATCAAAGAAGATGGAAAATAATTCAGAAGACAGATGATACTGTTCTCTTCTGTAGCTGAATGTTATGGTTTATAAACATTTAGAGTGCTGTGAGGCTTTCAGTACATCTGGAAAAATCCGCAGAAACTCATGACTTCAGGCAAATCGGTTCCTCTTTGTGCTGCAAGGTAAGTGTAAGGGGCACAGGACTGAATCCACTGATACTGCACTAATCATCCACATCAACTACAAATCACTGACTTAACTTACCAGCAAAACAAAAGGAAGCAAAGAAATGGTATAGGCATCAGTTCGTAATTGCAGAGGAAATAGGTGGTGGCTCCAACCTGCATATTATTTAGCAGAAACCTTACAGAGTAAGTGGATGGCATTAACAAAGGGCTCTGGTTCTGATCCAGCAAAGCACTTAAACACAGGCTGGAGGTGAACAGAACCAGTTACATAGTTACACTTAAGGACCCCAGCATAATACCAGTATACAGCCACACTAATTGTTGCTGGGAAAATGTCAAAAGATGTTTCCATTGAAAAAACCCTTACATTATTCTCAGAACCTGTCTGGACCTGCAATCAGATACAGCAACTTGAAAGATTTCTCCCAGGGAAAATCGCCCCCTACACTTTCACGTGGGTCAAAAGTGCTGTTGCTATTGTTGATTTTCACTGGGCTGCCTGACAATTTTCTGTCATGCCTCCTTTTCAGTAGAAGATTTGAATTTTGTTTAAATGAAAAATTTCATGGCTGCTACTTGCCTTTTGGCACACATCCCTGCTTACGTTTAAGTCCCCCCTTCTCCCAGCTCCACTATTTCAGTTTGGAAATCTGCTGTGGTGCCCTCAGGAGAGCCATGGCTCAGTTGTTTCTCATACTCTCCTCCTTCATGACACTCGATCCCCAGCTGCATCATGTGTTCACTTGGAACACATGGAACTGCTAAACCTCTTGTACTAAATACTGCTCCTGATCAGCTCTATTTATTAAATATTGCCCTTCAAAAGAAAACAATGTACCCAATGTTGGAAGAAATTACCAGTAGAATATGTACTATTTTATATAAGGAATATATTGATATATTTCATACTCATATGGTCTCAAGCATTACATAAAATTTCAGCAAGGCTACTAAAAGACAAATCTGGAATCCGAATGTATTTTAATTTAAGAACTGAGATACCCGAGAGCTTGTTACCAACCATTGGTCTAAACATTTCTTTATGTGATGGGTTGTTTTATTTCTGAAAGGTCTGCTGTTACAAGGTTGCTTCACCTGGGAAGAACTGAGTTTTCCAGCTGAATGTGAAACACAAGCAGCAAATTCGGGGGTTTAAAAATATTTATTCTTGTGGTTGTCTGATGTAGTAGGGACAGTTAATACCAAGTTAATGGATATTTTATGGCAGAGTTATTATTGTAACTCTAGCAGTCTTGCAATGTTTTCAAACAGTCCTCTTCCATGTGCTTCAAATACAAAACATGCCAAAATGTACAAGCTACGAAGAGGTATAATTGGAGAGAAAACTGCAGGGACTGAAGGGCTTTGAAAGACTGACAGAGAATTGAAAACACAAAGCTTGTATAAGTTGGCCAATGCATATATACAGTCCATTCATCATAATACTGCTTGTGTTCAAGTTATATTTGGATGTTTTCATTTTGGTCATTGTCTAAATTACAACCATTCAAACTTGAGATCAGTACCTTACGAACAGCTACCTATAATCTTTAATCTAGCATCACTGCTGAATTTTGGTTTGAAAGTGTAGTGATAAACACATCTGCTAGGTGCCTGATGACGGACGTTTTCCATTTCCAGTGTGTATTTAGAATCACAGTACGCCATCTTTTTATTTTTGCAGCTACAACAACTCCTACTCAACAGTCTTTAAAGATGTCTTCATGGTTTAATCCTTCACCTCTTTGAGATTTTGTAATCTTGCCAAATTATTTAGAATAGTAGATATTTCCAGCAGAAAGTTACAGCAATACCAAGGTGGGTTTACTTTGGGGCAACTCATATGTTTGGTTTCAGAAGTCACCTTTTTTCCCTGCTGATTCTTCAGCAGTTGTCCAAGTCACTTTGTCACCAAACTGAGCTGGGAACTCAATATAGTCTCTGACGCGCTGGGTGTTGTGCGTAAGTTCATTAAACAGTGATTTGCCTGCTGTCTGGGGTGTTTGCAGACAGCAAAACCATAGCTCAGTGGGAAGCTAGCTAAAAACATCCGTGGCACGCCCTTTAGTAACGCTGCTGTCTACAAAGGCAGAAGTGATCGTGAGACCAAGCCAAGCACCCCCATGCACATGCACCCGCCGTAACTGGCACTGCCTGTGCAGTACTCACCAGCTTCTCGATTTGCACTGTGACTCGTTGGCTTGGGCGGTGGGAGAGGAGGCTGCTTAGCAGGAGCCTTTCCCTTTTTTTTAGCATGAGGTGCTTCATTACTCTTATGGCTGGTGGTGGTGGAAGCGGCAATAGCATTTTTTGGTGGCAGCGGAGCTTTTTTAGATTTAGGCTTAGGCTTGGGTGGTGGTGGAGCATGGGATGCCGGTATTTCTGGGCAGTGATCAGTAGTGCTCTCTATGGATAAGAAAGTGAACAGAAGCCAACTGACACAGACATACGCCACGTACATTCAACAGCAAGCCTGACAACAAGGACCACTTTTAGCTGCTTGAGCTTTTGGGAATCAGGAGACTTCTTCATCTTCTGCCTCTTACTGAAGAGGCTAGCTCAGAAGAAAATTACCATCCATCTCAATTCAAGTACTTCTCATGGAAGACTTTTGCCTGGCACTTCTCTCAGTCTCATCTATTCCTGACCTCCAAGGATCATCCTTAACGCTCACTATCCCCAACTAGACTGCCGGCTGCAAACTAAACAAGGGAAATGCCATTTACTCCTCTAACAAATTCCTTCGGCTTCTTTCCAGCCCTCTGAGACCAACAGGCTATAAAACTCAGATTCATGTGAATCTGAATGTGAACAGGGCCATTCTCTCAGCCACGGGTTCAAATATGGCTACGCAGCTGAATTTTTCCCCTGAAGCAAACCATTCTCCTAAGCTGCAGACTGCTTGCTCATAGCAACTTTATTTTGGGTATCTTCCCCGGGGTATTTCTACTCTTCAGAAAAGAGATGAAGCTAAATTGAATAGGATATCATTTGCCACGGGAATGCTCTCCTCTCCTGCAAGCTCTTTGGGTACTGTTACAAGACTGCACTTTCAAGAATCAGCAGTTCCTTACTCAACAAACATTTGGACCGTATCTACGTTGTGTGGTGCAACAGGAATGGCTCTGTAGAGCGAGAGAGGTAGGACTGAGGACCCAATGTCCACAGTGTGCATTTCAGGAGACTTAAATTTGGACTAGCTTCAGTTCTGTAAATTGCATGTCCGGTTGTGGTGGGAGCACAAGTTCCTGAATGCATCTTTTGGCTTAGTTTCATCCAAAAGAAACCTGGCTTGTGTGCTCTGCAAACCAAAGAAGGGTAAGTGGGGATGACCAGGAAATTCACTTCATAAGCGCACGCCTAAGGTGCGTGATGTTAATGCAGGTAGCCATTTATAGGCAACATAAAATTTTGCAACATAATTGCTATGGTTGTAAGACCAGCAGTTCCCAGATGGGAATCTTTATCTATTCAATTACACCAATTCTGTGCCCATTCAGTCTCAAGACAGACTTCCCAAACCTTCCAGAAAAAAGGATATTATAAAAGCAAGAACATACCATCAGAATCTTATGGGCTTTATTTGCATCTTGCTAAAAACTACAGTGGTTGGGGAAGAAAAGAGCCAAGCAAATATTGCAAGGACTTCTAACAGTCTCTTTTATAACTCGAGAGGAAACCAGTTCATTTCTTGCAGTACGTTCCTATTAGAGCCTCACCCTTACACACATTAAACGGTTGTTCCTGGATCTCCTGGCCATTCCCTGCTCTCTTCCTTCCCACGTAAAAGATTCCCAAGAGATAAGCAGCATCTTTTCATTTTAAGATTAGTAGGTGAAAAACAAATAATGTGTTGGACAACAACGACATTCTTCGTCTCAGAAACAAAGCCTTTTCAACCTCTAGCTTAAGGCTTGTTAACATGAACTTAATGCATCACCTGCAGTTATTAAAAGCAACATGCACATCTATGTCTCCTCATTAACTGAAGGAATTAATATTAACTGTCCAGTGTCTCCCTCCTTTATTTCCAGCCCATTATAGACTAATACATATTTGCTAATGTTTTGCAAGAACCATTGCATAGCAACCTTTTACAGCTTTCAAACAGATTCTTTTGTGCACAGATTCTTGTACTGCCTTTTAGTTTTCCAGAGAAAGAAATTTGGACCAGAGAAAGACTTCAGAAGAAGAAAGAAACATACATATTTGTTACATTTTGCTCTCCTCTTTTATAGCAAAAAGCATCTCCTTGTGAAATTCTACCTACCTTCACTCAAAGTTGAAAAACTCTCATAATTCTGAAAAAGCAGGACATTTTAAAATTTTAATTCCATTAATAACAAACATGGCAAGAGAAAATAAGATTTTGTATTTTGAAGATCTTGAAGGACATGATGATCAGAAAGAATTTTAAGTGTAAACAATTCTTTGAGATACCTTCTACTTACGGGTCCAGCATGCTAAAATTTCATTTACTAATAAGAAAGAATTTAAAACTTGTGTACTTATACATCGTTACCATGTTTTGTTTCCAGTTGTATTAGTAGACAAAATATTAAAAAAGAGAACGATAACCTAGTAAAAAGAAATACACCATTCACCATATTCTAAAGACATACAGTGCAATCATTTAGAATATCAGTCAATCTACATTAAACTATATAACTGACTAAATGATGTGTATTAGAACTTATCTTCCGGTTCAGGAAAAAAAGTACAAAATATAAAGCTGAAGCTTTACTTAGGTGCAAATAAACACACCTTAGTGACAACCAACTAATAATTTTCAAATTTCGTTTAGAGAAATAACTTAAAACTATACATGAAAGCCAAGATGGGAACAGTTTATTCACATCAAAGTTCCTGCTGGCAGACTTCAGTTGTGATTAAAACTGTCAATTTATATAACATTGATTTTTACCGAAATACCTTGCCATCACTGGGATATCATCTTTATCCAGGACAGCTCTTTCCAGACTGTTACATACATATCAAAGACTGGCAGACTGTTTCTGCACAGCAGCATTCTATCTGCTCAGATAGTTACAGCTCTCATAGAGCTTTGACCGTCCCTTGGTTATGTACATGCTTTTTTCTTGGCCTTGACCAATGAATCTTCCTTTTGCTCATAGCCATGAGCAACACTGTGGTGAAGATGATTGCCTTTGATCACATCATCCCTCTTGGCATCTTATTAGCTTTCCTGCTTTTATCTTTGTTAGCTTAATCTTTTTTATCTCATCAGATATAAACTCGGCTGCCCTCAGTGTCAGTCTGATCTTGTCCAAACTATTGTTTCTAATTTACTCTTGAGAAACAGATTTCCACTTCCTACCTGACCAGCCCGTTATACCAGCTTTTGCCAGTGACAAGCCAAGTTTTGAAGTAGATGCTTTTTATTGCTTTTCTTTTGCTGCCTCTCAGGCTTTGTGAACATTCGCTGACTGCCCTCTGTCAAATTCCCCTCTGCTGTGATGCCAAAGCCGACAATTTTTAGGCTGCCAGTATTGTGTTTGTTATCCTGGTCTGGTCCCCTCTTGTTTTTCAGTGCCTAACCACAGTGTCCTCTCTTTTACTGCAAGCCCATTGGAACTCTACTATGTTTTTCTGCATTTATTTAAGACACTACAATAATTTCTGGTGTATATATATAAGTACTGTAGTAATACAAATAACTAATAACAGCAACAGTGGCTAGAGCTTGAACAGTGACGGGGATGGTCTGATGTCTGTAAATGGCTCAAGATACAATTATGTTGTAATTGTACCTCCCTAACATGATTCTGCTTGAATATGGACACTTGGTCTTCATGTCTGCTCTTTCTTTTTGCATTTTTTGCCAAAACAAGGAGGCATCTGAATCAGTTCAGACCCCTCTATTTGTTCAAACCAATCCCCCAGGTACCTCAGTACCAGCCGCAACATATTTTTATTGCTGTTGTTTTTCTTAATGTAGACATCTGTTCATCACAAACTGGCCTTTTAGCAAAAGGTCTCCAAAAGACCATCAGATAGGAATATCTTTTATTCACTGCTGCCTTGATCAAGACATCTGCTGTAAAAGCAGTCTGCCTATAAGTTACTCTGTAAATAGGAAAGCAAAGCAAATGTTAATGTCTCATTAAGCATTTGGATCAATAATATGTTTATGTTTAGAATAAATTTTCCAAAGGCCAGATTTTCAAGAAAGCTCACTTTGAGACCAGATTTTCTCGTTCCCAGAAATTGTGATTGGGTCCAGACTCTTAAGAAAGCTGTGTTCTCCTGTAAACACCTAAATGATGCTCAGAGTTACAAAGTACTCAGTATACAACAGCTCTTGTGGGGACTCATGAAGTTTCAAAGACTTTCAGAGAGACGCCAGTGTGCCACATGCACTGGAAAATCAGATGAATTATTTTGGAAGCTAAATGTGGAACCTTTTTCAAACTCCGGACCAAATGGACCTACAAAAATCCTGGGCATAGTTTCAGAAGTCATACGTGACTGGGTTGAATAATACAAGAGTTTGTTCTTTACTTTCATGAACTTCTAAGGAACCAAAGGCAAAGGTTTTCTACCCCAGGATTTTGTCATACAGTACTGGTATTTTATTTCTACAGCTAGAGCAGTGACATGAAGCCAGCTCACAGAAAACCATCAGTGCTGCAGCACAAGCACATAACCTACCTCAACTGCAAAACACCCTTCTCCTGGAAGAAGACCACAACTCAGTGGAGTACCACTATGTAAAACGTAAGTTGGAAATAACGTACAATTTGTTGCCTTTTGCAGGATGACTCCCTGCAAAATGAAACTCAGGAAGAGTTTTGAGAATTGTGAGTTTCCTTTCCAGCCTATGCACAGAGCTGTGTTTTGATTAATCAAACCCTAGAAGCTGTCATTCAGAAACATGGGACACAGAGCAAGACAAGGTGTCTTTTGTCTCTTTTTTTTGACTCATTGACTGTGCTGATGCAGGTGGCCAACTCATACAGATCCTTTCATAAACTTCAGATTTAACCAGCTCCATTTTTTGTTCCTGCTACTGCTACTAAAATTCTGTTCAAGAAAAGACCCATTCTAATTGTTAGAAAGATTCCTTTAATTTCCAGTATAAATGTATTTGAAGCCACTGTTTATTCCTTTCTACTTATGCCAGCATTGTCCTTTAGCCATGCTCTCTCCTGGCTATATACCAACTTGTTACAATCATCAAACACACTCAGGGTCTCTCAGGCTCCGTTTTGCTAGGCTGAACAAGAACAGCTGTCTCACGATGCTTTTTGCAGCTCTCTCTGCAGTTTTGAATTCATCTTTCTTGAAGATGGATGAGCAGATCTGTACGTCTGCAGAATTCCAGCTCTTACTTTATGATTTCAACAGCACCATGTGCAAGAGGTCTGGTAACAGAGACAGTGTAGAAAACAGGAGAGGGGAGAAAAGGATAGATGTAACGTCTGACCTAAAGCAACTATGTTCAGATATTTTGCATTGGTTCCAAGATAAAAGAGGTAAAAAACCTGTCAGTTTACTTTGCTAATTGTCCAACTTTTGCGTAAAAAGTAAGCTGTTAAATCAAGAGAGAATACCTAAAACATCACTGTCAGGTGCATACTTTTACCATTTCTTGGTCTATGGGAGACTTGGAAAGCAAAAGGTGTGTGGGCTTCTACATTCCCTTATACTTTCTGTATAGAGATGCTCAAATAATTGAAAGATTAGTTCATTAAAACCACATCT